>NC_138375.1:131901748-131951701 GCF_054177405.1 Leptonychotes weddellii | reverse complement strand
ATGGTCCAGTTTCATTCTTCTGCATGTGGCTATCCAATTTTCCCAACACCATTTGTTGAAGAGACTGTCTTTGTTCCATTGGACATTCTTTCCTGCTTTGTCGAAGATGAGTTGACCATAGAGTTGAGGGTCCATTTCTGGGCTCTTAGTTGAAGGTATTTCTAAGAAAAATGTTGAAGGCATGGCTTGCATTCTCCTGACTGCTTATAGTAAAATGTGAGAGGAGAGAACTGGAAAAGGAATTACCAAGCAAAAAGGAACCAATGGGAAGATTTGAAAAATTCTCAGTTAATCCATATTTGCAAAAAATGAGGTGTGCTCAAGAAAGAACACCATAGGTGTGTCGCTGGACAACCTCCACTAAAGACATCATGGGTGTTCAATGTATGGATCCAATCAACCATCCCAGCAGAAGCACTGCAGCTTGGACTGAGGAGGAACAGAGTTGGGATGAAATGAAGAAAGCTTGTCAGACCTCTGGAATTCCACAGGCAGGATTTGGAATGACATAGCTGTCTGGATGTGAACACATGTCATCCTTTAGTAACAGGGGAAAAGGATCCCAAAAGTGGCTGCCACTGCACACGCCCAGCCAGCAGGACTGTCTCCTTCTTGGTTCCAGAGGGTTTGCGGCTGCAGCTCAGGGCTGTGAGGGAGCAGGGCCACTACCTTGGATGGTCTGGAGGACAGAACATTTGAGCCAAGGAGGATTATTCTCTAGCCTTGAAATCGAATGGAATTTTCCACAAAAACATCTTAAGATTAGCCACATATATTAATGTTTATAAATGTGTTCTGTAGAAGTTTTGCAGGCTGAAGAATCAAAGATGCTAGGGCTGATGTTGATGTAATAAACTAAATCTTTGAATAACTTACAAATCTAATGGAATCTGCTCTGCTAGGTTTTGGGCGTGCTTAGGACTTGTCACCCTCCTTCTTTACAATTTCTTCTTTTTGGAATGAAAATGTCTATCGTATGTCTGTCCCACCATTGTGTTTTGTAAGCAGATACCTTGTTTGGTTTCACAGTTTCACCACTGTGGTGGAATTTTGCCTCAGGATTAACCATCCCTCTAATCTTAACCATACCTGATTTGGATGCTATTTAGATGGTATTTTAGACTTAAAGTTGAAGCTGGAATAGGTTAAGACTTCTGTGGCTGTTGGGATAAGGTGAATGAATATATTTTGCATGTGAGGACATGAATTTTGGAAGAACCAGAGGATGGAGTGCTATGGGTTAAATTGTGTCCTTGCACAATTCATATGTTGAAGTTCTAACGCTGAGTACCTCAGAATGTGAATGTATTTGGAGATAGAGTTTTTAAGGAGGTAATTAAGGTTAAATGAGGTCATTTGGGTGGGTTCTAATCCAGGATGATTTGTTCTTTTTTTTAAGATTTTATTTATTCATTTTATTTTAGAGAGAGCGCCAGTCAGGGTAGGAGCATGGATGGGGAAGAATCTCAACGAGACTCCGTGCAGAGCATGGAGCCTGATGTGGGGCTCTACCTCACAACCTTGAGATCATGACCTGAGCTGAAACCAAGAGTCCCATGCTCAATGACTGAGCAACCCAGGCACCCCCAATATGACTTGTTCTTATAAGAGGAGGCTAGGACACACACAAAGGAAAGACCATGTGAGGACACGGGGGGGTTGGGGGGAAACAGCCATCTACAAGCCAAGGAGAGAGGCAACAGAAGACATCCACTATGCTGACACTTTGATCTCAGAATTGTGAGCAAATAAGTTTCCGTTTAAGCCAAAAAGCAATAATGAAGTATTAATACATACTACTACATAGATGAACCTCTATTATATAGATGAACTTCAAAAACAATATGCTAAGTGAAAGAAACTAGACACAAAAGAGAACATTATAAGAGTTTGTTTATATGGGGGTGCCTGGGTGGCTCAGTCGTTAAGCGTCTGCCTTCGGCTCAGGTCATGATCCCAGGGTCCTGGGATCGAGCCCTACATTGGGCTCCAGCCCTACATTGGGCTCCCTGCTCCGCGGGGAGCCTGCTTCTCCCTCTCCCACTCCCCCTGCTTGTGTTCCCTCTCTTGCTGTGTCTCCCTCTGTCAAATAAATACATAAAATCTTTAAAAAAAAAAGTTTGTTTATATGAAATGTCCAGAAAAAGCAAATTTATAGTGACAAAAGAATAGTAGTGGTTGCCTGCGAGTAAGAATGGGGAGTGACTGCAAACAGGCACAAAAGTTTTCTTTTTGGGTTAATGGAAATGTTATAAAATTAGATTTTGGTGAAAGTTACATACTTTGTAAAGTTACTAAAAATTCTTGAAGTGTAATCTTAATATAGGTGAATTTTATGGTGTGTAAATTATATCTCAATAAAGCTGTTTAAAAACTTAATGGTTGAAAAGAATTATTGAATATGATACTTGTTGGATCACAGAAACATGATTATGTTTTATTTTAATGTGTCTATAATTAAGATTTATTTCTTCAATACAATAGTGGGTTACCTTTAAACGATAGTCCAACTCCTGGATTTTAGAACCATTTGTATATCTCATTAATGTACAGCCCTTTAGATATTGGTTATACAAACTCGTATTCCCTTCTGCTTGCTGAGAGCTGTACAGACTGTAATAACTACTTTGAAGATTTAATTTATTTGAGAGAGAGCGCAGGTGGGAGGAAGAGCAGAAAGAGAGGGAGAAGCAGACTGCCCGCTGAGCAGGGAGCCCACTGAGGGGCTTGATCCCAGGACCCTGGGATCATGACCTGAGCCAAAGGCAGATGCTTAACCAACTGAGCCACCCAGGAATCCCTGTAATAACTACTTTGAAAAACTACCTGGCCTAATAAAATGACTTCGGTCATTCGTTAAGTGATAATAATCCCAATGAAGGCAAAAAGATTAAAAACAACAAAAGAAGTGGGGGTAATTACGAGAACATCAAAAACTCTGCAGTAGTCTAAATATTCTAATGTGTTCACCACTGAACTAATAATATTAACTTCAGTCAGAATGTTTGCAGGGAGCTAAATTCTGAGTTCTACCTTGAATTGCCAGGTCATCTCTCTTATCCTACAGACACAGACTTATTGAAAAAGAATGACACAGAGGCCCACATAGGATATGTTAAGGAGCAGAAAACAAAGATTAAAGTGATGGTAAAACATGACCTTGAAAACAGGAATCCAATTTTAGTTCCCAGATAATACTGTTCCTGGCTGTCTCAAAATACATCAAGTTGCTACCTCTAAGTTCTGATTTTTTTAATAGAATGGATACTTTTTTTTAATGAGATATAAATGACATATCACATTATATTAGTTTCAGATGTATGACATAATGATTTGATATTTGGACATATTGCAAAATGATCACCATAGAAAGTCTAATTAATATCTATCTCCATACATAGTAACGGAATTTTTTTCTTGTGAAAACAACTTTTATTGCACTACTGGGTATTTACGCCAAAGACACAGATGTAGTGAAAAGAAGGGCCATATGCACCCCAATGTTCATAGCAGCAATGTCCACAAAAGCCACTGTGGAAAGAGCCGAGATGCCCTTCAACAGATGAATGGATCAAGAAGATGTGGTCCATATATACAATGGAATATGACTCAGCCATCAGAAAGGATGAATACCCAACTTTTACATCAACATGGATGGGACTGGAGGAGATTATGCTAAGTGAAATAAGTCAAGCAGAGAAAGTCAATTATCATATGCTTTCATTTATTTGTGGAACATAAGGAATAGCATGGAGGATTTTAGGAGAAGGAAGGGAAAAATGAAGGGAGGGAAATCAGAGGGAGAGATGAACCATGAGAGACTATGGACTCTGAGAAACAAACAGGGTTTTAGAGGGGAGGGCAGAGGGGGGATTGGTTAGCCCGGTGATGGGTATTAAGGAGGGCACGTACTGCATGGAGCACTGGGTGTTATACACAAACAACGAATCGTGGATCACTACATCAAATACTAATGATGTAATGAATGGTGACTAACATAACATAATAAAATAAAATTTTAAAAAAAGATTTAGTTGCTTAGCAACTTCCAAATATGCAATGCAGCATTATTAACCATAGTCACAATGCTGTACATCTCATCTCCATGACTTATTTATTTTATAACTGGAAGTTTGTGCCTTTTGGCTTCCCTCATCCCTTTTGCCCACCCTGCACTTTCCACCTCTGGTAACCACAAATCTGTTCTATGTATCTATAAGCTTAGTGTTTTTAAATTTTAATTTTAATTTTTTAAAATTTTACATTCCATGTGTAAGTGAGATCATATGGTACTTGTCTTCTCTCACTGACTTATTTCACTTAGCATACTGCCCTCAACGTCCATTCATATTGTCACAAATAAAAGGACTTTATTTTATTTTTTTATGGCTGAAAAATATTCCATTGTGTGTAGATACCTATTTTCTTCAGTCAGTCATCCATTGATGAAAATATAGGTTATTTCCATATCTTAGTTATTGTAAATAATGCTGCAGAGAACATGGGGGTGTATAAATCTTTTCAAATTAGTGTTCTTGTTTTCTCCAGATAAACACCCAGAAATATTTTGGTTTGCTGGATCATATGGCAGTTTTATAAAATAAAAATTTTTAAACTAAATTAAAATGGTTTTCCATAATGAATGCACCAATTTATATTCCCAGGAACAATGCACAATACTGCTCATGCACAAGGTTCCCTTCTCTCCACATCCTGGCCAACACTTGGTATTTCTTGTCTTTTTGATTCCAGCCAGTCTAACAGGTGTGAGGTGATATATCATTGTAGTTTTGATTTGCATTTCCCTAATGATTAGTGACCTTGAACATGTTTTTATGTACCTGTTGGCCATCTGTATGTCTTTTTTGGAAAAATATCTATACAGATCTTCTCCCCATTTTTTTAATTGGATTTTTTGACTATTGAGTTGTGAGTTCTTTATATATTTTGGATATTAACCTCTTATCAACTTATCAAAGATATGATTTGCAAATATTTTCTACCATTCAGTTTGTTGTCTTTTCATTTTGTTGGTGTTTCCTTTGCTGTGCAAAAAAGTTTTTTATTTTGATAGTCCCACTTGTTTACTTTTGCTGCCCAATCCAAAAAATCATTGCCAAGACTGATGTCACGGAGCTTACCACCTATGTTTTATGTTTTCTTCTAGGAGTTTTGAGGTTTAAGATTTTTAATCCAGTTTGAGATAATTTTTGTGTATGGTGTAAGAAAGTGGTCCAGTTTCATTCTTTTGCATCTGGCTACCCAGTTTTCCCAACACCAACTCCTTTGCTGTGAATTAATTGGCCCTATATGCATGGGTTTATTTCTGGGATTTCTATTGTGTTCTTTGAGTTGTCTTTTTTATGCCAATACTATACAGTTCTGATTACTATAGCTTTGTAATAATATAGTTTGAAATCAGGGAGCATTATGTCTCTGGCTTTGTTCTTTCTCAGGATTGCTTTGGCTCTTTGGGGGTCTATAAGTTCTGATTTTATAAAATGTATCTAGAATCCTTGCTTCCTCGGAAAGGGGAGGGAGAGACAGGAAGGAATACTTGGAAAGTAAAATTCTAGAGAAAGGAAAGAGGGTAGATTAGCGACTGCGCTCTGGTATCTCATGCCTAGTCAGTTCCCTCTTGGGGTCCTCCCGCCTCCTGAACATTCAGGTACCATCCCTCAAGATCTGGGCAGCACGGGCTCTGAGCTGCTTGACCCCTGGGTACGGGGGGGGCGAGAGGAAGCACGGGTGGAGCCTGGTGCTGACTCTGAATCTCCCACTTGGAGTGGGCACTCCTGAGCCTGGAGCGATTCTTGGGCTCTGGAACGACGGTCCTGTACCGTCCGCTAACGGAGCTGGGGGCTGGCTGCGTGAAGGGCGGCTGCGCCCGCAATGAGCTTGTCTACCTCGTGCCAACACCTTCGATGGGAAGCAGGGGTTGGGAAGCGCCCCGGGTGCGCGCACCCTTCCCTCGTGCAGTACTCGCGCGCCCCTTTCTTTGCTCACACGTTCCAAGGACGCGTCATAGGCGGCACACCTAACAGTGCGCGCTTTGCCTGGGGCCCCTTTGGCAGCTAACGGAAACCTCTCTGAGCCACTGACTCCATTTGAAGGATCCGACCTTGCAGAACTGCTCCTCATGGGCAATTACCTGAGCCGGCCTCGCCCTCGGCTGCCCTCCTCTTCTCTGCTGGGTGGGGACCAGCCCGAGACAACCGAGATCCTCGGGCCCAGGCCCGCGCACCCCGCCCGCGGTGTTCCCCGGGGTGGCCGGGTTCACTCAGCGGCCTCGACCCTGGACGTAGCTGGCAGGCTGTCATATGAGGATCTTGTGGCTTCACCACGTCGGCGGCGGCGGCGACACCGTCGGCGGTTTGCCATAATCCATCGGCAGCAATACCCAATCCAGCAGGCCCGGTGTTTATTTCTGACGGTCTTTTCCTCTGTGCCCCAGACCGGCCATCCGAAGCCAGTGCTGTCTGCTTGCAGCTCCAAGATGTTCTGCACCTCAGTGATCCTGAAGATGGCATCGGCTAAGGGCAAACTGACGCTCCGTTTGGCTCTGAAGCAGACAGTCATCTGTATGTGGTCTTCACTGTCTGGTCACCTCCCAAATCTGTGTGTAAGGGAGACCTTGGTGAGGGCCCTCGAAGAGAATGGTCAAGTGAGAGCCAAGGCAGAGAAGGACCTGACCTCCTTGGTCGAGAGCAGGGAAGGGCCGGCAAAGTCAGAGGAAGGGCACCCAGGCCCCGAGAGGCAGGATGATCTGAGAAGAGGTGCCGAGGGCAGCCGGAGCGTGCAGTCAGCGTTTAGGCGGCTGATGGTCAACGGAGTCCTCTCTGCCTTCGTGCCCAGGCCTGGGCCTCTGAAGAGAGACTTCTGTTCCACGAGCTTAGAAGAGAGCCTGATTAAGAAATCCCACACCTGCTTTTTGAGCTCCTGCAGCAAACGCAATGCCATCACGAGCTCTTACAGCTCGACTCGAGGTTTCCCATCACCGCAGAGATGCTGCCGAGGCGCTGCCGCGATCTGGGTACCAGCCTCATCCCAGCCCCGGCTGCCCACGAAGAAAGCCAGCGAGAGCTATCATTCTAGCTCTTCAGCCTCAGCAGAACCACAAAGGAAGATCAGGAATGAAAAGGCTGCAGATGCACCTTCTGGGCAGAAGCAAAGTTTGAGGAATCGCTCACCTCCATCTGATGGTTCCAGGCCCCAGAAGCGCAAGATTCCTCTATTGCCGTCGTCGAGGCGAAATGACCCACTGATCCTGCCCCCACCGCCCCAGCTAGGTTATCGAGTCACTGCTGAAGACCTTGACTTAGAGAAGAGAGCTGCGATCCAGTGGATCAACAAGGTCTTGGAAGGGTAAGACTGAGGCCATCTCTGACTGCAGTGCCCCTCAGCTTTCCTGTTTGTCCACACTTCCCCCGCCGGCCCCCGGCAGAAGAGCTCCTGGCAGATGCAGCAAGCACCAGGCCCAGGGGCCTTCCCGTAGTCAGATGGAGGGGCACCTCCATGGGCTCTTTTTCTTGGTTCTCCCAAAATCTCTGCCTTGCTTGGCTTGGCTGTGAAAAATTGGTCCCCTTTCCCTGGCGCACCCAGGGTCTATTCCCCAGTGCTTTGTGCTGGGCCTCACTGGTTCCTTGGAGGAGAATTGTAGGAAACCATCCAAGTCCAGCTGTGCCCAGGGCACTGTACCTCCGGGTCCAGTGCCCCCATCAAGTAGGTTAGCTCTCTCCGTAGAGACAATATTCCATTCCCATCGTCTTTCTGCCAGATGTGCCCCTAGAAATTGGGTGGCTGGAGTTTGTGAGGCTGGCCCACCCAGTGGTCAGGATCCCTGCAACAGAAGAGGGAAGCTTTGGACCAGTTTTTCTCCAGGAAGGAGCAGGCAAGACACACACTGCTGCCATATTTGTCCTTTCCCACCTTCCCCATTTGCTTAATTAGACCCTTGTCAGTCTTTCTCCTTTCTACATATGAACACTTGGTACCACATGAACATTCAGGAAATGAACAAAGTTATAGGCATCACACGCATATATAGTCATATATATTTATATATAGTCATATAATATATATCATGTATATTATATTATATGTTACATAATATATGTGTAATATACATAATATATACTCATATGTAATACATATGAATAATATATATGTATGTATAACATACAGTATATATGTATAATATATAATATATAATACATAATTATAATGTAAAATAGAATATATAATTAATATATAATATATGTATATTATATGTGTGTGTAATATATAGGTGATATGTAATACTGTACATATATAATATGTATAATATATTACATATAGAATATATAAGGTGTATTTATATTACATATGACAATAGATATTGACTATATATATATATATGTGACTTTTTGTTAATTTGCCAAATGTTCCATGTCTTTGCTCTTTGAACATAGTGGAGGAAAAATGGACTTGTATAAGTAGCTAGCCTTAACTGTGTCAGCTTTTCTATGGCTCAGCTGATGGGGAAGTAGCACCACTTTATGCCTCTAGAGGCTAACTCCTGATTTTTGTGTTTGAGTACATGGGAGGGCAACCCACACACTAGCCTTTTCCCACTTCTGCTTCTCACCTGTCCACCTGACATCACTATGGGCTCGATCATGCCTACTATATGTTAAGAAATGACGTGTGACAATTTAGTCTTTGTCTTTATTTAATTCTTAAATTTGCTGCAATTTTAGACTTACAGGACAGTTTACAAAGATAGTACAGAGAATCCCCATTTAGTCTTCATTGAGCTTCTCCTAATGTTACCATCTAACCAAACAATTACTGAAACCAGGAAATTAATATTGATATGATGCTATTAGCTAAATTCAGACTTTAATTGGGTTTTCCCAGTTTTTCTAGTAAAGTTTTCTTTCTGTCCCAGTATCAATCCAGAATCCCAAATTGCATTTAGTTGTCATGCCTCCTTAGTCTCCTCCAAACGGACCTTTTCTGTCTTAATGCCTTGTGTAACCTTGATATGTCTGAAGAGTACTCATTAGGTATTTTGTAGAATTTCCCTGGGTTTAGATTTCTCTGTTTTCTCAGAAGAACATTGAGGTTATGGATTTTTAAGAAAAATCTCACAGAGGTGATGTACCCTTCTTGGCGTGTCATCTCAGGGGCACATAATATCTATATGTCTTATTATGGGAAATGTTAACCTTGATCACCTGGTTAAGGTGGTGTCTGCCAGGGTTCTCCACTGTACAGTTATTTTTCCCTGTGTAATAAATATTGGGAGAGGGGGAGTCATACTTTGATGCTACAAAAAAATCCTGTTTATCCTTGATCTTTGCATCATCAGTGGATCTTGCCTACAGCAATTATTATTGTGCTGTTTTAATGGTGATTTTTTACTTCCTTTGTTTCTTCTACATTTAATTAGAAATTCTTCTCTAGGAAAGGGTTCTCTTGATTTATTTGTTTATTCAATCATTTAAATCTGGATGGGCTCATCAATACTTATTTTGTTCTTTGGGCTATTACCTAATATTATCACTGTTAATTTTGTTGCCCAAATTGTTCCAAATTTCACCATTGTGAAGTTATTCTAGGTCCTCTCAGGAGACAGAATTAGGAAGTATACGTTTCTGTTTATACATACTTAACCTATATTTCTATATTTCTTTGTGTGTGTATGTGTGTGCACAAATGAATCTATACTGATACCTCAGACTGTAATTCAGAACAACAGGGTTCATTCTAGAAATGTCCCCCTTTGCTTATGTGTAACTTCTTTCTCCAACAGTTTCTCCAGAGAAACCTGGTCTAATCTGTCTATACTGTATTTACTTATTTTTCCAATTTAAGTTGTCCAAATTCAAAATTTGTCCAGTTTAATATACTTATATATTATCTATAATATATTTATTTATTTGTCTAATCCTACAATACATGTGTTGTAGTTTCGGAATTGCTAACCCTGTGGGCAACTTACCAAAGTGTTTGTGTACAATTATTTCTGTTTAGCCTTACAGTATCCACTGCTTTTAACTAAAACACTGCTTTTAAAAATCATTGGGTTCAGGTTTCAGTTCCTTTTGGTGAGGTTATGTGATCCATTTGTACCACACCTAGATTCATTTCTCACAATCTGTGTTCCATTTTGGGTTCCTCCAACAATCTAGTTGATTTTAATTTGCAAGGAGTAAAACTCATTCTTTTTGGTGTACAGTTTGCTTATATTTTATTGAGTATCTCTTTAAAAAAAAGATTATTTATTTATTTATGTTTTTAGAGAGAGAGCATGGGGAGGGGGGAGGGGCCTGGGGAGGAACAGAGGAGGAGGGAGAGGAGGAAGGGAGGAAGAGTGAGAGAATCTCCAGCAGATTCCACACTGAATATGGAGCCCGACTCAGGGCTCAATCTCATGAGCCTGAGATCATGACCTGAGCTGAAACCAAGAGTCAGAGGCTCAACCAACTAAGCCATCCAGGTGCCCCTTATTGAAAATTTCTGTGTCTGTGTTCATGAGAGATATTGGTCTGAAATTTTATTTTTTTGTGTTGTTTTTGTCTGGTTTTGGTATCAGAGTAATACTACCCACATAGAATGAGTTGGGAAGGGTTCCCTCCTGATACCTGGAAGAATTTGTACGATTGGTATAATTTCTTCTTGAAATGCTTGGGAGGGTTTATCAATGAAGCCATGCGGGCCTGGGTTTCTCTTTATGGGAAGACTTAAAATGACTAATTCAATCTTGTAGGTCTACTAAGGTTTCTAATTCTTCTTGAATCAGTTTCTGTAATTGGTATCTTTCTGGGAATCTGCCGGTTTCATATCAGTTGTCTAATGAGTTGGCATAAAATTATTCATATTTCCTTATCATCCTAATATCTGTAAGGTAGAAAATGATGCCCTCTCTTCCATTTCTAACTTTATGCCTTTTCTCTGTATATCCATCTGAATGTCTCCTATTCTACATTCTTGCTTTCCTTTTGGTCAGTGTGGCTAAAGATTGGTCAATTGTGTTGATTTCTTAAAGAAATCAAATTTCTGGTTTTTACTTCCTCTGCCATTTTGCTGTTTTCTATGTTTATTGATTTAGTTCTTATTTAATTCTTTCTGCTTCCTTTGGGATTAGTTTGCTCTTCTTTACAAGTTTCTTAAGATGGAAGATTAGGGATTTGAGACCTTTCTCTTCTAATTTAGGTATTTTAAGCTTCAAATTCCCCCTTTATTGGCATTAGAAAAATGTTGATGCTATGTTTAGATAACATTCAGTTCAATATATGTTCTAATTTCTGTTATGATTTTTTCTTTGACCTTTAGTTTAGAAGTATGTTCTTCAATTTCCAAATATTTGGGGATTTTTACACATTTCTTTCTAGTTTTGATTTATAATTATATTCCACTGTGGCCTTATACCTACATTTAATGATTTCAATCCTTTTAAATTTGTTGGGACATTTTTATGGCCAACCATATGCTCTATTTTGGAAAGTGTTCCACAGTCAACTGCTATTTGTGGGCAATGTTCAATCAATGTCAAGTCAAGTTTTTGGACAGTGTTGTTGAAGTCTTTTTTATTCTTATTAATTTCCTGTCCAATTTTTCTATCAGCTATTAAGAATGGAGTCTTAAAATACTCAACTATTAGTTGTCTTATTGTCTATTTTCATTATGAAATGTCCCTCTTTCTCCCTTGTTTTTTTTTTTTTAAGATTTATTTTAGAGAGAGCACATGTGCATGAGTGGGGGAAAGGGCAGAGTGAAAGAATCTTCAAGACTTCAGACTCCCCACTGAGTGCAGAGCCTATCCTGGGGCTCAGTCTCACAACTCATGAGATCATGACCAGAACCCAAACCAAGAGCTGGATGTTCAACTGACTGAGTCACACATGCACCCCACCTCTTTTTCCCTCATAGTATTTTTAGCCTTAAAGTCAGCTTTACCAAATATTGCTACAGTTACTCCAGCTCTTTTATGGATACTGTTTGCAATTAATATCTTTTTTCCATTCTTTTACTTTCAACTTATTTGTATATTTGAATCTAAGCTGGGTCTCTTAGAGTCAGCACAAAGTTGAGTCTTGCTTTTTAAAATCTAGGCTCTGGGGGCACCTGGCAGCTCAGTAGGTTAAACCTCTGCCTTCAGCTCAGGTCATGACCCCAGCATACTGGGATCAAGCCCCACATGGGGCTCCCTGCTCAGCGAGGAGCTTGCTTCTCCCTCTCCCTCTCCCTCTGCCTGCTGCTTCCCCTGCTTGTGCTCTTTGTCTGATAAATAAATCAAATCTTAAAAAAAAATAAATAAAACCTAGGCTCAGCCCTTTTATTTGGGCTTTTTAATCTATTCACATTTATTATAATTATTGCCATAGTTGGATTTACTTTTTCAGTTTTGTGACTTATTTTCTATTTGTCTCATGTGTGTTTTTTGTTTTTTGCTTCTCTGTTCCTCCTTTACTACCTTTGCTTGTGTTAAATAGATTTTTTTTAGTGTGTCATTTTAATCTCTCTTCCCCCTTTATTTTTACTATTTTTTTTAGTTATTTTCATAGTAGTTGCTCTAAGAATTACAATATGGACCTTAAATTTTCAAATATCTACCTCAGGACATGCAGATGGCAAATAAACACATGAAAAGATGTTTAATGTCATAGCTAGTAGGGAAATGCAAATTAAAACCACAATGAGCTATTGCTACACACCTATTAGAATGCATAAAATAAGTAGTGATAATATCAAATGCTGGTGAGGATACAGAGAAACTAGGTCATTCATACATTGTTAGTCAAAATGCAAAATTATATAGCCACTCTGGTATTTTTTTTTTAAGATTTTATTTATTTATTTGACAGAGAGAGACAATACAAGCAGGGGGAATGGGAGAGGGAGAAGCAGGCTTCCTGCGGAGCAGGGAGCCCAATGCGGGGCTCAATGCGGGGCTCGATGCGGGGCTCGATCCCAGGACCCTGGGATCATGACCTGAGCCGAAGGCAGACGCTTAATGACTAAGCCACCCAGGCGCCCCAGCCACTCTGGTATTAATGAGGGCACTTGTTGTGATGAGCACTGGGTGTTAAATATAAGTGATGAATCACTAAATTCTACACCTGAAACCAATTTTACCATATATGTCAACTAACTAGAATTTAAATTTCTGACTATTCTAGTCTTGCTTGCTCTAACCAAGGAATCTAACCCTAGGCTTGCTGTGATGTTGGCCATTCCATTTTGTTTTCCACCAAGATTGCTACTGTTTCCAACAACACACTCATGTATGGTCATTCTGTTCTCTGCTCCAAATCAAGTCAGCCACTACCAGTGTAAAAGCTTATGGTTTTCACACCTTGCCCTCTCCAGGTAGAAATACTGTTCTGATAGAGCTAGGGGTGGGCAGATGGGAGTACTCCAGGCTAAATGCAGCAGATTCCTATTGTTCTCACCTGGGGTTCAGTAGCTTTTGTTGATACCTCTCAATTTGTTGTATGCCTCTGGTGGATTACTAGAGTCTTGAAGCTTATTTATGACAGTTTGATCTAGTTGTATCATTGCTTTAAAATTTTTTAATTTTTGCTGCTCCCCCTACTTGTTCTCTCTCTTAAATAAATAAATGAAATCTTAAAAAAAAAAAAAGGTGGGTGGCTCAATTGGTTAAGTGTCTGCCTTTGGCTCAGGTCATGATCCCAGGGTCCTGGGATTGAGCCCCACATTGGGCTCCTTGCTCAGCAAGGAGCCTATTCTTCCTCTCCCTCTGCCTGCTGCTCCCCCTGCTTGTGCTCTCGCTGTCAAATAAATAAATTGTGCTCTCTCTGTCAAGTAAATAGAGAGAGCATACAAGCAGGGGGAGCAGCAGGCAGAGGGAGAAGCAGGCTCCCCGCTGAGCAAGGAGCCCAATGCGGGACTCGATCCCAGGACCCTGAGATCATCACCTGAGCCGAAGGCAGATGTTTAACCATCTGAGCCATCCAGGTGCCCCAAAATATTTTAATTTTTAACTAATAATATACTACAGGAAATGTATAGGAAGGTCCTGTGTACTTTTCACCCAGTGTTAATGCTGTAAATAACTATAACACAATATAAAAAAAACAGGAAATTTACATTGGTACAATCCACAAAGCTTACTGATATTTCACCAATTATACATGAATTCATTTTGTGTGTATATATATAGGTCTATGCAGTTTTAGCACATGAACTTTATGTAAATGCCACTACGTCTAGTATACAAACTGTACAATCACCACAAGACCATCATACTACACCTTTATAGTCACCCCACCTCATCCCTAAGCCCCGTAAACCACTAATCTGTTCTCCATTTTTATAATTGTTATTTCACAAATGTTAGATAAATGGTCATGCACTATGTATCTCTCCTGTGTGTTTTCCAATACCACCAAACTATTAACTCAGTTCTGACACTAGCTACCTGGAGATAGGATTAGATCCCACAGATTGAAAGTTTAGTACCACAGGACTGTCCCCACTTCAGAATCCATTTACAAGTCCAAATTGTTACCAACCCCCTACTCAGGTTCAATTAATCTGCTAGAGTGGCTCACAGAACTCAGGGAAACATTTACTTATTTTTACCATTTTATTATAAAGGATATAGATGAACATCTAGATGAAGAAGTATATAGGGTGGGGTCCAGAAAGGTCCTGAGTGCAGTAGTTTCTATCCCTGTAGAACTGGCATGTGCCACCTTCCAGGCATGTGATGTGTTCACCAAACTGGAAACTCTCTAAATCCTGCCCTCTTGGGTTTTTAATGGAGAATCCATTACATAGGCACCATTGAGTAAATCATTGGCCATTAGTGACTGAACTCAATCTCTAGCCCCTCTCCCCTTCCTAGTGGTCAGGGGATGAGGATGAAATTTCTAATGCTCTGGCAGCCAGTCCCTACTCATAGATACTTAAGAGCTTTCCAAAAGTCACTTCTTTAACATACTGAGGTGTGGTGGGAAGGGGCTTGTTATGAATAACAAAACATTCCTTTCACCTTTATTGCTCTGATGCTATTTGAGGAACTGAGGACAAAACACAAAATATAACAAAAGATGCAAAATACAGAGATAAGGAAAAAGTCCTAAAAGCAGCAAAACAAAAGAAATCCCTAAATTACAAGGGAAGACAAATAAGGTTAGTAGTAGATCTCTCCACGGAAACTTGGCAGGCCAGATAGAAGTGGTATGATATATTTAACATGCTGAAGGGGAAAAATAAGCAGCCAAGAATACTCTATCCTGTCATTCAGGATAGAAAGAGAGATAAAGAAGTTCCCAGACAAAAATTAAAGAAGTTCATGACCACAACCAGTCCTGCAAGAAATATTAAATGGGATCATTTGAGTTGGAGAGAAAGACCAAAAGTGACAAAGACCAAAAAAGGAACAGAGACAATCTACAGGAACAGTGACTTTACAGGTAATACAATGGCACTAAATTCATATCTTTCAATAACCACTCTAAATGTAAATGGACTAAACACTACAATCAAAAGACATAGGGTATCATAGTTGATTTAAAAAAACCCATTTGTATGCTGCCCACAAGAGACTCATTTTAGACCTAAAGATACCTGCAGATTGAAAGTAAGGTGATAGAGAACCATCTATTACACTAATGGATGTCAAAAGAAAGCCAGAGTAGCCATACTTATATCAGACAAACTAGGTTTTAAACCAAAGACTGCAACAAGAGATGAAGAAGAGAACTATAGCATAATAAAGGGGACTATCCAACAAGAAGATCTAACGATTGTAAATATTCATGCCCCCAACTTAGGAGCACACAAATATATTAAACAATAACAAACACAAAGGAACCCTTTGACAATAATACAATATTAGTATAGGACTTTATCACTCCACTTATAGCAATGAGAAGATCATCAAAGCAGAAAACCAACAAGGAAACAATGGTTTAGAATGACACACTGGACCAGAGGGACTTAACAGATATATTCAGAACATTTCATCCTAAAGCAGCAGACTACACACTTTTTTTCCCAGTGCACATGGGGCATTCTCCAAAATAGATCATATACTGGGTCACAAATCAGGCCTCAACAAGTACAAAAAGATTGAGATCTTACCATGCATCTTTTCCAACCACACTGCTATGAAACTTGAAGTCAACCACAAGAAAAAATTTGGAAAGACCACAAATACATGGAGGTTAAAGGACATCATACAAAAGAATGGATGGATTAACCAGGAAATTAAAGAAGAAATTAAAAAATACGTGGAAACCAAATTTTGTAAGTTCTTTTTTTTTTTTTTAAAGATTTTATTTATTTATTTGAGACAGAGAGAGAATGAGAGAGAGAGAGCACATGAGAGGGGGGAGGGTCAGAGGGAGAAGCAGGCTCCCCGCCGAGCAGGGAGCCCGATGCGGGACTCGATCCAGGGACTCCAGGATCATGACCTGAGCCGAAGGCAGTCACTCAACCAACTGAGCCACCCAGGCGCCCAAATTTTGTAAGTTCTTAAAAACAGAGGGACTTAAGCCTGGAACATTAAAAATCAGTAGGCTCACTCTGGGAGAGCCCAGAGGATGATAAAAAGCTGAGTCCCTGCCCTTAAAGAGACAGCACAACAGCTTGCGGAGATACAGCATAGAAGCAGCAGTTTGAAAAATGCCTGGGGTATACAGGAGGGAGAGTAATTTATTAATCTCAGAGTTCACTGGAGGACTTCTCCAGGAACAAAGGAGCTGGCAAGTGCAATTTCTGTCCCCTGCACCCCAGCATAAACACATGGCCACCTTTGGGAACCAGCATGGCCCTAGAATTCACTTACTTAAGAGGACCAGCACCATCTTATTCAAAGTGCATGCCCTGCTCACTCTTTTAAGAGCAAAGAGGTAGCTGACTTTCCTAACACATGTTAACAGACACAGAAAGTTAGGCAAAATGAGAAGACAGAGGAATTTGTCCCAAATGAAAAAACAGGACAAAATCACAACAAGAGACCTAAGAGAAACAGAGAAAATTAATATGCCTGATAGGCAATTTAAAGTAATGATCATAAAGATACCCACTGGACTTGAGAAAGAGTGGAGCACATCAGTGAGATCCTTAACAAAGAGATAAAAAAAAAAAAAAAGAACCAGTCAGATATGAAGAACACAATAATTGAAGTTAAATACACACTAGATGGAATAAATAGCTGGCTAGAAGAAGCAGAAGAATGAATCAGCAACCTGGAGCATGATTACTTTCCATCAAGTAATCAAGTAATCAAGTTGAGAAGGTGAAAGTAATCAAGCTGAGCAGGTGAGAGAAAAAAATTATGCAAAATGAGAATAGATTTAGGGAACTCAGTGACTCCATCAAATGTAAAATCATTTGTATTATAGGGATCCTGGAAGAAGAAGAAGAGAGAAAAGGGGACAGGAAATGTATTTCTTCAAGAAATAATAGCTGAAAACTCCCCAAATTTGGGGAAGGAAACAGAAATTCAGATCCAGGAGGTACAGATCTCCCAACAAAAGCAACTCAAGGAAGTCCACACCAAGACACATAGTAATTAAAGTGGCAAAAAGCAGAGATAGAGAAAGAATTATAAAAGCAACAAGAGAGAGGCACCTGGGTGGCTCAGTCATTAAGCGTCTGCCTTCGGCTCAGGTCATGATCCCAGGGTCCTGGGATCGAGCCCTGCATCGGGCTCCCTGCTCCGCGGGAAGCCTGCTTCTCCCTCTCCCACTCCCCATGCTTGTGTTCCTTCTCTTGCTGTGTCTTGCTCTGTCAAATAAATAAATAAAATCTTTAAAAAAAAAAAAGCAACAAGAGAAAAGAAGACAGTTACATATAAGAGAAACTCCGTAAGGGGATTTTTCAGCAGAAACTTTACAGTTTAGAAGGGAATGGCATAGGGCGCCTGGGTGGCTCAGATGGTTAAGCGTCTGCCTTCGGCTCGGGTCATGATCCCAGGGTCCTGGGATCGAGTCCCACATCAGGCTCCCGGCTCAGCGGGGAGCCTGCTTCTCCCTCTGACCCTCTCCCCTCTCATGCTGTTTCCCTCTCACTCGCTCTCTAAAAAATAAATAAAATCTTTAAGAAAAAAAAAAAAAAAAGAAGGGAATGGCATAATATATTCAAAGTGCTGACAGGAAAAATCTGAGGCCAAGAATACTCTATTCAGCGAGGCTGTCATTCAGAATAGGAGAGATACAGAGTTTCCTAGACAAACAAAAGTTAGAAGACTTCATGTCCACTAAACCAGCCCTACAAAAAATGTTAAAGTAGACTCTGTAAATTGAAGGGAAAGGCCATAAGTAAGAGAAAAATAGGAAGCATAAAAGCAGTAAAAATAAGGGTATCAGTCAAGGGACTCACAAAATAAAAGGAAGTAAAATATGACACCATATATCTAAAACATGGGGAGGGGAGGAATAAAGAATGTGATCAAACGTAAGTGAACATCAACTTAAGATTGCTGTATTTAGAAGATGTTATATACATACCACAAATCAAAAACCAGTAATAGATATGCAAAAAAATGAAGAGAAAGGAATCCATGTATATCATTAAAGACAGCAAATTTAGGGTGAGAGAAGACAGCAAGGGAAAGAAGAACAGAGAAAATCCACAAAAACAAACACAAAACAAGTAACAAAATGGCAATAAATGCATACCTATCAATAATTGCTTTTAATGTAAATGGACTAAATGCACCAATCAAAAGACATAGGGTGACAGCATGGATTAAATAAAACAAAACAAAACAAGACTTTTCTATACACTGCCTACAAGAGACTCACTTAAGACCCTCACAACACATGCACATTGAAAGTGAAGGGATGGAGAAGAATTTATCATGCAAATGGATGTGAAAAGAAAGCCAGGGTAGCAATACTTATATAAGACAAAATTGAAGGACACTATATAATCATTAAGGAGACAATCCAAAAAGAAGACATAACAATTGTTAATATTTATGCACCCAACATGGCAGCACCGAAATACAAAAAACAGTTAATAATAGACATAAATGACCTAATTGATAGTAACACATTAATAGTAGTGGACTTTAACACCTCACTTACATTGATGGACAGATCATCTAGACAGAAAATCAACAAAGAAACAGTGGCTCTGAATGACTCACTAAACCAGAAAGATCTAATAGATATATTCAGAACATTCCATCCTCAAACAGCCTAATATACATTCTTTTCAAGTGCACATGGAACATTCTCCAGAATAGATCACATATTATTCATAAAACAAGTCTCAACAATTTCAATAAGATCAAAGTTATACCATGCATCTTTTCTGACTACAATGCAATGAAACTAGAACTCAACCACAAGAAAAAATCTGGAAAGAGCACAAATAGGGCGCCTGGGTGGCTCAGTTGGTTAGGCGACTGCCTTCGGCTCAGGTCATGATCCTGGAGTCCCGGGATCGAGTCCTGCATCGGGCTCCCTGCTCAGCAGGGAGTCTGCTTCTCCCTCTGACCCTCCCCCCTCTCATGCTCTCTCTATCTCATTCTCTCTCTCAAATAAATAAATAAAATCTTTAAAAAAAAAAAAAGAGCACAAATACATGAAGGTTAAATAACATGCTACTAAACAATACATGGTTCAATCAAGAAATCAAAGAGAAAATAAAAAATACATGTAGACGAATGAAAATGAAAACAATAATCCAAAACCTTTAGGATGCAGCAAAAGCAGTTCTAAGAGGGAAGTTAATGGCAATACAGGCCTACCTCAAGAAGCAAGAAAAATATCAAATAAAAAACCCAATTTTACACCTAAAGGAGCTAGTAAAAGAACAACAAATGGAGACTAAAGCCAGCAGAAGAGGGGAAAAATAAAGATTAGAGCAGAAATAAGTGATATAGAAACTAAAAAAAATAATAATAATAGAATAGATGAAACCAAGAGCTTGTTCTCTGAAAAGATCAACAAAATTAATAAACTTCTACCCAGACTCATCAAAAAAAAAGAAAGAAAGAAAAAGAAAAAAGGAAAAGAAAGTACTCAAAAAAATCAGAAATGAAAGAGGAGAAATAACAACCAACACCATAGAAATTCAAAGGATTTTAAAAGAATATTATGAAAATTATATGTCAACTAACTGGACAACCTAGAAGAAATGGAAAAATTCCTAGAAACATATAATCTATCAGAACTGAATCAGGAAGAAACAGAAAAGTTGAATAGACCAATTATCAGCAAGGAGATTGAGTCAGTAATCAAAAAAATTCCAACAAACAAAAGTCCAGGATCAGATGGTTTCACAGATGAATTCTACCAAACATTTAAAGAAGAGTTGATTTCTCTTCTTCTCAACCTTTTCCAAAAAATAGAAGAGGAAGGAAAACTTCCAAATTCATCCTATGAGG
Source organism: Leptonychotes weddellii (assembly GCF_054177405.1). Taxonomy (NCBI): domain Eukaryota; kingdom Metazoa; phylum Chordata; class Mammalia; order Carnivora; family Phocidae; genus Leptonychotes; species Leptonychotes weddellii. Next base: position 131,931,342 of record NC_138375.1, on the reverse strand, counting down.
CTAGCATTACCGTGATTCCAAAACCGGATAAAGACACCATATGAAAAGAGAACCACAGGCCAATATCCCTGATGAAAATAGATGCAAAAATCCTCGACAAAATATTAGCAAACTGAATCCAAGAATACATTAAAAAAAACAAACAAACATTGACCATGATCAAGTGGGGTTTGAATCCTTATTCCTGGGATTCAAGGGTGGTTCAATATTCACAAATCAATCATGATACATGATTAATAAAAGAAAGGATAAAAACCATTTGATCATTACAATAGCTGCAGAAAAAGCATTTGACAAAGTACAACATTCATTCATGATAAAAACCCTCAACAAAGTAGGGTTGGGGGAACATACCTCAACATAATAAAGGCCATATATGAAAAACCACAACTAGCATCATAGTCAAATGTGAAAAACTGAGAGCTTTTCCTCTGAGGTCAGGAATAAAACAATGATGTCCACTCTCACCACTGTTGTTCAACATAGTACTGGAAGTCCTAAGCACAGCAATCAGACAAGAGAAAGGAATAAAAGGCATCCAAATTGGTAAGGAAGAAGTAAAACTTTCACTATTTGCAGACAACCTGATACTATATATATATGTATATAGAAAACCTTGAGGATTCCACCAAAAAACTACTAGAACTGATACATCAATTCAGTAAGGTTACAGGGTACAAAATCAATGTACAGAAATCCATTGCATTTCTATACACCAATAATGAAGCATCAGAAAGAGAAATTAAGGGGGTGCCTGGGTGGCTCAGTCGTTAAGCGTCTGCCTTTGGCTCAGATCATGATCCCAGGGTCCTGGGATCGAGTCCCGCATCGGGCTCCCTGCTCGGTGGGAAGCCTGCTTCTCCCTCTCCCACTCCCCCTGCTTGTGTTCCTTCTCTTGCTGTGTCTTGCTCTGTCAAATAAATAAATAAAATCTTTAAAAAAAAATAAATAAAGAGAAATTAAGAAAGCAATCCCATTTACAATTGCACTAAAAATAGTAAGATACCTAGGAATAAACTTAACCAAAGAGGTCAAAGATCTGTACTCTGAAAACTATAACACATTGATGAAAGAAATTGAAGATGAACAAAGAAATGGAAAGTCATTCCATATTCATGGATTGGGAGAACCAATATTGTTAAAATGTCTATATTACCCAAAGCAACATACACATTTAATGCAATCCCTATCAAAACACCAACAGCGTTTTTTAAAAGAACTAGAACAAACAATCCTAAAATGTGCATGGAACTACAAAAGACCCTGAATACCAAAGCAATCTTGAAAAAGAAAAAAAAAAACAAAACCTGGAGGTATCACAATTCCATACTTCAAGTTGTATTACAAAGCTGTATTCATCAAGACAGTATGGTACTGGCACAAAAATAGACACATAGATCAATGGAACAGAATAGAAAGCCCAGAAATAAACCCATAATTATGTGGTCGTTTAATCTTCAACAACTGAGGCAAGACTATCATTGGGAAAAATACATACTCTTCAACAAAATGTGTTGGGAAAACTGGACAGCTACAGGCAAAAGAATGAAAACTGGACCACTTTCTGATACCACACACAAAAGTAAACTCACAATGGATTAAGAATTTAAGTGTGAGACCTTGAAACCATAAAAATCCTTGATGAGAACACAGTAATTTCTCTGACATTGGTCATAACGACATCTTTCTAGATAAGTCTCCTGAGGCAAGGGAAATAAAAGCAAAAATAAACTACTGACACTATATTAAAATAAAAAGATTCTGTACAGCAAAGGAAACAACCAACAAAACTAAATGACAACCTATGGAATGGGAGAAGATTATTGCCTATGACTTATCGGATAAGGTGTTAGTATTCAAAATATATAAAGAACTGATACAACTCAACACTCAGAAAACAAATAATCCAGGGGCGCCTGGGTGGCTCAGTTGGTTAAATGACTGCCTTCGGCTCAGGTCATGATCCTGGAGTCCTGGGATCGAGTCCCGCATCGGGCTCTCTGCTCAGCAAGGGGTCTGCTTCTCCCTCTGACCCTCTTCCTTCTCGTGCTCTCTGTCTCTCATTCTCTCTCTCAAATAAATAAATAAAATCTTAAAAAAAAAGAAAACAAATAATCCAATTTAAAAATGGGCAGAAGACATGAAAAGACATTTCCCCAAAGATGTACTGATGTCCAAGAAACCACGAAACGATGCTCAACATCACACATCATCTGGGAAATGCAAATCAAAACTACAATGAGATATCACCTTACACCTGTCAGAATGGGTAAATAAAAAACACAAGAAACAACAAGTGTTGGTGAGGATGTGCAGAAAAGGGAACCCTTGTGCACTTGGTGGGAATGCAAGCTGGTGCAGCCACTGTGGAAAACAGTATGGAGGTTCTCAAAAAATTAAAAATGGTACCACCCTATGATCCAACAATCACACTATAGGGTATTTAACCAAGGAATACAAAAACACTAATTCAAAGGGATACATGCACCCCTATGTTTATTGCAGCATTATTTACAATAGTAAAACTATGGAAAATCTAATTGTCCATCGATAGATGAATGGATAAAAAAGATGTGGTAGATATATACAATGGGATATTATTCAGCCAAAGAAAATAATGAAATCTTGCTATTTGCAACAACATGGATAGATCTAGAGAGTATAATGCTAAGTGAAGTAAGCCAGTCAGAGGAAGACAAATACCATATGATTTCACTCAGGTGTGGAATTTAAGAACAAAAGAAATTAACAAAGAATAAAAAAGAGACAAACCAAAAACCAGACTCTTAACTGTAGAGAACAAATAGATGGTTACTAGGGGAGAAGTGGGTGGGGGGGGATGGGTGAAATAGGTAAAGGGGATTAAGAGTAGACATTTCTCTTTTATTTTTTAAAAATTTATTTATTTAAGAGAGCCAGTGGGGAGGGGCAGAGGGAGCAGGAGAGAGAGAATCCCAAGCGGACTCCACACTGAGCACTGAGCCTGATGAGGGGCTTCATCTCAGGACCCTGAGATCATGATCTGAGGTGAGATCAAGAGTTGGACGCTTTAACCAACTAAGCCACCCAGGTGTCCCTAAGAGTATACACTGAGCACTGAGTAGTATATGGAATTGTTGAATTACTATACTGTACACCTGAAACAAATATAACACTGTATGTTAACTACACTAATTAAAATTAAAAAAAATTTAAAACCCAATGAACAATATAACCTATAAATCAGGGAGAATTGACATCTTTATTATGTTGAGATTTTTAGTCCTTGCGTGTGGTATGTCTCCCCAAGAATTTAGGTCATCTTTGATTTCTTTCATTTGCATTTTGTAATTTTTATCACACAGATCCTGTTCATATTTTGTTAGATTTATACCTGAGTATTTCATTTTCTCCAAAGCAATTATAAGTGGTATTGTGGCTTTGATTTTGGTTTCTACCTATTCACCGTTAGTATATAAAAATGCAATTCATTTTTGTGTATTCATCTAGTATCCTGAGAGCAGGTCAAGCTCAATAATCTGCTTTAGGGGGATTTATTTTGCAGATTTTCCTGGGATTTTCTACATAGACCATCATGCCATTTGGAAATGGAGTTTTATTTTTTCCTTTTCAATCAATACCCCTCTTATTGCTTTTAAGTGCCTTATTACAGTGGCTAGACCTTTCCATGTTGAATAATAATGAGAGCCAAAACTCTTGCCTTGTTCCTAATCTTAGAGGAAAAGCATTCAGTCTTTTACCATTAATTATGACATTGGTTGTAGATTTTTTTGTAAGGTAGTCTTTATAAGGTTGGGGATGATCACTTCTTTTCCTATTGTAGTAAGATATATTTTTAAATCAAGAATATAGCTGTTGAATTTTGTCAAATACTTTTTTGTGCCAACTGATATGATCATACAAGATTTTTCTTCTTTAGGCTGTGCAGATATGGTGGATTATATTGACTGATGTTAGAATATTGAACCAGTCTTGCATACCTGGAATAAATTAAATCCCACTTCCTTCATGATGTATTATTATTTGTATACTTTGTTGGATTTGATTTGCTAAAATTTTGTTGAAGATTTTTGTATCTACCTCCATGAGAGATTTAGTCTTTTATGTGCTGGATTTATCTGATTTTGGTATCACAACACTGGCTGCAAAAAATGATTTGAGAAGTATTCCCTTCTTATATTTTATGGATAATACTGTATAAAATTGGCATTAATTCTTCCTGAAATATTTGGTAAAATACTCCAATGAAACTATCTGGGCTCAAGGATTTCTCTTGGGGAGGTTTATAGTTACAGATCCAATTTAATAGTTTTAGGAATAGTCACATTATCTACTTCATCTTGGCTTAATTTTGGTAGTTTGTGGTTTTGAAGAATTGCTCCATTCTTTTAAGTTGTCAAATTTATGAGCATAAATTTGTTCATAGTATTCCCTCATCATTCTTTTAATGGCTGCAAGATCTGTTGTGATATTTTCTTTAATTACTAATAATTGGTGATTAATGTCATATCAATCTTGATAAAGTTTTTGATTTTATTTTTTTCAGAAAAGATTTTGTTTAATTAATTTTCTCTATTTTCCTGTTTCAATTTCATTGGTTGTTGCTTTTATCATTATTAATTCTTTCCCTCTGCTTGCTTGGTATTTATTTTTGTTCTTTTTCTAATTTCTGGAGGCAGGAATTTAGATTACTGAGTTCTACTGAGTTCTGTTTTCTAATGCAAGCATTTATTGCTCTACGTACCTCTCTGAGCACTGCTTTAGCTGCATCCCACAAATTTTGATACCTTGTGCTTTCAATTTTATTTCCTGTGGGACTCCCTCTTTGACTCATGCATTATTTAGAAGTAGGTTGTCTAATTTCCAAGTTTTTGGAGATTTTTTTGGTTGTCATTCTGTAATTGATTTCTTGTTTTAGTCTCGTATGGTCAGAGAACATACTCTACGATTTCTACCCTTTTAAATTTATTAAGGCTTATTTTATGACCCCAGATAAGGGTTATCTTGATAAATGTTCTATGGATGTCAGAAAAGAATGTGTATTTTACTGTCTTTTTGTTGATAGCATTACTGAATTCTTCTATTTTGCTGATTTTGTGTTAATTGTATCAATTGATAAATGAGGACTGAAGTCCCCACTATACTTGTGAATTTGTCTATTTCTCCTTTAAGCTTTCAGATTTTTGCATCATGTATTTTTTTTAAAGATTTTATTTATTTATTTGAGAGAGAGAGAATGAGAGACAGAGAGCAGGAGAGGGAGGAGGGTCAGAGGGAGAAGCAGACTCCCTGCTGAGCAGAGCCCGATGTGGGACTCGATCCTGGGACTCCAGGACCATGACCTGAGCCGAAGGCAGTCACTTAACCAACTGAGCCACCCAGGCGCCTGGGCTTCTCCTTTCTTGTCCTTTGACCAGTGAAAGCAGGATTTTATTACTGTTGTTGTTTTGTATACACCCATTGGTAGTTCCAGGTTCCAAACCTCTCTGGCACCAAGTCCTGGATATATATGAGAGATTAAACACACACACACACACACACACACACACACACACAGGGAACTCACTACAGGTCACTCCTCAAATCATGAGGTTCCTAGTCAGTCCACTTTTATTTTTCCAGGCTTCAGAGTGCCTTTTTACTGTTGTCTGTATAACAGTTTCTGAGGTATCTTGTTGCATTAGAAAGGAGAAGCAGGGAATAGTAAGTTTATATCATCTTGTTATGGTGCTGGTGTCTCTAACATTGCTTTTTCAGGCGAGGCTTTGCTGACCACTTCACTCTGCCATTCTGGAAGTCCCATCCCCAAATCAGTTTAATTGTAAATTATCTGACAAAAGTCTCATTTATTCCATACATGTATCCTCCTCTCAAGGGTCCTAGCACAGTCCCAATACCCATCAAGTATTCCCATGAATTTTTTTAAATTATTTTTTTATTTTTTAAAGACTTTTTAAAAAATTTATTTATTTGTCAGAAAGATAGAGAGAGAGCACAAGCAGGGGGAGCGGCAGGCAGAGGGAGAGGGAGAAGCAGGCTCCCCACTGAGCAGGGAGCCCAATGCGGGACTCGATCCCAGAACACTGAAATCATGACTTGAACCGAAGGCAGATGCTTAACCATCTGAGCCACCCAGGCGGCCCCCCATGAATTTTAATTGTTACTTAAAATCTGTTTTTTAAATGGATAAAGAAACTAATTATATTACATAATTAAACATTTTGGGGATCATTTTTCCCCTATATTCCTGGTCTGTTCTCTAGGTTCACCTTTGTTCTTGCTGAAATGATTCTTCAATAGTTCCTTTAGTGAGGCTGTATGGGAGTAAGCTCTCTTAATTATTTTGTATCTTCAATGACTTTTTTAGTCTTTACTTTTGATAGGTATAAAGTTTTAGGTTGATACATAAATCCCCTTACCACTTTGATATTAGGGCTGGGTTATCTGAAGTTACTATAAGTTTTGAATCTTTGGGCAAGTACTTTCTCATGGATAAGATTTTGTGTTCTGGTGGCATGGTCAGTCATTCAAATGTGGACTCGTGTGTTGGGTAAGTTAATAATCCTGTTTCCTTACAGATAAAATTGGGATAATCATAAGTGAGAGTTACAGAATGCTTACATAAGTCCTCCACGATGTCAAGTTTTCGCCATTATTACCCTTTTTACTCCTCATGTAGTCACTATTATTTCTGTCTTTTACAGATGATGGAGCTCAGATCCAGAGCAAACTTGAGGACAGTGACATCATGACTCATCTGCATATGGGCTCAACCTCAAATCTGAGTGTCTAGGCTTTACTCTGTGCTTGTAGTGCAATATTACATTCCATGTAGGGTCATTTTGATACTTAAATAAGATAATCATCTAAAGTGCTAACTGTAGTATGTGACTTATACTTGTGTTCAGTACATTTTCTCCCTTATGATTTCTTCCCCCTCTGCTGGCCACATCTGTGGCCTCACACTCCCTTAGAAAATCCTCCCATTCCCCTTGGCTGTCATGGGAATGCTCATGTGTTGGCTGAGGTGCTAGCCCAGATGCTTCTCAACTTTTCATTCCTCAAGGCGCCGACAGTGGTGCTAGCCTCTATGTAGAGCCCAGGGGAAGCACCTCTTCTTCCTTCCAGATCTACTTTCTGTGCCATGACATGGAAGCATCTGCATTTGTGTCCAGAGCATCATGAAACCTCTTTTCAGTAACACCATCAGCTTCTCCATAGGTGCTCAGATCAGTATATGGGACCACGTTGAGGAGAGATGTCAATCTGCCATCCCCCACACACCCTCCTCCTCCTGTCTTGCCTCTGTCCCCTCCCCCCAATTTCCCTTGTCTTCTCCATTGTCCCACTTCCAGCCACTCATTTTCTCCATTGCTAGCTTTCTTGAATCAAATTTAGTTTCCTGCTTTAGGATACTGAGAGCCACAGGGCAGAACTTCAACAGTTCAAGATAAAAGAGAACAAGGTACCTGAGACCTGAATCAGAGGTAAGTCCTGAAAGAGGAGGGGGAAGCTGAGGCAAGGTGTGCCCCCAGCACCAGAACAGAGGGCTCTGTGAAGCCAGTGCCAGAGGAGGACTACATTGTTCTAGATTGGGACAGAGACAGATCTGCTGAGAGGAGAGCTTAGTGTTAGGTGAGAAAGAAATGATCCGCCAAGTTCCTTTTAAGGGTATTAAAGAGGAGGAGGTCCTACAGCAGCATCTCTTGGGCTAGAGTCATTCACTGTGGAATGACAGACATGTGACAGGCACAGTAAGACCCTTACTGCTTAATGCTGGAGCCTGACATTTATTTACAACTAATGCTGAGCATCAGGGGATGGCAGCACCAGGGGACTGGGAAAGTTGGCTGTGTCCAGAACTCCTTGTCCTTCCCCTAGCAGTGATCAAATAGATACACAACAGACTGGCCCTCAGCTCAGGGCCTCAAGATGTAATGGATGATTCAGAGGACATGCCAAATTCCACATGGCTTATGTGCAAGGGGAGCGTCTAGCACAGCTTGAGAGATCCTGGGCTCCTGGAGTGGCAGCCTTCTGGATGAGGCCAGTGCTGACCTGAGGCAGGGGTCCCCCCTGCTGCCACTTCTGAACGGTCTCCTGAAAAAACACAATGCTCTCGCTTCTGCAGGTGAGACTCTCTCCCAGAGGCCTTAGGTTTATTATCTGAGATGCGGCATTTTGTACTGTGTTCTATTCTCTTGTGACCATGAGAGGCAGGGTCTGGATCATTCCTGAAGGGTGTGGATATCATTTGTATCCCACATCTTATAAACCAAGGTGTCCATAGACAAGTGAGTGGCTGTAAAGGTAGATGGGAGCCAAGCAAAAGAGGGAAACCTGGGGATCAGTGCTTATTTCCCTGTGAAGTTAGTGGAGTCAAAAGAGGTAGGTAGGGGCGCCTGGGTGGCTCAGTCGTGAAGCGTCTGCCTTCGGCTCAGGTCATGATTCCAGGGTCCTGGGATCGAGTCCCGCATTGGGCTCCCTGCTCCTTGGGAGCCTGCTTCTTCCTCTCCCACTCCCCCTGCTTGTGTTCCCCTCTCTCGCTGTGTCTTTCTCTGTCAAATAAATATAATCTTTAAAAAAAAAAAAAAAGAGGTAGGTACACCTTCTTTAATAAGGCAGCTTAAAAAAAATCTTCTTTTTCCCCCTTCTCCCCCTGCATTTATCCAATGTTAACAACATTCTCAAATGCATGTATATGTAAACACATAAATGGCACACAGAAAAAGTTGATCACCATCTGCTTTACAAAAATGGGGTTATAATGTATACGTTCTCTGCCTCTTAACACATCTAAGAGATCTGCATGAATCAGTTAATAGGGATATAGCACATTCCCTTTAAGACCCTAATCCTGGGTGTCACCTTAACCCTAAAGTATCAACCCAAGCCCTAACCTTAAGGTCTTAAATTTAAGGCCCTAACTCCAATCCTAATATTAGGGCCCTCACCAGAACCCTAATTCCCATGCCCTAATCCTACCAACCCTAATGCTGACTTGAGGTTCTAATCCCCGGGTTGGGGGGGGGAGATAAACTGCAATGTACCCCTCACTATTGAGGAGCACCAGGAAATTTTTTTGCAATAATATCCTTGTATGTGATCTTAATTAGTGATTAATTCCTCAGAATAGATATCCAAGAATGAGACTATAGGGCCTAAGCATAGATATATTCTAATGCTATGAGACATTGCCAAATTGTTTTCCAAAACGGACTGAAAGATGTTTCCTCCTGTAATCCACCAGATATAGGATTTATCACCTCCAACTTCTCTCCATTTGAAGTAGCCATTGACCAGGCGAGCTGGGTGGGAAAACAGGTCGCACCCATTCATTCCTAAACCTAAAAGGGCTGAAGGCGCCCAGGAACTTGCCCCCCCCGCCCCCCCGGGGTCCCCATCCGCAGAGGAGGAGACTTGGGAAGAGGTGGCTCTGAGCCCCCGCCCCCATGCTAACGTTCTCAGAGCATCCCCTGTGGGCCGCCCCCTGGAAATGAGTGAGGCCCTAGAAGAGCATCAGACCTGGACAGGCTGTGGGCTCATTAAGGGAGAGTGATGGTCTCTCTCCTGGTGCCACCCAGACCAGAGTGCCCACTCCCAGCGCTCATTGCCATATACCCCGTGATCTCCGCTGTATGAGTCGGACGTGCCCAGGTCAGGGGGCACTGTGGACGCGGGCTGCTTCTCTGAGTGAGCTTCCCTGTACCTTAAACATTGGGACTTGTCTGTTTCACTGGGGGTGGGAAACCCAAGACGGGAGAATTTGGCAATTAAGAACGGGGGTCAGAACAGGCAAGGTAGCATGGAAGGGGATTCAGAGAGTGCTAAACCGGACTACAGGAGAGAGGAGACACAGAAGGAAGCAAGGCGGATGGCAGGGCGCCCTGGGTACAGTCCCGCACTCAACCCGGAGGCGCCAGGTTGCCTGGGGAGCTCCTCTCGGGGCCTTACCTGGGGACCGAGAGGCACCAATCTGGAGAGCGGGTTCTGAGCTCATTTGCATATCATTTACATACGAATCTCTCCCCCACCTCTCCCCCAGGGGCGCTTTCTCCCAGCGCCACCTCTCTGCTAACTGAACTGTAGTTGGGGAATTTCCTCCTATAGTGAAAGTCCGAGGTGCTCTCCCAGACGGATCCAAGGTCCTCCCAGAAGGACCCAAGGACCCAAGGACCCCAACAGGGTCCTCAGGGGACAGCAATGCTCCTTGCATTAAGGCACAGGGCAAACCCATTTATTTTTATCTTTTTTTTTTTTTTAAAGATTTTTATTTATTCGTGAGAGAGAGAGAGAGAGGCAGAGGGAGAAGCAGGCTCCCTGGAGCCCTATGCAGGACTTCATCCCAGGACTGTGGGATCATGACCTGAGCCGAAGGCAGACGCTTAACAGACTGAGCCACCCAGGTGCCCCACAGAGCTAACCCATTTAAAAAGCATTGTGAAAATGGAGAAAAGTGGAGAATTTCTAGAGAAGATGGGGAGAACAGGATAGAAGGAGGGTGGGAGTGTGAACAGGGCAGGGGAAAAATAAAGGCGGTCCTCCTGCACCTACTCACAGGCACGCCCATCCAGGCCCGCAGTGACAGCCTGGTGGGGTGAGGCTTGGCCCGCTTGTTGGTCATGCTCTCTAAGGAGGAAGGAAGTCAAGGAGTTGGGGTCTGGGGCAGAGGTGGCCATTTAGTGCTCACAGCATCCAGAAGGAGGCTGCACTGGGGGTTCTAGGAGGTTGGGCTCAGGTCTAAGGGCAGAAGAGAGCTTGGGAAGCAGAGCAGGGCAAGTTCCAGGAGGTGGACCTGTGCTTGTCCAGAATGCAACCAGTCAACCCTGGAGGGAGATCCTGGAGAGGAGGCACAACCCCCCCAGGAACACTGCCCCACTCTGTCCCTGGTCTTTCATTGCAGCCTTACTCTCCTCTGGAAGGCCAAATACTTCTAATATGCCATGGGACAGAGATTCTCTCCTGCGGTCTACAGGGAAATTCCAAGGTGTTTCTAAGGTTTTGAAGCTGAACATGTCTTACCCATCTTTAAACCAAAACCCTAATCAGGAGATCCTGGTTTCACGGCAGCTTGAATGCATCTCTGATCTCCTCCACCATCTCAAGTCCAGCAAGGTGTCCCATTGGCAAGGCAGCTGAGGACCAGCATGCAGGCCTGGCCAGCTTGCCAAGGCCTGGGGCTCCGCTGGGTCGCTGGGTCTGAGTGGAGAGAGGAGGGCAGTGACCATTCCTCCCCAAGCCAAAAGGGAGCCTGGCAGCCAGTAATAGGAAGCCTTAGGGCAGATCAGAGGGAGTGGCTTCCAGGCACCTTGAGGGGAAGAACACTGCTCCCCAGGGGGAATGTGGGTTTCCTATTGCCACTGGAACAAAGTACCACCAGTTTAGTGGCTTAAAACAACACACATCATTAAGCTTACCACAGAAGGCTTGCTGAGCTTCCCCATCTCAGGAAGCTTGAGGTCCCGAGCCCCCGCTGGCTGGCAGCTCTGGGGGTGGGGCAGGGTTCTCTGTAACCGGAGGCCTGTGGGAGGCAGCCTTTGTAACCAAGGAGACCAGGGGGCAGAGGTCTCATGGGGGCACAGGTAACAGAAGGGCAGTTGACCATCCCCTGGCCAGCGCTGGGCTCATGGACTCTCTTTCTCTCCCAGGCAAAGGGCAGTTTGCTGGGGCTCCAGTATCTGAGCGCACCCACAGGCTGTGTGTTTCTACCCCAGCCAGAGAGAGGGGGCAGGAACATAGCTTCCACCCTTCCCCCTACTCCCTCCTCTCCCATCCCCACTTCTTCCTCTTCCTCCTCCACTTCCCCTCCTTGACCTTCTCACCTGGACCTTCTCATCTCCTCCCTCCCCTGAGGCCCTGATGCTGCTCCTGGTCCCGCATCTCTCTAAGGCCCCTACCTACTTCTGCCACTGGGAGTGAAACCAGGGAGATCCAAGTCCTAGGGGGCAGACTGAAGGCTCTCAGGCTCAAGGTCTCTTCCCCCAGGCCTGACACTGCTTTGCTTCATCCTCTCCAAGCAAGCTGCACTCAGACCCTGAGATCCCGAATCTCCACCTGGCATCTGGTGCGGCCCCGGGGCAATAGCCCCCACATGACCTACCGACTGTAACTGCCACGTCCCTTCCTATACCTTCACCTAACTCATGTCATGCAGTGTCACCATTGTATTTGCATTCGAGTCCTTCTCCCACTGCCTTGAGGGCACGGGCTCTGCCTCATTCACTTTTGTATCCACAGTACCTTGAGGACCCCATTATATGCATGGGGAAACTGAGGCAGGGGGCAGGGATCTCATGGCCGTTGGCTGTGTTCTGCGGGATATCCTTTCCTGAGATGTCTGTGGATCCCTTTATTCTGGGTAGTCAGGAGACTTTCTGCTCGGGACAGAGGAAGGAGGGAGCACTTGCCCTGCTCAGGCAGCAGGCGCAAAGGCCTCCAGCTAAAATAGCATTTCCTGGAGACTAGACTTCTATGTGGGGCAGGTATTCAGGACTCAGTCCTGGTGGGATGGTGCTTGAGGCTATGGATACCAGGGGCTGCCTGGAAGACAAAGGATGCCTCTCTTAAGTCTTGCTGGAGCTCTACTCAGTGGGGCAGATCAGCCTGTAACAGGAGGCTCAGTTTCAGAACTCTGACTCGGCTTTGAGCCTATCCCTCCCAGAGCCGACACCTCACTCCAGCCCCCACAGGGTGGGTTGTGTGTGGCATTCCTCAGGCAGTTCTGGCTGCCCTAAAGCTAAGGAAGGGAAAAGCAAATGGTGAACTGATAAAAATCAGAGGACGTGAGTCTTTATCAGTTTACCAGTGTTCTAGTGATTTACAAGGAAAAAGCATTCTTATCAATAACCTAACTTCCAGAGACCCAGAGAACCAATTTCCTGGAGTCCTAACATTACCCTCCCCTCCACAGTGACGTGGGAAACAGAGATAAAAGGGAATGTAAATAAAATTAAACTTCTTTATAACCTGCAGCCTATTGACATGGACTTGTAATAGAGTACAGCATTCCTCAGGAATCTCCCAACTGTCTTACTGTTAATGCCTCACTAGAAGGAAAAACGACCTTAACTTGACAATAGCAACACCTCCAGAATCCTGAATCTTCTTCAGCATATGAAAGTCCTTTTGGACACCTCCCTTTGTCCTTACCTCCCCCAACTCCCAAGTGTATAATCAGCCATTCCTCACAGCCCCAGTGCTCTTTCTGCCCACGGGTCCTGTCTCCCCTGCTTTCATAAAATCACCCTTTTTGCACCAAAGACATCTCAACAATTCTTTCTTGGCCGACCGCTCCAGACCTCATTAAGACATTCTGAAACTACATCACCATGGTCAGTCAAGGTGACACATAAAATTAACCATCACAGGCTTCTTCACTTTTTGAGAGTTGTTTTACTGGAGTCCCTGTTTTATCTTCCTTCAGATTTTTTTCCATGGGCCCAGACAGGTGTAATTTATTTTCTGAAAATATATATCATAGACACATATAATGTGGTGGATGCAGAGATGCGCTACCTTGAAGGGGGGACTTGCTTGCTCACCTGTGAGGAGTTTGTTCCTTGCACAGCCCTTGGCTATCAGCTTCAGCAGTTGGCTTCAGCAGCAGAGGGATGGCTCCTGAGGTCAGGCCCTTCCCTGGCAGCCCCTTCCTGTGCCTGGGAGAAGCGTGGGTATAAAGATCTGGCCACCGCGTGCTGACCTAGCCAACTGATGGGTCATGCTTGTTCTGGAGTCCCTGTTGGCTGGCTGAGGTTCTGCTAAGCCTGCATTATGGTTTAACTTCTCCCTCTGCCCAAGCCGGCTTCTGCTGGCTTCTTTCATAGATGTGTATCCCTAATTGCTGCTTCTCCCCACCCATGGTCTCTCCATCTGCTCTGAAGAACCCCGCCTGTGACAAGAGTGAACATATTGTTTTAAACCCTGTTTTAGTTAATTTAGCAACGTTTGTAGTCATTTCAATGACAAAATAGTCAGAGTATCATTTTTAATAATTGCATCATTGTCCATTATATGGATCTTACTAATGTGTTTAAACAATTGCATATTTTTCTTAATTTTGCTATGATAAGCAATGCTTCTGTGTAATCCTTTAACTTACTACCCCTTTTCCTACTTAAAGATTAATCCATAAAAAAAGGAATAGCTAGATCAAAGTGGATGCACTTTTAAGAAAGCCTTTTGATTCCTTGTTCCAAAAAGCTCCCAGGGAGAGCATCTCATTTTTAATTTCCCACCTGGCAGTTTATGATGGCCATAATCTATTTTTTATAACTTTTCCCAGTCTGGTAGGAGAAACAATGTTCCATTGCTCTAATTTCCTCATAAGGGTATTCATATGCCCCGCTGTCTCTGTGATTCGCCTATTAGGGAGTTTCACCAACTTGTGAGGTTTTCCCATCATCTTCGAGGCCACCAAACATTGACCACAAAGGAGCGCTGTTCCCCTGTCAATGTCCTGGGCCGCACACTATCCAGCTGCCTTTCAGAGCCTGGAATGCAAAGTTCCAAGCAGGATAAGAGGCCGGGACTCTGGTCTCTTAAGTCGTTTTTCTCGCCCCCAACTCTTGTTTTCAACCCTGGTGAGTTACAGCTCAGGCGGGGACCCCGAGCCAGCAGAGGGGGTGTGTCCGCGCCTCCTGCTCACGGTCCCTGGGGCACCTAGGGCAAGTCTCTGCGGAGAACCCCAGTACCCCCACTCGCCAGATCTGGGGGCGCCCCCAGGGGTCGTGTGTAGGTGGCAGAACTGGGGGAGCAGAGGCAGTGACACTCGTAGCAGCAAATATAGATAAATTGCCATCAGCAGAAAAAGGCGTATTTTTATCTATGAAACATTGTATGCAAACCTCCTGGGAACCAGAGAACTCCAGGGCAGAAAACAAACAGCGGCCTAAAGCCAGCAGAAGGAAATAATGAAGATGAGCGCGCGGAAATGGCTGTTTTGAGAGAAGTTTTCAGAGAAGTTCTGTTTCAGAGAGTTCAGAGCTCTAAGTAGAAACTTTCCGTGATTAAATACTGAAAATGCAAATACAAAATACAGGCCAAAACCAGCGGAGAGAGTTGGCCTTCTCGGTTCTACACACAGAACAGATTTTTGGCCATTAACAACCCCCCACTTAGCGGCCAGGGCTCGGCCTCTGACTGGGACCGTGGGTTTTCGGCCTCGCGGAAGGTGGGTCAGACGGCTTCTCCTCCTGCACACCCACTTTCTCCAGGATTCAGCCAACTCTGCAGTCTCTGTCCTTGACTTTTGTCACAGGGCATTTAGGCATGGATGTCCCGTTGCTTTCATTTAACCTGCTCTAGCGTGGGCTGGTCGCCGTTCACTGCTGCGTGTGTCACACCTGGATTAGGGTTGGTTTTTAGGGAGGCACCAGATAAGATGGGTGACCCCTCCAGGGCTGTCTTTTCCCGGTCCCAGCAAGGCTGCCTCCAGCCTAAGAGGAGGCAATGGGCCTACTGTCAGGCGCGGCGGGAAGGAGTTTCAGGGACGTTGGCCCTCAGAGGCCCTACGGCCATTATCCGGCTCTCCCCTGGAGAAGGCGGGCCTGGGGTGCCTGGGTGGATCGCCCTCCCTATGCGCTGAAGAGGGTTACGGAATTGGGGACAGGGTGGCAGAGGGCGCCAGTGCAGCCCAATCCTCAGGAAGAGTGAGACCCCGCTCCCAGCAGCTGGGTTGAGTGTTTGGCACTAACCGTGGGTCTTTCGAAAAGAGGCTACGAGCGCCAAGAGTGCAGGCTCTGCGTCCTGGGTCTACCTTGTAATGGCTGACCGCGGCGAGATGGCTATACCTTTTCCAACCTAAGCTTCCAAATGTAACGTGGAAGCCCACGGAGCTAAGCGGGAGAACCAAGCCCCGCCCGGACGTAAGCCCGAGCAAACACTGCCAAACCCACCACCACCACCACCAATAAAACGCTGCGCAGGCGCGCTACGTACTTCCGCCAGAAGGGCCAGGCAGGCGGAAGCGACCGCAAGGGACTCGGGGGGAGTGTAAGTCTTTGCGGCGAAGGAGTTTGAAGAGGGTGGGCTTCACTTGAGAGCCCACCACCGGCCTTGTTTTGAGAAAACAGCAAAGGAGCCACCAGCTGCTGTAGTTCAGGAGGCGTGGCCTCGTCCTCTCAGAAGCGCCCACGGCGGTCCAGGCCCTCAAAGGATTGTGGGGACTTAGTCCCGGTGCTCCTGCAAGCCGGGCAGTGAAGGGTGCTGGCCCACCCACTGTCCTTCAGCTTTGGGGCGTGAGCGAGGTGGGGGTGGAGGAGAGTCAGGAGAGGCTGCGGTTGGGGGTCTCTGGCGAGGCTTATGGTGGCGATCTCGATTGTTTTTCATTGGGGGGAGGGTTAACTCGCAGCTTGAGGAGTGAATTAGAGGAATGAATTGGGGTGGCGAGGCTTGGCGGTCAATCCTTGGGTTGCAGGGCCTGCCTTGAGCAGGGGCCCCAGGACTGCTGGTCCAGGATTTTCTTTTTTGGAGGGTGGTGCGGGTCTGTTCTAGGCCACCGTATTGGTGGTAGTGGTGGCCCGGCTCTAATTTTCTGTTCACGTGGTGTGTGGGGCAGACCCTAAGGTTTTTGTGGGGTTGACATAGCCCTGGTTTGTGAGCAAACATCCCCTGGTGGTGGTGAGGGGCGGTGTGATTCCCCAGAGTTTTTATGGGAGGAGAGGGGCATGAAGCCTGGGCGGGGTTGGAGCTCTGACCTAAATGAAGTCAAGGTGTTTGCTAGCCTCAGGCTAGCACCCACTGCCCAATTGTGGGAAAGGGGGGTTGCTTGGGTCATGGGTCCCCGGGATTTTGGAGAGTGGGACAAGGTTTGGTTTAGAGGAAACTGCTAAACGTTCCCAGGTGTGAATGGGTTGGAGTGGGAGTAGGTGGGGAGTATGTAGGGTGTTTTTGGGTGGTTAGGACAACTTACTTTCTACAGGTTTGTTGCCCTATGCTTTGTTTCTGGTGGGGGATATTGGCTTGGTTCAAAGGTCTTTGGGTTTGGCTGGAAACCTGGGTGACCAGTTTGGTTTGCCTGGTTCCTCTTTAGACAGTGGGTGTTAACTGGCTACTCTCAGGGTGAGGACTGTGAGGACTGTGAATTCGGTGATGGGGGGGTGGGGGAGGTAAGGTGGTGGCTACTGGGTCTAGACCTCTTTGTCACAGCCCCTGGTGGCTGTTAGCTGACACCTAATTCAATGATATAGGCGTCTCTGGTGGACCTCGGGCATTGGGACCTTTATTTTGAACTTTATGACTTTTTTTTTTTTTTTAAGTAGGCTCCACACCCATCCTGGGGCTTGAACTCACAACTCTGAGATCAAGAATGGTGTGCTCTACCCACTGAGCCAGCCAGGTGCCCCTGAACTTTATATTATGGAAAAAATTCAAACATTCACTTTAGTAGAGAAAGTAATGCAAGGTACCCTCATGAATCTATCTCCCAGATCCCACACTTACCAACTCATGGCCAATCTTGCTGTATCCAAACCCCCAACCTCACTTGAGGACTGACTTACAGCTAGGCTGACTGGTTAAGTGCATGACCTTCTACAGCCAGAATTTAAAGCCAGGCTAAGACTTTCTAGCCAAGCTATTTTGAGCAAGATACTTGGGCTTACTGTGACTTGGTTTCTTCATCTGTAAAGAGATTGGATGATAAACAGAGCTGTTGAGAGGCCTGAGACAAAACTCATACAGTGACTGAACATTCTTTGGTATATAGTAAGTCCTCAAAGAGTGTTAACTTTTATTATTTATAATAAACCTTGAGGTCCTGGAGCCACAGAGAGAATGGATTCTACTCTGTAGCACATCCAAGAAGGCTGTGTTCCATGGTGCCTAGTCCTAACTAATCTAGAAGCTTTGAAGGGTTTTATCCTTCTGTTGTAGGTCTTCTGACACCATTCACCCCTTGTGTCCCCCCAAAACCCCCTTTCCCCCAAGTTTTGGCTTGGAGATTTCCAACCTGGAGTCTGGAAACCCAGTGACAGTCCTGGGGCTAGCAACCGAGTTTCTCTTCCCCTGGAAAGAACGGCTTGCTGGGAGGAAGGATCCCGACAGCCCACTCTAAGGTATGTACCACTGATCTTCTTTGGTCCTGTAGTGTCTTTTCTGCTCCAAATAGTAGTTGGACTGCCTTTGTTAGTCCTTGACTTCTTGGGCCATGCAATGCCCTATCTGGAATTTGGAGCCCTAGCTGATCTGCAGGAAACAAGACCATTCAAAGGGCAAAGGCCTTCACAGGAAATGGGGCCCCAAACCGTGGCCCTTGCATAGGGTTCCTCCATCATTGCCCCCAGCCCTTCTCCCACTCCCTCCAGGTGGCTGCATTCCCAGGCCCACCAGCAATGTGAAGCATGTGTCAGTTTTTGTGACAATACCATGCTGTTTTGATTACTACAGCTTTGTAATGTAAAGTCTGGAATTGTGATACCTCCAACTTTGCTTTTCTTTTTCAAGGTTGCTTTGGCTATTCCGGGACTTTCGTGGTTCCATACAAATTTTAGGATTGTTTGCTCTAGCTCTGTGAAAAATGCTGATGGTATTTTGATATGGATTGCATTAAATGTGTAGATTGCTTTGGGTAGTATATACATTTAAACAGTGTTTGTTCTTCCAATCCAAGAGCCTGGAATGCTTTTCCATTTCTTTGGGTCCTCTTCAATTTCTTTCATAAGTGTTCTATAGTTTTCAGAGTACAGATCTTTCACTTCTTTGGTTAGGTTTATTCCTAGGTATCTAATGGGTTTTGGTGCAATTGTAAATGGTATTGATTCTTTAATTTCTCTGTGCTGCTTCATTATTGATGTATAGAAATGCAACAGATTTCTGTATGTTGATTGTATATCCTGTGACTTCACTGAATTTGTATATCAGTGCTAGCAGTTTTTTTTGATGGAGTATTTCAGGTTCTCTATATAGAGTATTATGTCATCTGTAAATAGGGAAAGTTTTATATCTTCCTTGCTGATTGGATGCCTTTTATTTCTTTTTGTTGTCTCATTGCTGTGGCTAAGACTTCCAATACTATTTTAAACAAAAGTGGTGAGAGTGGACATCCCTGTATTGTTCTTGACCATAGAGGAAATGCTCTCAGTTTTTCCCCATTGAGGATGATATTAGCTGTGGGTTTTTCATACACGGCCTTTATTATGTTGAGGTATATTGTCTCTAACCCTACTTTGTTGTAGGTTTTTATCATGAATGGATGTTGTACTTTGTCAAATGATTTTTCTGCATCTATTGAGAGGATCATAGGGTTCTCATCCTTTCTTTTATTAATGTGGTGTGTCAGGTTGATTGATTTGTGAATATTGAAGCACCCTTGTAGCACAGGAATAAATCCCACTTGATTTTGGTGAATGATTCCTTTAATGTAATACTGGATTTGATTTGGTAGTATTTTATTGAGAATTTTTGCATCCATATTCATTAGGGATATTGGCCTGTAGTTCTCTTTTAGTGGAATCTTTATCTGGTTATGGTATCAAGGTAATGCTGGCCTCATAGAATAAATTCGGAGGTTTTCCTTACTTTTCTATTTTTTGGAAGAGTTTGAGAATAGGTATTACCTCTTCTTTAAATGTTTGGTAGAATTCATCTATGAAGCCGTCTGGTTCTGGAGATTTTTGATTTCTGATTTTTTTTTTTTTTGCTGGTTATCAAGAACCATACAGTTCTTGCAAGAACAATACAGTTATCAGTCTATTTGAGTTTACTATTTCTTCCTGTTCAGCTTTGGTAGTTTATATATTTTTGGAATTTATCCATTTCTCCCAGGTTGTCCAGTTTGTTGGCATATAAATTTCATAATATTCTCTTATAATTGTTTGTATTTGTTTGTATTTCTGTGATGTTGGTTGTGGATCTCTCCTCTTTCATTCGTGATTTTATTTATGTGGGTCCTTTCTCTTTTCTTTTTGATAAGTCTGGCTAGGGATTTGTTAATTTTATTAATTTTTTCAAAGAACCAGCTCCTGGTTTCATTACTCTTCTATTTTTTTTTGTTTCTATATCATTTATTTCTGCTCTAATTTTTATTAGTTTCCTTCATCTGCTGGCTTTAGGCTTCATTTGTTCTTTTTCTAGCTCCTTTAGGTATAAGGTTAGGTTGTTGTTTGAGATTTCTCTTGCTTCTTAAGGTAGGTCTGTATTGCTATATACTTCCCGCTTCAGACTGCTTCTCCTGCATCCCAAAGGTTTTGAACAATTGCATTTTCATTTTCATTTGTTTCCATGTACTTTTTTATTTCTTCCTTGATTTCCTGGTTGACCCATTCATTGTTTAGTAGCATGTTGTTTAACCTCCATGTATTTGTGGTCTTCTCCAATTTTTTCTTGTGGTTGACTTCAAGTTTCATAGTGATGTGGTTGGAGAAGATGCATAGTATGATCTCAGTCTTTTTGTACTTGTTAAGGGCTGATTTGTGACCTAGTATGTGATCCGTTCTAGAGAATGTCCCATGTACACTGGAAAAGAATGTGTATTCTGCTGCTTCGAGATGAAATGTTATGAATATATCTGTCAAGTCCATCTGGCCCAGTGTGTCATTCAAAGCCATTGTTTCCTTGTTGGTTTTTCGCTTAGATGATCTGTCCATTGACATAAGTGGTGTGTTAAAGTTCCCTACAATTATTGTATTATTATCAATGAGTTCCTTTGTGTTTCTTATTAATTCTTTATATATTTGGGTGCTCCCATGTTTGGTGCATAAATATTTACAACTCTTAGATCTTCTTGTTGGATAGTCCCCCATATTATGATATAGTGCCCTTCTTCATCTCATGTTACATTCTTTGGTTTAAAATCTGGTTTGTCTGATATAAGTATTGCTACTGCAGCTTTCTTTTGACTTCCATTTGATGATGGTAAGTGTTTCTCCATCCCCTCAATTTCAATATGCATGTGTCTTTAGGTCTAAAATGAGTCTCTTGTAGGCAGCATATAGATGGGTCTTGGTTTTTTTTTTTTTTAATCCATTCTGATACCCTATGTCTTTTGATTGGAGCATTTAGTCCATTTGTGTTCAGAGTAATTATTGATAGATATGTATTTGGTGTCACTTTATTACTTATTTTCTGTAGCTTTTCCCTGTTCCTTTTTTGTCTTGTCACTTTTGGTCTTTTCTTTCCACTCAAAGAGTCCCCTTTAATATTTCTGGCAGGGTGGTTTAGTGGTCCTGAACTCCTTTCCTTTTTGTCAGGGAAACTCTTTATCTCTGTTTCTGTTATGAGTGATAGCCTTGCTGGATAGAGTATTCTTGGCTGCAGATTTTTCCCATTCAGCATGTTGAATATATCATGCCACTCACTTCTGGCTTGACAAGTTTCTCCCAAGAAATCTTCAGCTAGCATTATGGGTCTTCCCTTGTAAGTTAAGGACTTCTTTTGTCTTGCTGCTTTTAAAATTTTTTCTTTATCACCATGTTTTGCAAATTTAATTACAATATGTCTTGGTTTTGACCTGCTTTTGTTGGTTTTGATGGGAGTTTTCTGTGGCTTCTGGAACTGGATGTCTGTTTCCTTTTCCACATTAGGGAAATTTTCAGCTATGATTTCCTTAAATAAATTTTCTGTCCCCTTTTCTCTCTCTTCTTTTTCTGGGATTCCTATAATATGAATGTTATTATGTTGATGGAGTCACTGAGTTTTGTTAAGTCTACTGAGGTGTTCCATAATTCTTCTTTCTCTCTTTTGTTCAGCTTCCTTATTTTCCATTATTTTGTCCTCTATATCACTTATTCATTTCTCTGCTCTTTCCAGCCTTGTGTTCATTGCATCAGTCTGTTTCCAATCTCAGTTATTGTAGTTTTCATTTCTGACTGATTCTTTTTTAACTCTTTTATCTCCGTGGTAAGGGTCTCCCTGATGTCTTCCACTCTTTTCTCAAGCCCAGTGAGTATCCTTATGATTGTTGCTTTAAGTTCTCCATCAGACATGTTACTTATGTCTGCTTTATTTAGCTCCCTGGCCATGACCTTATCTTGTTCTTTCATTTGGGATAAATCCTCCATCTTGGCCTTTTTTCTAAGTCTCTGCCTTATTCTGTGTATTAGAAAAGCCCATTACGTTTCCCGCTCTTGAGACTAATGGCTTTATGAAGTCATATAGTGTCCAGGGCCTGGTGCTTCAGGGAGTGTCTCTGATGTGTGCTATGTGCACTCAGCTGTTGTATTTTGGCTGGTGTATCCCTCAAGTCAGTTGTCTGCAGAGGCTCTCCTTATCTGCAGTGGGCACTGTTTGGTCTGGGCCAAAACATGATAAGTTTTAACTAGGTGTGCTCTGGTGTGCTTGTTAAATGAGACCTGATACTACTCCACTAGAACTGAAGCCCTGCAGAACTCTGGTTGGGAGACATGGTGTGGGCAGGGATTTCTGCTGGTCTTCTAGGGAAGAGTGCCACCACTGCACGGGGCCTGAGGCAAGTTTGACTGAGAAAGGTGGTACTGCCAGAGTGGAGGGGTGTGGGATTCAGTGTAAGCAGGTTAGGCAGCCAGTGTTGGTGCTATGCTGCTTGCTGCAGGCTGCTCTGTGTTTCTGCTGGTGGTGGTGGTGGTGGTCAGGGGGTATTGCATCAACCAGCTCCTTTGGCCCTAGAGTGGTGCCTCTGTGGATGCTGCTCCTCAGGGAAGCACACTGAGAAGAGAGAATAGTCCCCGCCTCCACCTCCCACCCCCATGTCCCAGGAGTTTTTCAGATTGCTCTTTCCACACTGTCCACCTCCTGGTTGGTTGCCTACCTTCTCTCCAGGAGAAGCACAGTGCCCTTCGGGGCTCTATCCCCATCAAGCCTGCTGATTTTTAAAACTCCAGGCTTTAAGGATATGGTGTGGACACGGGCCTGCACTCATCTTCTGGGGGAGGGTTCCACCTTGCTGGGACTGAGGCAAGCTTGACAGAGAAGGGCTGTCATGCTCAGAGTGCAGGGCTGTGGGACTTAGTGTAAGCAGGTTAGGCAGCCTGTGTTGGGGTTGAGCTGCTCTCTGCAGGTAGCTCTGTGTTTATGCTGAGGGGTGCAGGAGGGAAGTGGCACCTGCTGGTTCCTTTGTCTTTGGAGAGGTGTTTCCCTGAAATCTACTCCTCAGGGACTGCTCCAAGAAGAGCAAATAATCTTCCCCCTGTGTGCCCCAGGTGTTCCTCAGACCATGCTGTCTGCCCCAGGGTTGTTTGCCTGCCTTTCCTCCAGGAGTAAGGAAGCACCCTCAGGTCTGTATCCTAGCCAAGCCCTCTGACCTTTAAAACTCCAGTCTTCAAGCCCTGCTGGTTGCAAGGACTCAGGAAATTCAGCCCCTCCTGTTTTCCCCAAACTGCGACTCCTTACTTCCTACCTTCTTCCATATGGCTTCCTCTCTCCCTCTAGTTGTGGAGCTTGTTCTGTCAGTCTTCTGGTGGATTTCTGGGGTATTCAGAATGATTTGATAGTTATCTAGTTGTGTTCATGGGACCAGAGGAGCCTCAGGTCCTCCTACTCTGCTGCCATCTTACCTCACCCCATCTATATTTAACTATTAACTTTCACTGCATTTTTACCCACTCTTGGTTCATATGTATTCTTATTGTTCATATGTATTATTATCATTTTAAGATATTTCTTTTGGCTAGGGTATATATTTTTTTGGAACCCAGCATTCTATTTTATTTTTGAGTCTATGGGTTTCCCCCTAGCTTTATTGAGATATAACTGATATATAGCATTGTGCAAGTTTAAGGTGTACAACATGGTTATCTGATGCACATATAAATGAAAATGATTACCACAATAAGATTAGTTAACACATCCATCACATCGTAATTTCACTTTTTGTGTGTGCTGAGAGCATTTAAGATCTACTCTTAGCAACTTTCAAGTATATAAGCCAGTATTTTTATCTGTACTCACCATGATGTACATTAGATCCTCAGAACTTACTCATCTTATAACTGATGAAGATGTACTCTTTGACTAACATTTCCCCATTCCCTCCACCTGCCAACCCCTGGCAACCGCCATTCTATTTTCTATCTATGAGTTTACCTTCTTAAAGATTCTACATAGAAGTGATATAATGCAGTATGTTGTCTTTCTGTCTGACTTGTTTCACTTAGCACAGTGTCCTCAAGGTCCATGCATATTGTCACCAATGGCAGGATTTCCCTTTCCTGTGGCTGAATAGTTTCCATTGTATATATACCACATTTTATTTATCCATTCATCTGTCCTTGGACACTTATGTGGTTTTCATGTCTCGGCTATTGTAACCAGCACTGCCGTGAACACGGGAGTGCAAATATCTCTTCGATATATTAATCTCACTTCCTTCAGATATATACCCAGATGTGATATTTCTGGATCATGTGGTAGTTCTATTTTTTTCTTTTTTGAGGAACCTCCATACTGTTTTCCAGAGTGGCTGTTGCAGTTAGCAATCCCACCAACAGTGCAAGAGCGCTCCCCTTTCTCCACATCCTCACCAACACTTGCGACTCTTGTCTTTTCTGGGCATGTGTGTTTTGCAACAATCCTATAGGTATCTTTCCTTAAATAAGGGAAATTCCCTCTAGTATTCCCTTGACTAGCACTTCTTGTCTGCCTGTTCCATTCCATCCTTCTGAAACATTAATGATTCCCAGTCTCCCCATGTTATGTTGTTTCTGTGAGGAAGGCCTACTTCAGTTGCTCAGTGACATAGCCGTCCATTCATCTGTTGCTGATTCTCATGACACATTCAGGAGTTTTTATAAAACCTTCAGTTTTATAAAGTTTTTTAATAAAACTTTTCTTTTTTAAAAAAACTATTCATCCAAATAAGGCAGTCAGAGAAGGACAAATACCGTATGATTTCACTCATGTGGAATGCACGAAACCAAACAAATGATCATAGGAGAAAAAAAGAGAGAGAGAGACAAATCAAGAAACAGACTCTTAACTCTAGAGAACACACTAATGGTTACCAGAGGGGAAGGGGTGGGGGATGGGTGAAATAGGTGATGGGGATTAAGGAGGGCACTTGTGATGAGCACTGGTGTTCTATATAAGCATTGAAATCACTATATTATACACCTGAAACTAATTTTACACGGTACGTTAACTGGAATTTAAATAAAAATTAAAAAAAATAAAAGCAAAGCCCCAAACAACGTATTCATCTAATATTAATTGGGCACATATTATGATGAGGTTGGGTCTGGAATTCTGGATTTTTCTTTTAGATTTGTAAAAAAATTAGAATTTCTGTGGGCATCAGGAGTCAAAATCCTTTCAGTAGACAGGCCCTGGACCATATCTGTCTTCTGAGTGTCCACCTGTCCCCAGTGGTCCTCACATACTGTTTTGAGCCTGGAGACTTCAAGTCAGATTTAGTGCATACATTTCTTGAACAACTCTCCTGTTCTGCCTCTTACATTTGAGGGGAGGGGTGCTTCCAGACCAAGCAATCTGTATGCCCGTCAGTCACCTTTCTTATAGGGAAGTTGCATGTGAACATTTCTACCTATAGTTTGTTATCTTCAGTAGGAGAAAACAGTTGTGTCAGATATTTATATCACAAATACGTGTAGCAGGGCAAAAAGGCCAACTGTAATTGTAGCTATTTACAGAATGACCTCTGCTGCTTTTTTGAAAGGTTCCTTGTCTGGATAACACATATAAACTCTACTGGTATGGATTTTCTGGATTTTAGTTATGGGTAATAGAGGAATGAAAAATAGTTCCTGTAGAGGGTATATTGGTGGGACACAGAGCTTTTGTTTGAAAGCTGAAACATGTTTCTTGGGGGGGGCAAGTCTCATCTTAAGGTGGGAGGAGTAGCCTGGGCTGCCCCACCTATGACTACTCGCACAAAAACTGCTTTCTATTTTTTTTAATTAAGATTTTATTTGACAGAGAAAGAGAGACAGAGAGCACAAGCAGGGGGAGTAGCAGGCAGAGGGAGAGGGAGAAGCAGGCTCCCCTGCTGAGCAGAGAGCCTGATGTGGGGCTCAGTCCCAGAACCCTGGGATCATGACCTGAGCTGAAGGTAGATGCTTAACCAACTGAGCCCCCCAAGCCCCCCAAAACTGCTTTCTCTTGAGCAGAGCCAAAGCCAGAAATCCATTTCTGTGTCGACTGCCCCCTGGCCTTCTGCAACCAACCCTGCCTCAGCCAACATGTTCTGCACAGCCATCCCCCTAGGACCATCCCAGTCTTGGGTGCAGAAAATCACCTTCAACCAAGGGATCTTTGCCAAGAGGATCCAAAGACACAAGTGCAACAACTTTCTGCACAAAGCTGCTGGAGCGACAGAGCAGAAGTACATGAGAAAGAAGATACCAAGTCCTAATTATGGAGGACAAATTAAAGGGGAGCTTTGCAGCCCACTGCTAGGACAGCCTCTACACATTAGGGGAGGCACTAGAAACAGAGTGGCAGGCATAGAGCTCAGCCTGTTAAAGAGGGCAAACCCCCAGGAGGCAGACACCTCTGAAGGAGGTAGACTTTTGGGATGTGGAGTAGTCAGTTGGGCAGAGTGTGAGAAGAGCCTTAGCTAGCACTCATTCTTCGCTTGTATGGGACACACTCAGAGGAGAGGACTTATGGGCAGGCTTTGGCAGTAAGTCATCCCTCCAGAGACCCCAGAGGATGCACCTGGGTAAGCAGCCTTTCATGTGCCGGGAACATGGAAGTCAAATCTTCACAGACATCAGAAGTCAGCCTCAGGGGAGAAGTGTTTTCTGTTCAATGAGTGTAGACGGTCTTTTACTAAGAAATCAACCCTCATTGCACATCAGAGGACACACAGGGGAGAAGCTGTATGTGTGTAGAGATTGTGGGCATGGCTTTAGAAATGTCAATCCTTGTGAAACACCACAGAATACACTCAAAGGAGAAATCTTTTGTGTGCAGGGAATATGGACAGGACTTCTGACTGAAGTCCAGTCTTCCTCAGACACCAGTGCACACATATTGCTGGGCTGTGCCTTATGTGCATGGAGTGTGGGTTCAGCTTCAGCTGTAAGCTCTGGTCAGACACTTGGGAGAGAAATGCTTTGTGTGCAGGGTGTGTGGGCTTCAGCTTTAAGGGAGCGCTCTTCACAAACCAGAGAGCACACCAGGGAAAGAGCAGTGGTGCTTCGTGTGCAGGGAATGTATGAAAAGTTTTAGCTGTAAGGGGGCCCTTAAGTGGACACCAGCAGACACACTCAGCAGAGAAGCCTTTTGTGTGTAAGAAGTGTGGGCAAGGCTTTGGCCTGAAGTCAGATCTCATCACACATCAGAAGAGACACTCGGGGGAGAAGTCTTTATGTCTAGGGAGTATTGAGGAGGCTTTAGATGGAAGCAGCCTTTGTAGGACATAGGATTTGCTCAGGGGAGAAATAGTCTCTACAGGCAGTATAGATGAGGCTTTACTTGGAAGTCACAGCTTAGTGTATACGGAGAACAAAATTTGGTCATCACCACCCCACCCCAGGACAGAGAGGCTTCAGGAATGGTTTCCTGGCCCTTAAAACTCTGTGAATGTGAAAATGGCATGGGAAGCTGTAGAAAATGGGGTTTTTCTTGTCAAAGAAATAGTCAAACTGTGGTCTGATTTCTTTCCCTGGGTCATTTGTTATACCATGAATACTTAACTGTAAACATACACCTTGTTTATTTGTGAGGACAGAGGATATCAGGACTGGTGTAGAGAACTCAAACTCAGCCTTTGTTTCCCTCAAGAAATTGAACTGAGAAAAATGAGTCCAGAGTTACATTTGTATTTTTGTTATAGAATCTAAAACTGCAGTCAGGTGGAAGAGCACTCCAGGTGTGGGAGACAGGTCTCTTGGGGGATCTTGTCTTTTGATTTGGATCTTGTCTTTTGAGATTTAACAAGAAGCCTTGGCAGATAGAGTGTCTTCCTCTGGGGCAGAGAGGAGATTTGTTTGGTTTCTAGGATAATAGAGAATGTCTTTCTCCAGGACAAAATTTGGGCAGGTTTGCCTGTAGCTCCTATAGAAAGATTGGGGATTTTTTAGGCTTGGAGATCCGCAGCTGTAACACAAACCCATTGTGACCTATCCACCCCATCCCACTTCCATGTCACCCCTTTGTGATGCAGGGCATATGGAGAACCATGAACAAGAAGCTTATGTTGTCTGTTGTATCATGAGTAATAAAGTCCCTTTTCTATGATCTGGGAGTCTGGGTCTTCCACTAGAATCCATGAAACTAACAAGCTAGAGTATGGTGAAGTCTGACTTTTCATAGTTTTATTTTAAGGGGGGGGCATGATTTAAAAAAAAACTTTATTGAGATGTAATTCACATACCATAAAATTCACCCTTTTAAAGTTTACAAGGCAATGACTTTCAGTATATTCAGAGTTGTGCATCTATTACCACAATTTTACAGTGTTTTCATTACCCCAAAAAGAAAACCTACAGCTATCATTCCTAAATGCCTACATCCCTACAGCTCTAGGAAACCACTAATTTGCTTTATGTTCTTATAGATTTTTCTCATTCTGAACATTTCATATTAATGGAATCCTACAATATGTTGTGACCTTTGTGAATGGCTTCTTTCACTTAGCATGATATTTTCAAGGTTCATGTTGTAGCATGTGTCAATACTTCATTTATTTTTGTTGCTGAATAGTATTCCATTTTGTGGATATACTACACACTTATCTTTCCAGATGGACATTTGGATTGTTTCCACTTTTTGGTTGCTATAAATAATGCTGCTCTGAACATTTCATGTACAGCTTTTGTGTGGACCTATGTTTTCATGTCTCTTGGGTAGATTTATTGGAGTGGGATTACTCACTGATATTGTAAAGTTTAGAGATCAAAACAGAAATCACTGAAATAGAAAACAGGAAAACAGAAAATTAATGAAACACCTGGTTCTTTGAGATCAATAACATGTCAATAAATAATTTAGATGAAATAGACAAATTTATAAACAACAAACCACTACTCTAGTAGACTTGAGCAAGATGGTGAAATGAGAAGACCCAGGCTCTTTTTCTCCAATGGAGATAATAATATATGAACCAAATCACCTTTATGAGAATTCTAGAAACTGGTTAAGAGGTGGCAGAACCCCAGGCAAGTACAAAGCCAAGAAGAATTGCATCAAAGTAGCTAAGAGAGTTTATTGCACTTTGCACACCATAGACCCCCACCCCAGCACAACACACTTTTAAACAACCAATGGGTCAAAGAAGAAATCACAAGGGAAATGAGAAAGTATCTTGAGACAAATGAAAATGAAACACAACACATCAAAACTTAATGATGAAGTGACAGCAGTACAGAAAGAACACTGGTATAAGACTATAGTGGTAAATGCTTATGTTAAAAAAAATCTCAAATCAACAACCCAAATTTATACTTCAAGAAATTAGAAAAAAGAATAAACTAAACCCAAAGTTAGCAGAAGGAAAGAAATAATAAAGATTAAAGTAGAGATAAATAGAGAATAGAATGACAATAGAATTAACAAAAGTAAGAGTTTTTTTTTTTTTTTAATTTTACTATGTTATGTTAGTCACCATACAATACATCATTGGTTTTTGATGTGGTGATCCATGATCCATTGTTTTCGTCTAACACCCAGTGCTCCATGCAGTACATGCCCTCCTTAATACCCATCACTGGGCTAACCACTCC
>NC_138375.1:131877944-131901248 GCF_054177405.1 Leptonychotes weddellii | reverse complement strand
TATTCATTTCTTTTGCCCATTTTTAAATTGGATTATTCATTTTGGGGGTTTGAGTTTTATAAGTTTTTTTATATATCTTGGATACTAACCCTTTATCAGATATGCCATTTGTAAAAATCTCCCATTCCATAGGTTGCTTTTTAGTTTTGTTGATTATTTCTTTTTTGTGGAGAAGCTTTTTATTTTGATGAAGTTGCAATAGTTTATTTTTGCTTTTGTTTCCCTTGCCTCAGGAGACATAACTGTAAAGATGTCACTTTGGCTGATGTCAGAGAAGTTACTGCCTGTTTTATTTTCTAGGATTTTTATAGTTTCCAGTCTCACATTTAGGTCTTTAATCAATTTTGAATTTATTTTTGTGTATAGTGTCAGAAAGTGGTCCAGTTTCATTCTTTTGAATGTTGTTGTCCAGTTTTCCCAATACCATTTGTTGAAGAGACATTTTTCCTCCCACTGGATATTCTTTCCTGCTTTGTTGAAGATTATTTCACCATATAGTTCTGGGTTCATTTTTGGATTTTTTATTTGATTCCATTGATCTATGTGTCTGTTTTGGTGACAGTACCATACTATTTTGATCACTATAGCTATGTAACATAACTTGAAGTCTAGATTTGTAATGCCTCCAACTTTGCTTTCTTTTTTTCAAGATTGCTTTGGGTATTCAGGGTCTTTTGGGGTTCTCTACAAATTTCAGGATTGTTGTTCCAGCTCTGTAAAAAATGTTGTTGTTATTTTGATAGGGATTGCCTAAAATCTGTAGATTGCTTTGGGCACTAGAGATTTTAACAGGTGATGCAGAGAAAGCATTTGACAAAGTACAACATCCATTCATGATAAAAATCTTCAACAAAGTAGGGTTAAAGGGAATATATTTCAATATAATAAAGGCCATCTATGAAAAGCACACGGCTAACATCAAACTCAATGGGGAAAAACTGAGAGCTTTTCCTCTATGGTCACAAACAGGACAGGGATGTCCACTCTCACTACGGTTATTTAACATAGTATTGGAAGTCCTAGCCTCGGAAATCGGACAACACAAAGAGATAAAAGGCATCCAAAATGGCAAGGGAGAAGTAAAACTTTCACTATTTGCAGTTGACTTGATACTGTATATAGATAACCTGAAAAACTCCACCAAAAAATTGCTAGAAATGATACACAAATTTAGTAGAGTCACAGGATAAAAAATCAGCATACAAAAATCTCTTGTATTCTATAAACCAATAATGAAGGAGTAGAAAAGAAATTAAGGAATCAATCCTATTTTCAATTGCACAAAAACAATAAGATACTTACAAATAAACTTAACCAATGAGGTGAAAAACCTGTACTCTGAAAACTATAAAGCACTGATGAAAGACATTGAAGAGGACACAAAGAAATGGAAAGGTATTCCATGCTCATGAAGAACAAATATTGTTAAAATGCCTATTCTACCCAAAGCAATCTACAAATCTAATGCAATTCCCATCTCTTTTTTTTAATAGGACAAAAATTTTTTTTATTATGTTATGTTAATCACCATACATTACATCATTAGTTTTTGATGTAGTGTTCCATAATTCATTGTTTGCATATAACACCCAGTGCTCCATTCAGTACGTGCCCTCTTTAATACCCATCACCAGACTAACCCATTCCCCCACCCCCTTCCCCTCTAGAACCCTCAGTTTGTTTCTTAGAGTCCATAGTCTCTCATGGTTCGTCTCCCCCTTAATAGGACAAAATTTTTAATTCATTTTTTTATGTGTAGGTTTTCCAAATTCTGTACCATTTTGTGTTAGTAAGTAGTACAATTAAAGGGCTTTCCGTGGTCAAGTATTGTTGAGAAGCTTCAAGTAAGGTAAAGTTATAGATGTTTATTTACTGAATCAGTTGGGATAACTAAGTTGTTTAAGGTTATAACAATCAAAATAAGGTGTTTTGCAAATGCAGAGAACATGATTTAGTCTCTAAAAATTTTTGTTAATTTCCTTTGACCATCATAGTTCAATATGCTTTGGCTAAGCTAGTTAAAACCAGATCAACTGGGTTTTCCCATTCCTAGGTTTGAAACTAAGAGTCTTTTTAACAACATGGATGGACCTAGATAGTGTAAGTGAAGTAAGTAAGTCAGAGAAAGATGAATACCATATGATTTCCCTCAAATGTGGAATTTTAAAAAGAAAACAAATGAACAAAGAAAAAAAGGGACAAACAAAAAATCAGACTCTTAAAATAAGCCTGAACTGAACTGAAAATTTTATTCCTGAGGTACCATGGAAAAAAAAACATTATTCTCAATTGTTTGGTTACTTTCTACTTAGCTTCTAGTCTCTTTCCTTAAACATTGCAAAAACTGATTGAATCCTTAGGGGAAATATGAATTACTTTTCAGGGCCTTCCTACTCTTTGGAACCTTGTCACTCAAATCCTGACTTTCTTAGGAGCTTGACCTCCAATTTGTCTCTTTGGTCCCAGGAGGTCACCAAAAGCTCTCCTGGCTTCTTTATTCCTTGGAAAAGGTTTTCAATATATCCACAGTTTTTGTCTCATTTCAATGGTTGGAATAATTGCCATGGGGAAAATTTTCTCATAAATTATTAGACCACAGCATGTAGTTCTTTCTACTCTATGATCTTGGTTTTTCAAATCCTCATCATGAACAGTTTCCTCAAAGATTTGTTTTGTTTTGCTTAATTTTTAGCTTTCCTGGGTTATAGTATTGTTCTTCTAAAATTACTCTTATCACAGCCAGAAGCAGAAGCCTGTATTCACTATTTCTGATAAACAAATACTTATTCTATTTTAGGTATTTTGTTATTTTTCAGTTTTTTACTTCCTTTCTAACAACACCACCACAAAAATGATTTTCAGTGATGTGATATTCAGAATTTTCTTCTAAAATTACATAATTTTGGGGTAACTCATTGATGCTTATGACCTATACTAATATCTTACTAATTCATGCTTAACAAAGAACTCCACAGATGAGATTATGTGGACTTTGGCTAATATGTTAATTAAAATTTTTAGGAGAACCCAGAGACAAAGTATTCTTTTAGACTAAAAAATATTCTGGATGATGGGTATAATGTAAATTTCCCAAGAGGCAAAGGGACTTTCTATCTGCCCAACATATTTATTGAACATATTCCAGTGCCAGCAACTTCCACTGAGCAGAGATCAAACCAAATCATCTGTTTTTATTTTTATTTTCCCCTTGTTTCTCTTGTTTTGGACTATCAACATGCTAACTGATATCCCAGACATACAAAATAGCGTGGATATAAACATCTCTTGTTGGTGTAGTTACCTAGGAAGTATTATATGCCAGCAGGGAATAATGTTTTATGAGAAGCATAGTTATTTGTGATTTCCTCTTTGCATTCTTCATGATCTGGACCAGTGTTTGTAGGATGATTCTCTTGTACAAACACTGAAAGAAAATTCAAGACATGAGCAAGAGCCAGCACACACAGATATCCTCCTCAAAGAAGAAAGTCTCACAAACTATCCTCTGCCTTATGGCATGTTCTGTTTTTACTTCTTTAGGCAATTCTTTCTTCATTGAACTCTTGGTATTTACACAAGAATCTTACTTAGCAAGGGCATCAGCAGCTTCTCTGCAGTTACCCAACCTTTTCCCCTTTGATGCTGATCCACAGTAACAGCAGAATTCCCAAATTCTGAGCTGCTCTTACTAGGATTAAGACCTCTCAGCTTATAAAGTAATTATGGATGCCACACCCAGAGATTTTGTTGCATGAGAAGAAGACTTCCATTTCAAGGTGAGAGCCTACTTTGAGAATTTAATGTAGACTGGCTTCTTTTACTTAACAATATGGACTTGAGCTTCATCCATTTCTTTGCATGGCTTGATAGCCCTTTAAAAAAATTGCTGAATAATATTCCACTGTATGGATGTACCATTTTATCATTCACCTATTGAAGGACATCTTGTGCACTTCTCATTTTGGATGGTTGTCAATAAAGCTGGTAGCAACAGGGATGCATGGGTGGCTCAATCAGTTAAGTGTCTGCCTTTGGCTCAGGTCATGATCCCAGGATCCTGGGATCGAGTCCCACATTAGGCCCCTTGCTGAGTGGGGAACCTGCTTCTCCTTCTGCCTGCTGCTGCCCCTGCTTGTGCTCTCTCTCCCTGTCAAATAAGTAAATAAAGTCTTAAAAAAATAAAGCTGGTATCAACAATCACATGTAGGTTTTTGTTTGGGCATAAGGTTTGAAATCAGGTAAATACCTAGTACTGTGATTGCTGGGTCATATAGTAAGGCAATGTTTAGCTGGGCCTTTTATGTTTTAAACTGAAAATATTAATTGACTGAATCCAACTGAATTTTTAAAAACTAGATGTCTGCATGGTGAGTGAATACTACCTCCCTAGTCTCAATCCAGAGGACGTTATTGTATGGTAATGAAGAGTATGCTAATTTTTATTGGGTAAATTGAAGGATGTAACAGAAAACATTTTGCAGCCTAGCTTTATTTTATTGTTTCTCCCCCAAACTATCTTATTTGTGTAAATTCAGCTAAAAATTACTGCTATAAATGCCATACTTCTTAGTAGTAGTAGTAGTAAAAAAATGACAAGCTATTACAAATAGGGAATCTGCCTCATTTGATTTTTGGTTCTTCCTTTTTTTCTGTTCCCCAACAGTGTCTAGTTTATTATTCCTTCTCTTCAGACTAATGAAATGCTGGGGATTGTATAAATACTCCTACACATTTAATAACACATTTATTAACCTAGATATTTTTAAACTTCAGAGGAGATGTGGAGAAACAGGCTTTAGTGCCTCAGTAAGTTCATCCTCCTTGCTACTTATTCCTTCTCCCCAGAGCCCCACACTATCTCACAATAATTGATCACTTAGGGGCTCTTCCTTCAGAGATGTTTTTGCAGAGTAAACAAGTGAAGATTGCAGTGGATCTGAAACATGGGCTCATCACACTTCTCAAAGCTCCCTGGGCACTTAGTATAAAAGCTGCCTGCAACTACAGACTAAGTCTTTTGGACAGGAAGAAAGAACTCCCAGCCACCAGCTTAAATGAACATCTTCTGGGTCTTTGGGCACAATGGACAGGCTTTCAGCTGAGAGGTGCCAGAAACCGATTTAGCTTATAGAAACTCTAGGTGTACTAGATATATATTACCCTTGATCCATTACAACCCTCCCCCCCCTTTTTTTTAAAGACTCAGGATAATGTCTTTTCCCTACCCCTGGGAGAGAAATGAGAAGAGGACGAGGACATGATTTGGGTGCATATGAGCATTTCTGAGAGTGGGACAAAGCCAAAAATTTTGTGGGCTAAAGCAGAAAAGGTAATAGGAAGAGAAGCAAAGAAAGGTGCTGGCAGTTTTTGCCAAATCCCACCTTGTGTCCTTGGTCCTAACGTGCTGTTGTGGGATAAGTTTTACTCGGTCTGAATGCTTGATAGTCTTGGCAAGGAGAAAACTCAGTTCTGCATCTTGCTGTGTTAGCAGTTACTTTGTTTATGGTAGGGAGATGAGACCTGTGTGCCTGAGAGAGCCCTAGCATAGCTTCCCTTCTCTACCCAAGAATTCAGATTTCTCACCCACACTAGGACTTTAAGTGGGTGATAGAGGGCATGACAAGAACATGACTTTTAACACGTCAGACTGAAAAATGTGTGTGAAGGTGAGTATTGTTTCTTTACCTTGAATCTCTCTGGATGCAGGGTCATAGCTGGGAGGGACTGAAAAGACAAGACATAGTTCTCATGAGTGCCCAAATTAGACTTTCTACATTGGCATAAAACTGGGTCATTAATGTTTTTAAGGTTCTAGGAAGTTTTTTTTTTTTAATTAAAAAGACACTTCAGCATATAATGACACCTGGGGTTGAACCCTTGATCTTTTCTCCCTTCTTTCTACAATCCTGAGTGGTCAGGATTGGCAATGGTTTTGTTGAGTAACTGGCAGCTCCCCCTCTTCCCTTCACTCTTCAGTCATAAATATTTACCAAGTGCCAGGCACTGGGAGCGATAACTACAAAGGGATTATATGCATGGCCATCTACAATAATACAGGCACTATTGTACGATAGGTTAGTATCATGAACTTTGGAACCAGTGAGTTCTGACTTTGAGTCCTAGTTCTACCATATATTGGGGATGTGGACTTGGCTTTAGGACTAGGTTACCATAGGCTTTAGTTTTCTGTTTTGTAAAATGGGGCAGTAATAATAACCATCTCAGAGATTACATGTGAATATAAGATGAGGCAATACACATAAAGCCATTTGTACATTGTAAGCTTGAGAAATGTTACCATTATTCCTATTATTCCATATTATTAGTAGTAGTAATTGTCTAATGGATAATAGTGTAACTTTCATGTATATACTTTTTTATAATTTTCAAGATAACCCTATGAAAAGATATTATGATATTATTTTCATATTACAGATGAGTAAAGCAAGATCGACAAAGGTTAAAGACCTTCCCAAATTTACACATGTAGTAAGTGGTTGAGCCAGACAGAGTCCTCTTGATTTCATGTTTAATCTCTAGACTCTACATTATAGCCTTTTCAAGTTCTCTGAGTCAATTCAAACAAGAATCACTTAGTGAACTCATCCATCATTGATTATGATGAGTTTAATATCATCGGTTCTTTCCTTTATCAAATTTTAGCAAACCTGTCCAACTCCCTGATAAAGTCATTCCTCTTATTCCAATTAATCCCTTTCTCTTCACTGTTACCACTTTCCTCTTGTCTCTCTATTCTCCCCAGGGAGAATCTGAACAGTTTTCTGTAGGAAAGATGCTGTGTGGTAGTTCATTTTGTGGTTCTATTGAATTCAATTGAATGATAATTATCATGATATAAAAAAGTAAAAAGTGGCTGTCAAATTATTTTTATTGCAGCTGGCTCTTGTAATATTTAAAGACTTCAAAGTAGTCAAAAGAAATGAAGAATTGAGTTTTCTCCACCTGTATATGGGCTTTTGTCCCATGTTTCTGTTTATCAAGTTCGTGTTACTCAGACGTATAATATATGCCAAGCCCGCTTCCAGGAAGAACATGAAATAATTTGCAATCAAAAGCATAGAAACCTGCAGAGTCTTCGCAGGGCCTGGAGTTGATGGAGCCATAGAATTACATGATGGCAAGACCTTGGTTTAGGCAATGGATGTATGGAATTCAATCTCAAATGGCCACAGACTATAGATGGGGTAAGGTGGGTGTGTGAGGCAGGGTGGTGTGGAGAGATGGACAGTAGTGAAGACTGGGAACTGGAGGGAAATGTCTGCTTAAAATTTACTTCCAGCAAATTAGCATCTTAGATGAATATTGACTTGGTGCTACTAGTCACCAATTTTTAAATGAGATACTAGAAATTATAATTAAAAAATAAAATCTCCCAATTTTAAAAGTTTTATGTGAGTCAAACAAAATATGAATTTCCAGTTTTGGTTGAAAGTCACACACTTGAGATCTTTGGACACATATTAACTGACTATACACTTATCACTTGCCAGACATTTGACAGCTGATGGAGATTTAATAATGAAGAAAATTGATGGAGATTTAATAATGAACAAAAGGGACACTCCTGTTTTTCCATCATCACATCTCTGAGCTCTGTTCCCAGGGTGTCTGAGAATCCAATTTTTCATTTACAAACTGACTCTCCCATTACATCCTGTGTGTATCCCCTTGCTTCTGGGCAATCCCAAATTACTCCCAATTTTCCTTCCCCTATCTCCTCACTTCTTGTTTTAATTTTCATTGTGAGTTTTTAAACTTAAGCATAAATTAGTAAAAAATTATTCACCCTTACAGTATGTAAAACCTTCCCCGTTAAATTTGTTTAACCATTTGTTCTAACGAAGCAAACTGATTGTGGACAAAGACACAAAGAGCATTGTATATACATCAGGGCCCCACCCTTACCATCTCAATGTGCTCAGTCCAAAGGCATGAAGAGTACAGTTAAAAACCTGCATACCAATGGAGGGATAACATACTGTTGGAGGGAGGGAGGCTAGTATCACTAAGAAAAAGTCTTTCTTAATTCAGTATGAGTAGTGAAGGGAAAATACAATTTGAAACACCTGTATATCTCAAAACTTACTGAAGTCAGTGGCAATCTATCTCCAAGGCAATCCTATGAAGTTTCTGTTTAACAGAAGAGAGACAACTGGAGAAGTCACAGAAAGAAATCAAAGTGGAAATTATTAATGACATAGATGGAAATAAGCGTTTGCCTCACTATCTGATATCTCCTTTAACTTCTATTCAAATACAGTGAATTTGTTACCTAATTTTGGTTTCTTTCTTGGTACCTTTATTTATAATTCCTGTTTAAGTGCTTAAATTACTTTACCCTCTAGCTCATTTATTTGAGATATGTTTCCTTACTATCACTTTGTTTTCCTGAAAGGTATAGACAGAAGCTACTCCAAAAAAGTGGGTGTCCAACAAAAATAAGTGTCCCACTGCCTCCAGTACATAAGAACCAGTACTTTAAAATGAATCTTGCTGCCTTATATTTGACTCAAATATTAAAGAGGGTGTGAAAGATACAATCATATGTAGAATTTATAAGAAAATTATTTTTAAATGGTTTTATGATTCTCGGACTAGTCATCCAGAGTAGTTTCATCCACGTGAAAAATTAAATATGTCAAGAGAGTAGAGAGGAGGGGTGGCCTGGATGGCTCAGTCAGTTAAGCGTCTGCCTTCAGCTCAGGTCATGATCTCTCAAGGTCCTGGGATCGAGCCCTGCATTGGGCTCCCAGCTCAGCAGGGAGTTTGCTTCTCCCTCTCTCTCTGCCCCTTGCCTCTGCTTGTGCTCTCTATCTCTCAAATAAATAAATAAAATCTTTAAAAAGAGAGAGAGTAGAGAAGAGGAGAGAAAATTTATGAAGATTCATTTGGAATGAGCAGTAGTCTGAGTCTGAAACCATCCCCTTCAAATAGGAAAGGGTGTTTTGAAGTACCTGCTCCACATCAATAGGTGTGCAGGTGGGAGACTTCAAAAGAGCTACTTGCGGATTTCAGTAAATGCATATTTTAGTTGGGAGGGAGCAAAGTGAACCAGGTCAGAAATTCTGGGGGATGAGAAAAGAGCCCATAGCTACTACAGTGCTGGATTCAAGAAAGTCTTGGCTCCTGCAATGGTTTTGAGACAAATGATGAAAGGGACCTTCCTCTGTTTTGGAGGCAGGCCACAGCGAAGGGAGAGCTAGCGCAGGGTTGTCCCAAGTCTAATCCAGTAGGGCCATCAGAGGGACAAAGGAATCAAGTAGCATGATGCTGGGAGAGAATGCTGGATCTCCAGAGGCTACAAAAGGTGATGTAAGCTTCACAGGAGGACATGCACTAGCCCAGGCTGGGAACCTGCGGGCCTGTTGTCCCAGTAAGGAGGCTTCGAAGAACCTCTTTCCCATGAGAGAAGAGTCAGCTCTTTAAACACCTCCCAGGCTAAGACTGGGAGAGTAAGAACTATTTTGTAACTCTTTCCCTTCCCCCATGCATGGCCCATTCTGTAGGTTGTCTTTTAGTTTTGTCAACTGTTTCCTTTGCTTTGCAAAAGTTTTGATCCTGATGAAGTCCCAATAGTTTATTTTTGCTTTTGTTTCCCTTGCCTTTGGAGACATGTCTTGCAAGAAGTTGCTGCGGGTGAGGTCAAAGAGGTTGTGGCCTGTGTTCTCCTCTAGGGTTGTGATGGATTCCTTTGTCACATTTAGGTCTTTCATCCATTTTTTATTTGTTTTTGTGTATGCTGTAAGAAAGTGGTAAGTTTCATTTTTCTGCATGTGGCTGTCCAATTTTCCCAACACCATTTGTTGAAGAGACTGTCTTTTTTCCATTGGATATTCTTTCCTGCTTTGTCAAAGATTAGTTGACCATAGAGTTGAGAGTCCATCTCTGGGGTCTCTATTCTGTTCCATTGATCTATGGTGTCTGTTTTTGTGCCAGTACCATATGGTCTTGATGATTGCAGCTTTGTAATATAGCTTGAAGTCCAACATTGTGATGCCACCAGCTTTGATTTTCTTTTTCAATGTTCCTTTGGCTATTCGGGGTCTTTTTTGGTTCCATACAAATTTTAGGATTTTTTGTTCCACTCTGTGAATAATGTTGATTATATTTTGATAGGATTGCATTGAATGTGTAGAATGATTGGGTAGCATAGACATTTCAATGATATTTGTTCTTCCGATCTGTGGGCATGGAATGTTTTTCCATTTTTTGGTGTCTTCTTCAATTCCTTTCATAAGTGTTCTATAGTTTTCAGAATACAGATCTTTTTCCTCTTTGGTTAGGTTTATTCCTACGTACCTTATGGTTTTTAGTGCAATTGTAAACGGGATCGATTCTTTGATTTCTGTTTTTCTGCCTCATTGTTAATATGTATTGATTTTGTATCCTGACACTTTGCTGAATTCCTGTTTGTGTTCTCATGATTTTGAGGTGGAATCTTGTGGGTTTTCCACATAGAATATCATGTCATCTGGGAAGAGCAAAGTTTGATTTCTTCTTTTTTGAGTTGGATGCCTCTTATTTCTTTTGTTGTCTCATTGCTGAGGCTAGGACTTCCAGTACTGTTTTGAATAACAGTAGGTGAGAGTGGGCATCTCTGTTGTGTTCCTGACCTTAGGGGAAAAGCTCTCATTTTTTCTCCATTGAGGATGATATTTGCTGTGGGCTTTTTGTATATGGCTTTTGATATTGAGTTATGTTCCCTCTGTCCCTACCCTGCAGAGAGATTTAATCAAGAAAAGATGCTGTATATTGTCACATGGTTTTACTGCATCTATTGAGAGGATCATATTGTTCTTGTCCTTTCTTTTATTAATGTGGTGTATCACATTTATTGATTTGCAGTTGTTGAATCACCCTTGTAGTCCAGGAATAAATCCCACTTGGTTGTGGTGAATTATGCTTTTAAGGTACTGTTGGATCCTATTAGCTAGTATCTTGCTGAGAATTTTTGCATTCATGTTCATCAGGGATGTTAGTCTGTAATTCTCCATTTTGGTGGGGTCTTTGGTTTGGGGAACAAAGTAATGCTGGCCTCATAGAATGCATTTGGATGTCTTCCTTTCATCTCTATTTTTGAAATAGCTTCAGGAAAATAGGTACTAATTCTTCTTTAAATGTTTGGTAAAATTCCGCTGGGAAGCCAGCAGGCCTTGGATTCTTGTTTTTTCAGAGATTTTTGATTACTGATTTTTTTAAAGATTTTATTTATTTATTTGAGAGAGAGAATGAGATAGAGCGAGCATGAGAGGGGGTAGGGTCAGAGGGAGAAGCAGACTCCCTGCTGAGCAGGGAGCCCGATGTGGGACTCGATCCTGGGACTCCAGGATCATGACCTGAGCTGAAGGCAGTTGCTTAACCAACTGAGCCACCCAGGCACCCCTTTGATTACTGATTTAATTGTTTTGATGGTTATGGGTCTGTTCAGGTTTTCTATTTCTTCCTGTTTCAGCTTTGGTAGTTTATATGTTCCTAGGAATGCATCCATTTCTTCCAGATTGCCTTTTTTTTTTTTTTTTTGGCATATAATTGCTCATAATGTTCTCTTATACCTTTTTGTATTTCTTTGGTGTTGGTTGTGATCTCTCCTCTGTCATTCATGATTTTATTTATTTGGGTCCTTTCTCTTTTCTTTTTGATAAGTCTGGCTAGGGGTTTAGTGATCGTATTAATTCTTTCAAAGAGCCAGCTTCTAGTTTCATTCATCTGTTCTACTGTTCTTTTGATTTCTATTTCATTGATTTCTGCTCTAATCTTTATTATTTCTCTCTTCCTGCTGGATTTAGGCCTTATTTGCTTTTCTTTTTCCAGCCTCTTTAGGTATAAGGTTAGCTTGTGTATTTGAGACTTTTCTTATTTCTTGAGAAATGCTTGTATCGCTATATATTTCTCTATATACATCCCCTTGGGATGCCTGCATCCCAAAGTTTCTTAACTGTCATGTTTTCATTTTCATTGGTTTCCATGAATTTTTAAAATTCTTCTTTAATTTCTTGGTTGACCCGCTTGTTCTTTAGTAGGATGCCCTTTAATCTGCATGTATTTGTGTTCCTTCCAAATTTTCTCTTGTGATTGAGTTCAAGTTTTAAAGCACTGTGGTCTGAAAATATGCAGGGAATAATCCCAATCTTTTGGTACTGGTTGTGACCTGTACCAATTTGTGACCCAGTATGTGATATATTCTGGAGAATGTTCCATGTGCACTCAAGAAGAATATGTATTCTGTTGCTTTAGGATGAAATGCTAATCTGTGAAGTCCATCTGGTCCAGTGTGTCATTCAAAGCCATTGTTCCCTGTTGATCTTCTGCTTAGATGAGCTGTCCATTGCTGTGGGGTTGTTAAAGTCCCCTACTATTGTATTATTTTCAGTGTGTTTCTTTAATTTTATTTAATTGGTTTATGTAATTGGCTGCTCCCAAGTTAGGGACATAAATATTCACACTTGTTGGATCTTCTTGTTGGATAGACCCTTTTATAATGATATATTGTCCTTCACCTCTTACTATAATATTTGGTTTAAAATCTAGTTTGTCTGATACAAGGATGGCTACTCCAGCTTTCTTTTGATGTCCATTGGCATGATAAATTGTTCTCTACCCCCTCACTTTCAATCTGAAGGTGACTTTGTGTCTAAAATGACTCTTGTAGACAGCATATAGATGGGTCTTGTTTTTTTGTTTTTTTATCCAATCTGATACCCTGTGTCTTTTGATTGGAGCTTTTAGTTCATTTTACATTGAGAGTAATTATTGAAAGATATGAATTTAGTTCCATTGTATTACCTCTAAGGTCACTGTTTCTGTAGATTGTCTCTGTTCCTTTCTGGTCTTTATTACTTTTGGGCTCTCTCTTCATTCAAAGGATCCCCTTTAATATTTCTTGCAGGTCGGGCGCCTGGGTGGCTCAGTTGTTAAGCATCTCCCATCAGCTCAGGTCATGATCCCAGGGTCCTGGGATCGAGCCCCACATCGGGCTCCCTGCTCCACAGGAAGCCTGCTTCTCCCTCTCCCACTCCCCCTGCTTGTGTTCCCTCTCTCGCTGTATCTCTCTCTGTCAAATAAATAAAATCTTTAAAATATATATATATATTTCTTGCAGGTCTTGTTTAGTGTTCATGAATTCCTTTAGTTTTTGTTTGTCCTGGAATCTCTTTATCTCTCCTCCTATTCTGAATGACAGCCTTGCTGGATCAAGTATTTTTGGCTGCATATTTTCCCCTTTTAACACTTTGAGTATATCATGTCTGTCCTTTCTGGCCTGCCATGTCTCTGCATATAGGTCTGCTGCCAGCCTTATGTTTCTACCATTGTAGGTTAAGGACCTCTTGTTCCAAGCTGCTTTCAGGATTTTTTTCTTTATCTCTGCAATTTGCAAGCTTCACTGTTACATGTCAGGGTGTTTTTATTGATTTTGAGGGGAGTTCTCTGTGCCTCCTGGACTTGAATGCCTGTTTCTTTCCCCAGATTAAGGAATTTTTCAGCTATAATTTGTTCAAATAAACCTTCTGCTCCTCTCTCCTCCTTTTCTGGGACCCCTATTATTCAAATGTTATTTTGCTTTATGGTATTGCTGATTTCTTGAATTCTCCCTTTGTTATCCAGTAGTTGTCTTTCTCTCTTTTTCTCAGCTTCCTTGTTCTCTATCATTTTGTCTTCCATATCACCGATTTTCTTTTCTGCCTCTTTTATCCTAGCAGTGAGAGCCTCCTTTTGGAACTACATCTCAATAATCACATTTTTAATTTTGGCCTGATTAGATTTTAGTTCTCTTATTTCTCCAGTAAGGGATTCTCTAGTCTCTTCTATGCTTTTTTCAATCCCAGCTAGTATCTTTATAATAGTTGTTTTGAATTCTAGTTCTGACATCTTACTTATATCCATATTGATTAAATCCCTGGCTGTGAGTACTGCCTCCTGTTTTTTCTTTTGAGGTAAGTTTCTCCATCTCATCATTATGTCCAGAAAAAAATAGATTAAAGAGAGAAAAATGACAAAAATATAACAAAAACACCAGAAAAATACATAGAAAACAAGCCAGAAGAAAACAGAAAACACAGTAAGAAAAAAATGAAACAAGAAGTAAAACAGAACAAAACAATAAACTAGATCCTGGGTGTATTTTGGTCTGTTAAAAAAAAATTAGATCCCAAAATAGGAAAGAAAGAAAAACTTATATATATACAAAAATAAGATAAAATACAATGACAGGAAACCAAAAATAAAAAAATATATATATGAATAAAAATTTAAAAAGAATTAAAAAAGAATTGATAAAATAAGAAAATAGTAAAAAAATAAAACTGAAAGACTACAGAATAATAAAAAACCAGGAATGCTATATAATGTTTTCCCAAAGACCTAAAGTTTTGCAATTCTCTATGATCGCTGAACTTGGTGTTAGCTGGTTTTTGTTGCTGGTTCTCTGGAGGAGGGGCCTATTGTGCTGATTCTCAGGTGACTTTACTCTGGAGGAATTGGGCCCCCCTTGCCAGGG
Source organism: Leptonychotes weddellii (assembly GCF_054177405.1). Taxonomy (NCBI): domain Eukaryota; kingdom Metazoa; phylum Chordata; class Mammalia; order Carnivora; family Phocidae; genus Leptonychotes; species Leptonychotes weddellii. Next base: position 131,886,733 of record NC_138375.1, on the reverse strand, counting down.
GCCAGGCTCAGTGTAAGTGGCTCCAGAATTCACTTTGTGGTGCCACTTTGCTCCCTGAAGGCTTTCTACACCAATGGGGAGGATGAAAATGGCAATACCCAGATCTCTAGCCCTGGAGCTGAAAGTTTGCATCCCCACCACTCTTCAGTGAGCCCTCACAGAAAAGTAGCCAATCACTCTTATCTCCCTGGTTTCCATCTGAGCTCTGTGTTCACTAAGCCTGTGACAGTGTTTTTATGTCAAGTACCTGACCCAGTTTCCAGTCTCCAAACTTTACGGACTCCTGTGGCATGGACCTGCGCACTTCCTCCCAGGGGATGGAAGTGGGCCATGCTGGGCTTCTGCCTTTTGCTGGGCCCCTGCTCAGAGAGCAGTCAGCCGACCATACAGTGGTTCCCAGTTTATGGCAACACTGAGCAGAGAGCCAGAGCTTAGCCTCACTACTTTCAGCTGGCTTCCCTGCTCCTATGCTTGGGAACTCTGCCACACTCAAGCACCCTCGTTCTTTTTGTGACCCCAGGGATCCTGAGACCATGCTGTGCTACCTGGGATTCTGCCCTGCTTCACCACCTGAGCACCTTTAAGCCAGGGACATCCTCAACTGTAGCAGACTTCTAAAAGTTTGGGTTTTGTGCTCTGCTGCTTAAAATACTTTCTGGTAGCCTCCTTAAGCAAGTTCCCTCCCCTCTGCAGTTTATCTTCTAATATATATCACCCCAGATTCACATCTTTGCACCTCCTACCTCCAAAAAGTGATCACTTTTCTATTTGTAGAATTGCAGCAATTCTTTTCTCAGAGCTCCCATTGATTCACAGGTGTTTAGAATGATTTTATCACTATCTAGCTGAAATGCAGGGACCAGAAGAAATTAGGGTCCCCTATTTCTCTGCCTTCTTAACTCCTCTAAGATTTCATTCTTTTTTTATGGTTGAGTAATATTTCATTGTGTATATATCTATATATATCTTTAAATTAATATTTTTATATTCTTTGAGTAAACACCTAGTCGAGTGATTGCTGGATGGTAGGCTCTTTTTGAGGAAACTCCATACTGTTTTCTAGAGTGGCTGTAGCAATTTGTATTCCCACCAACAGTGTGGGAGGGTTCCCTTTTCCCACCATATCACCAACACCTGTTGTTCTCTTTTGTGTGTGTGTTTTTTATTTTTGTTTAGCTTTTATTAAATTTCACTTAGTTAACACACAGTATGATATTAGTTTCAGATATACAATGTAGTGATTTGACACATACAACACCTGGTGCTCATCATAACTTAATAACAAGTGCACTCCTTAATACCCATCACACACTTAATCCATATTCCCACCTACCTGCCTTCTGGTAACTTAGTTTGTTCTTTATAGTTAAAAGTCTGTTTCTTGGTTTTCCTCTCTATTTTTTCCCCTATGATCATTTGTTTTGTTTCCTAAATTTAACATATGACTGAAATCATATGGTATTTGTCTTTCTCTGAATGACTTATTTCGCTTAGCATAATAAGCTCTAGCTCCATCTACATCGTTGCAAATGGCAAGATTTCATTCTTTTCTATGGCTGAATAATATTCCATTGTATATTTATATACACCACATCAGTTGATGGACATTTAGGCTCTTTCTATAATTTGGCTATTGGTCTATAATTTTCATTTCTCTTCTTTTCTTTTCTTTCTTTCTTTCTTCCTTCCTTTCTTTCTCTTTTTTTTCTTTGGTATTAGGGCAATGATAGCCTCAGAAGGAGGAAGTGCTCTCTTTTTCTCTATTTTACATGAGTTTGAGAAAGACTGGTTTCAGTTCTTTTAAAAATATTTGGTAGAATTCACCCCTGAAGACATCTAGCCCTGACTCCTCTTTGTTGGGATACATGGTTTTTTACAAAATACACAATACTGTTTTTGGGCCTTTGTCACTTTAAATACATATGAATCATTTTGTGTTATACATCCTGTTTTTTTTCTTTTTTCACCCAGTGTTTTTAAAGGTGTAATTTACATTCAGTAAAATATATAGATATAAGTGTATAGTTTTTATCTCCAAATGTATTGGAGGACACTTTGACAAATGTAACCTGAATTATGATATAGTGAATGGCTACCACTATAGAAAGTTTCTCCTGTCATTTTGCAGTTTATTAGTCCCTCTCAAGCAGCCACTAATTTTTAGAGAGAAAAAGGGGAGAGAGAAAGCATGATCGGAGGGAGGGGCAGAGGGAGAGAGAATCCCACGCAGGCTCCACGGTCAGCACGGAGCCTGTCCCAGGGCTTGATATGGGGCTTGTCTCATGACCCTGAGATCATGACCTGAGCTGAATTCAAGAATTGGGAGCTTAACTGACTGAGCCACCGAGGTGCCACACAAACAATCATTAGTTTTATCTATATCCTCCACTATTATGATTTCTAAACAAATAGACTAAGTTTGCTTTTTGTTGATCTTCATATAAATGTAAACATCTTTTGTATCTGGCTTCTTTGTTCAGCAAGATATTTTTTTTTTTTTTAGATTTTTTTTTTTTATTTATTTGCGAGAGAGAGAATGAGAGACAGAGAGCATGAGAGGGAGGAGGGTCAGAGGGAGAAGCAGACCCCCCGCCGAGCAGGGAGCCCGATGTGGGACTCGATCCCGGGACTCCAGGATCATGACCTGAGCCGAAGGCAGTCGCTCAACCAACTGAGCCACCCAGGCGCCCCTCAGCAAGATATTTTTTAATGTTGTTCTACTAGTAGTCTATTCCTTTTGTTGCTTATTACTGTATAAATGTTACAATTAGTTTTTTTTAATTTTTTGTGTTCTAATATATCATTATAACAACTTTCTTGGTGTTTCCACTATATATATATATATTTTTTTTTTTTTTTTGCCATTTTCTTAGTTGTTGCTATAGGCATTACAAAAATATTTTTATTTTTTAGAATTTATCAGATGTTATCACTTCATTCTAGTAAAATATAAAAACTTCACTCTAACATCACTCCATTTCTTCTATCTTTTGTACTTTTTGGTCCTGAAAATTATATCTTGATTTAAACCCAACAATGTAGTTTTATTATTATTGTTTTATACAGTTTCCTTTAATTAAAGAAGAAAAGTGAAAAATGTATTTAGACTATCTCTTAGTTTTACAGTATTATTTACTAGTGTTTTATTTTTTTCTTTTCTTCATGTGTATTTGAGGGACTGCTTGGTGTCACTTCTATTCAAGCTGCAGTATTTACCATTTCTTGTAGGGTAGGTCTGCTAGCAACAACACCTACCAGTGTTTGCTTATTTGGAAATGTGTTCATTTTGCATTCAGTTTTTATTTAAGTATAGTTTTTTAAAAAAGATTTTATTTATTTATTTGACAGAGAGAAACACAGCAAGAGAGGGAACACAAGCAGGGGGAGTGGGAGAGGGAGAAGCAGGCTTCCCGGGGAACAGGGAGCCCAATGTGGGGCTCGATCCCAGGACTCTGAGATCATGACCTGAGCCAAAGGCAGATGCTTAACGACTGAGCCACCCAGGTGCCCCTATTTAAGTAACACAAATGTTACATTAGTTTCAGGTGTACAATATAGTGATCCAGCATCTCTATATATTATGCTATACTCACAAGTGTAACTACCATCTGTCACCATACAATGTTACACAACATCATTGATTGTATTCCCTATGCTGTACCTTTTATTCCCATGACTTCTTCATTCCATAACTGGAAGCCTGTATCTCATGCTTACGTCTCCCATTTTGCCCATCACCTGACAACCTTTCCCTCTGGCAACCACCAGTTTCTTCTCAGTATTTATAAGTCTGATTCTGCTTTTTATTGTTTGCTTATTCATTTGTTTTGTTTTTTAGATTCCACATATGAGTGAAATCATTTGTCTTTCTCAGTCTGATTTATTTTACTTAGCGTAGTACCCTATAGGTCTATCCATGTTGTCACCAATGGCAAAATGTCATCCATTTTTAGGACTGCATAATATTCTAATATAGATAAAGAATATATTCTTTATCCATTCATCTATCAATGGACACTTAAGTCGCTTCCATAGTATGGCTGTTGTAAATAATGGTGCAGTAAACAGGGGTGAACATATCTCTTTGAGTTAGTGTTTTGGGGTGCATCTGGCTGGCTTAGGTGACTCTTGATCTTGGAGTTGTAAGTTTGAATTAGTGTTTTCATTTTCTCAAAATAAATATCAAGTAGTGGAATTTTTGGATCAAATGGAATTTCTATTTTTAAGTTTTTGAGGAACCTCCATACTGTTTTCCACAGTGACTGCACAATTCATATTCCCACCAACATTGTACAAAGGTTTCTTTTTCTCCACATCCTTGGCAATACTTGTTACTGCTTGTCTTTTTTATTTTAGCCATTTGAACAGATGTATAGTGATATTTGATAGCAGTTTTGATTTGCATTTCCCTAATGATTAGTGATGTTGAGTAGCTTTTCATGTGTACACTTGTGTGTCTTTTTTTGGAAGAATGTCTATTCAGGTCCTCTCCCCATTTTTTAATCAGATTGTTTTTTAGGTGGTAAGTTGTATAAGTTCTTTATGTGTTTTGGATATTAACCCCTTATTGGATATTTCGTTTGCAAATACATTCTTCCATCCGGTAGATTGCCTTTCTGTTTTGATATTGATTGCCTTCACTGTACAAAATCTTTTTATATTGATGTAAGCCCAATAGTTTATTTTTTACTTTTCTTTCTCTTGCCTGAAAAGATATATTCATAGGTATGTTGTTAAGGCCTATGTCTGCAGAAATGTGCTTTCACATCTCACTTTTAGGCTTTAATCCATTATTTTTGTGTATGGTCTAAGAAAGTGCTCTAATTTCATTCTTTTACATATAGCTGTCCAGTTTTTCAAGAATCATTTATTGAAAGGACTATCTTTACCTCATCATATATTCTTGCAGCCTTAATTGACCATATAGTTTGGGCTTATTTCATTTAAGATCTACTCTTTTAGCAACTTTCAAATATACAGTACAGTATTACTAACTATAGTCACCACTTTGCACACTACAGCTCCATAATTTATTTCTTTTATAACAGGAAGCTTGTACCCTTTGACCATGTCACCCATATCTCCAAACCCCTGACGTCCAACTTAGGCAAACACAATCTATTCTTATCTATGTGTTCAGTGGGTTATTTATTATTATTTTTTGATTCCACATATACATGAAATCATACAGTATTCGTTTTTCACTGTCTGACTTATTTTATGTAGTAACATGTCCTCAAGTTTCATCCACATTGTCACAAATACAAGATTTCTATTCTATTTTCAATGCCTGAAATATATATATATATTTAATGCCTGAAATATATATACATATTATATTTTATATATATAAAATCACTTTATTTTCTTTGTTCATTCACCCATCAATGAACTTCATATTCCATTTAGAAAACTGAAGCAATCAAAAGACTGCTTCACAAAAATCCCACCACTACACCAATCCCTTTTAATATCGTTGCTCAGAAATGCACCCTTCTCCCTGGGTATTGTGAATGAATTGTTTATGTTTCTAATCATAGCAAATCCATCCACCATGCAATAAATCTGGAACTCTCCTTCTTGCACAAGACCCTCTCTTCTGTTATCCTTTCCCTCATGCATAAAAATTTCTCCATCAACATGCAAATACACTGTCTTTCTTGCATATTTCTTGAGTCACTGCTCTCCTCCTGTTGAGCAATACTCCTCTATGTAATTGTCTCTACTCCCTGTCTCCAGTTGCTCACATCTCAGTGGCTCTTGATCCCAGGAAGTCTTGGACTGTAAAAATGCCATAAATTCTTCCCTTCCTGTATACATTGTAATGGGACATTGTGGCTCCACTCAAGAGATGGCCCTTTCCTCCACAGCTTGAATATAGGTTAGCCTTTGACATGCTTTGGCAAGTCAGTGTGGAGCAAATATGACACAACCAGCCTCTTGGTGAATGCTTGGGGGCAAGGCTTGCTTTTTGCTTTGCTGTGAACCCACCATACCAGTGCATGAAACACCCTCACCTATTAGAGGATGAGCAAGACATATGGAAGAAATTTTCAGCCAATTTCCAGAATTTTATGCAAGGCCATTGCATTCTAAGCAAAATTGGGCCCATATGGGACACCAGCTATTCTCTAGTCAACTCCTGACATGACCACACTTGCATGAGAGAATCCAGCAAAGAAGGGAAAGGGTCTAGACTCAAAAGTCCCATATGGTCTGACTCCATATAGGAAATATCCCAAAATGCATAAACCTGTAGACAGAACAGACATTTGTTGCCAGGGAATGGAGGGAGGGAGGACAGAGGAGTGACTGGGGATTCTGTGGTTTTCTTTGGGGGTGATGAAATGTTTTGAAGCTTAATAGGAGTTGTGATTGCATAACATTGCAAATGTAAGTTCCATTGAATGGCACAAAATAAGATGGTGAACTTAATGTCCTATTAATTTCATCTTGATAATATATGTAAATATACATATAAATAAGGTAGACTATATGCACCAAGGTCTAAAAAAGAGTAATATATTATAAACAGTATAAATTTTCCCAGAAATGCTAAGATGTCTCATCTTTAAGAAATCTCTTAACATAGTTATCCATACTAATTGATATCTGAAAGACAAAAGGCACATGACATTTTAGTAAATAAGAAAGCTACATTCATATGTATTTAACATACATTTATGATAAAACAAAACCCTCTAGTGTATTATAAATACAAAGGAGATTTTAAATTTATGAAAGGTAGCTAGCTAATATAAATATAGACAAACCAATAAATTATGAGACCCAACCAATTCTCTCTTAAGTGAGAAATGTAAAAAGTGTACCACTACCATGTTCCCATTTTTTATTGTCTCTTAGCTCCTAAAATGTGGTAAAGAATTAAAAGAAGGATAAGCATTCCCAAAACCAAAAGTGTAACTGTTATTATTCACTGATGATAATATGGTCTACCCTGAAAATAAGTTTAAAAGTCTTGAGAAAAGTATTACAGTTGGTAACACAGCTACTTCTTTTAACTGGTATTTCTATAGGTAGACTATGTAATTTTAGAAACCATAAGATTTAGAATGACAGTAATATTATGAGATAACTTCAAATTTGTGTGAGAATTTCTAGAATAAAATTGTACAAATCAATTGAAAGCTGTTAAGACAAAATAGTAGTGTTACAGGATTTTTTCTCCATTGGTGCCCATGGTTCTTGGTCATGCCACTTTGAAGAATGAAGAGGTAGACCAGACAGAGTGGTGGGCAGCAAAGCAAGGTTTATTGAGTGATAGCAAAGTGATACTACAAAGCTCCTGAGGAGGAAGGGGACTGAGAGGGTTGTCACCAGAGTTTCTAAATCTAGGGGTTTTTATGAGCTTGTTGATAGGCTTTGTTTTAATTTGATTAACCCTTCCTGTGCCTGTCATCCAATCAGGTTTTTGTCACCTATCTATCATGTGGGAAAAGGTGAAGGGCTCCCTCCAGGGTGGCGCAAAATCCTTTTAAGGGTAGTTTTTTCTTAGGGCTGGGGCCCCTTGTCCCTGCCTGTCTTCCAACTATCCTTCATCAGTAGCAGTACATTTACATTTGTAAATCAGAATATTCAATATTGTAAAGTGCCAAATATCAACCATATTTGACAATCAATGCAAGTTTCCACAAAATCTAAACCACTTTGTTACAATGACTTTGAAAATTTGTGGGTAAATTCTATTTTTTGGATTAGAGAAAAATGAAAAGGCAAGAAACATGAACATGAAAACAAGGCAGTATAAAAGGGAATGTTGTGATGAGCACTGGGTGTTATATGGAAGTGTTGAATCACTAAATTGTACACCCGAAACTAATATTACACTGTATGTTTACCACCTGGAGTTTAAGTAAAAACTTTTAAAATGAAAAATAAATTTAAACAATGTTTAAATGAAAAAAATCAGTGAAGAAGTGAAAGAAAATGAATGAGAAGAAATTAAATTCAGGGGACGGAGCAAGATGGCAGAGGAGTAGGAGACCTGGATTTCGTCTGGTCCCAGGAATTCAGCTGGATAGGGATCAAACCATTCTGAAACCTATGAACTCAACAGGAGATCAAAGAAAAGAATAGCAACAACTCTCTGAACGCTTTCTTCTAACAGACCAAAATACATCCAAAATCTAGTGTGTGGCACTGATCTATGCACCAGTCTGATCATATTTGACCAATTTCTGTTTTTGTTTTGTTTTGTTCTGTTTTTGTTTGTTTTTATCATTTTCTTTCTCTTTTTCTTTTTTCGTTCTTTCCCTTTCTTTCCCCCTGGTTTCAGGTCTTTTCTGATTTGTTTAGAGTATATTTTCTGGGGATGTTGTTACCCTGTTAGAATTTTGTTCTCTCATTCATCTATTCTCCTCTGGACAAAATGACAAGATGGAAAGAATCACCTCAACAAAAAGAACAAGAGGCAGTACCGACTGCCAGAGACCTACTCAATACGGACATTAGTACGATGTCAGAACTAGAGTTCAGAATGATGGTTTTAAAGATACTGGCTGGGCTTGAAAAAAGCATGGAAGATTTTAGAGAAACCCTGTCTGGAGAAATAAAAGAACTAAAATCTAACCAAGTCGAAATCAAAAAGGCTATTAATGAGGTGCAATAAAAAATGGGGGCTCTAACTGCTAGGATAAATGAGGCAGAAGAGAGAATTAGCGATATAGAAGACCAAATGATGGAAAATAAAGAAGCTGAGAAAAAGAGAGAAACAACTACTGGATCACGAGGGCAGAATTTGAGAGATAAGCAATACCATAAGATGAAAC
>NC_138375.1:131853916-131877444 GCF_054177405.1 Leptonychotes weddellii | reverse complement strand
TTGAAAGGTGTCCTCTAAGCAAAGAGAGAGCCTAAAAGCAACATAGACCAGAAAGGAACACAGACAATATACGGTAACAGTCACCTTACAGGCAATACAATGGCACTAAATTCCTATCTTTCAATAGTTACCCTGAATGTAAATGGGCTAAATGCCCCAATCAAAAGACACAGGCTATCAGATTGGATAAAAAAACAAGACCCATCGATATGCTGTCTGCAAGAGACTCATTTTAGACCCAAAGACACCCTCAGATGGTAAAGAGCCCATACCCACTGGAGCCTCCCATAGTTCAGCCAAGAAGAAAACCAAGTCAGACCAGGAAGCCTGAGGTCTACTGGGGAATTTGAGACCATGTATTTTACCACATAGGAAGCTAACATAGAAAAGCAGTCAAAGACAAAAGAGGAGAGATCATCAAGAAGACAAAGTGATCAGAAGCTCTGATGAGAGTTTTCTCCTCAGTGCCACAGGGCATCCCAGCAGGGATGGGGTCAAATAGGAATAGAAAACACAATCTTGACCTGCCCCTAGATCAGTGGTAGGCACCTTTAAGATGGCCTCCAACATTATCTCCTATTTTCATGGTTTTGTTTAATCCTTCCCTGGAGTGACTAATGGAATATGGCAACAAAAAATGGAATGTCCAAGAATTCCAGAATTTTGTTATGAAAAGTCTATAGCTTCTGTCTTATAAACACTCTCTATTCACTTGCTCACTCTCTTTCACACCTGCTCCTACTCCCTCTCCCTCAGTTTTTCCCTCTCTTTCTCACTCTCCCTCTTGCTCTCTCTGCCTAGTAATCATAGAAAGTTTAAACTAATCCCCTGAAGAGGCCCTGAAGAATCAGAAGCCATGTGGGGGAGAACAGAGGCAGCCTGCATTAACTGCCAGTCATGTAAGTGTGTCATTTTGGGAGTAAATTCTCCAGCTCCAGCAAGACTTCAGAAGATGCAGCCCAGCTGGTAGCTTGACTACCACCTCAGGAGAGGCCCTTATCCAGAACCACACAATTGAGACTGTTCCTGGATTTATGACCCTCTAACTATAAGCAAATAAACACTTGTTTTTTAAGCCACTATGTTTCAGGGTATTTGTTCCACAACAACAGATAACAATACCATCAAGAAGCTCCTTACAGGATGGCAGTTGTGAGTGACCTCCATCTGTGACAGTCACTCCTGCATGAACCCAGCATGAAGGAACTGCACCCTCTTTAATCACAACCCTTCCCTCTTTGGCCCTGGGACATGTCCTTCCCTGCTGTCTACTGAAGGACCAGCCTCTGCCAACATTCACAGGTCATTTCATCCAGCCTCAGGCCACACAGAGCTATGCAGTTTGAGGCTCTATTTTAAGAAAAGGAGGGGGGGGAAGAAGGAGCTAGACAGAGTGATGCTCCATAGTGAGAAGGCGAATAAATGACAGTAGAATGTGAGCACTCCCTTGAGGAAGAGCAGGCTAGGGTTCTCCCTGAAGGTGTCCTATGCAACACCTCAAATCCTTATTCTCACTTAGACTAGTTGCTCTCCCAGCCTGAAGCACAGGCCTCACTCATATCCGTCCATTACCTTGTGGTGCTGGTGCTTCTTGGATTCCCTGTTCCCTGTTCATTTACATTGCATCCATTCTCAAACAAAGTTGGGGGGGGTGGGGGAGTTCTCTGGGAGGTAAACTTTCTAGTTTTTGCGTTTCCAATTAATACCTTTATTTTGTGATAACTTTCAATAAGTAGCTTAACTGATTATAGGATTCTGGATACAACATCATGTTCTCTTAGAACTCTGAAGATCTACTTCCTTCCAGCATGCCATGTTGCCAGTAAAAAGCCCAGTGCCAAATCCATTCTCATTCCTTGGATGGTCACCTGGTTGTCTCCATGGAAAATTGTAGGAACTCTTCATCCCTGGGGTTCAGAAGTGTCACCAGGGACTAGTGACCCAGAGCACTTCCATCAACACTCAGCATTCAGAAGGCTCCTTAAATGACAGCTGACATGAAAAGACATGGAGGAAACAGAAATGCATATTACCAAGTGAGAGAAACCAATCTGGGAAGGCTACATACTGCACGATTCCAACTGTGTAACATTCCAAAAAAGGCAAAGCTGCAGATTCAATAAAAAGATCAGTGGTTCCCAAGGGTTCAGGAGAGGGAGGGATAAGTCAATGGAGCACAGAGGCCATTTAGAGCAGTGAAACCACTCTGTGTGATATGATAATGGTGGATCAATGGTGGACAAATTATACTTTTGTCAAATCCCATAGAATATACAACACCAAGAGGGAACCCAATGTAAACTATGAACATGGAGGGATAAAGATGTGTCAGTTTGGGTTCATGAATTGTAGGATGGTGTGAGTTGTTGACAGTGGGGAGGCTGTACTTATGTGAGGGTAGGAGGTACATGGGAATCCTCTCTACCTTCTGCTCGATTTTGCTATTTACCCAAAACTGCTCTAAAATATAATCTATTGAAAAAGATAATGTCTGCTTACAATGTGCTTCAGCTTTGGCATTGTCCTTTGTTACATTTTCTAGGTGTAATATGTGTTTAGCCACTATCTACAGTAGGATATATATGATATTTCATGCATACATACACACAGAATAAAGCAAGATATAAATACCTGTGAACTCAACTCCCAAATTAGGAACTAGATGTTTCTTATATCACTGAATATTCCCACAAGCTTCACCCCATATCCTGTCTCTCCACACCTCTTCTCAGAAGTACAAATCCTTCAAATTTTACATTTTACAGTTTAACATTTTTTTGCTTTCATTGGTTTTTACCATCTATGTGTGTTTCTTCAGACAATACATTATATAGTTTTGCATGTTTGGGTGCTTTAGAAAAATAGAATAATTTTGTGTGCTATCTTCTGTAAGCTGCTTTTCATTTACAATTGTTTCTATCACATGTGTTTTCCATTTTGCAAAGATAGAACATATTATTTATTTCCTGTCAGTGGACATTTTGGGTTGGGCTTCTTTACAGTTGTTTCTTTCTCTTCAAAGCAGTTCTCCTAGAAACATTTTACACATGTTTCTGGCACTCCTGTGTAGAAACTTCTCCAGAAATAGGAGTGTAATGGCTGGGTCATAACACTTGGATTCTTACACATTGCACCAAAGAAAGAGAATGCATTACTTACCAAACAGCCTCAAATCTCCCATCACTCATGGGGTGCCTGGGTGGCTCAGTTGTTAAGCGTCTGCCTTTGGCTCAGGTCATGATCCCAGGGTCCTGGGCTCAAGCCTTGCATTGGGCTCTCTGCTTGGCGGGAAGCCTGCTTCTCCCTCTCCTACTCCCCCTCCTTGTGTTCCCTCTCTCGCTGTGTCTCTCTCTGTCAAATAAATAAATAAAATCTTTAAAAAAAAAATCTCCCATCACTCAGATATTTTCTATATTTCTATTACTATTGGACAGTTGAGAAGGATCTCCTACCCTAATATCTTAGAGTACACTTGTAACTTGGTGTCTGTGACCACCCATTTCTCTCTTGAGGAGGTTACATGGTGTCAGATCACATCTGTATCTGAAGCAGCTTTCTGAATCATGTCCTTTAAGCTCTGCAGGAGCTGCTGGCTCATCCTCCTGGGTCTTCCTCTGAATGGACCTCCCCACGGGTACTGGGGTTCTCAGACACACCCACACCATTCTCTAGTCCAACTCTAACATTACGCAAGGAGTACTGCTACTAAAAATTATTTTAGAGTAGGATTTGTTCTGACTGAAGTATATACCCCCCAACTTCCTATGTTGAAACCCAAACCCCTATTGTGACTGTATTTGTAGGAGGTTGTTTAACGAGATAATGAAGGTTAACTGACCTTAGATGGGTGGAAGCCTATCCAATAGGACTGGCATCCTTAAAAGAGGAAGAGCACACACAGAGAGAAAGGCCACAGCAGGAAGGTGACCATCTGCGAGCTAAGGAGAGAGGCTTCAGGAGAAGCAAGACCTACTGGCACCTTGATCTTAGATTTTGCACTCTCTCTCTAAAATAAATAAATAAATCTATAAATAAATAACTGTTCCCTGACATTACTCAACCTGCACAGCTCAAGGATCACTCACTTCCACCCACTGATATCACAGTGAAGATGCTCCAACCACCACGGAGTTCTCTTCCTTACCCCAGCTGTGACCTCACCTGGTGTCCACGCACCTGTCCCCCACCAGATGAGGGCCTGAGTCTTAGCAGTGTTCAGTTTGGCCCCAAAGTACAGTCTGCAATTTTGTATGTCTCTCGTGGGCTCCATGTTCTTCCATGGATTCCTGCTCCATGTGGGAGGAGCCTAGCAGAGGCCTGCAGACCTCCAATGTGGCCCGGTAGGGATTTCACCTGCAGAGGCACAGTGGTGCTGGTGTCCAGGGGACAATTCCACTTGGTATGGGCCCTAGAGTGACCATCCCACATCTGTTCTCACCCACTTGTCTTGAGGAAGGGTCATGTGATCACAGGGGACTCAGGACCAGAGGGTCTGACTGTGACCTGTGAACTGTGCACTCAGGATATCAGGCCTCAGCCCACTGAGCACTGTGGCCATTCCAGACCAGAGGAGAAGGAGCTGTGAGCTCCATCTCTGCAGCAAAGCTCTCTGTAAATGGCCAGCAAAGCAATCTGCCAAGCACCTATACGCTGTTCCTATCCTTGGTCATTAACAGCAGGTTCACAATGTTTGTGCTAATGGGTGCAAGTCTGTGTTGGTCTCCTCATATGTGGCCAGTTTGGGGCTGGGCAGCAGGTAGATTCAAAGTTCAATTTGTTTTTCATAATCTTCCTAAATCCCACCCTCCCCAGCCCCTCCCAGACTCTACTCTAGCTCATTACTCTCACCTCCCCCTCCCCAGTATCTTGCAAACTGCCAGCTATGATGTTAATCCTTCATGATATCACTGTTAAATTCCAACCTAAACCGAAAAAGATTTAAGCAAACAAGGGATTCAGACATGAGGTGTTGTTTAATGTGTGCCAGTTTTAGTGTGTATACATGTGCATCCAAATACGTGTTAATCTCAGTCTGCATGGGCAGGAGCTCTGCTCTGGGCATAAAAAGTAATTGATTTCCCTTTCCTCTGAACAGAGAGAATATAACAACATCCTTATAAATCATACTTCCTAATTTCCTAATAGCGACTTAAGAACAGCAAGTCTAACTCTGGACCCTGACGTGTGCATACGGGGTATCAGGCCCCAGCCCACTGGGTGCAGAGGACACTACCAGACCAGAGCCAACCAAACAGAGCACCAGTTCCAGAGTGATTCTCACACAGCTGGGGGGCAGCCCAGGCCTTAGGGAACCCCTGATGGGAGCTTTCTCTCACCCATTATAAAGGGCCCCATCACTGCCAGTGTACCTGAGACTCAGAGGTATTTCTTACCTTACTACTACTGACAGCTGTAATTGGCTGTCTTCATGTGCTCATCTGCATCCACAGCCAGTTGTCAAGTTCACATGTGAGCTTGCATCTTTGCCTTACAGTTGTTTCTACCTAGAATTTCAGTCTCTCTTGTCCCCTATTTCCTCACTGAATGATTTCTTTCTCCCATCAGAGCAGTGACTGTCTCTGTATGTCAGACAGAGAATATTTCTCTGATGTCCCCAAAATATGGCAGGAGGGAGAGATTCAGGACCAACTACACACAGAAGAATAGTCACAGCAACAACCTGAAAGGAACTGAGATATTTCTCTCTTTTAAATCTTTTACTTACTCGTGTAATACAATGATCACCTACACACCGAACAATCATCCCAAGAAATAGAACATCTCTAATGGCCCTGGGTAACAATTTTATGAAGTATGTGTTTATGATTCCTTTTTTTCTTTCTTTCCTTTTTTTTTTTTTGGTGGCCTTATCACTTACATATGCATGCCTATACAATATATTGCTTAGTTTTCTTGAAGCTTTAACAGGTATTCTACTGGTTCTTAATATTGAATCTTAACACTATGCAAAAAGATTAATTGCTCAGAGCACATGGATGACGGATGTGGTCGATTGAGTGACAGACTCTTGGTTTTAGCTGGGGTCATGATCTCAAGGTCATGATATGGAGCCCCGCGTCAGGTTCCACGCTCAGCACAGAGTCTGTTTGAGACTCTCTCTCCCTCTCCCTCTGCCCCTTCCTCACTCTCTCTCAAATAAATAAGTAAATTTTTTTAAAAATTGAAAAAACAAGATTTCCGGAGTCCAGAAGGGAGGGGGTTAGGGGGATGGGGTGACCGGGTGATGGTTATTAAGGAGGGCACGCATTGGGATGAGCACCGGGTGTTATAGCAACTAATTAATTGTTGAACACTAAAACAAACACTTATGATGTACTATATGCTGGCTAACTGAACATAATTAAATAAATAAATAAATAAATAAATAAGAAAAAATAAACATAGTAATATGTGGGGTGCCTGGGTGGTTCAGTTGGTTAAGCATCCAACTCTTAATCTCAGCCCAGGTCTTGATCTCAGGGCCGTAAGCTCAAGTCCAGCATTGGGCTTCACACTGAACATGGAGCCTACTTAAAAATAAAAATTAAGGGGCGCCTGAGTGGCTCAGTCGTTAAGTGCCTGCCTTCGGCTCAGGTCATGATCCCAGGGTCCTGAGATCGAGCCCCCCATCGGGCTCCCTGCTCTGTGGGAAGCCTGCTTCTCCCTCTCCCACTCCCTCTGCTTGTGTTCCCTCTTTCGTTGTGTCTCTCTCTGTCAAATAAATAAATAAAATCTTAAAAAAATAAAAAGAAAACTTAAAATTGGGAAAAAAAAGATTAATTCCTCTCTATATACCTATAGAGACAGGTTCATTCCTGTCAATGCTATGTATCTGAACTTATTTATCTGTTCTCTGTTAATGCCTATCCTCTCCTTTTTCACAGTTATGAAGACTGCTGCTAAGAGCACACATCTACATGTCTTCTGTACATTTTTGCAGAGTGACTCCTAGGTATAGTGTTAGGAGTGGAAATGCTGAGTCCTGAGGCGCTTGAATGGGCAATTTTATAAGATTCAGCCATACTGTTTCTTCAAAGTGATTGTATTGATTTACATTCCCAGCAGCCGCGGTTCAGAGATTCTATCAATGTACATTCTCACCATTACCTGACTTTTCCCAACTTTTAAAATTTTGCAATTGAACTAATGTATGATGTCATCTCATAGCGCACAGATTGCATTTACCTCATTACTAGTTAAATCTGTGGTACTTTCTCTATTGGTTTTTGGTCCACACGTGTTTCTTTTTCTGAGACAGTTCTGTTCATGTCTTTTGTCCACTTCCATGCTGAATTGTTTTACTTTTTCTTAGTGAATTCTGGAATTTTTTAATGCCTTCTTTCCATCAATCCTTAGTTACTACATTTGTGCAAATAGATTCTCCAGATTTGTGGAGATTTTTAACTTTTTTTTTGGCATTTGTTTTCATGAAGAGAAGCTCTTTAATGTAGTCAATGGTATCACATTGGTTAGTCCGTTTTATACAGCTGTCATCTTGGTATGGGTATCATCTCATATAAGGAATCTTTCTTTAAGAGTAGCTATATTTCTTTCTACAGTTTCCACTTGAAATTTAGGTCTTAACTCTATCTGGAGTTGATTATCATAAGTAATGTAAGTAGAGATTCAGTGACCTCTGTCCATATGGAGAACCGGTTTGTCGGCTCCATTTACTAGATAGTGCCTTCTATACCCACTGACATCCCATGCACTTCTCCCATGCCACAGAACTCCACACATGTCTAAATCTTACACAGGGCCTTGTGTCCCTTTCTGTGGGCCTATCCCTGTGCCCACATCAACTGTCTTAAATACTATAGCATTAAAATAAATGTTATCTGATACAGCAGACTTATTTTTTCTTCTAAAGAAATTTTAGTATTTTGGTCCATATAAATTTTAGAATCCAGACTCTTCCTCCTTACCTGTGTCTCCCCACCTTACTGTTTTGTCAAATTTCCCCAAAGCCCCTCCTGGTAGTTTAAGTTGTTCATGAGATGTGACCCCATGACCTGCCAGAGTCATCCATGCCCAAGTGTGACAACATGGCAGCCAGCAACAGGGCTCCTAAAAGTGAAAGAAACAGAAAGACACAAAAAAGTTATAGTCCCTCTGCTTTCTGATGGAAAATGCTTCTCTCATTCACTGGAAGTCTTGAAAACTTGCTCACAGCCTTCCTCCCTGTTCTCAAGGCTCACATGGGAGTTTGGCTAGATGACTTCACAGGCATTATCAGAGCCCTCCCCTCACCTTCTGAGCCTCCTGAAGTCAAAACACTTTTTTGTTTCTTTTCCTGGAACTCCTTGTTCTGCGGAGAAATGACTGTTTCACTTGCATGTCATGTAAATCTGGGTCTGCAACTATCAGCCAAGTCTTCCTGAGTGGGAGGCTCAAGTCAGAGGCTGTTGTCCTTCCTACTGTCTTTCACACATTACCCAGGCAGGATAGCAGCTCTCCAGCCCCTTGCTCCATGCAGGGACCTCAGGAGTACTCAGTGTCTGCATTTCCCAGGGAGGACAGGTCTGTGGAGTGTTCCTGGGTCAGGGGCTCCAGGGAACACTTGATTAGACTCAGCATTTTCTGTTGTTTTAGTGGAAACATCTGTGATTTCTGACATCAGAAACCTCTTTTCTCTCTGGAGTTGGTGAGTGAGCAAATTGCACCTGGAGTGATGGGAGGCTGGCTTGTGCTTGGAGGGCTGAGAGGCAGTGCTGGCTGGTGGAAAAGCTGTGGTTTTTGTGCATTGAACCATACCACCTCCTGGGTGGCTCAGAGAGTGTGAGAGGGCAGAGAACCTGCTCAAGGCCAAGGGAATAGGCCCTTAGTGATGCCTAGGAGGTCCCCTAGAAAGACTTCCAGGTACATATTTCTTGATGTCCCAGATTCAGATCCTTCATCTGAAGACAGAAATGGTTGTATAATGCCTTTGTAGAGCTATTAAGAAGATGAAATGAGAAATGTATGTCCACATACACATATGAAGTTTTATTAATATAAATTTCCCACATTTCCTCCTACTTTTTCCTCCATTCACATCAGTGAACACACTTTCCCAGGCTGGATGACAAGTCCTGAGGATCCTACCAAGAGCCCTGCCCTTGTTACCTATCCTGATTCTTACGGAAGAGAATAATGTTTAACAGAAGCACACACACAACCTCAAGTTCAGTATAGGTCTGAATAGTAGGGCAGGAATTCATGTGGTAGAAACTCATTCAGGGCATGGAGTTTAGATGTCCACATCCCTCATCATTCAGGCTCTGCCCTTCTGAGGTTTTTCCTTTGCTCACTTGTTTCTTGGACTTCCGTGATGCTCCCCTCCTCCTGGTTAGTGACTCACTAGTTCAACATGCAATTGGTCATCCTTCAGGGAAGTTGCAGAAAGAGCAGCCCATTGAAGCACCTGAACAGCTTGGGGAACATGACAAAAGGGATCCCAGGGGATGTGGAGAGAGAACATCAAAAGTGTCTGCAAAGAGTCAGTCTCTGGAGGGTAAGGGAGTTCCCTTTAAGTACATAAGTAGAAGTAAGTGAATTTCTCTGCTGTGACAACTATAAAAGAAGCCCCCCCCCCCAAAGGAGAAGGCTTATCTAATGCTCATCAGAACCTTGGTTCATCCTTTCTGTATATGGGGAGTCTTAAAAGGTGGAAATTTGTATGCATTCCCTGTTCACTTCCATTCAAACACCTCCTCTTCGTGTATCCATTTCACAAGTTTTTATTGAGCATATCATTATACACTTTTCTAGTCACAAGAGAAAAAGTAGGAAACAAAACAAAAATGCCTGCCTTCATGGGTTGAGGAGACAGTGGGACCAGAGAGGATACAGACAAATGAGTAGATTAGGATGGAAAATATACAATCTATCAGGTATATTTCAGGAAAATATACAATCAAGTGTGCTGGTGGTGTGGAGGACCAGCAGGAGAGGGTTGCAGATTAATTAGAGTGGTCAGGGAAGCACCCCTGAGAAGGAAAACCTGAAAGAGGGCAGACAGTGAGCTTTGGGGCTATCTGGAGCCATAAACGAAAGGAAACATAGGTGGGAACAGGTCTGGTCTATTGGAGGAACAACAGGGAGGTGATGGAGACAAAACAAAGTGATAGGGGGAAGCAGGGCCTAAAGGGAGTGCAGACAGGACACAGGGAGGGCCTTCAAGGAGTATGTTTTTCCCCCAGTGAGGCCAAAGCTAGTGGCAAGTTGTGAACAGAAAGGAGTCCTGTAAAAAAGTCACTGGTTGCTACTTCTGATGAGACTGTCTGAGGAAAGGCCTGAGCAGAGGTGGGTTAGGGGAGGAAAACTTTCCCTCTACCCTCCTAGGTTCCATAGCTGGGTCAATGAAGCAAACCCAAGTTAACAGGATAAAAGGTATACAACTCTATTAATTTTTACTATATTATACCATAGGGGCATCACAGGAAAAAAAATTGAGAATCCAAACAGCTGAGAGATTTGAGAGTTTATCTATTATCTTAATAGGGGAAGGGAGGGGAAATGTAGTCCTCTTAGTAGGGAACAAATGGTTTTTAGGAAAGATGAATGGGGCCTTTGAAGAAGGTATGGGAGGTATGATAGTTTATGACAAAGTTTGTCTGCATGTGGTATAGACTTCTATTCTCTCCTGTAATGAGTCATTCTTTTACGGCTGATGAAATCCCAGGCAGGATACTTATGACAGTTGAGTTCCTTTTGAAAGATCTGTCTTTACACACATAAAGGGAGTTCAGAGAAAGCTTCTTCCCACATTTGCTGTTTTTCAAGTGCCTTCAACTCAAAATAATCAATATACCAAAGCAGTCTATTTAGGGGCAGTGTGTCCTGGATCTTTTTTATGGGTCACCCCTGGGAGGCTATCTACAATTATTCCAAGTAGAGATGATGGTGTTTGGACCTGGGTGATAGTGGTGAGAATAAAAGAAATCAATGGATTCTCAGTAGACTTGGAAGTTCAAGCTGCAGGATTGCAGATGTGGAACATGAAAGAACAAAGATTGTGTGGATGGCCTCAAGTGCAACTGGGTGAGGGGGGGAGGGCGGTGATACTGAGATTAACTGGAAAAGAAAAAGGGGTAGGGGTTCAGGTTAGGTTTGGGCATGTTCAGTTATTCCAGATATCCTAGACATATAAGGGGAAGATGTTGCATAAACATTGGAATATTTCGGTCTGGACTCAGGGGAGAGGCCTGGGAGAAAAATTTGAGAGTTGGAAGTTTGTAATTGGTACTCGACAACATAAAACAAGATAAGATAATGAAGGAAGTAGATATGTTTTTAAAATAATTCAGCCAAGTGAATTTGAAGATCTAATTGGCTTTATTAAATGATTCATGAATTGAGTAACATCCCATCTAGCATATACAAAGGAGCTCTGCTGAGTTGCAGAAAAGAAAATATTTTTAAAGGCAGAAAGAGGGCTTAAAAAAGAAAGGAACCTATTAGCAAGAAATGCATTGTTTAGTCAAGATTGCCCTCCTAAGGGAGAAAGGTCTCTCAGGGGACTACTGGCCAGGAAATTCCAGTTAAGCTAAAGTTTACATTCCTGAGGGGGTTGAAACTGCAGTTAGGTTAGGTATTAAATCTTGGTTTACTGACATGGAACCTTAACTTAAGTGACTCCATTATGGGCCTGTGGTTTTTCTTTTTAACAGATGTTTGTGAGGCAGGACTGAGCCTATGAACATCTCAAATTTTAGATCTCACTGTGGGGAGAAAGTATACACAAAGCAAGGCATGTTCAGCCTTATCCACTTCCTGCTTTAGTTTAACAAACTGGTTTTTTTTTAATTTTTCTTCCACCTTTGAAATGAAATGGCTTCTCATTGTTCAAGTATCTTTCCTTTTATGGTTTAAAGCTAAGTGCAATACTATGGGTGGGAATACAAACTGGTGCAGCCACTCTGGAAAATAGTATGGAGGTTCCTCAAAAAGTTAAAAAAAAAAAAAAAACAACCACCCTACAACCTAGCAATTGCAATACTAGGTATTTACCCAAAGGATACAAAAATACAGATTTGAAGGGCTACATGCACCCCAATGTTTATAGCAGCATTATCAACAATGGCCAGAATATGGAAAGAGCCTAAATATCCATGGGCTGATGAATGATAAAGAAGATGTGTATATGTGTATATGTGTGTGTGTGTGTGTATATATATGTATATATATATACACACAATGACATATTAGTCATCAAAAAGAATGAAATCTTGCCATTTACAATAACATGGATAGAGCTAGAGTGTACTATGCTAAGCCAAATAAGTCAGTCACAGAAAGAAAAATACCATATGATTTCACTCATATGCAGAATTTAATAAACAAAACAGATGAACATATGGGAAGGGGGAAAGGGAGGGGCGGGAGAGGGAAGCAAATCATAAGAGACTCAACAAGAGAAAAAACTGAAGTTGATAGAGGGCAGTGGGTGGGGGATGGGCTAGATGGGCAATGGGTGTTTTATGTAAGTGATGAATCACTAAATTCTGCTCCTGAAACCAATATTACACTATATGTTAGCTAACTAGAATTTAAATAAAGATATGAAAAGAAAAAAATAAAGCTAAGTGTAATAGACATCAGAATGTTACTCATCCTTTCTCACTTTTGGCTGAGGCATGGCAACAATTGCTGCTCAATTTCAAGGCAAACTGCCACATAGAGATTTCAAATGAGGTGGTCATGAACTGGTTAGATTACTGTCACAGCTCTCACTTGTATAGAAGGTACAAGATGGTAGGTGTGAGGGGATTCCTAGAAGGAACTCTTAAACCCCTTGGAATTTCCTGAGCAATAGGAGTGTCTTTTGTATGCTAATGAGATGACTGGGGTAGAGAGCCTTCAGGATGGGGGCTCGTGACCAGAAATACTAAGCCAAGATTAGAAGGTTAGAACTTTCAGCCTCCTTCTTCCTTCCTTCCCCCAACCTCCAGGGAGGTGAGGGGGACTAGAGACTGAGCTCAATCACCAATGGCCAATGATTTCATCAATCGTTGTCTATGTAATAAAACTGCCATGAAAACCCCTAACAGGGTCAGTTCCTGACTTACTAACTCAGTGTTGTTTGGGGCATCTCTCTATGTTGATTTGCCTAAATCTACTTTATTCCTTCTGACACAGTGGTCAGTCAAACATATATCCTACTATTTATTAACTATAAAATTATAATTTTACTAACTAAAATTATAATACAAATATATTAATTATAAAAGACATGGTATCACCCAGGGTACAGGCAAAACTACTGTAAAAGAAGGACCCAAACACAGAGAATGAGCACCAGGGCAACCTCTCTTTCCCTCTTAGGACAGTGCAGAGGTGCACACACCATATAGCTGGGTGCTGAGCACCTCTCCAGTCAGGCAGAACTCAGGCGCCACCTATCTTCACACTCCAACATCTCCATGTCCTTGCCCCCATCTGAGTATTTCTCTCAGTGGAGCAACCAAGAGGCTGGCCCTGCTCTGCTTATCAAATCAAGTTTGGCTAATATTTCACTCAGTTATTTCACATCTCCTCTATATCTCCAATGGAAAGCCAGCTCTACGAAATCAGGGATTTCCATTTCTGCAGCTCCAGTGTTATGACATTATCTAGCACACAATAGAAACTCAGTAAGAATTTGCTTAGAGAATAAAGGAAGAATTTGCTTCTAGAATAAAGAAATAAAAGAAGGAATTATCAACCTGAAAATAGCCACAATGAGAGGCAAATGAGCATTTATTTGGTATTAAAGAATTGCAATTGAGGGAGCACAAATCCAGGTAAATACCCAAACAGTGTTCCCACTCATAGAGTGAAAGCAAAAGTGTTTTTTTTTTATTTTTTATTTAAATTCAATTTAGTTAACATATACTGTATTATTAGTCTCAGGAGTAGAATTTAGTGATTGATCATTTGCATATAACATCCAGTGCTCATTACATCGAATGCCCTCCTTAAAGCCCATCACACAAACCCCCACCCTTCTAACAACCTTCCAAAAACCCTCAGTTTTTTTCCTAGAGTTAAGAGTCTCTTATGATTTCCTGCTACTCTGTGTTCATCTTTTTTATTTGTCCTTCCCTTCCCCTGCATTCATCTGTTTTGTTTCTTAACTTCCACATATGAATGAAGTCATATAGTATTTGTCTTTCTCTGACTGACTTATTTCGTTTAGCATAATACACTGTAGGTCCTTCCATGTCATTGCAAATGGCAAGATTTCATTCTTTTTTATGGCTGAGTAATATTCCATTATAAATACATGTACCACCTCTTCTTTATCAATTCATCTGTCAATGGACATCTGGGTTCTTTCCCAGATGTCTTATTTGGGCTATTGTGGACATTGCTCTACAAACATTGGGGTGCATGTGCTCCATTGAATAACTACGTTTGTATCCTTTGGATAAATACCTAGTGGTGCAATTGCTGGATCATAGGGTAGCTCTACTTTTAACATTTTGAGGGACCCCCATACTGTTTTCTAGAGTGGCAGCACCAGTTTGCATTCCCACCAACAGTGTATGAAGGTTCCAAAAGCAAAGAGTTCTTATGAGGAAAAGGAAGGAGGTGTCAACCTTAAAAATAAAATAGCCAGTTATTTTATTAGCAAAATTAGTTTATTCAGGAATAGCAGATGAATTGGAACTTTTGGGACAAGCAAACTATGGCAAACCACAGACAAGTCCAAAGAGACAAAGGGAAGATCAACTTTTATTAGGATTTAGGAGGGAATTGGAGAAGGACATTTTGAACAAGAGTTCATTAGAGAAGAACAAGAGTTTCAGGTTGTGGTGGTTTCTCATTGGCTGTAAGTTGTGGTTAGTGTGTTATTGCTAGGTCAAGGAGAGAGATTCCTTCTTTTTCTTAAATGAAGAGATAAAATTCCTATGTGAAAAGTGTCCTACCTTGTCAAGATAAGAATTGTCTTCCAGGGACACGAGATGGTGGAGGACTAGGGAACCCCGTTTCAACTGGTCCCCTGAATTTAGCTGGATATCTATAAAACCATTTTGAACACCCATGAAATCAGCCTGAGATGTAAGAATATATATCTGGATCTCTACAAGCAAAAAGCAACTGCTTTTTGCAATGTAGGACATGCAGAGTTGTGAATCTGCGGGGAGATATCAGAAGATAAACCGAAGAGGGAGGGAGCCTCCATAAGCTGGCTCCTGGAAAGTGATATTAACACTGGAGTGCAAAATCAGAACCCTTAGAAATCTGCTCTAGTGAGAGACATCCTTCTCTGAAAGGGGCTCCAGAAATGAAAAGGCAGAAATATAGGTAAGGCATTGTGGTCTCAGGGTAGGAGGAACAACAAAACAAAAGCAGATTCCTGAACAAGTAGAGTGCCCGAGCAGTGGAGCCAGGATGCAGGTTATGGTCAGCAAGCCCAGGAAGGGACTCTCAGCTTGGCTCACCAAAAACCACGAGCTGGGACGGTCAATAATCGCTCTTCTCTTGAACAGCCTGAAAAAATCTGGAACCTGTGCCCATGACCGTGCAAAAACTCATATAGAAGTAGCGGCCTGGAAAGGGCTTTAGTGCGGCATCCAGACAAGATCCAGGAACTTCAGGTGTGCGAGTGAGCGCCCGGCCACTTGCGGTTTTAAAATCACAAAGTCCCTGGCTGGGGGACTACCTCTGAGAGAGTTGCTGCGGGAGTGCACCGTGGGAGGCTGTGGTTTTCAGCAATGCATACAGAAGTGCAACTGTTTGTCCTGGAGGATTTATTAAGGAGGGCAGACTGAATTTTCTGCTCTAGGTTAGAGGTTTGGCTGCAGCCATTTTTGCTCTGATCCTCTGAAGAGGCTTGGAAAGCCCCTAGGGAACAAAAACCACACAGAGGACCAGTTTTCACTGAGCCCATCTCCCTGACAGGGGGTGGGGCAAATCCAAAAGGGCAGGGTTACCTGAGAAACATCTCTGCAAGCCCCTCCCCCAAAAGACAGTCTGGAAGAACAGGTGGACAACAATCCAATGGATCCTATAAGACTGTAAAACTACAACACCAGGGGAAAATTGTATATTGAGCTCTAAGTGTTGCCCCACAACTTGTTTATTTTTCAGATAAAATTCTCCTTTTTTAATTTCTTTTTCTTATGCTTTTTCTGTTGTTTTTTTTCTTTTTATCTTCTCATTTCAGCTAGATGTTTATTATCTCAGCTTATATTTCACAGTCACTTTGTAACTTGGATTTTTTTAACACCTATATTTTTTATAGATATATGCTTTATTTTAGTCCTTTTTTCAATCTATTCAATTTTACCTTTATATAAATGTTTTACCTTCCTTGTAATTTTGGGATGTAGTGTCCTAACACACACCCCAAAATACACCCAGGAAAAACTGAAACACCCTGCTTTGTCCACACTGACAGATTATAGCCACCTTCCTCCTTTTTAATTTTATTCTTTGGTATCATTTTGGCTTTGTTTTTTCGGTGGTGGCTTCTGACCACTCCAGATTTTGCTAGGGTGCATCTTGCTTAGGACATGGCTGATATTTTGGACTCTACTCATTCACTCAACCATCCCTCCACAGAATGGCTAGGAGGAGGAACTCTCAACAAAGAAAAGAAACAGAGACAATGGCCTCTGCCACTGAACTAATGGATATGGATATAAGCAAGATGTCAGAGATAGAATCAGGATAGCAATCATGAAGTCAATAGCTAGGCTTGAAAAAAGTATTACTGACAATATAGAACTCTAAGAGCAAAAATGAGATCTAATCCAGCTGAACTTAAAATTGCTATGAATGAGATGCAGTCTAAGCTGGATACTCTAATATCCAGGGTAAATGAGGCAGAAGAGAGAATCAGTGATCTAGAAGATAAGAAAGAAAGTTGAGGAAAACAGAGATATGCTGCTAGTAATACATGAAAAAAGGATATGAGAGATTAATGATACATGGAATGTTCCAATAATTATTGGGATCCTGGGAGGGTAGAGAGAGAGAGAGAGAGGGCTAGAAGGTATAAGCAAATCATAGCTAAGAACTTCCCTAATTTGGGGAGGGAAAGAAGCATTTGAGTCCAAGAGGCAGAGAGGACCCCTCCCAAAATCAATAAAAATAGATCAACACTCACATATAATAGTGAAGCTTGCAAATTTTACAGCCAAAGAAACAATCCTGAGACTAGCTAGGGAGAGGAGGTTCCTTACATATGCAGGGAGGAACAACAAAATAACATCAGACCTGTCCACAGAAACCTGGCAAGCTAGAAAGGGCTGGCAAGACATATTCAGGGTACTAAATGAGAAGAACATGCAGCCAAGAATACATTATCCAGCAAGACTGTCATTCAGAATGGATGAAGAGATAAAGAGCTTTCAGGACAGGCAGAAACTGAAAGCATATGTGACCACCAAGCCAGCCTTGCAAAAAATATTAAGGGGGATACTATAAATGAAGAAAGACCCCAAGAGTAATATGGACCAGGATTAACAGAGACAATCTATAGAAACAGGGATTTTACAGGCAATACAATGACACTAAAGTCATATCTTTCAATAGCTACTTTGAATGTAAATGGGTTGAGTGCTCCCATTAAAAGACACAGGGTTTCAGATTAGATAAAAAAGCAGGACCCATCCACATGCAGTCTACAAGAGGCTCATTTGGAACCTAAAGACACCTCCAGATTTAAAGTGAGGGGATGGAGAACCATTTACCACACTAATGGACCTCAAAAGAAAGCTGGGATAGCAATCCTCACATCAGACAAATTAGATTTTAAACCAAAGATTATAGTAGGAGATGTAGAGGGACACTATATCATACTTAAAGAGTTTATCCAACAAAAAGATCAAACAATTGTAAATATCTATGCCCCCAACATGGGAGCAGCCAATTATATGAACCAATTAATAACCAAAATAAACATATTGATAATAATACATTAATAGTAGGAGACCTCAACACTCCACTCACAGCAATGGACAGATCATCTAAGCAGAAGATCAACAAAGAATAAAGAGCTTTGAGTGGCACATTGCACCAGATAGACTTCGTAGATATATACAGAACATTCCATCCTAAAACAACAGAATACTCATTCTTCTTGAGTGCACATGGAACTTTCTCCAGAATAGACCATATACTGGGTCACAAATCAGGTCTCAACTGATACCAAAAGATTGAGATAATTCCCTGCATATTTTCAGATGACAATGCTTTGAAACTGGAATTCAATCACAAGAAATTTGGAAGAAATTCAAACACTTGGAAATTAAAGAACATCCTGCTAAAGAATGATTTGGTCAACCAGGAAATTAAGGAAGAAGTTAAACAATTCATGCAACCAATGAAAATGAAAACAAATCAGTTCAAAACTTATGGGATACTGCAAAGGCAGTCCTAAGAAGGAAGTACATAGCCATCCAAGCCTCTCTTAAAAAATTAGAAAAATCCCAGATGCACAAGCTAAACTTACACCTAAAGGACCTGGAGAAAGAACAACAAATAAGCACAAACCAAGCAGGAGAAGAGAAATAATAAAGATTGGAGCCGAAATCAATGAAATAGAAACCAGAAAAACAGTAGAACAGATCAACAAAACTAGAAGCTGGTTCTTTGAAAGAATTAATAAGATCAATAAACCTCTGGCCAGACTTATCCAAAAGAAAAGAGAAAGGACTCAAATTAATAAAATTATGAATGAAAGGGGAGGGATCATGACTAACACCAAGGAAATAGAAACAATCATTAGAAATTATTACCAGCAACTATATGCCAGCAAATTAAGCAATCTGGAAGAAATGGATGCCTTCCTGGAAACTTATAAACTACCAAGACTGAAACAGGCAGAAATACACAATCTGAATAGACGAATAACCAGTAACAAAATTGAAGCAGTGATTAAAGCCTCCCAAAAAACAAGAGTCCAGGGCTAGATGGCTTCCCAGGGGAATTCTACCAAACATTTGAAGAAGAAATCATACCTACTCAACTGCAGCTGTTTCAAAAAATAGAAATGGAAGGAAAACTTCCAAACTCGTACTATGAGGCCAGCATTACCCTGATCTCAAAACTAGCCAAAGATCCAATCAAAAAGGAGAATTACAGACCAATATCCCTGATAAATATGGATGCTAAAATATTCACCAAGATCCTAGCCAACAGGATCCAACAGCACATTAAAAGGATTAGTTACCATGACCAGGTGGGGTTTATTCCTGGGATGCAAGGGTGGTTCAACATTTGCAAATCAATCAAAGTGACAGATCACATTAACAAAAGAAGAGACACATTAACAAAAGATATGATCCTCTCAATTAATGCAGAAAAAGCATTTGACAAAATACAGCATCCTCTCCTGATTAAAACTCTTCAAAATAGAGGGCTAGAGGGAACATTCCTCAATTTCATAAAAACCATCTATGAAAAACCTACAGTGAATATCATTCTCAATGGGGAAAATCTAAGAGCATTCCCCTTAAGGTCAGGAACATGACAGGGATCCCCACTCTCACCACTTTTGTTCAACATAGTACTGGAAGTCCTAGCCTCAGCAATCAGACAACAAAAAGAAATAAAAGGCATTCAAATGGGCAAACAAGAAGTCAAATTCTCTTTGTAGATAACATGATACTTTATGTGGAAAACCAAAAAGATTCTACCCCCAAATTGCTGGGACTTATATAGCAATTGAGCAATGTGGCAGGATACAAAATCAATGCTCAAAAATCAATTGCATTTCTATACACTAATAGTGTGTGTGAAGAAAGAGAAATTAAGGGATTGATCCTATTTTTTTTTAAAGATTTTATTTATTTATTTGAGAGAGAGAATGAGAGACAGCACGAGAGGGAAGCAGGTCAGAGGGAGAAGCAGACCCCCCACTGAGCAGGGAGCCCGATGTGGGACTCGATCCTGGGACTCCAGGATCATGACCTGAGCCTAAGGCAGTTGTTTAACCAACTGAGCCACCCAGGCGCCCCTTGATCCTATTTATAATAGCACCAAAAACCATAAGATACCTAGGAATAAACCTAACCAATGAGGTAAAGGATCTATACTCTAGAAACTACAGGACACTTACGAAAGAAATTGAGGAAAACACAAAGAGACGGAAAAACATTCCATGCTCATGGATTGGAAGAATAAACGTTGTGAAAATGTCTGTGTTGCCCAGAGCAAACTACATTTTCAATGCCATCCCTACCAAACTACCACTGACATTTTTCACAGAGCTGGAACAAACAATCCTAAAATTTGTATGGAACCATAAAAGACCCTGAATCACCAGAGGTATGTTGAAAAAGGAAACCCAAAGCTGGGGACATCACAATGCCTGACTTCAAGCTATATTACAAAGCTGTGATCATCAAGACAGCATGGTATTGGCACAAAAACAGACACATAGATCAATGAAACAGAATAGAGAGCCCAGAAATGAACCTTCAACTCTATGGTCAGCTAATCTTCAACAAATCAGGAAAGAATATGCAATGGAAAAAAGACAGTCTCTTCAATAAATGGTGCTGGGATAATTGGACAGCTACATGCAGAAGAATGAAGCTGGACCATTCTCTTACACCATACACAAAGATAACTAAAAATGGATGAAAGATCTCAATGTGAAACAGGAATCCATCAAAATCCTAGAGGAGAACATAGGCAGTAACCTCTCCAACATTGGCCACAGTGACTTCTTTCAAGACATGTCTCTAAAGCAAGGGAAACAAAAGCAAAAATGAACTTTTGGGACTTCATCAAGATAAAAAGCTTCTGCACAGCAAAGGAAACAGTCAACAAAACTAAGATGCAACCCATGGAATGGGAGAAGATATTTACAAATGACATTACAGATAAAGGACTAGTATCCAAGATCTATAAAGAACTTCTCAAAACACCCAAAAAATGATAATAATAATCCAGTCAATAAACGGGCAGAAGACATGAACAGACACTTCTCCAAAGAAGACATACAAATGGCTAACAGACACATGAAAAAAATGTTCAACATAGCTAGCCCTCAGGGAAACACAAATCAAAACCACAATGAGATACCACTTTATACCAGTTAAAGTGGCTAAAATTAACAAGACATGAAACACGTGTTGGTGAGGACATGGAGAAAGGGGAACCTCTTACACTGTTGGTGGGAATGCAAGCTGGTACAGCCGCTCTGGAAAACAGGCTGGAGGTTCCTCAAGATGTTAAAAATAGAGCTACCCTATGACCCAGCAATTGCACTACTAGGTATTTACCCCAACAATACAAGGTAGTGAAAAAAGGGGCACATGCACCCCAATGTTCACAGTAGCAATGTCCATAATAGCCAAACTGTGGAAGGAACCAAGATACCCTTCAACAGATGAATGGATAAAGAAGATGTGGTTCATATATACAATGGAATATTAGCCATCAGAAAGGATGAATACCCACCATTTGCCTCAACATAGATGGAACTGGAGGAGATTATGCTAAGTGAAATAAGTCAAGCAGAGAAAGACAATTATCATAAGGTTTCACTCATATGTGGAATATAAGAAATAGTGCAGAGGACCACAAGGGAAGGGAGGGAAAATCAGAGAGGGAGACAAACCATGAGAGACTCTGGACTCCAGGAAACAAACTGAGGGTTACAGAAGGGAGGTGGTGGGAGGAAGGGGTAACAGGGTGTTGGGTATTAAGGAGAGTACATGTGGTGATGGACACTAGGTATTACAAGCAACTAATGAATTGTTGAACACTACATCAAAAATTAAATATGTATTATATGTGGGCTAATTGAACTAACTAACTAAATAAATAAATAAGACCCTTCAAAGCAGCAAGAGAAAAGGAAACAGTTACATACAAAGGAAACTCTATAAGGCTATGAGCTGATTTCTCAGCAAAACTTTCTGGCCAGAAAGAAGCAGTATGATATATTCAAAGTGCTGAAAGGTAAAAATTGCAATATTATCATGCAAAATTGAAAGAGAGATAAAAAATATTCCAGACAAACAAAAGTTAATGTCCATCACTGCTAAAACAGCCTTACAAGAAATGTTAAAGGAAATTCTTTAAGTGGAAAAAAAAAGGCCTTAACTAGAAGTAAAAAAAAAAATTGCACAGGTAAAAGCAAACATATAGTAAAGGTAGTAAATTAATCACTTATAAAGCCAGTATGGAGGTTAAAACACAAAAGTAGTAAAATCATTTATATCTACAAGAATTAGTCAAGGGATACACAAAATAAAAAGATGTAAAATATGACATCATATACATAAGATGTGGAGTGGTGAATAAAAATTTAGTGGTTTTAGAATGTGTTTGAACTTAAGAAATCATCAACTTAATATAGACTGGTATACATACAGGATGTTATATATGAACCCAATGGTAACTACAAATCAAAAACCTGTGATAGATACACAAAAAAAACAAACAAAGAGAAAGAAATTCAAGCATAACACTACAGAAAGCCATCAAACCACAAAGGAAGAGAGCAAAAGAAGAAAGGAACAGAAAAGAACACAAAACAACCAGAAAACAATGAACAAAATGACAGTAAGTACATACCTATTAATAATTACTTTTTTTTTATTAAGTAGGCTCCAGGCCCAGAGTGGAGCCCAATGCAAGGCTTGAACCCACAACCCTGAGATCAAGACCTAAGCTGAGATCAACTGTCAGATGCTCAAACAACTGAGCCACCCAGGTGCCCCTATTAATAATTACTTTATTTTTTTGATTATTTAAATTCAATTAATACAAAAATGTATTAGAACTGATAAATGGCTTCAGTAAAGTTTCAGGATACAAAATTAATATACAAAAATCTGTTATGTTTCTATACACTATTAACAAAGCAGCAGATAAAATCAGAAAGGGAGACAAACCATAAGAGACTCTTAACTCTAAGAAACAAACTGAGGGTTGCTGGAAGGGAGGTAGGTGGGAGGATGGGATAACTGGTTGATGGACATTAAGGAGGGTACATGATGTAATGACCACTGGGTGTTATATGCAACTGCTGAATCACAAAACTTTACCTCTGTGGAACACCTGGGTGGCTCAGTCAGTTAAGCACCTGCCTTCAGTCAGGTCATGATGCCAGGGTCCTGGGATCGAGTCCTGCATCAGGCTCCTTGCTCAGCAGGGAGCCTGCTTGTCCCTCTGCCTGCTGTTCCCCCTGCTTGTGCTCTCTCTCTCCTTCTCTGACAAATAAATAAAATCTAAAAAAAAAAATTACCTCTGAAATTAATAATTATGTTAATTAATTGAATTTAAATTTTAAAAAAACAACAAAACAGCAGAAAGAAAATTAAGAAAACAATCTCATATATAATTGCACCAAAAAGAATAAAATACCTAGGAATAGATTTAACCAAAGAGGTGAAAGACCTGGGCGCCTGGGTGGCTCAGTTGGTTAAGCGACTGCCTTCAGCTCAGGTCATGATCCCAGGGTCCTGGGATCGAGTCCCGCATCGGGCTCCCTGCTCTGCGGGGAGCCTGCTTCTCCCTCTCCCACTCCCCCTGCTTGTGTTCCCTCTCTCACTGTGTCTCTCTCTGTCAAATAAATAAATAAAATCTTTAAAAAAAAA
>NC_138375.1:131739921-131853416 GCF_054177405.1 Leptonychotes weddellii | reverse complement strand
AAAAAAAGATATACCACAACGTTACAGTAATCAAGAGTATGATACTGGCACAAAAATGGACACATAGATCAATAGAATAGGATAGAGAGCTCAAAAATAAACTCACACCTACATGGTCAATTAATCTACAACAAAGGAAGCAAGAATATACAAATGGGAAAAGGCAGTCTTTTCAATAAATAGTGTTGAGAAAACTAGACAGCTACATGCAAAAGAATAAACCTGGATCACTTTCTAGCATCATACACAAAAATAAACTCAAAATGGATTACAGACATAAATGTGAGAACTGAAACCATAAAATTCCTAAAAGAAAATATAGTCATCTCTTGGACATCAGCCTTAGCAATGTATTTACAGATACATCTCCAGGTGACAGAAACAAAAGAAAAAATAAACTATTGAGACTACAACAAAATAAAGATCTTTTTCAATTTTTTTTAAGATTTTATTTATTCATTTACTTTTAGAGAAAACAAAAGTAGCAGGGAGGGCAGAGGGAGAAGGACAGAGAGAATCTCAAGCAGACTCCATGCTAAGTACAGTGCCCAACACAGGGCTCAATCCCACGACACAGAGATCATGACATGAGCTGAAATCAAGAGTCAGACACTTAACTGTCTGAGCCACCCAGGTGCCCCCAAAATAAAAATCTTTTGCACAGCAAAGGAAACCATCAACAAAATGACTAGGCAACCTACTGAACAGAAGAAGATATTTACCAATGATATACCCAATAAGGGGTTAATATCCAAAATATATAAAGAATTTATGCAACTCAACACCAAAAAAACAACAAACGATTCAATTTAAAAATGGCAGAGGACCTGAATAAACATTTTTCCAAAGAAGACAATTAAATGGTCAACAGACACATGAAAAGATGCTCAACATCACTAATTATCATGGAAATTCATATCAAAACCACAATGAGATATCACCTCACACCTCTCAAAAGGACTAGTATCAAAAAGACAAGAAATAACAAGTATTAGCCAGGATGTGGAGAAAAGGGAACCCTCATGCACTGTTGGTGGGAATGTAAATTGGTGCAACCACTCTGGAAAACAGTATGGAGGTCAAAAAGTCAAAAAGAGAAATACCATATAATCCAGTATTCCACTACCGGGTAGTCACCTAAAGAAAATGAAAATACTAATTTGAAAAGATATGCACCACTATGTTTATTGAAGCATTATTTCCAATAGCTTTACAATAGCCAAGATATGAAAGCAACCCAAGTGTCCATCAATAGATGGATAAAGAAGATGTGGTCTATATGCAGTGGAATATTATTCAGCCATAAAAAAGAATGAGATTTTTGCCATTTGCAACAACGTGGATAGACCTAGAGGGTATTATTCTAAGTAGAATAAGTCAGAGAAAGACAAATACCATATGACTTCACTCAGAGAGGAATCTAAAAAACAAAACAAACATAAAGATTCTCAAAAACAGAGAACAAACTGGTGATTGCCAGAGGGGAGGTGGTAATAGGTGATATAGGTGAAGTGGATTAAGAGGTACAAACTTCTAGTTATAAAATAAATAAGTTATGGAGATGAAAATTACTGCATAGGGACTACTAGGTATTTACCCAAAGGATACTAAAATACAGATTTGAAGGGATATGTGTAGCTGATGTTTATAGCAACAAGAGTCAAACAATGGAAAGAACCCAAATGTCCACCAACTGATAAATGGATAAAGAGGTGGTATATATATATACATACACAATCAGCCATCAAAAAGAATGGAATCTTGCTATTTGCAATGATGTGGATGGAGCTGGAGAGTATTATGCTAAGCGAAATAAGTCACTCAGAGAAACACAAATACCATATGATTTCACTCATATGCAGAACTTAAGAAATGAAAGAACATAGAATAAAAGAGACAAATGAAAAAACAGACTCTTAAATATAGAGAACACACTGGTGGTTGCCAGAGTGGAGCTGGATGGGGGAATGGATGAAATAGATAAAGGGGATTAAAAGTACACTTATCTTTTTTATTTATTATTTATTTATTTATTTATTTATTTATTTATTTATTTATTTATTTATTTAACAGAGAGAGACATAGCGAGAGCAGGAACACAAGCAGGGGGAGTGGGAGAGGGAGAAGCAGGCTTCCCGCAGAGCGGGAAGCCCAATGTGGGACTCGATCCCAGGACCCTGGGATCATGACCTGAGCCGAAGGCAGACGCTTAACAACTGAGCCACCCAGGTGCCCTAAAAGTACACTTATCTTAATGATCATTGAGAAATGTATAGAATTGCTGAATCATTATATTGTACACTTGAAACTAATATAACACAGCGTGCTAATTATACTTGAATTAAATATTTTTTAAAACTATATGTGAATCTACAATTATCTACAAAAGTAAAGTTTTATGAAAAAATAAAATAGATGATTTTTTTAATCCCTAAAGCAAAAACCTAAGAAGAAAATGGTTGGCTTTGATGACATCAAAACTGAAGGTTTCTCTTCAATGACAGTCATCATATACACAACGGAAGAGGCCAGGTAAGAAAAAGATATATTTTTTTAAGTATAGAAGCTTTACTTCCATTTGGGCCCCTTTACCGCCCCCCCCCACTTTAGACTAAAATTGTCTTAAATATTTCCTCTACATACACTGAGAATCATATCAGACAAAAATTTTGCTTTAAGCATCTAACACAATTTAGAAAGCTCAGGAGGAGGATAGTTTTTATATCTCCTCATAGTTCACTTTTTCTGCTGTTCTTTCTTCATTTTTCATGTTCCAAATTTCCTTCTTTTATCGCTCCTGAGAAAAAGATATTTAAAACAACTGTCAATGGACAGAACATATTCTACAAATTGAGAAGAAATGAACAGGAAGCACTATGGAAAAATAAAGACTATGAAGAGACAATCCACACAAGGAGAAACCTGAAAGGCCTATAGATATATGAAATGTTGCTCAAAATCAAGTGTCATGAGGAAAAATGGAAATTAAAACAAACATGGGGCACTCCTCCATGAGTATCAAAGATGAGGAAGGTGAGGCCATGTGTGAGGAGAGATGATGCAGAAAGAGCCACCGTGAAATACCATGTAGGTATTGCTAACAAATTTCAGACTGAAGCTGTAAAAACCAGCAATGCATTTATTTGGGGTCTTAGGAGTTGCAATTCAGGAGACACAGATTCACGAGGAATTGAACTTGGGAGAGAAATTAGGGGTTATAAAGGCCAAAACTGCAAGATTATATCAACTGTTGTTGAAAGAATTGTGTTTGATGCTGAGAAAGTTTGAGCTATCTCATATATAGAAATGTTGCAGGATGTGGTTATGTGGTTAAGGCTCAGGTGTGAGAATTCAATTTCCATATGGGTGTGGAAGTGCATAAGCTCTGTTTTTCTAATGACCTCCTGGCTCCATTTTGGGACCCCCTAGCAATTGTAACTCTATTTTGTAACTCTCTGTTCCCACTGTGCTCACGGCAAAATGGACATAGACAGATACAATGCTGTGGAAAAAGTAAAAAAAGAACCTGTTCCAGAGAATTGTACTAGTTGTGTAAATTTAACATAAAAACACAAACTACAACACAGACTTACCAAAGATGCAAATGAATTTAATGGTACATGTCAAAGCAGACAAATAGCATTGTTTGAAAGAGGAGTAGAATGAAGAGATGGAACAGGAATAGGACTTGACTTACTAAAGAGCTGTTAACGTTAAAAATAAAACCGTCAGTCTTCAAAAAAAATAAATAAATAAAATAAAACCGTCAGTTATTTTATCAGCAAAAAATGGGTTATTGGGGAATGGCAAAGAATTACAATTCAGGACAAGCAAGCTATGGCAAAACCATAGGCAAGTCTGGAGAACAAAGGAGAGGAATACTGTTTTATAGAGAAAAGGGGGAAGGTGGGAGGACTTGTTATAAAAGAAAAGTCCATGGGGCACCTGGGTGGCTCAGATGGTTGGGCATCTGCCTTCGGCTCGGGTCATGATCTCCAGGTCCTGGGATCAAGCCCCACATCGGGCTCCCTGCTCAGCTGGGAGCCTGCTTCTCCCTCTGCCTCTGCCTCTCCCCCTGCTTGTGCTCTGTCTGTCTGTCTGTCTGTCTCTCAAATGAATAAATAAAATCTTAAAAAAAAAAAAAAGGAAAGTCTATTGGAGCAAATTAGGAGTTCAAAGTACAGTGGCTTTTCATTCTGGAATGAGTGGTAACTTCCTAATTAGTATTTATGATGCAAAATCTCATACCCAGAATAGGTAAATCCAGAGACAGAATGCATATTGGTGGCAGAATTGGTTGAACAGTGTCCCCCAAAAGACATGCTGAAGCCTTAACTAACCCCCAGTGTCTGTGAATGTAACCTTATTTGGAGACTGGGTCTTTGCTGATGTACTGAATTCCATAACTGGTGTCCTTATAGAAAGAGAAGAGACACAGAGGAAGGCAGCCACGTGAAGACAGAAGTAGGCAGGGATTGGGGTGAGGCTGCCACAAACCAAGGAGCAACTGCTTAATGGCTACAGAGTTTCCTTTTCAGGTGATGAAAATAATTCTGGAACACTTTCCAAATGTTCATTTCCAGTGAAAATGTTTGGAACTAGATAGAGGTTGCATAACATTGTGAATGTACTAAATGCCACCAAATTGGTCATTTTAAAAAGGTAAATTTTATGCTATGTGAATTTCACCTCAATTTTAAAATAATAAATAAATACCATATGATTTCACTCATGTGTGGAATTTAAGAAACGAAACTGATGAACATGAGGAGAAAAAAAGAGAGAGAGGCAAACCATAAAATGGATCCTTAATTAAAGAGAACAAACAAAGGGTTGCTGGAGGGGAGGTGGGCGGGGGGGATGGGCTAAATGGGGAATGGGCATTAAGGAGGGCACTTGTTATGATGAGCACCAAGTGTTGTATGTAAGTGATGAATCACTAAATTCTGCTGATACTGAAACCGATATTACGCTGTATGTTAACTGATATTACACTGATATTACACAGCCCCCGCAGATGTACTTTGCGTTTGTTTCCATCTACGCTGAAACTATAATGAATGATGTTTGGTTATTTGAGCGGCCAGCTCTGACTCCCCACCCCTCCTTTAATCTGGACCGTGGGCCACAGCTTTAATAGGGGCCCAGGACTAGAAAACAGTCTGGCTCTGGAAGAGGTTTCTCCTCATCAAGCCCCCTATTTTCCAGCTTGTGAGAGTTGGAGGTGGGTAAAGCTCCAGGGAACAGCCCCTCCAGTCTGTGCTCACCTGAACCCCATCAGCACAGGTGACTACACACACGAGCACACACTCACCAAGACGCAGAAGAAACCATTTTAAAGCCTGAGCTCTTGGCTCCTTCCCTCAAAACGTCATGCTTGGATGACTACTAGACAGGAAAGGGCTGACCCAAGATCCAGAGTCCATGGAGACATGGCCTAGGAGGAGCCTCCAGACACCAGACGCACCTACTAGAAGTGAGCGACAGTGGAGGTTGTACCCAAGGAGGAGCTGAGATAGATCTGCCTGGTGGCACACCCAGGCCTTGTAGGAACCTCTCCGTAGCCCAGGGTGGAGAGTGGGAAGAAGTGAAAGAAAAGAAAGAAGAAGGAGGAGGGATCTGGGATTGCAGCACAAGGCAGGCAAGAACCTGGGGGTTCTTGCTGCTAGGCTCCCTGTCCCTCCCCTCTCCTGACCCGCCAGTGCACCCTCACGTCCAGGTGGTTCCTGGTGCTGTACGGCTATCCTCCAGCTGGAAGCCATCAGAGCTGTGCTTCCCACATGCATGGACACACATCCCCCTGATGCTGGGGTGCTGTACCCCCAGTTCCACCTGGACCTTTAAACACCCTTGGAACCACATGATGCTCATTGACCTGAGCCTGATTTTCCCCATCACAATACGTTTAGCCCCCACATGGGACCATTCCTCCACCTGAAGGCAGTTGATCCATCTTCAGATATCCTACACGTACGCGCGCACACACACACACACACACACACACACACACATCTGCCACTCTGAAAGCTCCACCTTGGGACAATCTAGCCCTTTCTTGGCCTCCTCCCAGAAACCAATGGTCCCCATTAATGCTTCGATGGTGCCCCTAAAACCCCATTTCTGCATTCCTATCCCCTTTCCAGCATCCACAGATATCGTTTTCTCACAGAAGGGATAAAAACAAATACTCCAGCACCAAGCAAATGTTGGGGGAGAGAAGTGGAGTTCTAGGACGCTGGAGTTGTCAGACGGCTGTATACCAGAAAAAGCAAAAGTTCATTTATTGCTCACGTACTTGGTAGACTAACTGCAGCTAACCAAATAAATAGTCCCACAAATGAGTAAATTAACAAACTTAACAGACTCTCTTTTTTCTAAATTGTTAGGACCAATCCAACCGGAGAACTGAGGATGTGTTCACATTTCAGGAATGTAGTTATTAGGCCTGATCTGTCTGGTAACTGATGATGCATGATCAGTTTGGCTTTTGCCTTTCATTGGACAACGTGGTTCCCACTGGGCCAATCCTTGGTCCCAGGGCTGATTTTTTACTCACTGCTGTCCCCACGCGGAGGCAGGGTTTGGACCTAAGACACCAGTTGGTCCCAGAAGCCTGAGATTAACAGCAGGGTTTTGCCTCTGCCTGTCCTGAGGGATGCTGAGTCACAGTGCCTACCTTGTCCCTAACTCTCTCTCTCTCCTCCCAGTCTTTGTCTGTTTCTACCCGCCTCCTCTCACTTCCGTCCTCTCTTTTCTCGCCTTTATCCATGGGATCCCAGAATTGTTTCATTTGAGAGGATTTAGGGCAGCATCTTTCTGAGCCAGTTGTCACCTTTTCTTGGTCAAATACATTTTGAGAATATTGTTAAATTTTTAACCAACGACATCCCCCCGCCCCCTTCCAAGAAAGCACACATGCAACATTTGACACTTTCAGAGGATTCCTAAATCCCCTGGAGCCACAGAACTCAGGAGACCTGGTTAGAATCAATTTTCTTTCTTTCTCTTGGGAAACATCCCAGGTTCTGGCCTCAGCTCTTCCAGGGACAAGAATGTTATAAATAGCATCTGAGTAAATAACAACAACAAAATCAGTCTCCTTCAATGACAATAATTATTAGAAAACAGAAAGCAAAAGTGAACTCCAGAGCTAATTTTCACATGTAGGAAATACCAGAGGTGGAAAAAGTAAGTTTAATGATTGCTCAGAAAAGCAAACAGCCAAATCTTGAAAATAGCATATCTGCAGGACCACTGGTACTGTCTGCTTTCTCACATGTAGGGGCTCCTTGCGGGGTCCCAGGGATGGTCAGAAGGCACCCTTCCTGGACTGGTTGGACAGATCTCCATAAGGCCGAGTCTCCTTCCCTTCAGAAGGACTCTAGGTTGTCCCAGAGCCTGACCACATGGTCAGCCATCTGCCTGATAATACCTTCTGTGGTAAGGACTAGGTTCTGAGAGAGAAATCACTACCCTGTCCTCCTGCCCTTATTGGAGTCTCTCTGGGACTGTTACGGAACCTGGACTGGGTAGCCCGACGGAAGAACCAAGTGGCACTCGGAGATCTTGGAGGATAAGAGGTTTATTTAACGCTGGTGGGCTAAGAAGAGAGTGGTGTCCAAAGGTCTGAGCCCCGAGCACAAACAAAGGGGGCAATTTATACACTTCTACTTCCACATACTTGGCACTTTCAGCGAGTGCGCGAAGCAGGGCAGGGGGAAGAACCTGGATTGGTGCATGCGGGATGCAGAACAGGGAGAAGAACACAGAAGAGCCCCGGGGCAAGGACCGGGACTCTCTCGCTGGCTCGGTCGGCCATCTTAGGACACAGATTTTCCTTATCAGAACCACTTCCTTTTAGCTGCTGGCCAGCAGTGGGTCACTCATTCTCCTTTCCTCTCCCTTCCTCCTGTCCTCCTCCACCACCTGTCCTCCTGTCCTCATCCTCCTCGTCTGCCTGTCCTCATCATCCACCTGTCCTTCTGTCCTCCTGTCCTCTTTGTTCTTTCTTATCCTCCTGTCCTCATCCATCTGTCCTTCTGTCCTCCTGTCATTCTGTCCACCTCATCCTCCTCATCTTCCCATCCTCTTCATTATTCTGTCTTCCTGTCCTTCTGTCTTCTTTGTCACCTGTCATTCTTGTCCTCCTGTCCACCTCATCTACCTGTCTTTCTGTCCTCCTGTCATTCCGTCCACTTCACCCTCCTGTTCTGTTCCTTTAATCCTCCCTATACTCCTGTCCTTCTGTCCTATTTGTCCTCTTTTTCCACCTGTTGTATTGGGGTGCTTTGAAATGTATGAGAAGGAGGGCTCTACCAAAGAGGAGGAGGGGCAGGGTCCTTCTTGCAGGGGAGTGACCTCCTACTACAGATGGTCCATGACCACAGTCCTCTTGCACAGTCCTCTTGCACAGTGCCCTGTGAGCCTCCCCAAATGAGCCAGAAACACTCCTATTTCTTTCTTCTTCTCATCTCCATACCAGCTGCCCATCCTCTCCCCCACATTGTGGGAAACCAGTGTGGGCTGCATCATGGAGCAGCCAGGTAGAGTCACTGTTTGGGGTCACAGGAGCACAGGATGATTTTCCTGGGCTGCAGACACTCAGGCAAGGCTGCCCACAGTTTCAGAGTCCTCCTGTCCCTCCCTTCCCCCTAGCCCCCATCCTCCCTGGAGGGTCAGAGAGAAGTGCCTTCCTCCAAACATAGGTGTTGAGGGGCAGCCCTGTAATAGAGGTGGCCAGGCCATCGTGGGGGCAGGAGTGCTAACTCAGGCTTGCCCTTCGATGTGGAGTTGGCCCTTCCAAGAGGTCCGTGAGCTTTACAAGGCTGTGTGTCCCATCAGGGTTGGAGGGTCCCAGCCATGTTCCCTTGCTATCCTGGGATGGCTTGCTGCCATCAAGCACGAGGTCACTTTAGCTTTACATCCTCACCAGCCAGGAGCCCTCATCCACTTCCACTCCTTTCTCTCCTTCCACCCCACCCATCCTCCAGCATCCCTCCTGACTTGTGGACCTGGACAACCTTTAGTATTTCTTCTCTTGCCTCATCCTTCTCTAAAGGTGGCTAAGTAGACCCTGGGGTGAGAGAGGCATGAGAGAGGGCAAGGGCTCTAGCCCAAAGCATTTTGTGGTTTCTTCCTGCTCTTGGGCAAATGTAGACAGCACCTCACTCCCTGGAGCCAGCAGACACTACCTAAGAGAAATGTGTCCTGTTTGCCATCTTCCATGCTTCTTCCTTCTCTCGAAGCTCTCAGGCCACAAGAGTGAAGACATTAGCCAAGGAGTCTATTATTGGTAGATGACACCTTAGCCAAATGTTGTGAAGGATGAGAATTTGTAACTCCCACATGGAACCCCCAGAACCTGTTTTCAAGCTGTGTGATCATCCATCAGCGAAGATTTGCCCCAGTGACCACACTTCTGAAAGTCAGCTCATCAGCAACAGATACACATCAGCCACCACTGGATGTAAACACTCTCGACTCTGAAAATCCCTCAATCCCTGACACCGTGCTTCCCAAAACCCTACATCAGGTCACTTCTGCTTTGCTCAAAGAGACTGTGTCTTACAAGCTCTCCAGTGCTTAAGCACCAAATAGACTCAGCTTTCCATCTCAGCTTCTGAGTGGTGCTTTCTTCCTTCAACAAGGGGTTTGGACAATCAAAAGAGGTCTCAGAGAATCCGTGTCTCTCAGCAGAGACTGGCAGGTGCTGCAGAAGCCTATGAAAGGCCTCACCCACAGAAATCCTGGCCCAGTACACTCTGTAAAACTAATTATTGTTGTCCCTGCCTTTATTGCTAACTTTAGAATTGTTGGTTATCTTATTATTTTTTTTTTTTTAAAGATTTTATTTATTTGACAGAGAGAGACACAGCGAGAGAGGGAACACAAGCAGGGGGAGTGGGAGAGGGAGAAGCAGGCTTCCCGCCAAGCAGGGAGCCCGATGCGGGGCTCGATCCCAGGATCCTGGGATCATGACCTGAGCCGAAGGCAGACGCTTAACGACTGAGCCACCCAGGCGCCCCTGTTGGTTATCTTATTAATGGACTTGTTTTTAGCTTACTGTTTGAGCTACAAGGTAACTGATTTTAACAACTTGACTTTGATGATGAGCCTCCCCACCCTGCTAGGAGTAAGCCTAGGATTCTGCTCCAGTGCCTGGGCCCTCAGTCCTGAAAGGTGAGCTACACCACAGGGAGGGA
Organism: Leptonychotes weddellii; assembly: GCF_054177405.1. Taxonomy (NCBI): domain Eukaryota; kingdom Metazoa; phylum Chordata; class Mammalia; order Carnivora; family Phocidae; genus Leptonychotes; species Leptonychotes weddellii. The sequence goes on along the minus strand of NC_138375.1, from coordinate 131,843,214 downwards.
TCTGGGATCTAAAAGTGTCAGGTGCACCTACAGGAGGATTCAGCCCTCAGCTCCTTGTGGGAAAAAACTTGAAGGAGAATCACCCTGAATGCCTGGGCAAGAGGTCAGTGGAGAGAGTGGAGCCAGGGATAGGGGGGAGTTTGGACAACATTCCTGGAAAAGAGACACCAGGGGAGTGGGTCACTGTGTCTCTGGGCTAGGACTATAACCAGGCAAGAAGGAGAGGCCCAGGAGCAGCTCCAGAGCCGCTGCCTACCCTAGAGGAAGCAGTGAGTGCACAGCAGGATGCCTGGCCGGGTCCCCAGACCTCTCAGAAAGCCCTATCGATGAAGATGCTTCGCAAGGCTGGCCTCCTGGGGTAGGGCTTTGACAACCTGCTCAGACGCATGGCCTTCTCTTTCCCCAGCAGCTCAGTTCACCACACACCTCTCTGCTGGCCTTGAGGTATAGCTGTATTTACCTCCCCCAAACTGCTTGTCTTTTCTAAGATTGATTTATTTTAGGGAGAGAGTACATGAGTGGGGGGGTGGGGGGTAGGAGAGAGGGGCAGAGGGAGAAGGAGAGAGAAATCCTCCTTCTGAGCGTAGAGCCCAATACAGGGCTCAGTCCCAGGACCCTAATATCATGACCTGAGCTGAAATCAAGAGTCGGCCGCTTAACTAACTGAGCCACCCAGGCGCCCCCCAAAACTGCTTTTCATCCTACCTTCATCTTCCTTACCCTTTCTGTCAGGACTGGGGTCAACTGTCACCACCTCTGAGAGACTTTCCACTACCTGGTTCTTCTTCCTGCTCAGGGTGCAAGTTTCACCTGTGGTGGGTGTGGGTGTGTGTCTGAGCCCCACCAGAAAAGCTCTCCTTATCACAAAGGTTTTGTAACATCTTTTCCTGTCCTTAAGGGAACTCCAAAGATAATTTAACCTACACACCCACAGAATTAAAAATTAAAATGAATATAATGCCCTAATTGTAACAAAAAGTATTCACAATTAAATCGTAATACAGGGGCGCCTGGGTGGCTCAGTCAGTTAAGCGACTGCCTTCGGCTCAGGTCATGATCCCAGGGTCCTGGGATCGAGCCCCGCATCGGGCTCCCTGCTCCGCGGGAAGCCTGCTTCTCCCTCTGCCCCTCACCCTGCTTGTGTTCCCTCTCTCGCTGTGTCTCTGTCAAATAAATAAATAAAATCTTTAAAAAAAATCATAATACAGTCATAACATATGTCTCAATATGTAAATGTTTGGCTTGACTATATCGAAAACATGATTAATCAGGCACTTGAATGGATATGCAAAACGTCTATAAATACAACAGCTACAGATGCCACTGATCAAGCGTGCTGTGGGCAATCCAGAACTCAGCTGTGGGAAGGACACGGTGCTGTAGGAAGTAAGCCACTCTCAGCAAAGTAGCCGACAGTATGAACTACCACCTCCCTTCCATCTGCAGCATAGCCGCCTTCCTGGAAGATTCAGCGTCTACTGTGAAAGCAAAAACGCTATTTGCCTGTGTCCTTATGACGAGGCCCATCATTCCCCACAGCCAACTGTCCTGGTTTGTCCAGGACTGAGGGGGCCCCAGGATGCAGAACTTTCAGTGCTAAAACTGGGACAAGTTGATCATCCTGCTTTATACCTTGAAACAAACCAAGACTAACCAGGTTTCTCTATTTGGTTTGGCCCCCAAAATAAACCTGGATTGCCTAGAAAAATAACTTTCTCCTTGATTTTTGCAATGCTAATCTGCAGATATGTCACAACCATTGTGACTATAACAATCGTATCATAATGCAAACATTAATTTTACAGGTTTTTTTCCCTTAAATATTTTTATTTGATTAACCAGACTTTATGATGCCCACCTTCCTTGCAACTCTGCTCTATCCTCTCCGAGTGTTCCTTTGACAATATTAAAACGCGACAAATGAGCTCTCGACGCAGATCATTACAATCGGGCTTCTTCTTTGGTGAAGGCCTGGCAAGACACCGTGGGCATCTTGGCTTCAAGACCCGGTAGGGCTAGACTTCTGGCATTCTTGGCCCCGCCCCTGACAGGTGAGGAGCTCCCCCAGCCCACCCCAATAAGGGCCACCAAAGTCCTCCCCATGAATTTTTTTTTTTTTAAAGATTTATTTATTTGACAGCGAGAGAGCGCGCGAGAGCAGGAACACAAGCAGGGGGGAGTGGGAGAGGGAGAAGCAGGCTTCCCGCGGAGCAGGGAGCCCGATGCGGGGCTCGATCCCAGGACCCTGGGATCATGACCTGAGCCGAAGGCAGACGCTTAACGACTGAGCCACCCAGGCACCCCCTTCCCCGTCAGTTTTCAAATATCAGAAACCACCCAGGTGAAAACTATTATCCAAAACATGAGGGTCCCTGGTGAGAATTCAGGGGGTCTGTGAACCTGGACGGGAAAAATAAATTTATTTTTTAAATATTTATTTTATTTATTAAATTTAGCCATTCTTCCCCTAATGAATGGAGGTAGCAAAGCTCAGTATTAGCAAGACTTGTGCTTTTGTCCTCAGTGGAAACCACAGGAGTTTTCTTTTTTTTTTTTTTTAAAGATTTTATTTATTTATTTGACAGAGAGAGACACAGCGACAGAGGGAACACAAGCAGGGGGAGTGGGGGAGGGAAAAGCAGGCTTCCTGCGAAGCAGGGAGCCCCAGGCGGGGCTCGATTCCAGGACCCTAGGATCATGACCTGAGCCGAAGGCAGACACTTAACGACTGAGCCACCCAGGCGCCCCACCACAGGTGTTTTCGAATCACATGATAGTTGTTGCAGACACCCTAAGTTTCCAAACGACAGTAACGTTAGCTCCACCTCTGGGTCTCATTTCATGAGGGAGTGAAGTACCCTATAAGCTATATTTGACAATTACCAACAAGATTGCTTTTCATACACATATGTAATTTGGGAGGGTTCTACTTCAGAGACCCAGCAAAGGGGACATCTGGGAGCTGTGGGGTGGAGGCTGACGATGGCGTTTGGGAGCCAGAGCCCGAGCGGGAGCCCGAGCCCGGCGGGATGGGGAGGGGCGGGGCAGGGCGGAGCCGGAGCCGAGCGGAGCCGCCTGAGGTCGCAGATGCTCCGCCTTCCCGACGCTGAGCGCTGGCTCTCCGGGGTTAGCTCCAGGCCACCCGCCCCACAGCTGAGGACCGACTCCTGCTAAATCGACGCCCGGGGGCTGCGCGCCAGGCTGGCTGACCCGGGCTCGCGGGTCCTCGGGAGCGCGCGCGCCCGGACGCCGCTGCGGACAATGCTGCTGTTCCTGCAGCTGTTGCGTCTAGTGCCGAAGCTCGCGGCAGGTGACTGGGCGGAGAGGACGGGGGCGGGGGCCGGGGGGGGGGCGGAGAGGCGGGGGCCCTGGGGCAGAACCCCAGGGGCCGCCCGCCAGCGCGTGGTTGGGGCTAAAGGGAGGCAGGGAGCGATCGGAGGCCACTTCCGGGTTTGGGGACCGGGGATGGTGAGCTGGGGAGCAGACCCAGGACCGCAGGTGGCGTTGAGCCCTGGGTTAGAGCCCCCGTTTGCGGCCTCCACTGTGGCACCCGGATCTGGCTTAGAGTCCTGCGGGAAGCCGGCGGGACGCGGAGGGCTGGCGGTGACCCCGGCCTGGACGCAGCCGATGCCGTAGCTCCTCGGGGTCCCCGTGGCCCCCCCTCCGTAGGACGCCTTTCGGTTCCTGGGGCTGGGTCCTCCAGGAAGGTCCTTAGGGAAGCTCTGTGGGGGCAGAAATCTGAGAGGGCTGGCGCGTCCCCTGCCGGCTAGCTCGGGCAGCGCCCGCCCTTCATGGGGGGCGTCCCTGGAGGCGTGGCGAGGCTCTCCCGAGTTACGGTGGGTGTTGGGGGAGGAGGTGCAACGAGGATTTCTCTGACTTGGCCCGGAATTTCCATTCTTTCCCAGTTTTAATTCTTCTGGCATTGGTACCTGAGCCTGACCTCCTCCTGGATTCCCCCCGCCCGCTGCCATGGAGCACAGCCCCTCCCGGCCACACAGATGCCGGAACACTTAGCACACATGCGGAAGTGTCCACCGTCACAGCAGTTAACAGTGGCTGGTCACCCTCGCTCCAGGCTGTTCTAAGTGCTTCACATACAAGAAGCCATTTCAACTCACAGAACAATCCTCGATTTACTATTTACAGATTTAAACTAGGGCGCGGAGAGGACGCTTCCTGGCAGGATCTAAAGTCGGAGTTCTTAGCCTTTTTTATGCCTTGAACCCGGTCTCAGAATGTTTTTAATGCAAGAGATGAAATACATTTGGGGGGAGGAGGGGCGTCTGGGTTGTTCAGTGGGTTAAGCTTCGGACTCTTGATTTCGGTTCAGGTCATGAGGTGGAGCCCCCGCGTAAGGCTCCCCGCTGAGTGTGAGGTGGAGCCTGCTTAAGATTCTCACTCTCGCTCTCTCTCTGCCCCTCCCGCGCTAGCGTGCTCTCTAAATAAACAAACATAAATAGAAATACATAGGATTACAAAGGAATCTAGTTACGTTTCTATAAAGCTACTAAAACTTTTTAACTAGAAATATAAATGTGTGAGATGTAGTATGTGTGCTTCTAAGTTAACACATTAAATAATGCACCAAATAGCAACAATTCCCAGAATTGGGAATTAGAATAAAGCATATGTCCAGGTGTCTGCACCAACTGTCACCACAAAAGCACTTGTGGCTTCTTTCCAAATCCAAAGCAGGGGTTCTGCTAATCCTGCTGAGCTTTGTTGCCTTCACCATAGGAGAAAGGCTAGATTTCAGCCTTAGTGAAAGTAAAGAGGTTCTTTTTTCCCTCCAAATTGAGGCTCCTGAAGTCAACAGGATGGACCTTCAGGAGAATTCAGCCCTCAGCGCCCCATGGAAAACATTTGAAGGAGAATCACCTTGGATGTCTGGAAAGATTGGGGGAGAGTTTGGTCCTTGGGACAGGACCCCATGGGGCATGGGCCACTGTGTCTCTGGGCCAAGACTGTATTGGTTTTCAGGTTCATACAGTCCCCCCAACCCTCCCTGGGCATAATATAGGGGCATACAGGTGATTCCAATTCTGTGTGGCGGGATAGTCATGGGTGTTTGCACATAGGCCCTGTCTCCTTATGGAGGGAATGGCTGGGGCTGACCTAGGGAGTGGGGACCCCAAGCCAAGGAGGAGGGAAGGAGTGGAGAGATAACCCTGGGATGTACCCAACTGCAGGAGAGAGATGGCACATGGAAGGGAGGTAGCCAGGGGTTTGGGGCAGGCCCCTCACAATACTCCTGGATGCCAGGCTTTCCCTTCAGAAGCTAGGGAGTGAGGAAGTGGCTTTCATGGGGCAGATATCATGAGTGCTGCAGCAGGGAAGTTTGAAGTGGCTCAAACTTTAGAATCACCCAGAGGACTTGTTGAACTACAGAAAGCTGGACCCCACCCCCAGAGCTTCGGATTCAGTAGGGCTAGGTTGGGTCCTGCGAATTTGCATTTCTAGCAAGTTCCCAGGTGATGCTGATGCAGCTGGTCCTGGAACCACACTAGATGCACTAGCTTAGAATGTTCTTCCCTCCTTACCCACCCCACTGCCTCGTAACTCACAGCTGGTGAGGTCCCCTTCAGGTTTCAGCCTATAAGGCCTCTGACCCCAACACCTTCCCACCCCGGTGTGTTTCTGATGCCTGGGACTTCCTGCACCACAGCACTCATCAGCCCCACTCACCTTATTGGACCTACTTATTTATTTGTTCAGTTGCATCCTCCCTGTCAGACCTGAGCTTTTTCAGGCCCATGACCGTCTTGGTTTATCTCTGTCCCCACATACACCCCCACGTGGCTCAGTGCCTGGCTAGTAGTAGGTGCTCAACAGCTGTTTGCCAAGTGGGTAATATTGCAAGGGCACAGCTGAGCAAGTGGACAGAGCTGGGCAGGACCAGGCAGAACCACGAGGGTATGGGTTCTCCACCTGGTAGCATATAAGCATCACCTGGGAGGTTTCAATGCCTGCTAGTGTCCTCTCCTCTTCCCTCCAAACCAACTAAATTTATCAATAGCAGAAGTGTCAAAGCTGCCAGGAGGGGCTGGAGCTGGAGAACCTCTGGCAGAGGGAGAGGCAACCCAGTCCTGGCTTCCCTCTTAAGTGGGAAGAGTCAGGGCCTACCTCACAGGAATGCAGTAAAAATGCCATGAATCAATATTTCTAAAGCTCTGGCACCAAGACCCAGAACTCAGCGCTGTTGGTTTTACACCTCTGTGCTAAAGAAGTTTCCAGGCAATCCTGAGAGAAGGCTCCCACGTCCCTCTTCCCTTCCAATATGCCTCTCTTTGTCATTTCATACCATCCCTCTAAGCAGAGACAAGGATGTGTAGGGTATTTATGCCTTGGGATTCATATTTCCCTTTTCCATTTCCCCTTTGCAGAGAGTCCCTGGGGGCTGCCTGTGGTGGCCGATAGCCCGGCTTCCTTAGCGAAGGTGGTGATGGCAGAACTAGCCGACCTGAAGTTAGAAAACAAGCCATGGCCTGGAGGTAAGGCACTGCCTACCTGCTGAAAAAGGGGGCAAGATGGCAGAGGCCAGGAGCCCCCAGCATGCAGGAGGGCACCTCCACAGTCTGGGAATCTGGTAGACTGCCTTTGCTCAGGTGGAGGACACAGAGACCAGACCCTCTGGAGGGTGCCCCAGGGGGCTTCTTCACTCAAGTATCTTTCCCCACCCTCACCCCCCCAACACACACGCTCCAGCTCTCTTTTCCCCGTGCCCACCTCTCCCTTCCAGATAGGCTAAGCAAATGATGTCTGCAGAACCCTTCCTTCATGCCTACACTTCTTTATGTTTATTACCTCGCCGAATGCTCCAGCACTGTGGACCAGGTCAAGCAAGTGCCCTCACCCACAGATGAAGAAATCAAAGCCTGGAGCTGTGGAACAAGGCCACACAGCTAGACAGTGGCAATGCCACATGGATTGTAGGAAAGGGGTGGGGCACCTCCCTCTCCCACCAGTCAGAGAAAGAGGGAGGCTGTGCATAAGAGGGCAGGACTGCCCCTTTTTGCGGGGCTGGAGATGTGGCCCAGTGACCAGGACGCAGCAGTGAGGGAAGAAAGGGTGGCTGATGACACGGGGCCTGAGGCAGCAAAGGGCATGTGGCCACTTAGGCCATGTCACAGCATGAGCAGATTCCTCTGGGACATCTGCCATATGGCCCCCACTTCCTCCTGCTGTGGTCTCACCATGCCTGGCACTGACCGCAGGCTGGCAGGGGTGTTTCCTCCAAAACTACAGAGGTAGCCTGATGCTTCCTCACTCTGGGCTGGAGCCCCAGGCATGAGGATCCCTCCTGGATCCAGTTAGCAAGGAGGAGTCTAGTCCCAGCTCAAACTGTCCTCCTGGAGCAAAAAGACAAGTGTGGGCAGCCTGTGAGCCCCCACAGAGAGCAGGCTGGGCTCCCAGGACTGTCTAGTAGGCAGAGTAGACAGCAGTGGGATTTTCAGGGATGGTGGTCCCTCACTGGGTATGTGGGAGGCAGTAGCTGGAAGCCAGCTGAATGACGGGGCCACAATCATGAACTTGTCTTTGAATAGTTCCAACTCCCAGGATGGGCACTAGATGCCAGGCTGTAGACCATGGGTGAAAAAGTCCAAGGCAGAGCCGATGCCAGAAACCAGAGCTCCCATGGCAGGGAGGGGTAGCCCAGAGGCTGTATCCAGGCCATTCCAGGCACCATCTGGACAAGCCTAGGAAGGATTTGGGATTCAACCCCTTCTTTCACCTCCTACTGCTATCACCTACAGCTACTGAGTCACACCACCATTTTATGTTTCTCCCATGTTATTGCAAAAGCCTCAGAACACCAGAAGAATACTACTGCCCCAGGACCTTTCCACTGGCTTTCCCTTCTGCAGACCCGGAATGCTCTCTCCTAAACCTTTACACAGCTGGCTCCTTTAGGTCTTCATTCAGGAGTTTCCTTGGGGAGGGGGGCTTCCCCGTCCATTCTATCTAAAATTTTAAACCCCACCCCTAATACTTTGTATGTCTCTGCTTTGTTTTTTTTTCCCCTCAGAACTTATTGCTGGTCAGCCTGTCATACATTTTATTCATTTATCTTGCTTATCCTACATTCATGGAAGCTTCCTAAGAGCAGGCACTTGTAGCTCTTCTGCTTTCCCAGCATCCTCAGGGCCTCCGAGAGGGCCAGATAAACAGCAGGTGCTCAGAAAGTACTTGCTGAATGGGGCCACAGGGAGGGCCCCGCCTGGCCATATGGGCAAGGCTGGGCAGAGCTGAGCCCATTGAAACCGTGTCCAGGGTGGTGTCTGTGGAGGGCAGAAAGTGGGGAGATGCCATGGGGAGAGGGCTGCTCGTGTGTCCCCAGCCAGCCATATAGTGTCAGCCCTTCGTGGGTTCACTAAAGGGCAGGTGCAGGCCAGGGGACATCTTGAGAATCCGGGTGGCCCTGCTTTCCGCTACTTGGCAGGTGATTTTGCCTCTTTGGGGCTCAGTTTCCCCACTGGTCATAGATAGGCACAATAATACCTGCCCGGTAAAATTGTTATGAGGGTTAACAGAGCCAAAATTTCGTAAAGTGCTTAGGACAGGGCCCAGCACCTAAGTGCTTTAGAACTATTTTGTAACTTTACAAAATAAGACATGGATAGACTTCCCTTCATTTTTAACCAGAAGTAACTGGCCATTGAAGCACAGCTTTCGGAGGACATCCTTCTTCCTGGACTGTGCATCCTTCTCTCTGTTTCAGGATAGCAGGACCTCCAGGGCTCCTGGGTTTGAACTGTTCACTGAACTCACAAGACACAACAGACTTTGGTCTCATAGTATGTGTATTTGTTCTCTATAGCTGCTGTAACAAGGGGACCACAACTTGGTAGCTTAAGGACGGCATACTTTTATTCTCTTAGAGTTCTGGAGGTCAGAAGTCCAAAATGGGCTTCTCTGGGCTGAAACTAAGGTGCCGCGGGACAGTTCCCTACGGGGGCTCTCAGGAAGAACCCATTTCTTTGCCTTTTCCAGCTTCTAGAGCTGCATTCCTTGGCTCGTGGCACCTTCTGCCTCTTTGTTCCATCTTCCCATCCCCTTCTCTGGTAGTCATGGAGTGTCCTCTGTCCCCTTTCATAATGACACATTCAGGGCCTGCCTAGACAATCCAGGATAATCTCCCCATCTCAAGATCCTTAATTTAATCACATCTACAAAATCCCTGTTACCATATAAGGTAACATTCATAGGCTCCAGGGATATGTTAGGGGCCCAGAATTCAGCCTACCACACTGTGCGCCCTTAGCTGAGGAGGAGACAGGACAGAACATACAACATGCATGGCTTCTCCACCACCCAGGAGGCAACTACCCAAGGACACAGGCTCTTTGCCCTCCCTCACACCCAGGACAGACAGCTGCTGCAGATAGGAGCCAAGGAGCAGGTGGTCAGTCACCTTAGCGTAGAGAAGCCATAGCCTCTGTTCCTTTCAAGGTCTACATGCCTGCTCACAACTCCCAGCCCAGGAGCACCCCCAATAATCTTAACTCAGTGGTTTGCAAGGAAACAGCACCCTGAGAGTCCGTCATTTCCCCAGAGGCCCACACCAGCCCAGGCCTGATGTCAGCCCTTCACTCACTTTCAACATTGATCCCTCTCACCTCATGTAAGGTGTCACCAGTGCAAGAAGAGAGCTCCTCGTCCTTTTCCTAAGCTTAGAAAAAGCAGGCTCTGGGGAGAGAATCTGGGCTCCTCTCTTTCTAGTGCATGGCTTTGGGTACTGTACTCGCCCTCCCCTGGGCTCCTCAGTTCCCTCATCTGTGGGATGGGGCCAATCACACCAACGTCTTAGGTTTATACTAAGGACCAACTGAGATAATGAATGAAAAGCAGTTAGACTGGTGCAGGGCACAGAGCAGTCACTCTCCAAAAATGACAGCTGTGATCATCATCCTTGCCTTTCATGCTCTTGTTTTTTGTCCAACTCGATAAATGCCGGCGGTATCCACTGTGTGCCAAGCATGACGTTCTTTCTCCCCAAGACCTGTGGAAACAGTGGTGACACAGTCCGATGTATTGCCCGCCCCATGGAGCCCACAGTTTCACAGGGAGCACAGAGACTGCTCTGAGGGATGTCAGGGTGGAAGCAGGAGGGCTTCTTGGAGGAAAGGACACCTGAGCTGCAACCTGAGGGATGAGGGACATTGGCTGAGAGAAGAGAGGGAGCAGCCTGGGGCAGAAGGAACTGCAGGTACAAAGGGCCGGGGCAGTTTGCTGTGGCTGCAAGGGAGCTTAAATGGAGCTGTGAGGGTGGAGATGCGCTTGAGTCCTTTCACATTTGAATATTCAAATGTTGAGCATCCACTGTGTGCCAGAAGCTGTTCTAGGCTGGGAAAGAAGGATCCTTACAAGAATCTCTGCCCTTGGGGAACTGACATTACAGGGGAGAGACAGACTATTAACAAGAGAAACAGGTAGGGACACCTGGATGGCTCAGTGGGTTATGCATCTGCCTTTGGCTCAGGTCACGATCCCAGTGTCAGCGTCCTGGGATCGAGTCCCGCATCGGGCTCCTTGTTCATCCAGGAGCCTACTTCTCCCTCTGCCTGCAGCTCCCCCTGCTTGTGCTCTCTCTCTCTCTCTAACAAGAAAATCCTAAAAAAGAGAAACAGGTAAAGTGCGTATTCTCTATATGGTGGTAATGCTCTAGAGAAAACACTAGGGGGAGTGCTGGGAATGTAAATATTTAACAGAGTGGGCAAGGAAGGCTTCGCTGAGAAAGTAGCATTTGAGTAAAACCTTTTTTATTTTGTTTATTTATTTGAGAGAGAATGAGAGAGCACAAGCAGGGTGAGGGGCAGAGGGAGAATCAGACTCCCTGCTGAGCAGGGAGCGTGACGTGGAGCTCGATCCTGGACTCCGGAATCATGACCTGAGCCGAAGGCAGCACTTAACCAACTGAGCCACCCAGGAGCCCTGAGCAAAACCTTTTTTTAAAAAAAAAATGAAGTAAGGGAGGGGCCCCTGGGTGCTCAATCGGTTAAGCATCAGACCCCTGAATTCAGCTCAGGTCTTGATCTCAGAGTCATGAGTTCAAGCCCAGCATTGGGCTCCACAGTGTGGAGCCTATTTGGAAAAAATGAAGAAAGAAAGAGAGAAAGAAAGAAAGAAAATGAAGGAGTGAGCTGTGGGTGAGCCTCTGAGAAAGGTGGGGTAGGTTTTTTAAAGGTACAGCACTTGTTTTCATAGCTGGAGTCAGGGCAAGCTGCTAAATAGATTTCATCTCCAGCACCAAGTTGAGTGGATAAGCTGGTGCTTCTAGAGATGGTGGAGAACAAACCTTGAGGCAGCATTTGGACTTAAAGAGAAGAGATGACTAGCAATGTCTGGTGTAGGAACAGGAGGGAGCGGGGAATGGAGTCAAGATGCCACCAACTTGGCAGCAATGGTTCAAGCTAGGAAAGATGGCCCCGCTTTATCAGGTATCTCTGGAGAAGGAATAATTCCACAAAAATTAAACTGCCAAACAACCAATTTTTTTTATCATACCTTTTTAATTGTGAGATGGGAAACCAGATAATCACACTTACAGAGAAGAGTGTAAAGTATAAGTAAGTAAACCCTGAGTGGGGGCGGGGGGGGGAATGGGGGTGGAAAACTTCCTAGAAATAGAGATAAAGCCCACAAGTCTTAGCACATGAACTTTGGCCTCGATGTTTGACTGATTGATTGCCTGATTCTTTATTTAAACTATTTGGATGCCCTTATATTTTTAACTGAAATCCCCAGTTCTTGCTCTTACTGATGGCAAATACTCTGGATAGGTTTCCACCGCCGTCCCCATCAGTCACACCAGCCCACGGTGCCAATCCTGGCACGTGAGCCTGACTATTTTGTGTCTTCACAGGGACACACTCTCTCCACTACCACTACTTGGCCCTGTCAGAGCCAGGCCCGGGCCTTCCCCAGTTCCTGGCTATAGGCTACGTGGACAACTAGCCCTTCATCCATTACGACAGTCGTGTGGACAGGGCCAAGCCCCAGGCCCCGTGGATGGCAACCGTGGGCGCCCAGTACTGGGAGACAGAGACCCAGAAGCAGAGAGCCTGGGCAAAGGTGCAGCAGGTGGAGACGTGGACCGTGATGGGCTACCACAACCAGAGCAGTGGTGCGTCAGAGGCTCCTATTGCCCCACCTCTTCCTTCCTTCACACTCTGCATGCAGACCCTCTAGGCAGCCATGCCCTTCCATTAGGGGACAGAGGCCACCCTACTGAGCCCGGAAGAGGGTGCAAGGCATGCTCCTGGTGCATAGCTCTATCCCCACAGCAAGCGGGGGCCCGCAGAATTTGTTGTGGCTTCAGTAGCCAGCCCATGGGGCCAGCACAGCAAGCATCCACAGTAGCTCGGGCCCCACAACACCTCCACTTCAGCTACCCAGGGTTCCAGACTCCAGCAGACTGGCAGAGGCTTTTCCCTCCCTCACACCCACCCCCAGGCTCTCAGACACCAACTCTGCCATGCAGGGAGGGAAGCCAGATGAACCTGAACGAGGCAGACAGCTCAGGGTGGGAGAGAGAACCTAGCTGAGGACCTCTGCTCTACCCAATGCCAAGGAGGAAGAGGAGCATTTCCCTCAGGCCCCAGCTTCCGTCTCTCACCGCGACAAGCTCACGCCCCCTGCTGGCTGCTGCCAGCGCTGCATGAACACACCACCTGTTCACAGCCCTTTCCCACTCTGGGCCTGGAAACCCAAACGTAGGTATAAAATCCCGTAGGTATAAAAGCCCGAGACTGGGGAGAGCTGCACATTAGCCCAGGGGCCCCAGGATAAGCGCCCCCAGTCCCCAGTCGCTGTGCTAGCAGCCAGGCTCACATCTGAACGTGTCTTTCACATCTCTGATTTTGCCCAGTCTTACCATGAGGACCTCTTCCATCCATAAGTAGCTGAGTTCTTATGATGTCTCTAGTGATGAACTCAAGTGTCCTCCCGTGAGAGGCCCAACAGGCTTCTCAGCCCTGGCTGCTCATGACAATTACCCGGGGAGCATTTGTTTTTTTAAATGCCGCCACCCTGCCCCCCACCCTTTGGAGACACCCAAGGGTGCTGGGCTTCTCTCCGGCTCTCAGGGATCCACCCCATAGCCCATGCAAACTGCAGCCTTCTCGCCCACATGCACAGGCATGCACAGCACTCAGCGGATGTTCGGCTGTGAGATCAGGGAGGACGGCTCTACCAGCAGCTTCTGGCAGTTTGGCTTTGACGGGCAGGACCACCTGTCCCTGGACCTGGAGACTCTGAGCTGGGTGTCAGCCAAACCTGCAGCCATGCGGACCAAGAGCTGGTGGGAGATGGAGCGCTGCTATGCTGAGTATGACAAGGCCTACCTGGAAGGCCTCTGCCTCATTTCCCTGTGCAGGTACCTGGAGCTGGGAGGCCAGAGCCTCACCCGGAAAGGTAAGGTGCAGCCTGTGGCCACACAGAGGGGCCCATACTCCCGTGCTCAAGAGTCTGGGGGGAGGGGCGGTGAGGAGGCAGACTGTGTTCCCCTGGCTCAGATAAGCCCACTGAGCCCCAGAAAGAAGGCCGACTAGCCAAGGGCTTCCTCATGTAGAGCAGGACAGAAGCCTCGACCTCGGGCCCTCATTCCAGGTGAGGTGGACCACACTGTGGTCTTGGTAAATGAGGCCCTGATTCTTTGCCTCATTTTATTCATCCACAGAGTAGGTTAAACTAGGTGGCTCATAAGGCCCTTTGGGGGTTTAACATCCTGTGATTCTCCTTCAGAAATGGAATTCAGGCCCCAGGGGATAGCATCCCTCACTAGGCCAGTCCCTGGACTACTGGGGACTGCCAGGGAAGCTGAGGCCCTTTGCCCCTCTGCCCCCACACACCCCTCATGCTAAACATGCTCCTCAGATTCTAGGTGGATCCTATACTTCTCCTGACTCCAGCCAGCAGGGCTGGAAATACAAGGACTGGGATGGACACTAGGGAAGGTGGGTGCTTGGGGGTGCTGCGGCAGAGGTCTCGCTGGCTGCTAGTGGGTCGGGCTGGTCAGAGCACCCAACACACCATGGACGTCTGGTGATTGAGTGGCAGGATGTGAATCAGCTGAGGCAATGGGGGAGGACATTCCTTGAAGGGAAAGCAGGGCAAATAACATCAAGAGATGTGTTTATGAGAGCAGAGTGTGGTGGGTCAGAGCTCAGGCACTGGAGCCTAGCCTCCAGATCTACATCCTGGCTCCAGGACTTGCTGGCTGTGGACCTTGGGCAAGTCACTTGCCCTTTCTGTGCCTCAGTGTCCTTGTCATTATTACAGGGATGGTCACAATAGCCCCTGCCTCCCAGAAGCACCATACTGGTGTCTTAAATGAATGTTGAGCTCTCATCCAGCACCAGGAGATATTATACACCTATCACCTGGTGGATTAGTCAGAAATCTCCACAGAAAGAGAACCAACAGGATGTGGAGAGAGAGAGAGAGAAAGAGACATATTTAAGGAATTAGCTCGCGTGACTGTGGAGGATCGGGAGTTCCAAGATTTGCAGTTGGCAAGCTGGAGACCCAGGAGAGCCAATGTTTCCGTTTGAGTCCATAGACAGGAAAAGACTGATGCCCCAGCTGCAAGAGATCAGGCAGAGGAGTTCCCTCTTAAGACTGGGACTTTTTGTCCTGTTCTGATCCTCAAGTGATTGCGTGGGGCCCACTCACATTGGGGAGAGCAATCTGCTTTACTGCATCTACTGATTCAAATGTGAATCTCACCCAGAGTAGTGACTGACCAAATGGCTAGGCACCATGTGGCCCAGTAAAGTTGACACATAAAATGAACCGTCACACCTGGATGATGTCATTTGGGACAACCCTGAGAGAAAAGAACAAAGAATCCCCATCAGGCCCTGAGGGACTGGGGGATTGTGGACAGGAGTCAGGCTAGGCTTTAATTCCAGGCTGTCTGATTCCAGAGCTACACTCGTGACCACCTCCTTCCAAAGTGAGGGAAGAACCATTATTCTTGCCTTCACTCAACCTCATTAGGCACCTACCATGTGCAAGAAGTCATGGGGGACGTATGTAAAGTCTCTGAGAAAACCATAGGGTTTCAGGGCACCTGGGTGGCTCAGTCATTAAGCATCTGCCTTTGGCTCAGGTCATGATCCCAGGGTGCTGGGATCGAGCCCCGCATCGGGCTCCCTGCTCAGTGGGAAGCCTGCTTCTCCCTCTCCCACTCCCCCTGCTTGTGTTCCCTCTCTCGCTATGTCTCTCTCTGTCAAATAAATAAATAAAATCTTAAAAACAAAACAAAACAAAACAAAAACCATAGGGTTTCTGTGGGAAGGAGGGGGTTGTCAACATAGGACCCAGCAGTCCCACCCAGGACCTCCCTGGAGATTGGGGGCAGGAAGTCACAGGATTGTGCCCCTTTGGGATGGTTGGCAATGGGTCATCCCTTCCTCAAACATTGGTTGAATGCCTTACCTGGAGAGAGACCTTGTCTCCATCTCCACCCTGGAAGATGCTAGGGGAGCCCATGATCAAACACAAGGAAATGGGCAGAGAGCAGCCTCTCACCAGCCTTCCACCCTCAACCTCTCTCTGCAGAGCCGCCCACAGTGCAGGTGACAAGACACACAGCCCAGGACGGGGGCATCACACTGAAATGCTGGGCGCGGGGCTTCTACCCACGGGACATCTCACTGAGCTGGTGGCTGGGTGAGGAGGAGCTGGTTCTAGAGACTGAGTATGTGGAGACACGCCCCAGTGGAGATGGCACCTACCAGACGTGGGCGGCGGTGCGGGTGCCAGCCGGGATGGAGGACCGGTACACTTGCCATGTGCAGCACTCTGGCCTGAACCATATTCTCACTGTGGCGTGGGGTGAGGAGCTGGGTTTGGCAGAGAGGACGAGGAGGAGCAGGGGAGGGTGCCAGGGGACCCAGAGATAGTGCCATGGCCTGAGGCTGGTGCCCCCTTTCCTCTGCCTTCCGCAGAAGCCCCCTCTCATCCATGGATAACCAGTGCTCTGCTTATCTCCACCATCTTCACCATCACTTTCCTGCCAGTGGCTGGAGTGTTGATCTTCATCCAGCAGTACTCTCAAGGTAGGCAGGGAAGAAAAACAGGGGCGGGAGGCCCTCACAGCTGGCCAAGCCCTGTAGGGAGAAATGCTCTGCTCCCATCCTTCCACCAGAACGATTCCCTCCTGGGGAGCAGCAACTACTCTTGAGCCCCTGCCCCCATCTATGGAAAAGCCCAAGCATCCCCCCACATAGCCATATATCGTCCTGAGGACCCTGCGGATCCCACAGCCAGGGAAGACCCCTAGGTCTGACCTTGGAAAGGCCCCAGAGGGGGAGAGGGAATGGAAGGTGGGGACCCAGGACCCCACCTCTGCCTACCACCCACCTAATCTCTGGTTTTGTGTTCTTTTTCTCCCCACAGCCAGGAATCAGGAATCTTGCCAAAAAGCCCCAGGTGATTGTGGGATGGGCGGGTTGGGGAGAGGAAGCCCCAGGTGCTCCCAAGCAAGGCTAAGATGCCTGAGAACCAAAGATGGAGGCAGGGTGGTGGGTGAGCGCTGTCTGTCTCCAGCATGGCCCCATCCCTCGCTCCCTCCCGCCATCCAGGAGCCAGGTGGAGGGGGTAGGGAGCCACCACTGACTTTGGGGGAGGGCTGGGGAGCAGGCCAGGTCACCTCCCTACCTCCTCCCTGCAGGTGGAGAGGACCCTGCAGTGAGAGTGGAGGCTGCTCAGCTGCTCTGCTGACACAAGTGCACAGTCACAGGTCAACGAGGTGTTTTGTGGGGTGTTTGGGGGCCTCCAGGGTGCTAGCTGGCTGGCCGTGGTGACCCGGCTGGGAAGGGCCCTCCCTACCCCCAAAAGGAGCCCTCCACGGCACCGTCAGCCTCGTTACAAGCAGTCTGTGCCACTAAGCTAGCTTTCACCATCTTCCTGAAGTCCTTTTGAAACTCGAATTGTCTTCTGTTTGGGGGGTGGGGGGGTGGGCGGTAATAATTCCTCGGCTCACGCTTAACAATTTGCAGAATACTTTCATGTTCAGTGTAAACCCTGCTTAAGTCCCTCAGGTACTCTGTAAGTTTGGCGATGTTATTCTCACCTCCAGTTCCCCAACATGAAAATGGAGTCTCTGGGCAGTTAGGGAAGAACCAGAACAACAGTCAAGGAGTTATGGGGGCAGCATCCTGACCCCATCTGCTGGCATCTGGAAGAAGTGTCCAAATGCCTGCCTCTTTGTATAAGTGTGTTCTTGTGTGTATGTATATTTTCTTTTGTAAAGGTGATTAAAGTGTTGGGGGTGGTGAGGGTGTGTGGTTCTGGGAGCATGAGGGGGAGGGGGTCCATGATGTATGTGCAGGTGTGTAGGGGGTGAGGGTGTATGAGGAGGTGTGTGGTGTGAGGGGGTGAGGGTCTGTGTGTGGGTGGTATCTTTCTGTGGATGAGGACAAGTTCAGAGGGACGGCTGCCCAGGGGCCTGTTAGCTGAGGGGAGCTGAAGGATGGGAAATGATATGGTCAGAATTTTCCATCCTGTCCTTTTGGATGGTTTGAAGTTTTACAGTAAGGGAAAGAGGAGTTTCACCTTGTCCTGTGGAAATGCTTGTTAAGATTCTTGTTAAGGGTGTGTCTGGGGAAGGTCCAGCCTCACCTCCGAATTTTCAGTGGAACAGAAACCCCACATCTCCCTTGTGAACAAGAATCTCCTGGGGAGCACACATTTTTATTTATTCAGAAAGCAGTTCCAGTCTCATGGCCATCTGATGTGCAAGGGGAGGGGACTCCAGAGCCACAGCAACGGGACCACTCCACCGTCATAAAGGACACAAGGCTGGGCCCCTCGTAGGGCAGGGCCCCCGGAGGACCCCAAGGTATGACAGAGCCTCTTCTGGGACTTCTGAAACCTTCCTGTCTGCAGCCCTGGGAGGCCCCAAGCCCAAGGATGTGAAAGATTTGTGATACTAAGAAAAGATTCATCTGCCCTGGTGGCCTGAAGGGCCTCAGCAGGGAGCTCCGAACTATCTGATTGTACTGAAAATGAAAATGTGTCTTAGATGTCTGTCTGCCTCTCCTCGTAATGCCATCGTGATCCATGTGTACAAAACAGGGTTCTGAGCACTTTACAGGTACTAAGCTGTTCAATCCTCATGGCACACCTGGGCGGGAGAATTAATAATCCTGTGCTACAGGAAAGGAAATGGAAGCCCAAGGTCCTACGGCTGGTTCATGCCGGAGCCAGGAGGGAGGCCAGGAAGTCTGGCTCCAGTCTGGGCACCTCACCATTGAACCGCCATTGTGCCATTCTGGAAATGGGCATGTAAGTCCAGGTCTGCAATCCCTTATCTGCGGTTCTAAAATGCAAAACCCCAAACCAGAATTTTCTTCCTGATTTTGGCATCAAAACCCAACCTGAAGTGAAATGAGGCTACCTGTGGGCCATTGGGCCTTTTCACAATTTTCCACAGAAGTACTGATGTCTTTGGTTACATTGTGTCACCCCAGACAACCTCTGGAGATGTTATGTAATGTTCAGCATCTGCACCTTGGCACTTTCTAAAACCCAAAGAATTCTAAATTCTTAAATATATCTGGCCCGAAGGGTTTCACGTAAGGGCTTGTGGACCTGTATTAATAAGGGTTTGTGACAATAAAGGTTTTATTTTTACAGTTGTCTAATGGTACGGTAAAAAAAAAGTTGGGGCACAAAGTGGGTCTGGCCCCCACCAATGGAAGGGCACACATGGTCAAAACTTCCCTGAGGCAGGGTGAGGGCCCAGGGTATTGGTGGAGAAGCAGATGGTGGGGAGGCTGTTCTCCCCTTTCCTGAGTGCCTTCCTCTGCTAGAACAGTTCACACCCCTGACAGAATCTGGTCTTCCTGCGGCTAAGGGCACTGCCACCCTGACCTTCACGGAGTATCTGCTCTGTAACTGCATTATGAGATCTTGGAAACTGAGCAATGCTTCGGCTTTACTTTGTATTCCCTTACAAGCTAGTTCAGTGTTTTGCCCATGGAACCATAGAATACTTTTTAGACCTAAAGGGACCCTAACGCATCTCTACAAGCCCCTGATAATTTGACATTCTCACTCCCACACACACACACACACCCCACCACCATCATGCTGCCTTCCTTGGCCTCTCACATTAGAGTCCCTCCTGTCCAGGATGTCTGCGCTCTCCAGAGCGCATCTCTCTCCCCCTCTCTCTCTTACCTTCCACCCATACCCCAAGCACATATTGGTTTAAGTCTGGTGCACCTGCAAAAATTGAGGCAAAGGAACACGATCAACCAGCACCCCACGGCCAGGTGGGAGGTGAACCTGGGTGTCCTGAGTCTAATTTCACAGAGGGATGAACAGGCCCAGAAAGTATGGCAGTCTGCCCTAACCCAGGCTTTGCTCCCACCCCCATTTTTGCTTCTCTACTTAGCAATCAATGGCTGGTCAGTGATCTCAACCAAAGACAGGGGCCCTGGACCCAGCTGGACCAGCCCAGACGCCTGCCTGCCTCCCTGGTTCCTTCTTCAGCACTCTTTCCAGGAGAGAAGCTTGTGAGAAGACAGAAGGCAAATGCAGAGGGACTTCATCTTAGCCTTAAGTGTTGCCCTGGGTGCCCCCCAATAACGACCACAGTCTTAGCAGTGGATAGGGGCAGGAGGGCAAATGAGGAGGGCTCTGAGTACCCCTGGAAGCAGTAAAGGGGCCTACAAATCTGGCAGGGGCAGGACAGCAACTTTGAAAAAAAAAAAAAATGCAGACCTGCGGGAAAAGCAGCCTTTTCACCCAGCAGGACATTACTTCCACTAGCTGCTCCTGGGAACTGCTTCCCTCTCTCAGCCCACACCGGGCTGGCCTTGGCTCATGACCATGGGATCTCCACGTGCAGACCATCCTCTCGCTCACAGAGGCCAGGACATCTCCCCTGTGGGAGGAATGCTACTAGACTTCTAGTCCTCAGGCCACCCTGATATACCCCTACACTGACACAAACCTTACCTGCTAACCCTCTGGAGTCTGGTCCCAGACCACAACTTTTTTTAGGCCAACCATACTTAGGGCAAAATTCAGTGTGGCCTGGCTGGAACCCAGCCGTGATGATGTTTTAAATGAATAAATGCATTGATTAATAATTAATATTCAGTGAAGGATATTAGATTCTATGCCCACCAAATACAAGCCTTTTTTTTTTAAAGATTATTTTAGAGAGAGAGAGAATGAGCAGGAGGGGCAGAGGGAGAGAGTATTCGAAGCAGACTCTACATTGAGCACAGAGCCCAACACAGAGCTCCATCCCACGACCCCGAGATCACAACCTCAGCCGAAACCAAGAGTCAGATGCTTAACCAACTGCGCCACCCAGGTGTCCCCAAATACAAGGCTTTCTTACAAGCCATCTCCAATGCAGCCTCAGTCCCCCCAAGTAACTGCATTGCTCCAGTCCCAGAATGCCATGCCTGTGCTCCCCACAGCCTCCAGGAACTCTCTGAGACTTGTGCTCAAGCCACCTCCTGGAAGCCCTCCTAGCCATCCTTGCTCTGAGGTCCCATGATGCCCACAGCACATGGCTCTGGGCTATCTCTAGGACATGTCCAGGTAGTCAGGGTCTGGCCAGTAACAAAGCCCAGCAGGAAGGCCCATACCCGGGGTTGGCCGTTTTTTTTTTCCCCCTCCTCTAACTTCCTGAAGAAGCTCACAGACCAATGTACACAGGAGAGGACTAAAGACCCAGGCTGTTTCATCGGTGTCTTTTTAGCCTCGTCCCTATGCTGCCACATAACTGAATAGCAAGTTTCAGAATGGAGTCACACAGCATCACCTCAAGGCAAACAGCAGGAGAGAAGGGATTCAGCCTGCCAGCTCCCTATGCCAAACGGCTGACCCTCAGGCAGGCTTCTCCAGGCCTGCTTGCTGGCCACGTTGATGGAGCCATCTGCTAAAGCAAGTCCAGGACAGGGAGAGACCCAAAGAGTCAACGAATCACAGCAGGGATGGAGAGAAGCTGGGCCTGAGTTAAGGGAAAGGAAGGCTGTTACCAAAATCCACTTCCCACTCACAGCACCAACTCAGAGAGAAGGCAGAGTAGGTTGGCAACCACCTCCTGAGGCATTTGCCTGGGAAGAAACAGAGAAGCCAGCCAGTGGGAGGGAGCTGGGGGGTGCCTGGGAAGGTTGGGAGGGGAAGAATCCTGCAGGCTCCAAGGGGGGGGGGGTGTCTCTCATCCAGGTTAGGCCCCTGCCTGACCACGAATCAGATGGGACTGGGTGGGGGGGAGGGGAGGTTCTTCTCAGGAGCTCTCAGGTGGATTCTTTTTTTTTTTCTCAGGTGGATTCTTAATCACACAGCCTCCCTGCTCTTCTCTGCCTGAGCACCAGGGGAGAAGACACAGGGGGAACTTGTCCTGGATCACCTGTCCTCCATCCAGCCTCTATCCCCATCAGGAGATGAGGGGCCTGGCACTCATCATCTTCAATTCTAAAGGCTAGCTGGGCAGAAGGTAAGGAGAAGAGAAGGCCCCTTGAGAAAAATGATTTGGGGGACAGGCTGAGCTTGAGGTCTCCCCTAAAATCTCTGAAGATAAGAACACACTGCTCCTGAGATCCCTAAGTTTGTGTGCTGCCTGAAGACTGGTATCTCATGCTGGCTGGCCTGGCCTACTCTGGGGAGATGCCCAGCAAGGAGAGGCCTGGGGTAGCACTCCAGTGGTCTGGTTACAGCCTCTCACTCAGCCTCAGGGTCCCACTCTGGTCCAGCCCAACACACCCCGGTTTCCAAGGAGCCCATTCCCCCTCCACCACCACCCAGGCAACTCTGACCAAGCCGGGTTGCCTGAGAAACAGCGCGGCAGGTTGTCACCGGCGCTTACAGAAACGGAGACTGTGTGTTCTGGAGGGTTCAGAGGAGAGCAGACTGATTTCTCTGCTCTGGGACAGAGGTTTGGGTGCAGCCATTTTTGCTCTGACCCCCAGAAGAGGCAGAAGAGGCACTGAAAGCCACCAGAGAACAAAAGCTCAAAAACTCAAAAAACCGGTTTCCAAGGAGCCCATTCCCCCTCCACCACCACCCAGGCAACTCTGACCAATGGCCAAAGTGCAGGGGACTCTTAATTCCAAGGTTTAAATAATAGTTAAGTAAGATGTACAAAAAACTGGGACACCTGGGTGGCTCAGTTGGTTAAGCATCTGCCTTTGGCTCAGGTCATGATCCCAGGGTCCTGGGATCAAGTCCCACATCGGGCTCCCTGCTCAGGAAGGAGTCTGCTCTCCATCCCTCTCCATCCACCTCTCCCCTTGCTCTTGCTTTCTCTCTCTCTCTCTCTCTCTTGCTCTCGCTCAAAAAAATAAATAAAATCTTAAAAAAAAAATGTACAAAAAAACTAAACATATGTATCCCTCTGGCTCAGTAACTCCACTCCTGGGAGAAGAAAATTGCATACTTATGTTCACCAAATGACAGATTCTGGTGTTCAGAGCACTGTTCATAACAGCCCCACACTGGAAACAACCCAAATGCCCATCAACAGAAGAACAGATAAACAAATCTGCTCTACTTACACAATGGAATATTTGTACCAAATTGGATTGAAGGATTTATGACTCTATACAATGGCATGGATGAATCTCTCCTGGACATTAAGTAAAATGAAAGAAGCCAAGCAGAAAAGCACACACTGTATGTTCCATTTCTGTGAAATTCACAAAAAGACATAACGAATTCACGGCTGAAGAAGTGAGGACAGTGCTTGCCTGCTGTGGAAAATGAACGGGAGTGGACATGGGATTTCCGGGGGTGCTCCATTTCTTGTTCTGGATGTACACTTCGAAATTTTTTTCAGAGCTATAAATTTATGATTTGTGCATTTCTGTGTGGATGCTACATTTCAAGTGGAGCAGAGAGAAAGAACCACCAGTATTTCCTGGAGTCTGTAACACTGAAACCAGCCACAAACCCACAACCAGACTCAAGGCAGACCCACTGGTTACACTCACCCTGTCCAGCCAGGACTTCTGGAATCAGACTGAGGAAGGGAGTGCTAGGAGTAGGGGAAGAGCCTGACTCTTGAACCCAGAGGAGAGACACAAGCCAGAATCCCAACATCAAAAGGCACTCTGGAGGTCCTCTATTCCATGCATCCTAGCCCAGGCATCAGCTTTTTCTGTAAAGTATTAGATTGTAAATATTTTAGATTTTTCTGGCCACATACAGTCTCCAACCACATATTCATCTTTATTTATTTTTTTAAATAACTCCTTTAAAATTTAAAAACCATTCTTACTTCTTGGGACTTGCAAAAAGAAACGAGGGCCAGATTTGACAACCCCTGTGCAACCTAGCCAATGCTAGACTGCCTCTCTAGTACCTCTGACAGATGCTCCCAGTGTCGGTGTAACAAGAGCTTGCCTCATCACCATAAACTGGCATTTAATGATCTGCAACTGGGAGGAGGGAAGCAAGATGGCGGAGGAGTAGGCGACCTTGTTTCCACTGGTCCCCCGAATTGAGCTGGATATCTACCAAACCATCCTGAACACCCACGAAACCAGCCTGAAATGTAAGAAGATACATCTGGATCTCTACAAGCAGAAAAACGCCACCAGGCGCGAGGTAGGAAGGGCTGAATCGTGAATCTGCGGGCAGCTATGGGAAGATAAACAGAAGCGGGAGGGAGCCACCATAAGCTGGTGCCGGGAAAGTGCTATAACAACCGAGCGCAGAAAGCGTCCTGCTCCAAAAGGGGCAAACACTCCAACCGGGCAGGGCTTTAGAGCAGGGCTCAAACAGGATCCAGGAGCTGGGGTGGGAGGGAAGCGGGGGGGCCCTGGCGGGAGCGCGCGAACCGGGACCGCTCGCTCTTTTAGAGGCACAAAGGGAAGAGACAGGCCGGGGCCCCTGGGTCGACCTCTGTGAAGGTTGCTGTGAGCGTGCACCGTGGGGAGGCTGCGGTTGTCACCGGCGCTTACAGAAACGGAGACTGTGTGTTCTGGCGGGTTCAGAGAAGAGCAGACTGATTTCTCTGCTCCGGGACAGAGGTTTGGGTGCAGCCATTTTTGCTCTGACCCCCAGAAGAGGCGGAAGAGGCACTGAAAGCCACCAGAGAACAAAAGTTCAAAAACTCAAAAAACCGGTTTCCAAGGAGCCCATTCCGCCTCCACCACCACCCAGGCAACTCTGACCAAGCCGGGTTGCCTGAGAAACAGCGCGGCAGGCCCCTCCCCCAGAAGATAGGCTGGAAGAACAAGAGGGTAACAACCCGAGGGGCCCCATAAAAACTGTAAAACCCCAACACCAGGGGAAAATAGTATATTGAGCTCCAGGCATTGCCTCATGGCTTGTGAATTTTTCAGATACAACTCTCTTTTTCTTTTTATTTTTTCTCTTACGCTTCTTCTGTTTTTTTTCTTTTTACCTTTTTCTCATTTCAACTAGATGTTCAACATATCAACTTATATTTCATAGTAGCTTTTTAACTTGTACTTTCTCACACCTACATTTTTTTTACAGATGTATGCTTTAGTGTAGTCCTTTCCCCATTCAATATTACCTTTATATATATACCAGTTTTACTTTCCCTGGATTTCTGGGAAGTAGTGTCCTCTAACAAACAGAACAAAATACACCCAAGAAGAACTGAAACATCCTACTTTGCCCACACTGAGAGATTATAGCCCCCTTTCTCTTCACCCCCCTTTTTTTAATTTATAATTTAAAATTTTTTTTAATTTTATAAATTTTATTCTTGGGTTTCATTTTGGCTTTGTTTTTTCAGTGGTGGCTTCCGACCATTCCGGATTTTCCTAGGGTGCATCTTGCCTGGGTCGTGGTTGGTATTTTGGACTCTGTACATTCCCTCAACCATCCCTCAACAGAATGACTAGGAGGAGGAAATCCCAACAAAGAAAAGAACCAGAGACAATGGCCTCTGCCACTGAACTAACAGATACGGATATAAGAAAGATGTCAGACATAGAATTCAGGGTAGCACTTATGAAGTCATTAGCTAGGCTTGAAAAAAACATTTGTGACAATATAGAATCTCTAAGGGCAGAAATGAGATCTAATTGCACTGAACTTAAAAATGCTATGAAAGGGAAGCGGTCTAAACTGGATACTCTAACAGCTAGGGCAAATGAGAAAGAAGAACGAATTAATGATCTAGAAGATAAGCTGATAGAAAGGAAGGAAGTCAAGGAGGATAGGGGTAAACAACTAGAAGCCCATGAGATCAGTGACACCATGAAATGTTCCAAAGTCAGAATTATTGGGATCCCTGAGGGGGTGGAGAGAGAGAGAGGACTAGAAGGTATACTTGAGCAAATCATAGCTGAGAACTTCCCTAATCTGGGGAAGGAAACAAGTATTCATGTCCAAGAGGCAGAGAGGACCCTTCCCAAGACCAATAAAAATAGACCAATGCCCCGGTATATAATAGTAAAACTTGCTAATCTTAGAGCCAAGGCAGCTATCCTGAGAGCAGCTAGGGGGAAGAGATTTCTTACCTACGGAGGGAGGAACATCAGAATAATGTCAACAGAGACCTGGCAAGCCAGAAAGGGCTGGCAAGACATAATCAGGGTACTAAATGAGAAGAACATGCAACCAAGAAAACTTTATCCAGTAAGGCTGTTATTCAGAACGGATGGAGAGACAAAGAGCTTCCAGGACAGGCAGAAACTGAAAGAATATGTAACCACCAAGCCAGCCCTGCAAGAAATAATAAAGGGGGATTCTATAAAAGTAGAAAGACCCCAAGAGTAACATAGACCAGAAATTTACAATCTATAGAAACGGGCTTTACAGGCAATATGATGGCAATAAATTCATATCTTTCAGTAGTTACTCTCAACGTGAACAGCCTAAATGCTCCCATGAAATGGCACAGGGTTGCAGATTGGATACAAAGACAGGACCCATCCACATGCAGTCTACAAGAGACTTATTTGGAACCTAAAGACACCTCCAGATTGAAAGTGAGGGGATGGAGAACCATTTATCATGCCAATAGACCTCAAAAGAAAGCTGGGGTAGCAATTCTCATATCAGACAAATTAGATTTTATTTATTTATTTGAGAGAGAGAGTGAGAGAGAGAGCACAAGAGGGAGGAGCGGGAGAGGGAGAAGCAGACTCCCTGCTGAGCAGGTAGCCCGATGCGGGACTCGATCCCTGGACTCCAGGATCATGACCTGAGCCAAAGGCAGTCGCTTAACCAACTGAGCCACCCAGGCACCCAGACAAATTAGATTTTAAACCAAAGATTGTAGTAAGAGATGTAGAGGGACACTATATCATACTTAAAGGGTCTATTCAACAAGAAAATCTAAAAGTTGTAAATATCTGTACCCTCAACATGGAGCAGCCAACTACATAAGCCAGATGTTAACCAAAATAAAGCAACATATTGATAATAATACATTTAATAGTAGGAGATCCTAACATTCCACTCTCAGCAATGGACAGATCATCTAAGCAGAAGATCAACAAAGAAACAAGAGCTTTGAAGGACACGTTGGACCAGATGGACTTCGTAGATATATGCAGAACATTCCACCCTAAAACAACAGAATGCTAATTCTTCTCGAGCACACTTTCTCTGGAATAGACCACATACTGGGTCACAAATCAGGCCTCAACTGATACCAAAAGATTGAGATTATTCCCTGCGTGTTATCAGAGCACAATGCCTTGAAACTGGAACTCAATCACAAAAAAGTTTGGAAGAAATTCAAACATGTGGAAATTAAAAAGCATCCTACCAAAGAATGATTGGGTCAACCAGGAAATTAAGGAAGAACTTAAACAATTCATGGAAACTAATGAGAATGTAAACACATCGGTCCAAAACCTATGGGATACTGCAAAGGCGGTCCTTTCAGCAATGTGGCAGAATACAAAATCAAAACCACAATGAGATACCACCTTACACCAGTTAGAATGGCAAAAATTAACAAGACGGGAAACAACAAATGTTGGAGAGGATGTGGAGAAAGGGGAACCCTCTTACACTTGGTGGGAATGCAAGCTGGTACAACCACTCAGGAAAACAGGATGGAGGTTCCTCAAGAAGTTAAAAATAGAGCTACCCTAGACCCAGCAATTGCACTACTAGGTATTTACCCCAAAGACACAGATGTAGTGAAAAGGAGGAGTACATGCACTCCAATGTTCATAGCAGCAATGTCCACAATAGCCAAACTGTGGAAAGAGCCAAGATGCCCTTCAACAGACGAATGGATAAGGAAGATGTGGTTCATATATTCAATGGAATATTACTCAGCCATCAGAAGAATGAATACCTACCATTTGCATCAACACGGATGGAACTGGAGGGGGTTATGCTCAGTGAAATAAGTCAGTCAGAGAAAGACAATTATCATATGGTTTCACTCATATGTGGAATATAAGGAATAGCACAGAGGACCATAGGGGAAGGGATTGAAAATTGAAGGGGGAGAAATCAGAGAGGGAGATGAAACATAAGAGACTATGGACTCCGGGAAACAAACAGGGTTTCAGAGGGGAGGCGGGTGGGGGGATTGGGTCGCCGGGTGGTGGGTATTGAGGGCACATGTTGGGATGAACACTGGGTGTTATACACAACTAATGAATCATTGAACACTACATCAAAAACTAATGATGTATTATACGGTGGCTAATTGAACATAATAAAAAAAAATGAAGGGGCACCTGGGTGGCTCAGATGGTTAAGCGTCTGCCTTCGGCTCAGGTCATGATCCCAGGGTCCTGGGACCGAGCCCCACGTCGGGCTCCCTGCTCAGCGGGGGGCCTGCTTCTCCCCTTCCCTCTACTTCTCCCCCTGCTCGTATTCTCTCTCTCTCTCTCTGTATCTCTGTATCTCGAATGAATAAAAAAAAAGAAGAAAAAAAATTATCTGCACCTGAATTTATTTATTTATTTATTTATTTGAGAGAGAGAGCATATGAGAGGGGGGAGGGTCAGAGGGAGAAGCAGACTCCCCACCGAGCAGGGAGCCCGATGCGGGACTCGATCCAGGGACTCGATCCAGGGACTCCAGGATCATGACCTGAGCCGAAGGCAGTCGCTCAACCAACTGAGCCACCCAGGCGCCCCTGCACCTGAACTCTTGTGCGGGCTTCTCCAGCCTAAAAAAGCTGATGTGAGTGGTGCCTGGCTGGCTTGGTGGGAAGAGCATGCAACTCTTGATCTTGGGGTTGTGGGTTCAAGCCCCACCCTGGGTGTAGAGATTACTTAAAATCTTAGGGGGAAAAAAAAAAAGCTGATGTGAGTTTCCATGGATACGTTTTCTGCAAGTCCTGTGAAAAATACATCAGCAGCTACCACCATTGCTAAGCTCCAGCCTGTGAGTACCCCCCACCGCTGCCATTTTCCCAATGCCCTGAGAAAGTGGCCTGATGCCCTGGGTGTGCCAGGTCACCTGTTCTGACAACCCACAGCTCCAAGTTTGGATTCAAGAGACAGCGAGCAGTCCTCCTGCAAATAGAAGCATGCCTTGTTGCAGGGATGCCAGGCTTGCAAGGGGGCTTAAAACCAAGCCTCTCTTCTAACCCAGAAAGAGAGGCTTTACAACAACCTGAGGGAATATGAAAGAAGCCCCTTCCAGCTGGCACTTGGATATGAGGAACGGTAATTTAGAGAAGATAAAAGAAATAGGTATTAAAGATTCTTATACACCTAGGTATTCTTCAGAATGGGTATCCATTATATGCTCCTTTTAAGTCTTACCAGTTCCTCCAAGATGCTCCCTCTAGCCTTCTCTCACCCTCTTCTCCCTGTACATGTTCCCCCTTGCTCTTTTCCTTCAGCTCTCCTCCTTCCTTCCTGGGTTCAGTACACCCCCCCCCAACGGCAGGCAAGAATTTGCTTTTGAGCAGCCCCCTCTTCCCTTGTTCTGCTCCCCAGCTGCTGCTGTATAAGGTAGAACCTGCATTCAGAGATGGGTGAGTATTCCAGCCCTGAAACACAGTTCCACTTCTTGTTGCTCAGATTTTCCCTCATGGCTCCTCAGGCTCAGTCAGGACCTCTGGGAAGTGTCCCAGATTGCGTACTGGGAATTTGTTAGTTTCCTAACAAACACTCCCAATAGGTGCCCCACTGTAGGCACGTCAAGGCTGGGTTTCAACTCCCTCCCTCTCCAAACATAAGGCTCTCAGAACCACTAAACGACAGATGGTGGGCTACTTTTCACCAGAGTGTCCCAATCTCTTGATCCTATTCAAAGAGGAAGAGAACAGGAGATGGGGTGAGTTTCTTCTATGGCTTGTCTACTACAGGAAAGGAATATAATGGTAGGTAATGGGGATAACCCCAGTGGGCACCGTTCTAATTACGGATGTCAATAATTGGAATTGGAATACCAACTTCACAACAACCCTAATGTGTGTGCCACTATCATCTTTATTTTGCAGATGGGGATATGGCAGCACAGTTGTTAAGAAACTAATCCAAGGTCACTCAGAAAGTGACAGATGTGGGGTGCTAAAACAGCCTGGGACCAGCCTCGTGGAAGAATCTCCTTCAGATTATGCCTAGGCAGAGACCTGGATAATTAGGGAGTTATATCTGGGTGAAGCAGTGAGACAAAAGCCGTTTAGGTGGGAGAATATGCCCAAAGACATAGAGGCAACAGCCTGGCATGTGTGTGTCAGACTTCTGTTTCAGGCAGATGGTTCTGCTGGCTGCAGGATGGACTGAAATGAGTGCACATGACCCTTTAGGAAACTTTTTGTCCAGCCAGAACCTGATGGGGTCAGATCTAGGATGGCAGGAACAGAGACAGAGAAGGTGGCCTAGATTTGAGGAAATAAAAATCAGCAGGACTTGATGGTTGCAATTTGTTGGGTTTGTTCATTATTTACTCAGCAGATATGTAAGAAGTACTTGCTATATGTCCATCAGCACTATGATAGAGAAGCTGCATGTACAATGTTAACAGCACATTTACCATCCTTGCTCTGTAGAACCTACGATTCAAGTTTGGGCCCAGAGAAGGAGAGGAGGGATTCCAGGGTGCCTTGAAGATTCCATTAGGGCAGGTGGTGTTCCTCAAACCAAACAGTGACCAATTAATGAGGGGTTCAATCATACCAGTGGATCTTGAACAGCATCTTACTTAGGGAAAATAGAACAGAACATATCAGGGTGCCTTGAATGCCATAAGGGAAATTCTGTTTCTGTTATATATGTACAAGTCTGTATTGGATTAACATGTGCAGTGCATTTCTTAGTGAGGGTCGAGTAAACCTTGTAAAACCTTGGGTTATGGAAAACCACACACTTAGAACTCTGAACTCCTTGAAAGGATTGATCATGCCTTACATTTTTGTTCCTGTAAAGTGGATGGATAAATGGATGGGTTATGTATGTATATGATGGATGGAATTAAAATGAATGGGTAGCTGGGTGGATGAATGGATGCATGCATGCGTGCATAGATAGGTAAGTGGACGGTGAATGGAAGCATTATCAATGAAGGCAAAAAAGATCTACAGAAGTCAGTGTAGGGCATGCTGAGTCTGAGGTATCTAAGTGGTCGCAGGACAGTGCTGATGGACATAGAAGTAAAAGTCGCGGGAGAGATCAGGGCTAGGAGGCCGAGGCTCTGCAGGCAGCACTAAAGGAGTTAATTGGGGGCGCCTGGGTGGCTCAGTCGGTTAAGCGGCTGCCTTCAGCTCGGGTCGTGATCCCAGGGTCCTGCTGAGCAGGGAGCCTGCTTCTGCCTCTCCCTCTGCTTATACTCTCTCGCTTGCACTCTGTCTCTCAAATAAATAAATATAAAAATAAAGGGGTTAACCGTTTAGAGAAGAAAAGTTGGGAGGCACGCGAGCCCCCACGCGAGATCCTTAGCCCTCACAGCAACTCCGCGCCACCGCAAGCCCCACCTCGCTGCGTTTCTGCAGCGCACGCCCCCGCGCCCGAGCGCAGCCTCTGAGAAGGCGTTCTCACTACCACAAAGGTCTCCGGCTAGAAGGGCCGGAAGTGCACCAGAGCTCGAGCTTGGCCGCCTCACTCCCCCCCGTTTTGGGTCGGTTCCTGCGTACTGGCTCCGGTGAGACTGCCGGATCTCATGTATCTGGCTAACTGGAGCGGCGGTAAGCCGCTCAATGGCTTAAATTGATTCTTTCCACCTCTACTTATTCTCACTAGTCTTTTCTTCTTCGGGCTGGCTGCCTGGCCGGCCGGGCTCCCAGCTGTGGCGTCCCCTGGGGCATCATAGAGAATGTGGTCCTCCGTCGGCTCAGTCTACCCCTTCCCGAGTGTGGGTTAGAGCGCCTACGTCATTTTCTGTCGCCTCGGGCTGGGTGAGGAGTGTCGACACCTGAGGAGGACGCCGCTGGATCGGGTAAACCTGGAGGGAAGCAAGAAACGTCAGGATCTGGGTTTGCAAGCTGAGCCTCAAAGGAAAGTGGAGGCTGCAGCCTGGTTCAGCCCCCGCTGCCCTTGGGGGGCGGCTGAGTCTGGACCGCGGGCTTTCGCGCCTTGAGCTGGAAAAAGCCTGAGGGAAGGGAGGAAGGCATCTCTGCGGGCCTGAGGAGGAAGAGCAGGGTTGAGAACAGCCCTGGGTCACAAGCGTAGCTTGGAGGCAGGCCCGCAAAGCAGTCCCCCAGCTCCTCAGCTCCGAGCTGAGGCATCCACACACACAGGCTGCGCATTAAAATGGCTGGCTATGCCACTATTCCTAACCCCATGCAGACCCTTCAGGAGGAAGCGGTTTGTGCCATCTGCCTGGATTACTTCAAGGATCCTGTGTCCATAGGCTGCGGGCACAATTTCTGCCGAGGGTGTGTGACCCAGCTGTGGGGCAAAGATGAGGACGACAGGGAAGAGGAGGAAGATGAATGGGAGGACGACGAGGACGACGATGTGGAGGGGGCCATCGGTGGATGGGACAACTCTATTCGAGAGGTTTTGTACCAGGGCAATGCTGATGAGGTGTTCCAGGACCAAGATGATGAACTCTGGGTTGGTGACGGTGGCGTCAGGAATTGGGACAACGTGGACCAGGAGGAAGAGGAGGAGGAAGACCGGGACTATTACCTGGGAGGCTTGAGACATGACCTGAGAATTGACGTCTACCCAGAAGAGGAGATACTGGAAGAATACGATGAGGACGACCAAGAGCTGTATCCTGACACCCACCTGCCTCCTCCGGCCCCTCCACGTCAGTTCACCTGTCCCCAGTGCCGAAAGAGCTTTACACGTCGCAGCTTTCGTCCCAACTTGCAGCTGGCCAACATGGTCCAGATAATTCGCCAAATGTGCCCCACTCCTTATCGAGGAAGCTGGGGGAATGACCAGGGCATCTGCTCCAAACACCAGGAAGCCCTGAAGCTCTTCTGTGAGGTGGACAAAGAGGCCATCTGTGTAGTGTGCAGAGAATCCAGGAGCCACAAACAGCACAGCGTGGTGCCATTGGAGGAGGTGGTGCAGGAGTACAAGGTGAGAGGCACAAGGGGGAAAGAGGGTGAGGGGTTGAAGGGAGCGGAGAGAAAAGGGGAGCTGGGAGAGATGGGTACTTGCTAGTTGAACCTCTTTTTTGTGAGAGATGAGGGCACAATAATGGAGATGGGCATATGTAGAGAAAGGAGACAAATTGGTTGAGGCCGACTGGCTTCCCCAGGGGAAGCTAAGCAAAGACACAACAGTCACCAGAAGCTTACTACTGTTATTCCCTTTCAATCTGAGTATAGGTGACATATCCCTAGTATTTGATTTCCCTCTGTTGAGTCCTGAGTGTGTACCTGACCAAGATCCCAGGACCCTTAACACATAGGAATGGAAAGCCATAAGACTTGTAGATAATAGACATTTGGGAACTCAGAGCAGTGTCAAAACAGATGACTGGAGAAAAAACACACATACAAAAAAAACATGACTGGTATTGATAGGCTGAAATGCCAGGTTTGAGTCCTGGACAGATTAAGTGCAACTGAACACACCCCCTTCCCAAAGTCTGAGGTTGCTTCCTCACCCATCAGTAGGGTCTGTTTTCCCTACAGAGGGAGGCAGAGGACATAAACATCTTTTTGATGGATCAGAAGCCTCATGCCCTGATCACTCTCCTTTCCTGGTATTTTATCACAGTGAAAGGAGTGAGGGATTTAGGAACAGATGACCTGGCTCTGCCACTTACTGTCTAATCTTGGGCAGGTCTCTACCTCTTAGCTTATTTTCCCCTAGGCTTAAGATTAAGAGATCATGTATGTGAAAGTATTTTATAAACCATAAAGCACTAAGCAGATGTATGCTTTTTTTCATATTCCTCTAACTTGTCTTCTTTTCTTTGGGTTCTGATTTGGTTAATACAGTTGTCTCAATGACAGTTTGAATACTGTCTTCCTTACCAAAAGCCTAGGTGAATGTGACTCCTAGCAGTACCCAAGGAAGGAGAGAATGTCTCAGGCCCGTAAAAGTCTTATCCTGGATATTCATTAGCAGCTGCTCACATTTCAGTGTACTTTACAGTTTATAAAACATTTCCTCATGTTCTCCTATAGCAGTGGTTTTCAAATTGTGGGGGTTGACCAATTAGTGGGTCTTAAAATAAATGGGTCATACCCAGCATTATTTTAATATTAAACAGAATATATCAGAGTGCATGGAACATACTAAGGTAAACACTGTCTTATGAAACTTTTAAATTTATGTACACGTGTGTATACTTGGTCTGAGAGTAAAATGTATTGCTTACTCTGGATTGCAGTCAAAACATAAACAGAACACTGTCCTAAGACATCGTACATTAGCTACTATCATACTCTTCCAACTTACAGTTACTGGTAAGTGGACACATAAGACACAAATCTTAACTACAAATCACTGCTAATTTCATCAAACGAACTTGACTTTAAGCACAAACCCTAGCACCATGCTTTCCCCAGGGTAACAAAGGTTGCTGCCCCGAGAAACTATGTCCTGTACTTCTGGGTTTTAGTACACTGAAGCTGATGTAAGAAGGTAACCTTTCAATCCTCTGTTAGAATTTTCTGAAAGGATTTCAAAACTGAAATTTTAATTGAAAGCCAATTTAGACAGGAGAAAAGAGATGGTCTTTTCAACCAGGGAAGCCAGAGAACACTCTTACTTATAAAGCATACCAGTAAATATAAACACCAAAACCAAGTAAAACAAATTGGGGATAAACCCTTTCAAAATATAGAATATTTAAAAGGAAATAAAACTTTTATGTTCAACCATATACCAGAATTTAGGTAGATGGTGTTGCCAAACATAGGAATTACATTGAAGAGGTAAAAATTTTTTATGTATGTATAAACTTAGTAATTGATGACATAGTTTTGTTACTGCCTTTCATTGCTCAACATAACATTACAGTAGCATAATTTAGAATTTTACTGAATAAACTCTCATAATAATAATCATTATAATAAACTATTTTTGTATAATGGTTTATTTAATATTATGCATTATCCATCACACAGTTCTGGTTACAGTGAATTTTTGTCAGCTACCAATTCAACACATTTTTTATCTACTTTGGAGGTAAGCAAGTTTTTTAGTTTTAGGGACTGAGTAGAGTGTTGTCACTCACAGACTCAAGGAATAGTCAGTGATTTTTAGGAATAGGAGAGAAAGGCATTCTCTCCCTCACAAATTATATTAGCATTGCGGATATGGCGAAGAGTTATAGTTTACAAAATTATAGTGTTGTAATGTTAAAAAGAAAAAACATTTCATAAGAAATAAAGTTGGAAAGAACTCCTTGGCTGGTGGGAGTACAAAGATAGAACAAGCAGCATTCAGAGTAAGGCCTATAATTAATGAGGTATGACAGGTTGGGTAGCTGCAGATGTTCACTGTGGGTGGGAACATACTGCTATTTTTATAGCATATCCAAGACAGTTATGTTGTTTTGAGGTCAATGTTCTTTTAAAGTTTAATTTTGTATAAAAAGAGGCTTTTTAGCTCTGAAAAGCTTACTTATTTGCATCTCCCATTTTGTCCATCCCA
This sequence comes from Leptonychotes weddellii, assembly GCF_054177405.1. NCBI lineage: Eukaryota > Metazoa > Chordata > Mammalia > Carnivora > Phocidae > Leptonychotes > Leptonychotes weddellii. The sequence goes on along the minus strand of NC_138375.1, from coordinate 131,808,271 downwards.
TGAGTTAGAGTTCATCTTGACTCTTCAAGCTAGAATCAGAGGATTATGAAAGTAAGATCATTTATAGATTTGACCAAGGGCACCATTAAATGGTGTCAGGTTTTAGGCGGCAGATGGGTGTATAAAAAGGAAATGAACAAAGATTTCACTTCTTGGGGCTCAGGCATAACTGGATGCCTATATTGCTCTGCCACCCAGCTGCCGCCAATAAAATCACTCATCGTTCTCCAAGAAGGACCAGATGCTTCCACCATCAGTACTCCTTTTTCTGTTTTCTCCTTTGAGGTAGCTAAAGATGGCAGCCAAAAAATTTTCTGAGGCTTTTATCAACTATGTATTCACGTTATGACGCAGAAGATAGGGTGAACTTCTTCAGCTGAGTTACCTGAAAATGTTGGGCAGTGACACCATGCCAAACACTGTTAAATTTATGCTATAACAACAGTGGAGTATTCTGCAAAGCACAATTCTCTGCAGCTTTAAGATTGGACAGTATTGGAATATTAACAGCAATCTTCAAAGGCTATGAAAGCATAGTATTAAATAGCCCTTTTAATTGCAAAGGAGAAAAAAATGGAGAAACTTGTGAAGCCTTGCATTCCAAGTGCTGCCACAACTTTGAGAGGAAATTGTGGAATTCCAGACTTTCTTCATCTACGTCTGCAGTCTTAACTCTGGATTGATGACTGAGTATATCAAACTTCATGTTTTAAAAACATCAGCTCAGCCTTCTTTGCTTAGTTGAGAAGAATCTGATAAAAATGTGCTTTGCTTATGTTTAAAATAGGCTTTAAAAACTCTTGAGTGTGCTGGTTTCATAAGCCTAATACTTGACCACTAAAGACAGTATTTTTGAAGCTGTAGCAAATGAACTGAGTTGGAGGAAAATTATAATATTATAAGGGTATCCATTACAGTAGTGTTTTAGATCTGGGTTTTTGGCAAAAACTGAAGAAAACTGTGTTTAAGATGTACTGTAGCAATCACCACCAGGCATCAGCTTCCATCAACTGGCCCATAATCTACTGGAAATCTTCACCTTTCTGTCAGTTAACCTTTGTGAAAAATGGTAGATTCAATCCCAGTTTGCCTTGATTTTTGAAGATCTGTTCAGAATGCTGTTGAAGAGTATTTTCTGTTACATACTGAGGTTCCTTGGTTGTCAACTGTATTCAGCTGAATTTATGGACAGAACTGATTTTGGAACACCAATGACAAAACAACCCTCTGATTTTGGAACACCACCTAAAGAGAATCTGTACTTTAAAATTTCATAAATTAAAACTTTCAGCAGAATTTAATGCATTGAAGCTTAAAACACATAGACCATGAAATGTCAAAATGCAAGCACCAACATCCCTGCTTGTTTTGAAATACTTTAAGCAAAAAAAAAAAAGAAATACTTTAAGCAAAACTTACCAAAAATCCAGCTACACATAGCAAACTTATACTAAGAATGTCCAATTTGCTTGGCCATCTTTGAAGGACTAGATTCATAAAAGTTATTTCAAGAAAAAAAACATGAAATATCCAGAACTATTTGTTCTTGACGTTGTTCTTAAAACCTACCCGTGGTAGCTTTTGGAAAGAATGTTTTCACTGATATTTGGTCCTCACTGAAAGAACTTCAAGAGGAGTATGTAGAAAGTCTGATTGTTTTGACTAGAAACTTCCAGATAAAGACTCTAGAGAAATTGGGATATAAAATGTCTAAAAAGATGAGAAGAATTCATTCCGTTTTCTCTTTACATCTTAAAAGCTTTTTTGGGGGGAGGGGGTATATCTAGCTCTGCGGAGAAAGCAGTACCAGAGTATTGTTAAAGCAGCTTGTGTTTTGTTACATCTTCTACACCACCCAGGAAAGAAAAGTTAAGGCTTAACAGTGACTGGGTTATCACATCATCTGAATAAATTTTGCCTTACAAAATTACCGTTGCTTTGATTTTTAGTCATGATACTTAATTGTGAAATTTTAAATAGCACTGAAGGTGGGAAAATGTGAGATTTTTAGGTAATATGAGAAGTAGAGCTATGGGTTACAAAAACATTGAGAAAAACTGGTATATTCATATTCACCAGATACTCATCTGTTTAATGAATGTTTTCCCTACTAGGTTCAGCTGTTGACTGCTGTATCACAAGTCAGACTGTTTAAACTTGCTCCTCGCTATTCCTGTGGCTGTACCCGGGACCTCATCTTTACACAGACTTGCTACACATCTGAAATCCTCATCTCCAGTTGCACTATGACCTTAGCTCTTAGCCTTCTAGTGCAGTCAAACACACTCCAGTTATACCTGCCCTTCAGTTTTATGGAGGCCACAGTTCCACTGACTCCTAATTTTTTTCCTTCCCAATTTAATAGACACTTGCTAGCCTTAATTATTATCCCACTGAGCCTGGACCTTATGAGTAGTCGGGACTTTAAGAACTGATCCACACTGTAGCCTAGACCTATGTTTCTCAACCTCAGCACTATTGACATTTTGAGTAAAATAATTATTTTCGGGGGAGGGGGGCTGTCCTGTGCACTGTAGGATGCCTAGCAGCATCCCGGGACTCTACCCACCAGATGTAAGTAGCACTCCCCCACCAGCTGTGAAAACCACAAATGTCTCCCAACATTTCCAAATGTCTTGTGGAGAGGGGTGAGAGAAACAAAATCATCCGTGGTTGAGAACCATTGGTCTCTACTCAGGGAAAGTGGTCAAATCCACAGATGTGCCATTTGACCAGCTTTACATATGCCCTATAGCCAGTGACTGACCTACATGTTTAAAAGTGTTGAATGGAAGAATAGCTCCACCTAGCTAGAACCTTATTAAACGCAGTCTTAGTGGATTAACTGATACGACTCCTACTTCTCCCAGCTCTTGGCAGGCAGGTGGCAGAGTCAGCAGACCTTTTTTTAAACCAGAGCTGCCTCTGTCACTGCCATTTGGGAGAACAGGGGCTATGACAGATAAAGCAGTATATGAAATGAAGATCTAGAAATGATGAGTAAGGCAATCACTTCAGCAAACATCAGTTTCAGCAGAGCCAATCACTTTGACAGTCATTTTTTTTGCTTTGGTTTTTAAGTATTATGCAGAACTTATAAAACCAGAACCTGTCTGCTCCTGTTGGGGTGTGTGGCCCTGGAATCACACATATAACATCAGCTCCTAAAGCACTTCCTTAAAACCTAGGTTTCCTGCCACTGGCCATCAACCTCTGGCCCCTATGCCATGCCTCCAGAAATCTTTATAGGACCTAGAGTTCTATGCTATTCTCCACCCCCAATCCCTGACCGCCCCCCCTTGAAAGTTATCCTGTAATAGTGAGGTTATTACATTTACCAATTGCTAAAATAGGGTAACAAATAGGGGGACATAAGACAGCCTGCTATACCAGGTCTAAAAGGACTTTGCAACAATGGAAGTGTTCTCAATCTGTGCTGTTTGATGTAGTAGGTATCATTAGCTACCTTGAGCTTGAGCTCTTGAAATGTGTCTAGTCCAACTCAGGAACTGAATTTTTAATTGTATTTAATTTTAATTAATTTGAAATAGCCATACATGGCTAGTGGCTGTCAAATCACAATGAATTGTACAGTTCCATAGAAATAAGGCAGGTTGAATTCTGGTCCTTTCTAGGACTCTCAGGAGTAGAAGCAAGTCCAAAGGGAAGATGAAAAAGAAGTGGGAACTCTCTTTTCCCAATCAAGAGAGGTAGGCTCAAAGGTGGTATTTTGGGGCATAGAAGAAAATATTTAAAAGAAGGCCTTCTTGTATTTTTTAAAAATGTGACTAAAACAGTCTTGAACTAGTTCCACTTGTGATTCATGTGGATCACATGTGAGAAATGTGATAGAGGAGAACTCTAATAGGAAGTAGCTAAAAAACAAACTGTTTTACCCTCTTCCCAAAAAAGAGCCAGGGCTGGGGCCTCAAAATAGGAGGAATATAAGAATAAATAAGGTTTTATTTGGTGCCTGACTTTTTGACAATGGGATGTGGGGCAAAACCTAGCATTAAAGTAGGTAAGTGGGTTCTTCCCTTTCTCCTCTCACACCTAAATCCTGACAGGATGATAAAGAAATCATGGAGTCCTAGAAGGGAAAGCAGTCTGTACTGGTAGTGATAATGAGAAAAGAGGAAGTGAGAGGTTTTCGGAATAACAGGGCTGAAAAGGAGGAGACTGTGAGAGCTAAAAGTGGTGACAAATTTAACTTTTAATGATATAGTCTTTGCCCACAAACCATAGTCCTCAGAGGTACAGTCTGAGAACCCTGGGCAGGGGGAAATAGCTCATCTTGGCATGTGAGAAGTTGGAGGAGGAGATGTGACAGTAGACCAGCAAAGAAGGAAGGAAGAGTTACTACTCTTCTCCCCACCTCTATCCCTCCCAAAGGAGGAAAATGAGCTAGAAATAGCCTTAAAAAACAGGGAGTGGCTTATTCTTATTCGTCCATAGCTTAGGCCTTCCTAATCTTTTACCCCATCCTAAAGGACTCAGATGCAGAGTTGGTCAGAGACTTCTGATTGACAATTCCACTTGGTACCAAGCAGGGACCCACAAAAATGAAGGACAAAGGTCACCTGGAAGAGGATCACTGGAGGTCACACCCCCTTTCTGTCTGCATTTCTTAAGCACATAGAATCCTCTCTCTCCCCCTCCAGCAGAGGATGGAATTTCTCAGCAAGCTCTGGTTATTTAACCCAAGTATGAGCAGGAAGGACTGTTTCCTCTTCAGCCTTCTTATCTTGTGGTAAGTAGCCAGCCTCAAAGTTCCATTTCAACATATTCTCCCAACCCTAGTTCTTATCAAATTCTCTTCCAGGTTTAAGCTGAAAAAAAGGGCACCTTGGGTCACCTTTTGTTTCTCCCTACCACCTAATGGTGTTTTAAATCCTTTAACAAGCTAGAGGCTTGCCTTCTCCTAGCATATTTATAATTCTGCCTGGACTACAGTCCAGACCTGCCTGGGTCATGCCCACTTCCACAACCTCTGACTGCATATCTGCTGAAGCACCTAGGGTCTGGGGAATCCCACAGTCCATCTCCCAGGGAATACACAACAGAATGCCTTAGCAGCTTTCTAGGGGACTGTTAGACCTCAGATTTCTGCCTAAGATGGACACTAAATATTTATCAAGAGACATAAAGAAATGATACATGGTTTTTTGATAACATCTGTTCCCGGCATTGATTTAATATCACATCCCTACCTCTCACCAGGAATAATGGAACAGAACCTAAGAATAGAACTTCCCCTGTTTCCTTCCAACCTTTTTAAACTTAATTCTTTAGGCCTCATCATGAAATAGTTTCTATAATCAGAGCCCAATTCTAGATACTGGAGTGAAGAAGGTGGGGTAGGGAGGAGAGATATGGATTAGATGAAATGTTGACTCACTCATAAGGCCAGTAGGAAGTTCTCAGTGCCTCCTTTTATAGGACTCTCATGACTCTCCTACAGATCCTCCTGTCCAGCTTCTAAACTCTTCTTTCTAGTCTCACTCTTCCAACCTACCCTCCACTCTGACAACAAATGACTGTCAGCAAAATCAAGTCTAGGCAGGAGAGGGATTACGATAATCCTAAAGAGACAGTCCTAGGCTTCAGGACAAAATTCCTTACTAGTCAACTCCTCGATAGGGGCTTCTTGATCACCTTGGGTTTCACTCTATCCTACCTTCCCATTTGAAACCATCTCCCAAACCTCTGCATGCAAACCACTCTTAACACCTCTTCCCCATGGTGATCCCTCTGCCTGAAACACCCTTTAACTACTTGCCCTTAACTACTTAGCCTATGAGGCTAGTCACCAAGATTAGAATCTTCCACAACCAAACCCTCTACCAGCAAATGCAGCCCAAACAGACCAGTCCCTGACCTCAGGGCACTGAGGAAAAGCCCTGAGGGATTCAAATAAGGGCAAATTGAACTAAGTGCTGTGAAGGCCCCGAACACCATCACCATGAGGGCATGAAACGAGGAACCTAACCTAGACTTGAGGGTCACAAGAGGGTTTCCCTGATGTGGCAACCTAAGTTGAGACCTGAAGGAAACTTAGATTAACTAAGAAAAGTGAGGGTGGGATATGGTGGGCCTTCCAGGCAGAATAATGTGTGTGTTCTGTGTGGGAGAGAACTGACAGTTGGAAGAGCATGGGAGAGCCAGGGTAGCCACAAAAGGAGTATGGGGCATGCCAATGCCAACCACACTGAATCTGCAGAGGAACAGCAAAATGAAGGGAAGCCACTTACTTTAGCTGACAGAGGCCCTCTGGTCTTGGCCACAGCCCTTTCCCTCAGCCCCTCACCTATCACCCACAATAATCCTCACCACCTCATGGAAGGGAAGACCTGTCTCATCTCCTGAATGCTGGCAGGAGGGAATAGAGGCCTCTGTTCCTAGAAGAGGTCATAGGCCTCTAGCAGGGAAACGAGAGGGGCTTCTTCCAGCTGTGTCGATCTTAGGGATTCCCAGCAGAAAAGGAATGGTGAGAAAGACTTCCCCCCCCCCTTTTTTTTTAAATTTTATAAATTTATTTGACAGTCAGCGAGGGAGGGAACACAAGCAGGGGGAGCTGGAGAGGGAGAAGCAGGCTCCCTGATGAGCAGAGAAGCCCATGTGGGGCTCGATCCCAGGACGCTGGGATCATGACCTGAGCTGAAGGCAGGTGCTTCACGACTGAGCCACCCAGGCACCCCAGGGACAGACTTCCTTAGAAGAGCATTTCCAATTTCTCTCCTTTGTTTACCTTGTCTGGGCCTGAAGGTGGTACCAGTGGGGACATGGGAGAGGACGGGCAGCCCAAGGGATGGGACCAGAAGTGGGTGGGGAACTTACCAGAGGGGTGGCCTGAGGAGCACAAAGAAGACTCTGCAGATTAACTTTCCCCAATTTCTCCCAAGGTCAGGTGGGGCCCTCCAGCAGGTTTCCACCTCCCAGAGGCCAGATCAAAGACACGTGTAATGAAAAGGCCCAGAGGCCCTACCGATGCCTACAGAGGCAGCAGACTGTTATGGGAAGCAGGCGGCTTATTCTGAAGATGCATCGCGCAGCCGAGAGAAGTCATCCCACTGGAAGGGGCCAGGCTTGAGGAGTAGTCCAGGTGGGCCCATACGCCTAGCAGGGAGCTGCGGGGCCCCAGAGGGAAGCAGGCATGTATGGGGCTCAACTCCAGCTTGGGCTGAAGAGGGGAAGGCTCCCGCTGCACCCGGTCCCTGCACCCAACCCCTGCACCCAACTACACCCAAAGTGTCCGGAGAGTCAGGGCCAGGCCTCCCTCGATTCAGGAAGGCCCCTCGGTGGTTTTGTGGCTTGCCGGCATCCTCTCCAAGAGAAGGGAGGCCAGGCACCGATTGGAGGAAAACTTCCGAGGTGGAAAGTCCAATCCTGTGGTCCGGTCGTCCGGAAGTCCATTACATCCCATTCCTCCCTCTCCACTGGCATTGCCAGATCGGTGCTGGTGGGCTCCAATGCAAAACCCGAGTTCCTGCCTTGGCCCAACAGGAGGGGGCGCTGCCAGAACCGTCTCAAAGAGTAAGGGGCTGGCGTAGGGCGAGGCCCTCGGGTTGCGGGAGGCCAAAGACAGCTACAGAAATCTCGGTCTGGTCTCGGTAGCCCGAGGGGAGGACTCGAAGAAGGGGTCCGCCCAGAGGGGGCCTGGGGAGGGCGGGGCTAGCCTGGGAACCAACCGTTTCTGGAAAAGGGCCGGGCGGTGCCGAAAGGTCGCGTTCTAGAGCAGGCCTGAGACCTGGGAGGCTCGTTTTAAACCTGCACTCCTGGGAATGCCTGGGTGGCTCAGACGGTTAAGCGACGACCTTCGGCTCAGGTCATGACCCCGCATGGGGCTCCTTGTTCAGTACGGAGCCTGCTTCTCCCTCTGCCTGCCACTCCCCCTGCTTGTACTCTCTCTCTGATAAATAAACAAACAAACAAACAAAATAAACCTGTACTCCTGGCCCTACCTCAGGGATGTTGATTCCACAGGGGCTCCCTGGCAACATTCAAGAAAACAGCCAAATGAGGTTTCTCGAGGGGGTAAATATGACTAAGGAATGATCTCTTTAGAGAGTATAGGTAGGAGATAAAGGAAGTGTGTTCTTGAACTGAGAGCAAATCCTCTGCATGTACAGGCCAACAGCCAGGGGAGTGTTTGCACTGTGCATCTCCACTTGAAGATGCGTGGAATCTCTCACCTCCCCATTTGTCCCAACCGCCCAGAGTACTTGGCATGACCGGAGCTATGAACAGCGAGCTGGATATTGGTGTGGGTGAAGGTAGGGGTCTCTCATGACCACAGGACAAACAAAACATGTGAGTCGGGGTGCAGTTCGAGTTTAGTGTTGCTAAAGAGAAAAGACAAGTGATGTACACAACCGGGACCCTTGAAACATAGGCCCACACCCTGAGAAGCCACAGTCCTTCCCCACGCCTGCCGGCCCTGTCAACTGCCCCTCACCTCCATCCCACTGTTTGGTTTTCAGCAGCTCCAAAACTCCAGCTCAGGACTTTTGGCACTGACTCCTGCCCTGCCCCCGTCATATTCGGTCCCTCTGACTGGAACCTTATCCTCCCATATATCCACAGGGCTGTCTCCTACTTCTCCTTCCTCTCTTTGCTCCAATTTCCCTTTCAATCTCCTTTCCACTCACCCCATCAAATGTAAACTCCAAGAAAACCAAGTCCTCACCGTCTTGCTCACAGCTGTATCCCCCAAGACCTAAAACAAGAGCTAGGGAGTTTAAGTTTGCCTGCATTTACTCTGCCAGGCATTGCTCTGGACGCTTAAACCTATCTTAACTCATTTACTCTCCTCAACACCATTTTCGGTAGGTACTATTATTTACAACCTCGTTTCACAGATGTGAAACTTAATACGTGTTACAAACAAAATAAATACGTATGTATAATCTCCCCTTATTTTGCATAGATGACAGCGACTGCTATCACCCTGGTCTGTGCCTCTCCCCCTTTAAAAAAATTTGTGACAAGGGCGCTATCTGCCAGCATCATCTCTTAATACCAAGGATGTGCGGTAGTGGGAGGCACCACATATTCACATACCATGCGGTTAAATGGGAGGCCGGTAGGCAGCCCGGGAACCATGTTCCACTGCTTCCCAGTCTGAGGGCACCTCCTTGGGGGCACGCCTGGACCCGCAGACCGGCCGACCTTTCTGTGAGGTGGTGAGGCTCAGAGCCGGCTTTCGACCCGAGTCCGCACAAGTCAGAACCCGGAGGCCTTTCCTCTCCTTCTAGTTTCTGCGACGCCTCTCCGCACTCCTGCCACGGCGAGAGCTGGGTGGCCGACAAGCAGCCCACAGGCCGATTTTTCGTTCCTCCCGGGTTTTCCGTTCCGTAACCCATTCCTGTCTGAACTTCTGCCTGGACTAAGTCCTTCCGGACAGGGAGTGCCTCAGTCAATTCCCTCAGAGCAAAAACCTCTTGAGGGAGCAGCTGTCCACTGCGATGGAAATCCGTCAGGGTTTAGTAGTTCACCTGAGCAGTGTACTTTAAAAGCTGACTACCATATTTTTCATATTGCTTACCGTTACTCACAGTTCTCACCTCGAAATTAAGCTCCCTCAGCGTCGCCCTCCGAGGCACCAAGCGGAAAGGGCGGGGTTCGCGCTGTGCCACGTGGGGGCAGTGAAGGCGCAGGGCGATCCTTATGGGAATATGCTGTGCGCTTACCGTCTTCCGCTTCTTACACATCATGCCCCAGTGGACGTTTGAGGGGCCTTTTTAAACGCTTGGTGGAGTTAGTTTCAGCATGTTTTTGTATAGCACTGCCAAACTATGTTGCGTAGCGAGGGAACCATGAAGTTTTGTCTTTTCACCTCGCCCTTTGCCCTACGTGGCGCCGCCATCTTAAGCAGAAATGCATTATGGGGGCCGCCATTTTTGCTCGAACAGGCGGGTATTTCCGGTTCCGGCGGGGGCCTTTTCTCCCTTTTCCTCCGCAGGGCCGGGGCGATAGTGGCTGTGTTGCAGGTCTCTCTGAACTATCCAATTCCATCCTTGTCGCCGCGGCGACACCTGCACTCGCCGCCGCCATGACTGAGCAGATGACACTTCGTGGCACCCTCAAGGGCCACAACGGCTGGGTGACTCAGATCGCAACCACTCCCCAGTTCCCGGACATGATACTGTCCGCCTCTCGAGGTACGGGCTAAGGTGCGGGGCAAAGGATTGAGGGATGAGTGGGTTGCGCGCGTCGCCTGGCGTTGCCAGTGGCGCGCGAGTTGGCGGCTTGGAAAACTCCGTCCCGGTGTGAGTTGGGGCATGCGGACCCGGGCCTAGGCTTCAGCCCGGATAAGCCCGTGAGGCATTCCCACTTGGCGGAGATGGAGACCTAGATTAGCTCGTGGCTGGCAGGAGGATTGCAGGGTTGGAGTTTATTTCATACCCACCTTCTCGCAGGTGTGCCTGAGTGTGCACAGAAGCCTGCGGGGTCGGGCGGGGCGGTGATGATCCCAACATGCCATCTGAGTGCTTGTGCTGAGATCCAGAGGCTGTTTCTGAGCTTCTGCCCGGCCCTGTGCTTAGTGGGTAGTGGATGGACTCCAAGGGAAAGTCGTGTCTCCAATCTCCTTGCTGGCCCGTGCCTTTTTTTCCCCCTGCCTTCGGTTTTTTCATTCTCTGAACTTGGCAGCGGTTGGAGGCCTCTTGTGCCTTTTGTTGGCCCCCACACTATTAAAAGTAGGCTGAGGCTGGGGTAATGTTTGGTGCTTAATTGGAAAGTTTGTTCAGTCTAACATGTTTCATTGAAAGCATCCAGTCTGGTAGCGTGTAAAGCAACTTTTCCAAATTCAGCACTTGTGGCAGCCCTCAGCAGCAATTGTTAAGAATCTCACAGCTAGTCTTCCCACACCCAAGCAGTAGTGTTTATGCTTTAGATCTCAGATCTCAGATCTTTAGATCTCAGACTCAAAAAAGATGTTTAATTGATCTGAATGTTAGAAAAGAGCATCCAAAATCTGCTAAAGTTCTGTATCCCTGAGTTTAATCTTTATGGCATTACTCAGTTCTACTTGACTCTTTTTTGAATAGCCAATCACTTGTCCTTGACTAATAACGGCTCTCAGCCTGTGGTTCTCCTCCACCTTTGTGTGTCTTTGTTATCTTTTATGTCCACCAATGAACTTGAGGGATCCTGGATTATCCAGTAGATCAGCAAGGGGCTATGGGATTCCTCACTGGGTTTTCTCTCTTACCTCCCCTAGATAAGACTATTATCATGTGGAAGCTGACGAGGGATGAGACTAACTATGGCATCCCGCAGCGTGCTCTTCGGGGCCATTCCCACTTTGTTAGTGACGTGGTCATCTCCTCAGATGGCCAGTTTGCCCTCTCGGGCTCCTGGGATGGAACTCTTCGTCTTTGGGATCTCACAACGCAAGTAGCTGGTCAATTAACTTTGGGGCACTGGGAAAAAGCTGGGCAGAAATGATGTACATGTGTTGGGAGGTGGTTTCCAAGGGACAGTGAGGTTCATTGTGGGAACTGTAGGGCAAGAGAGTACCTAGAAAAGATAGTTGGGTTTGTTTGGTTTCTATCCTTGCTGCTTTTAATTAGTTAGGCAGAATTGTTAGGAGTGGGCTGGTTGAGCAGTTTTGCCACATACTGTGGTGGGGAGTTGGCGAGTGTTTGAAGCTGGTAAGCTTGGGAGCTCAGTCTTTGGATGGTCAGGCATAATGGAGGATCCCGGTGATGACAGATGACATTGTCAGCCAATCCCCATGCGGGAGTGAGGACATGTCCTGCAATTCTGAAGGGATTCTCTGGCATATGCTCAACCGTGGGCCTGTTGTGATCAGACCCATGTCCAGACTCATGTGATTAATGGCAGCTCCAGTGAGCCGAAAAGGCCAGGGAAATAGTCTGATGTGAAGGATGTTTGCGGCATTTAGAGACTGACCAAGTCCTCCTCTTCAGGGGTACCACCACACGCAGATTTGTAGGACATACCAAGGATGTGCTGAGTGTGGCCTTCTCCTCCGACAACCGGCAAATTGTTTCTGGCTCCCGAGATAAAACTATCAAGCTGTGGAATACTCTGGGTGTATGCAAGTATACTGTCCAGGTAACTGTGAAGGCACATGTAGAAAGCACATGTTGAAGATTCTCTATTCTTCTCATCTTGCCAGTATGTGGTGATTTCAAGCCTGGCCTGGACTCTAAAGGGTTTTGTTAATACTAAGATTTGGGTTCTGGGGGTGTGAATACTTCCCATGTAACTGAGGGAAGGGGTGGTGGGTTTCATGGGGACCAGGATCGTTTCTCCTGATTTCTGTCTTCTGCAGGACGAGAGCCATTCGGAGTGGGTATCTTGTGTCCGATTTTCACCCAATAGCAGCAATCCCATTATTGTCTCCTGTGGCTGGGACAAGCTGGTCAAGGTGAGCTTGGAACCAGGGTGTAGGGCCTTTACCAGCCAGAATATTCTCCCACTGCCTCCCAGGTGGTCATAAGCTCTAACTTCGAAGGCTTTGTCCCTCAGTTGGCTTTTACTATGGCTGTCTTCTAAGTACAGACCATTAGTTCTTAATACTTTCTCTGAAGTAGCTAATTAAGCCCAGTGTCCCCCATAAAGCAACACACAGAACATTTGTTATCTTTTTTAATCTTAATTGTCCTTGGGTGACCAAGACAAATTCTTTTAACCTTTTTGTTACTGATAGAATGAAAAATAGCCACCCTGTCCTGGAATGCTTTTAAATAAGGTGCCATGCCTTTTTCATTTGTCCTGAGCCCTCCTGACCCCAGTGGATTCAGAGCCAGGTTCTTCACCTGTTACCCCCCAACCTCCCAAACCTAGGTATGGAACTTGGCAAACTGCAAGCTGAAGACCAATCACATCGGCCACACGGGCTACCTGAACACTGTAACTGTCTCTCCAGATGGATCCCTCTGCGCTTCTGGAGGGAAGGTATTCAGGAACTGGGAGTTACTACTCAGTGGGGGACAGTGTTTTAGAAAGAATACTTATGATAATGAGATAGCAATCCAAGATTTCTTAAGATTGCTTTCTAGAAATGACATAGATAAGGCATACTGTTTGGAACAAAAAGATTATTTTCAGTAAAGCTGGTTTCTTGAAGCTATTGATTAGTAGGTTTCAGTTTTTAGAACTGATTGTAGTTATTTAGAAGTTGTCAGAGACGTAGGGTTGGTGAGGTTTCCTGCATGAAAGGAAAGGCTTTCAGAGATCAATATTGGTATTTGAATCCTTAGCTTTTGGGACATTTGTGGGGGAAGGGACAGAATTTTGAGACTGTTGAGATTAACATCTGGAATAGGTTTCATATTGCCCTAATTCCCTTTCCTTATCTTTCCAGGATGGCCAAGCCATGCTGTGGGATCTCAACGAAGGCAAGCACCTTTATACACTTGATGGTGGGGACATCATTAATGCCCTGTGCTTCAGTCCTAACCGATACTGGCTCTGTGCTGCCACAGGCCCCAGCATCAAGATCTGGGTGAGTGTGGGCTATAGTTAAGGCCGAGCACCTGGCTGTACTCTGAGCCCTGGCAATGTTGTGATTTCCTCATATGTCACTGATGGGATTCAAGCTTCCTGAACAACCATGGGGCTATCAGTGGAGATCAAGGAAGAGCAAGTTAACAGCTTCCCAAGATTGGGATTTACAGTGGTGGCAGATATTTGTCTACTAAAGGGGATGGCAAATTACAACAATTTACTCAAACTCAGCACAGTTGACATGTTGGTCTAGATTGTTCTGGTGGGGAGGAAGGGAGGCACGCCTGTGCATTTTAGGCTGTTCAGCAACATCCTCAACCTCTACCCGCCTGCCCCCCGCTCCCCGCCAATGCTTGTAACAGAGTCCCTCCTTATCCTGATTTTGCTCCTTCCCCAGGACTTGGAAGGCAAGATCATTGTAGATGAACTAAAGCAAGAAGTTATCAGTACCAGCAGCAAGGCAGAGCCACCCCAGTGTACCTCTCTGGCCTGGTCTGCTGATGGTCAGGTAAGTAGGTCTCTCCTTAAGTGACTTGGCTTCTACCTTTTCTCTCTCCCTTTATGCTCTTGGTGTGTCTTTGACATAAAGTAAAATGACAAAATTAGCCAGGGTGATTTGGGAGGACCAGATTAGCTGTGCCAGTGAATAGAGTACATGTTCCCGAATTGGAAGGAAAATTGATCTAGCAGGCAGTGATTACCTGCCTTCAGTTAACACCTCAGATAACCATTTTACAAAAGTATGAATCCTTAATACCAGCTGTTGGCTTCTCTAGGAATATATACTGCCTACAACCTGGTGGTTAGGAGATTGGGGATCTTAAAAGAAAGGCCATCTTTATTACTAGAAATGCAGAGTTCTGTGGCTCTGACATGACCTATCATTGTCCTTTCTCCCTTGCAGACTCTGTTTGCCGGCTACACAGACAACCTGGTGCGCGTGTGGCAGGTGACCATCGGCACCCGCTAGAAATATGGCAGAGCTCTAGGAATAAAACATTGGTTTTCTGACTTTTAGAAAGTGTCTTTTTCTGATAAACAAGAAAAGCTACTTTGTAATGCTATGCTACATCACAATATCCTGTGTCTCGAGTATAGATCCTCTAGGCCTCCCTTAAGCCTGGCGAAAATGTTCTTCAGGAATAGTAAAACCTCAGTCCTAGCTTATAAAGAAATAACAAATAGGCATTTTGTCATTCCTCAAAGCCCGATTACAAAACAAATATTCTGAAACTCCTCAGGTTAGTCTGTCGAGTTGGGTCTTTTTGTTGGAGATTTTTGAATCCATTTATGATGAAGCAACTCTTCACTAGAAGAATTGCGTAATAATTTTTACTCCTTCCATTGTTGGACACTAAAAATTGTACAGAGTGGTCTGCAGGTATTTGTACATATAATCACAGCTGGCTTTTTTCTTCAAGTGGTGGGTAAGTAACATGCAGCATGTTGATGTAGCCTGTACAGATCTTCCATTTCCTTTTCTGTCAGCTCATAATGGTAATGAGATCTCTGGCTTTAGCTTCAACTTTTATGGTATTTCAGCTAGATAAAATCACACAGAAAGACTTTGGAAATGTGAAGATTCTTGGGAAAACCATAGTCCTAAAGCCACAATAGCAGCAAACAAACATCTTCAAGTGCATCCTGAAGAGGGTGCCAGTAAAAAAACAACTACTGTAGGTCATTCAGATGGGTCTAGGGAATGAGTATCAGTCTATGGGAATAAGGTCATGCTTGAGAAAGAGGGCTCACCAAATGTGACCAGTGCAAAAGGCAGGTTATCACAAGAAGGTACAATTAGTCCTCTGTTCTTTGGCATCACATTAGAGGAACTGGCTTACTATGGAAAAAAATGTTGTCTCATCCTGTTTTTGTTCATCTAAAGGAAAGGACTCCACAAAAGAAGCAAATAAACTTTTTATTTCCACAACACAACCCATCTTCCCTTTTCCCCAGGAACATAAATTGACCTCTGCCATCAAAGTAGAGGACAAAAGCTGACAAGTGACAGAAGGCGAGGGGATTACTAGAAAAATAGATTATACCCAAGGCTCTTCTGGGGATCCAAACCCCTGTCCCCAGGCTCCTGGTCAGGGCTCACCAAATGGAGAACTAAAGACATGAAGAGGCTGGAAACTGACACAAGGAACTCCATTGAACAAAGGGGAAAGGAGCCTGGCAGTGAAAAGACCTGGAGGGGTTGGATGGGGTGAGCTTTACTCCTAGTTTGAGTGCTGGAAAAAAGGAAGGGGGAGAAAATAATTTATTGGGTGATATATAATGGTATGTAGTTTAAACCATGTCAACCATTCTAGAGCTCTCAAGCTAAATTCTGGCCAGTCTATGGAGGTAGAAATTGGGGATGGAAGGAGTTCAGAATCCCTCCTACTTCCCCTGGAGAGTAGACATTTATTACCCAGCTCTACCCTTTTGCCCAACCTGCCTCCCCCAAAAAAAGCTTCCAAATCCCTTAGCTAAAATTTGCATCAGAAAATGGAATTGAAATGGGGGCAGACATGAGTCTTGCTCAAGTACCCCAGCCTGGGAACTGACAGGGTTGAAGAGCAGGGGCAGGGAAAGGGAAGTTAAGTAATGGGAGTTAAATCTCCGCTCATCCCCTACTCAAACTCAGACCCCTGGGTGGACAGAGGGAAGGAAAACCAGGCAGCTGTTCTCATCAGGGACCCATGCAGACCTGTTGGACAGACATTGCAGGTGAGAGAAGGCCGAGCTGCAGGCCAGGAGGGTTCTTTAGGCTCCTAGAGGGAGAAGCGGGCCTGGGTCAAAGGGGAGCAGGAAGCAACAAACAGTGGAAGGAGCCTTTGAGCCCCCAAACTTACGGGCCACCCTCCACCACCACCCGCCCCCCAAGTGCTAACCAGAGGGGCCCCTGCGGGTGGCAGGCTTATCAAGGGCAGAGCTTGATACGGGTGCCCTTGGAGAGCACCCGAAAGAAAGGGAAGACACGCTCGCCCAGGAAAGCAGCTGAGAAGGTATGCACATGGGCTAGAGTCTCCGCATTGTAGAAGCCCAGGCGCCCAGCCTCATAGTCCAGGTACACGCCAAAGCGCCGTGGTTTCTCACTTGGGCTCAGCAGTGTCTGCTCCGTTGAGCTCTGTGCCTGGTAGCGTTTGCCGTTGGTGCCCACACACCACACTTCCCGCTGGAGCAGGGGCTGTTGGGGTAGGTGCAGCCGGCGGCGGCGATGGTGATGGCGCGAGGAGCTGGCATCCCCACTGCCCACAGAGGACCCCCCAGAGCCCACCTTCTCCTTATGATGGGTCGATTCACGGGCAGCGCCCACCGCCCAACCCCGCCGCCCGCCCACCTCTACCTCCCAGTAGTGCCGGCCAGAGCGGAAGCCTTGGGCCCCCAAGACGCAGCAGTCGGCTGAGAAGCGCTTGGAATGGTCAGCAACCTCCTGCCGCCGCTCTGCCAGGCGGACCCCCCGGCGGTCAGGGGACAGCATCAGAGCCGGGTGAGCCGTGTCAGGGTCCAGCGTCAGGTCCACTTGGGAGGGGGGAGGACAAATATGCCAGGGCTGGAACAACTTGTTCCCCTGCCCTCCCCTTTGCCTCCCTCCCTCCCAGCCTTCCAGGTGTCCTCACCCCACCCCATCCTAGAGGCCAAACTTGAGTTCCTATGGGCTCCACTTCTTTCCCCATTGTTTCCAGGACACTGGACAGGTCTAATGCTGGCCCTGGCTCTTCTTGCTACCCACCTCCCTCCCCGACCACCAACACCTACCTGGACTAGGACAAAAGCTACTCTTGGCTTGAAGCCCCAAGCAGCCTACCTGTATCCTGCTCCACCTCAACCCCAATCGCCCCCCCTGGGACCCACCTACCCCCTCAGAACCCAATCTCTGGTCTGTAAAGGGAAAGGCAAAGGAAGGTCGTACAGGTGACCTCCCTACCTCGGGCAGCCTGACAGAACATCCGGCTCATTTTCCTCACGATGGCATCTGTCAAGAAGTCATGGCTATGGGGTTGACACGGGTCAGGGGACCAGACCTCTGGGGGCTGCAGCTGTACCTCTTCACACCTGGAGGAAGGGGGACCGGGCAGGGGGTGGGACCATGATATTCCCAGAGGGAAGAGCAAAAGCTGAGGGGAAGGAGAGGAGGGTCCAGGAGGCAGAAACTCGGGTCCTGGGGAAGGAAGGAAAGGAGCGGGATATCCAAGAGAGGTAGGGATGGGGAACCAGATGCCACTGGGTCACAGAGGAAAAGGGTGGCAACACACCTATTGAAAGTCTCCTTGATGTCCTGGGAATAACAGAAACAAAAAGAGGGAGAGGGAAAAAGAGACAAAGAGAGAGTCAGCTGCACAGAGACAGCTCCTTTCTCCCAATCTGATTCCAGCCAGAGAAAGGACTGAACTTGAACAGGGAGTAAGAAAGAGCACCCTCAAGGCCCTCAATAAGCATGTATCTATCTCAGTAATCCCTATGCCTCAGCACACCTAATTCATCTCATCCTGTGCAAGACCAATAACAGAATCTTCAACCCCAGTAAAAGAATTTTCACAACATGACTTGGTCATCTTTTTCAGGATATTGCTGTCAAAAATTCTTTCCTCAACTCTCCTTTAAAACCTTCATTCTACAACTGAATCTTCTTTCTTTTCACTGGGTATAATCACACGTACACCACATTTGGCATTAACTCTGTCCCCAGCCTCAAAAAACCTTTTGGTCTTAGGTTAAATCATCGTGGGTTCCTCTCAATGAGAAGAGAGGCAGCTCTGAACAGATGTTTGGTAAGCATTGCCTGACAGAGCAAGTACAGGGTTTTGGGGAGACAGGGAGATAAGGAAGGGGGCACTGCTCACCTGGAGCAGCCGCAGGCCCCCCTGCTGGCTCCGCTCCTGGGCCTCGGCCAGCAGGCGGCTCAGCTGGGCAGCCTGCTCCGCCAGGCGGCTAGCCGCTGCTCCTGCACGCCCTAGCTGGGCTTCGTGCATCTCTCGGAGGCGCCGCTCCAACCCTGCCTGCTCTTCAGCCAGAAACCGTGTCAGCCGCCCGAACTCCGAGGCCACAGCTGCCAGCTCTGACTTCATCTGGCTCTGGGATGATGCAAAGGGGATGGTGGATACCACCTCAACACACAGAAACATAAACTTCCAATTTTGCAACTGCTGCCCCTCAATCCAAGGTAATGGAGCCCTACATCCCAAATGGAAAGAGGCCCCTGTCCCCTTCCCCGCCTCCCAGCCTTACCAGGCCCCACTCCCACACCCCCAGCACAGTGGTCTCAAACTCAACAACTTCTGCCGGTAACTTTATCTCCACCCTGGCTAACTAACTTGATTCATTCTTCAGGTCTAAGCTTAAAAATATTCCCTCCAGATCTAAATCAGGACCACCCCCAAAAATATCACTGTATATCATGGCATTAATCTTAGGTTATGTTTACGCTGAAGTATCTTTTAACATCCTTTTCCACCACTGCATAATCTCTGTTTGCCACAGGGTCCTCAGACCCTGGAAGAGCACCAACCACAGAGTAGGTACTTAGAATTTTTTGAAATGAATAAATTAAAAATTCAGGAATCAGGATATGAAGTTAGGGTCTTGACTATACCACTAAAGACCTCAGAAAGTCACCCAATCCTTCTAGATCGGAGTCTAGCAAACTCTTCCTGTAAACAGCCAAATTATATTTTACACTTTAAGAGCCAAGAGGCAAAATCATGGGCATCACTGTGTAGGTACTTCTACATATAATGACAGAAAACTTCTGCCCACTCTTACCCCATTTGCCTGGGCTGGGGAATCCCGATAGTGGGCATGCTTTCCACCCACCAACTAGAGACATTCTTGGGACAAAGAATAACAGGCCAGAGAGAGAAAGGATGTTCTGACTGACCAAGTGGGTGAAGGAAGTCAGTTTCACCCTCTGCCCCACAGACACTCAGATCTGACATCCTCTCTCTGTAACCGAGGACCCCAGAGCATCTGGCTAGAGGCAAGAGGACTCCATGGCTCCCAGACTCAGATTCCACCACTTAGTGCCTGGCAGTAGCCAGCAGCAGAGTTCCTAATGTGTAGGTGGCAAAGAGTAAGCACAAGCCCTGGGAAGTGGCAAGACCCCTCAACTGGCCAGAGTGGTAGGCGTGGGAGAGATGAGGGAAGAGGTCAGACAAGAAGGATGTCCTGGCTTGGTCTCCAAAGCTCAGTGCCAGGCCATTCTCAGTGCCTGCTGACCTTACAAAAACAGGTACAGAGTTGGGGGTGGGGGGTTGATATTATGGGAAAAAATATCTAAAAATACTCCTTGGGGAGGGGTGATCAATCATGAAAAACAGCTGAGAAACACTGGACTAGAAAAGACTAAGTCTCTGCCATGCTAACATTCCTATTGTCCATTAAACACTCTGGCCCCCCTCTCCTGCTCAGGGCTGCCCTGCCATCTGTCCTGGGAACTGGGGCTCCTCTGATGGCTGTTATGTGGATTTTCCTTGCCCATTTCTGCCCTCTGTGCTATCCGGTGTGGTGGGCACTGGGCCTGGAGTGAGGTGTCTGGGTGGTAAGCCTGCTTTGCAGCCCTGGGCCAGGGACCCAACCTCTCTGCCCCAGGCCTGCTTCCACTCCCATTTTGGAACCTAGGAACGAACACGCCCTCTACCGTCTAAAGCCCCTCTCTCTTCAGGATCCTGAGAATGTGTCTACTTCTCTCCCAGGCCTCGGCTGCCCCTCTTCAGGGAATCTAGCCACCACTTTTGAGAGTGGGCAGCCCATCTTCCCTGCCTGATCACAGAGCCAGTCAACCCCATCAAGGACATTCACCCACCTTCAGCTCTGTCACCCGCCTTTCCTCCTTGGCCTTCATCTTCTGCACAGCCTCTAGGTGCTTCCTCAGTGGTTCCACATGCCCCTGCAGTTTGGCCTGAGGGAATGGGAAAGGAAGGTTAGAGGCCTGGGATGGGAGAGGCACCTGCTTTCACCTCCCCCATCTTCCCTGCAGTGCCTGGGGGCCACCTCCCCCATCTTCCCTGCAGTGCACTGGGGCCCAAAGCCTGATCCCCACCACAGGTACCAAATAAACATCATACTCCCTTCCTCCCCTTTCTTCTCTTCAGATGATGACAAAGGCCTCCAACATTCTGCCTGCACTCATGTACAGAAGCCCTGGGTGTGTTCTCTAAAAGTAGGATCCTGAGGACTACAGAGCCCCATACTCGGAGTTGGAGTGGACCTGGCCTGAAGCCTTCACCACACAAAGTCCTTCCACATGAATGTTCCTGCCTATGGTCCCTTCCCCCTCATAAGCAATCTTCCTTGTAACTTTCATCTCTAAATACTTCTCTGACAATTTTGTGCCTGTGCTAAAGATCCTTCAGTGGTTCTCCACCACCTGCAAAATATGAGGCTCTCATTGCTTCTACATTTCTAGCCTCCTCTCCTACACTTGCCCCTTCTAATACAGACTCTTAGTTTTAGCCACATAAAACTACCTGTCTTTTCCTGAATGTAATTCCGTATCTTTATCCATGCTGTTCCCTCTGCCTGGGATTGCCTTTCTCCGTTTGGCTCAAGGCATGCTTCCTTTAAAACCCAGCTACCTGACCATGGTTCAGATCCTCCCTGCCTCCAACTTACTCTGTCACCCCAAGGAACATGAATACAACCTTTACAATACTTCTGAGGCACTGATTTTTAGGTATGCCTCCCCCAGGACACAGGGGCTCCTGGGGGCAGGGGCCCCCCTTAATTTCTATGCCTCTCTGTCCATTTCTCTCCCACTCACTTACTAAATGGAAAACAAAAACCGTCTCTTCCTAAGGTTTTAACCTTCACAGCCAATATGCATTTGAGTCTATGTTCCAATCACTTGTAACAGAATCTTTTTCTTTAAAAGGCTGTTAGAGACCAAAGATGGGCCCAACCTGTTTTTTTTTCCTTTTTAATGTCTCCTACTACTTCTGCCTTTCTCCTTCCTTTTCCTTGAGAGATAGTACAGGGCAGAAGAGCTCAAGCCTAGACTCCAATCTAAACCTGAATGGAACCAGATGACCTGATGCGAGCCACATTTCCAGTTTCCTCACCTTACATGGGAATTGGGAATAACAGAATCTACCTTATGGACAGTATGCTTCATACAGTGTCTGGGATGTACCAAAGATCAATAAATGTTATCTAGTATTCTCTACCTATGTCTAAGCTGCCAGTGACAACCTGATAATGACCCCTGAACTAAAGAGGTTACTGACCCAGAGTACAAAAGGCAGTTGTTGCACAGGATAAGTGGTTGTTGAAAAAATTACATTAAAAATATTACAAGCAATCCCTTACATGAAAGTAGTATAAACTACAAAAAATTTTGTCTTTTGATATTACCTTCTTTTCTCCAACTCTATTCAGAATTTATGATGCTTAAATTTCCATTTAATATTTTTCCTAAATAACTGACAAAAAATTCATGAGCACAAATCCAGAGTACTATTTAAGAGAAATTATCAAGGACTTCCACCTTTTTAGGAGCTTTATTTATACATCATTTGTATTATTACCTATTCAATAAAGAAATATTTCTAAAAAACAACACTGTTCCAAGCTAGTGCTAGTTAGTGTACATATTTGAAAGGGATAAACTACCTGCCCATAAAATAGCCTGTAAGTTAGAAAAGGAATCACTCAAATTAGTTTTATATAATAAAACTTATGTATTTACATTTGCTGATCAGTTAATGGCAGATTATTTGCATCTATGTGGCCTCCTCAAACTGCAGAGCCCTACTGGGCTGGCATACAACAGATGTGGCTAACACAAATTAAAATCCAGTTTCAGAAGCTCTTCAGAAGAGTCCTGTAGGAGGAGGGTGGAGAAGGGATGGAATGCCCATGAATAGTCCACCCCAAGATTCAGTTAACAAACTGACTGCCCATTGATGGGTACAGTTAACTAGGAGCCAAAAGGAGGTAAAAAAAGGACAAAATGAGATCACAGCCTCCCCTAACAACACAGGGCCTAAAAAACAGGTGATGTTACCAATGCAGTGATCCCCATGCTACGCTGGGCTTTCTTAAAGATATTTTGATACTCTCCCTGTCTCTGACTCAGAATCTCAAGTGGTAGGGCCCACTGTACTTTTGAAAACTCCCCTAGTAATTGGGACAATCACCGTGTGGAAGAAACAGTTACTTGTCATGAGGGTATAAGTTTGTCTTAGCTGTACTGCTCATAGCTGAGAAGTTCTAGACTCGTTACTCTAAAATTAGGGTAATGATAAAAATTATCTAAATGAGGTTACTGTGTGACAATGTATGAAAACACAGGTCATAACACAAAGAAGTTCCGCACAGACCACATAGGAGCTACCCTTTCTTCCTCCTGGTCCCACTATCTCAAACCCATCCCAGGAATGCTATTTGTGCTGGCTGTCTCACAGACAAATCTTACTTATATCCCAAAACAGTGAGGCCAGAAGTAGGGTGCAAAGTATTATCCAAACTAGAATCAGACTCCAAGAAGTCACATGTCAGGAAAGTCAAACTAACAAGACATCTAAATGGCGGTGACACTGTTAACAGTATGCAGGGGCGCTGGGGCAGGGGAAGGGGGTCATAACCAAGTCCATCACTTACTAGTAGCTGTGTGGCCCTGTGTATGTGACTTAAATCTGTTTCCTAATCTGTAAAACAGGGATAGAAACCATATCAAACTTACAGGATTATTTTGAGTTTTAAATGAGTCCATGAAGTGCTTAGTACAGTGCCTGGTGTACATAGTAAGTAAAGTGTTCAGTAAATATTAACTTTTAATCCTGGAGAAATTAAAGTTCCAAGACTTTTAGAGATGCCTGAGTGAATATTCACAAGTGCAGAGCCCGGTCTTCTGATTTAGAAGCCTCTCCCTTTTTTCTGCATTCTCAGGAAAGGTAAGTTCTAGTCAGTACATTAGACTGATTCAGATCTAACAAAAGTCCGTGAGGAGAAACAAGCCATATCAGGGGGTAGGTGAGAAACCCATTAAAAGGCAAATGCAGAGTATCTGGGTCTGACACTAGTAGTCATTTCTACATTCCTGCTCCTTAAGGCACTTTCTTATTCTTTGAGGCCCCAAGTCCTTCCCAACTCTAGGGGTCTGAGTCAAGGACAGACTGAAGACTCACCCAGAGGAAAATGAGACTGGTGGTAAAGCCTGAGGGGATTGTCACCTGCACTCCTACACTTAGAGACAGTGGAAGTGTGAAACAGCAGTGCTTTCCCTAAGAGATGCAACCCAATGATACGGTATCATATGCGCTTTGCCCAATTTCTTTTGAGGAAGCCAATCTTCCTGGTCTTCTTCACTGGTCCGCTTTGTCTGTACAGGATCCTTCTCAGTCTAACCCACCTTGATGCCAGTAAGTGCTAAGTAAAGGAAAATCAGCTCACCAGTGCATGAAGTTTTGGGGTGGGGAGGGGACATGTTTCCTTTTCCCAGCTCCTCATACTTCCTCTCCACCCCCACTAAACTCCCCTCTTCTACTTCTCTCACCTTATACTCCTGCACCACCTCCTCCAATGGCACCACGCTGTGTTGTTTGTGGCTCCTGGATTCTCTGCACACCACACAGATGGCCTCTTCATCCACCTCGCAGAAGAGCTTCAGGGCTTCCTGGTGTTTGGGACAAATGCCCTGCTCGCTCCCACGGCTCCCTCGACCAGGAGTTGGGTGCATCTGCCGAATCACCTGGACCATGTTGGCCAGCTGCAGGTTGGGGCGGAAGCTCCGCCTGGGAAAGCTCTTTCGGCACTGAGGGCAGGTGAAGCACCTCCGAGGGGCTGGAGGCGGGGGCAGTGGGGTGACGGGGTCTAGCTCCTCTTCCTCATCCTCCTCCAGTACTTCCTCCTCGTCCTCCTCATCCTCCCCTCTCAGGTCCTCCTCCATGTCCCCCAAGTAGTAGTCCAAATCTTCCTCCTCGTCCTCCTCCTCCCACACGTAGTCCATGTTGTCCCAGTTGGACCCTCCCATGCCACTGGTCCAGAACACACCCTCCTCTTCCTCCTCGACCTCCTCCTCCATGTCGCCCTCATAGTCTTCATCCCGCATGGGGGTGTCCCACCCTCCACCAGCTCCCACAGCCTCCACTTCCTCCTCCTCTCCGTCCTCCTCTTCCTCCTCCCGGTCCAACTCATCTCTGTCCTCCTCATCCTCCCCTCCCCACAACTGGGTTACACACACTCGGCAGAAGTTGTGCCCGCAGCCGATGGACACGGGGTCCGTGAAGTAATCGAGGCAGATGGCGCACACCGCCTCCTCCTGAAGGGTCTGCACAGGGTTGGGTGCCATGGCAACGGCAGCCATCTTAGTGTCCAGTCAGCCAGTGTAGATGGGCGGTGGGGGGGCGGGGGGCGGGGGTCTTCCCTCTCAGACGCCCTGACGACCCGGCCCCACCCCCACCCCGCCTCTCCACACCTTGCCTCAAGCGCAGGCAGAGGAAGGTCCTCCCGACAACCCACCCCTCCACACAGAGTTCCCTACTCCTAGACGACAACCGTGTCTCTGCGAGGGGAGGGGACAAAGCTGAGCGCTACAGCCAAGTCCCTCAGGTGGCCCTGAGTGCAAATCTGTCCCAACGCTCCCTTGGCCTCCTCATAAACCCCCGCCCCTCCTCACTTCCTGGCTCCGCCCCCTCACTTCCGGCCTTCCTTCCAACACTTCCGGTATCTGCGAATTTCCTAAGCTCGCGAGTTCCCTCCGCCGTAGCGCTACGCCCCCTTCTTTCCTCCCGGGCCCCTGGGCGACAGGAAACGGCGAGGAGACGCTCTAGCAGGCACACGGGAACAGGGCGTGAGGGCTAGAACGAAGGAGGCCCACGTCTCTGTAATACGAAGGAGCAGGGAACGCGGACGACCCGGAAGAACCGGCCTCCCCCATCCCCCACCACTGGGGATAAACTTCGGGGGACGGTGGAAGCGCTTAGCGGCCGTCCGCTCTCGGTGCTGTGACCGCGTCGGCCCGGCGCCATCCTACTAACCGAGCACTGAGGACTGCACCAGGGACTCCGGACGGCCGATGCCGGAAGCGGAGGGGCGGGTCCCGGTGAGCGTCCTCAAGTACTTCCGGCCCTTCTAGGCCGAGGACTTTGTTGTTTGGGAACTCAAGAGTTCTAGGAGACCTTGCCAATCATCCCCACTATAGTTGGCATTTCCACACGCATTTGAGAAACTGCCGTCTGGTCACTGTCGTATCGTTTAGATGAACTTTTCTAACGGCCCATCAGTAAAGGAATAGTGAAATCATTACGTGAACATTCACACAGTGGAACATTATCACGTTCTTTACCTGTAAAAAGAGAATCCTTTTCAAGATGTATTGTGAGGTGAGAAAAGCGAGGTGCTGAAAAATGTAGACTGTACTACCATCTGTAAAAAAGGGGGGTGTTAGATGTATTTGATAACTTTATCGTCCTGTATTTACTCATATAAAATAAGGGTAATAGTCCCTATCAGAGGGTTTTGTGAAGTTAGAGTTAATATAATTTCAAAGCGATTAGTATGTTGCTTAGCACATAGTAACTGAGTTCAGTGCCGTCGGTTCATTCAACACTTTCTGAGCTGGGCACCACGCACGCTACGTGCCCAAACTACTACCTCGAGGTCTGTATGCACGAGTCCCAGTCTAAGGGCAGGGGCTCAAACTGGGTTTGTGGTATTCATTTTACTTGAGAGAATCCCATCCAGGCTGTAGAACTATAGATGCCGCTTTGGTACGCAGAGCATCTCTGTCAAATTATTTTGGCGATAGAAATAATACCTGAGGCTTTTGAAAATTTTCTCCTTTAATTAAAAAAGAAGGGAAAACCTGCAGGGGCAGTTACAGGAACGTAATTCATGTGCAGAATTGCCCGTGAGTGCCGGCCGCTGCGGGATGCCAGGGCTGCGTACGCAGAACTAACCCTGTTCAGGAGGCGCTTTCCCGCCAGTGGGGAAACTCCCAGTGGACGCCTGCGTCCTCAGAAGGGTGGCCGAACACGCCAAAACCAGTAATCCTCGTGGGTGAACAACCATACGAGGCCATGCCAAGAGAAGTGTGGCCACCAGACCAGAAGACAGCTCAGCCGCCAGCGGAGGGAACGTCTGCCGCTTGGAACTGTGGCTTAGCTCAACCCAGTCATTCCCCGCCCTTCGTAGCTTCAAGGTGGTGTTGGTCAAAGTTAGCTGGTGTGGGTTTCCGTAGTGTAGTGGTTATCACGTTCGCCTCACACGCGAAAGGTCCCCGGTTCGAAACCGGGCGGAAACAACTTTTGGTCTGCGTTTCATTTCTACGGTCACTTCATCCACGCCTCTCTTGCACCCCGAGGAGACTGGCCCCCCGGCTGTGGTCACAAAGAGGGAAGGACGTGTATGGCCATCTCTTTTTTTTTGAGACAGGCAGTAAAACGGGACAGCAACAGCACAGAGCTCAGAACACGCCCCCCATAAATGCTCCGGTATAAATTCAGGTCTCGCTCCTCAGCTAATCTCTTCCTCTTCCCTGCAAGAGCCCGCAGAGCCACCTCTCCCGGCTTGAGGGAGCGTAGGCTTTGGATCCTCCAGCCCTAGTCACTAGGACAGTCAGACACACAGTAGGTGCTCCATATTTGCATAATTGCTTTTAAAAGTGTGCCCTCATCCCTGCACGTGCGTTTCAGTCTTCTGGGATAGAATAGGAGCTACGTGTAGGTGCCCGGCTAGCTCAGTCGGTAGAGCATGAGACTCTTAATCTCAGGGTCGTGGGTTCGAGCCCCACGTTGGGCGCAGGTTCTTTTGAAAAGAGGAAAAAAAAAAGAACTTTTGATGTAAAGTCAGGCAACAAGGTTCTCTCCAGACCGACAGCGGGTGGAACTCGGCATTCCTGGCGGGGCGCGCGGAAACTGGGCTGGTGGTTGCTAGTAGCCCAACAAAAGACTGAAAGGCCCTCGCTTGGCTGAAAAGCAGTGAGGGAGGGGTGGATGCCAGCGGACAAGTTCCCCGGAGGGCCTGCTCCTCGGGCCACCATTCCGCTCGCGGAAGTTCGACTGCCCACGGTCAACGCGTATTGGGCGCCTTCTGTTGACCAGACTGCCAGTCGGGTGTCCGCGGCGCGCTGCGCGGGAGGGGAGGGTGCGGCGTCGCTTCCGGAAGCTGCCGGGGGGACCCAACGGCCGCCGGATTCGCGACCACTTTTTCTGGGTGACTTAGAGGCTAAGCATTCTCGCGCTGTGGCCGCCGCGGTCGGGTTTTTTTTCCGGTGAGAAAAGAGTATTCTTCGTAATCTGAGACCCTCATCTTCAGTATATTCCTCTTTTTAAGAGTCCATCTTTTGTGAAATGTTGCCCCACACAGAGAGGAATGTAAAAATATCCTTTATTTTGGAACACCCTAACATGAACATCCTCAGTTTACTGGTCTTGTCAGGAAATGCTTTCTTAACTTCAATTGAACTGCTTTTTTTAGTCCTGCAAATTCAGCCCTTTTTCTGTTTTCCCTATGTAGAAGTCTCCCTTAATACACGCCAGATTGCAAGAGAAGTCTATTAGCCATGTAAAGCTCGTTTATTGAACTTGCTAAGCAAAGGAT
The DNA here is from genome assembly GCF_054177405.1 of Leptonychotes weddellii. NCBI lineage: Eukaryota > Metazoa > Chordata > Mammalia > Carnivora > Phocidae > Leptonychotes > Leptonychotes weddellii. The sequence goes on along the minus strand of NC_138375.1, from coordinate 131,780,266 downwards.
TGAATCGCCTTCAGTCTGAGAAGTGTGTCCAAGACGGGAATTAGGGAAAGTTTAGCATGACACCGTATAAGGGCAGTCTAGACAGGAATTGGTCAAAGTTGGTAAAATAGAAGGATTTGCTGGTACAGTCCTACCTCGATCATGTGAAACTTATGGTTACTATGGTCCTAATATGGTCTTATCTTGGAATTAAAGGGTCTAAATAAGCTTGTGTCCCAGGATTTTCAACTTTGACATTTTCGCTTGCACAAATACTTATGGATTCGTTTGCAAATTGTAGTTTCAGGGCCTTTTTTTTTTAACCTCCTTCACTGGAAATGGAAAACATCCTAAAAGATCCTGGCTTTCATTAAGGGGAAGCCAAAGTGGACAGGCTTCTTGTTGCCATCTCCCAACAAGCTAGGGGCATCCCACCGGAGCTTTTTGCTACAATTCCTGCTTCTCTTTCCTCTCCACCACTTCCACAGTTGCCCCTCTAGCCAGGCCCAATTTGGAATCCCCTTTGGTAAGTGATCTGCTGCTCTTAACACAAAAGAGTCAAGAGTTGATCAGTTCAGACATTCGGCAAACACAAGGAAAGTAGGATTTTTGCCTTTCTCCTCCTTGGCGATGGAGGCAGAAGGACTCTATCTGATTTACATTTCAGAAGGATTCCTTCAGGAACGATGAGCAGAATGTGTGATGGGAGTGAGACTGGGTCATAGAGAGGAATTGGATGTACACAGCCATGGTCTAGACCGGAAGCAGCTAGCACAGCAGTGGGGAGGCAGCAGCCAGATGGGAGAAGGGGGTGAAGGAGCTAGGTGCACGGTTTATACCTGGGCAGGAGAGGGAGTTCCCCGGTTTCTGCTTTAGATAGTTTAGTAACAGAAATCAAAGACTGAGTGTAGGAGTAGGGGCAACACTGACCCCACCTTTGGCCCTCCATCCTCTTCAAGCCAGAGCAGTGACCTCCCTCCCACTACATGTTCCAGGCCTGTGGAGGTTAATATGTGCCGTGACATGGAATGCGGGAAGGCTTGTTCTGATCTTCCCTAAAGTGGCACGCAGAAGGCCCCACTTTAGGTAACTACCCTATGACCTCACCACCATACTCCTCATTCCATAAAATCTAGGGATTAAGGTTGGACTGGGTGGAGAATAGCTGTGGAGAATGACCCGGCACCGCCGGGATGGTTTGTCCCCACCCATACTCCCTGTCAGTAAGTTACCCTGAATAAAACTGTGTACGATATGGAGTGGCTTGCTTCATTTTTTCCCTCTTAACGTGCCTTCTCAGTCCAGAAGGTACTTCACTGACTCTCCTCCACCTTCTAACACTGAGGAGTGGGGTGGGGGGCTGAGAGAGAAGTAATGAGTTTACTCTTGAACAGGTTGGGAGATGTCTAAAAGGACATGTCCAAGATATGTGGATCTGAAGCTTGGGGAGCACTGTCATTGCTGGAGCCACAGACGGGCAGGGTAGAGGTTGGGTCAAGCTGTCAATCGCAATTGACTCTCCAGGGAGATAGCCTTGGGTAGACAGATGGAGAAGGAGTCGGAATAGGAGTAAAGCTAGCAGTGAAGCTTCCACTGAGGTCAAGAAGTTAAGATGTGCAAAAAAAAAAAAAAAAGGAACAGATCGGTAGAGTCAAATTCCATACGCGGTCTAGTAAAGGAAGGTGGCAAGGCGTCTATGGATTGGGCCACCTGCAGGCACCTGGTGACCTTGATCAGAGAACTAGACTCAGACAAGAGGACCTCCCGCCGAGTGGTCTGGTGGAGAGGGGCTTACAAGCTGAAGACACTCAAGGATCCCAACTCAGCAGGACTCAGCCTCCACTCCAATTCCTGGCTCTGCAGGTCTTCCAGAATCAGTGTAGGCAACCGAAAAAATATTTGGCAATATTAAAGCATCAATACTAATCTTACATTTGCATATATAGAGTTCTACATATACCATGTGTTAAGCCTCATCCCAATTCTGGACATTCAATGCTAGTATTGATTGGTTTTATTTTTAGAAAATATTTTAAAGATTTAATTACATTTCAAAATTTAAATTTTCAGTTTTATTTGAATAACAATGACTTAGAATTTGATATTTCAATTTCCTTTTTATTTTTAATAGATAATTCCACATAATTTAGAAGAAACACAGTCATTTTGAAAGCATATGTAAAACTAATTTTTGGCTTATTTATATGTACATTTTGACGAAATATATTCAAATCTTGTATTCTTTGAATGTATTTATCATTTCCTTAATCCTTTAGATCTTTAGTGTCAATCCAGCACAAAATGGGTGAAAATTTAAACCCTCCAGCTGTCTCGCTAAAAGAGACAAAATGGAGAGAATTATCTAGTCTCAAACCTCCAAAGCCACATTTACCTTCCTTGCTGCGAGGCCTGCTGCTTTCATTCACTGTTTTGTTTTTAATTGCTGAATGTGACTGGTTTCCCGACCTACTAATGGGTCGCGCTCGGCAGTTAGACAACAATATTTCCGGGGGCCCACGTACAATATTTCCAAGGGCTCTGCGTCGCAGGTAGGGTGAAGAGACCCGGGCAGTGCCCATGACTACAAGTCTTACAAGGATCCTGGAAAAAAAGCTCTTTCGTTGTCTGTTTCTGTAGTGCAGTGGTTATCACGTTCGCCTACCACGTGAAAGGTCCCCGGTTCGAAAGGGGGCAGAAACAATTGAAATAAAGTTGGCTGTTTTCTTGTTGTTGTTGTTGTTGTTGTTTTTCTTTTACCTCAAACAGTTTAATTGAATTTGTCTACTTCAGTCATCTGTCTTTGTAATGTATGTGCATATATATATATGAATACTCTTTACAGTTTTACACGTACTCTTGTCTTTTCTAATTCATGACCAGTTCACTTTAACCAATATAGTCCAGGTCTCTAGGTCTGTGGTATAAGAAGGTGGTCTATGTCTTTAGAGCATTCCTTCAAAGAACTTAGAATCCTGGCCGGTTAAAAGGCAACAAAAGGCAGGAATGCCACGCAACCACCCATGAAATATTAAAAAGCGCAAGCAGGAATGAGCTGGAAATATTTGGTGGAAGTCAGGCCAGGGAAAAGTATTCACAGGAAAGATCGTAGCGGTGGTGATGACCGCGCCATGTACAACGCACTGTGTTGAGGGTGTCCGGTCCTGTTTAGGTGTCTGCCTCAAAGAAACCTAACAGTCCTGGGAGGTACGTAATATTGTTTACAGGTGACGCCGCTGACGCACAGACACGTCACAGAAGGTGAGGAAACTTGCGGTACAGAAATGGGAGCTCAAGGATGGAGAAGAGGGAAAGAAGCGGGGCACCGAGAGAAATGCAAGCAAGCACAGCGAGGAAACAGCTTTGGTTCTGCTCGGGACTGTCAGTGATTGGCTGCGTGGACCCAACGGCGATGGCGGCAACTCCACACCGCGGACACTACCACGAGCGAGTTTAAATTCTTCTCCCCTGACTGGTTTCACTCCCAGCTCGGGGCCTCCCATCCACCTGTCCTCAGGGGGGCCACCTCTGCTCCTCCAAGTGGCGCCCTACTGTTCGCTCCCTGCGTACCCCCTAAGACACCCACCTGGTGTCTACCCCGCATTCCTCCCACTGTCCAGTGCGTCCTCAGTGGCGGAGAGCAGTCAAAAGGACCATCAGTCTCTCCAGAGGCGTCTCGGCCAGCCTCTCCACCGATCCTCACATGCAGCTCGTTGGCCTCGAGCCTGTGGGATGCAGCACGTGTGTTGGGAAGCAGGCTCCAGAGTTCAAGGCGAAAAGGCAGTGAAGTCTTCAGAGAAGCAGCCCAGCGGCGCTCCAGGGCCCCCAGCCCAGTGCTCCTGGCTTGAAAGATGTCGGTAGAGACGCACACCTGTGAACCTCTGTAGTGCAGCTTGCTTTCACGCCTGGAAAATAGGGCTCATGCTTTCACACCTGACGGAACACACTTACACATCTGACAAGCAACTTCTTTCCCAGCACTTCTATCAAACTGGGAAGCCAAATAAAACATCAAGGTTGTAAATCACATTGCCTTTAAAGTTTCACACATCTTAAATGCAGACAAAGCATAACCAAAAACAGCATAAAGTACTAAAAAAAAATCAACTTCATGCCCATTTCTTTATCATTGCTCTTTCATACTTATTTGTATACTTTCCCAGAATTTACAGATGTAACACCCAACCAGGAAGGCTAGGGACTAACCATGGAACTTAGAGACCCAGAGGACTGAAGAGTGAAGGATTCTGGACCTCACCTGGAGAATTCTTCTGGGGCTGCTGCTGACCCAGTTTCTTTTGGGTTTTTGTTTGCTTGTTTTGTTTTGATTTGTTTTTCATGTTTTACTGAGTTGAGGTGAGTCAGTCAGTACATGCCCCTCACCCCAGGCTCTGTACTGCCAGAGTGTCTCCCTTACTTCCTCCAAACTAACTTCCTTGGTGGCCCCAGAACTCTGGGAGGTCAACTCCATCACTCAGTTACTCTTGCCAGAAGGATTTTGGTTTGTGCCTCAGCTAACCAAAGAGTTTTCATCCCTGCTCCTTGTGGACACAGTAAACAAATCCAAAGCAGCACAGCGAACACCAAAAAACCAGCTGGGTTGGGCAACAAGCTCCACAGGAAGCTGTCCGGTTTCCTTTTGGGTTACACTTAATGCTAACTTGTCATTCTGGGTTTAAAGCTTTCCTAGATTCATCTTATTTCAATTAATGCTAACTATTATTCTCTTATTGATGCTTAAATTGTAGCTGCTTGTCAGTGGGAGCCCCTTCACATTGGCTCCTTTATCTTCAGCATCGCCCCAACAATTTGAAAGCATCCTTGTTTCCTGGCAGCAACTCGCGCTTTGGACCCATCTGTAATTTTTCCTGCCTTAGGACGCAGAAGAATGTACAGGGAGCTTAATTTTTTTTTTTTTTTTTTTTTTTTTACAGTGAAGAGTAAAAGAAAAAGCCAAATCTAAGTGCCAGGACAGTGCATGGAACCCAAGGTCTCTGGCTCCCCCTCTTCCGAATACCCTAGGAAAATAGTTTTAAGGACATGAGTTAAGACTGAGGGTTCTATTTAATTGTAGCTCTTGCTAGATCTTTACGTTTTTTTCAAGTAAGCCTCAACATCGTTACTGTACAAAATTATCTACCTACCTTTTTAATCTCTCACTCATTCCTTTTTGCTTTATTTAAAAAAACCTTTTTATTAGGAAATTTGAAGTAGAGATAATGGTATTAGGAAATGCCAAGTACCCATCCTCCAGCTTCAGTTTTCTCTCTTCCACAATCCCAATTTTATCTCTAACCCCATCACTTCCCACCCCACTGGCTCTATCTCAGAGGGTGATAAGGACTGTGAGAAAATTAATGAGGGAGATCTGATTGAGTGGCAAGCAAACAGAGAAGGGCTAAGAAAGATGTATCAGAAGAGGTGACAATGAGCTTAGGAAAATAAAAAGAAGCCAGTCTTTCAAAGATCCAGGGAAGAGGCCTTTGGGAGAGGGAGCAGAGGGTTTGAAGGCTTTGAAGTAGGAGTGTGCTTGGTGGGTTCAAGGAGGAAAGGAAGATCCGGAACTTGGAGGATAAGGAGCCACAGCCATATCTCCTTGGCTCTGCATTCTGATGACTCCATCTACACCAGTTGCTGTTTTTGTGGATAGAAGAATGTATGGAGGACACTGGATCTATAGTCTTAGAGGACTCCCGGGCTAATGAGAACTACAGTAGGACCTCAAGGTGGCATTTTTAAGGACAGCTGAATGAACACATAGGCTCATTCAGAAGATTGCAAACAGACAATATACCTGGTGTTTCTAACTGCTGTGAGTTGGTGGTTAAAGCAGGGAGACCACAGCAGCAACCAAGTTTCAGGTACAGGCTCTGCACTCCAGCTGTGACCTAATCAGTGCCCCCCTCTCCTCCACACTCAGTGAGGGTTCAGAGAGCTAAGTCCATAATTGTCATCTGGAATGTCTAAGAGAAAATATCACCAGTGGCTCAGATGTTCAGAATGACGCCTTTCGATAACCATAATTCATGGAGGAACTAGTGAAGGAACTAGTTAAAGGAACTAGTGATTGTTCCTGTTCCAGAAATTGCTAGTTTGATAAGAAAAACAACAATATTTGTAAGTTGAATTTCAAACCATGAGAAAAACTAGGCTTTAATATTTACAACTAGATAAATTGTATATTAATTACACAACAAGTTTGTATTCTTTTCCATGTTAAAAAACCTTCCTTAGTCCTTAGACATTAAACATCTCAAATGACAACAGAGAGAGTTTCCCAAAATATCCAGTGATTTTAATCCACTTGGTCCTGACACAGAATGGAAGAGCAGGTCATTCTGGGTCATCTATTTGGCCACTCTTCCTTTAGCATGCAGTTCTCCAGAATTAGGTTGCTCTGGTTGACATTTTGTCTTCCTATTTGCCCCAAATTTATATTCCCCAGGACATCAGCATGTGACTGAGACTGGCCTTTTATTTAGGGGACTTTGTGCCCTTAAACAAATGTGATATAATATAAACAGCAATGAAATAACAGGGTAGCATTTGATGATGGTTGAACCATTTCTCCTGATGCTACACAGACCCTAGGAGAATGACTTTGCCAACTCTAGTAACGGGAAACCACTGACCATTAAAGAAAGAGCTGATATTGGAGTATCAATTTTTAGACTAGTTAGAAAATAGCCATTAATATCTTAAACCTGGAGATAATTTTCTGTTTCAAATGAGGTTTTAAATAAAAATATTCAAGTGGATGGTTGATAATTTATATGTAAATTATATATAATTATCATAAACCACAAGCCACATGCATGATATAATAATTTAAATATGCCCCATATGACATCAAGACCAAGTAGAAAATCACATACAAATTTAACTTCTTATATTTGATTGGATTCTTTCTGTCAAAGGGAAAAAATCCACAGAATAAGAAATAACTGAGGGGACACCTGGGTGGCTCATTCGGTTAAGTGTCTGCCTTCGGCTCAGGTCATGATCTCAGGGTCCTGGAATCGAATCCCACATTGGGCTCCTTGCTTGGCAGGGAGCTTGCTTCTGCTTCTCCTTCTGCTGCTCCCCCTGCTTGTGCTCTCTCTCTGTCAAATAAATAAAAACTAAAAAAACAAAAACAAAAAACAAGAAATAACTGAGTAGGCCTTTCCAATGATATCATGGCTTTGCAAATGAAGAAAACATGATAGCCTTCACAGAGACAAGCCTGAAAAAGAAAAAATAATGTTGTCCTATAGAATTGGATTAGAAGCCATAAATAAGAGTGACACTGTGATCTTCAGAAACTTTTCCCTGAGTATGTTCCTGTGAGGGGCAGAAGGAAGGTCCCTCTTCCTGTCAGGCAGTGCCCTGTAGGCCCTGCAATGGATATCATCTTATCTTGTAGGACAGGCAGTTAGGGAATTTTAAGGGGGGGTGGAGTCATGTTAGATTTGTTAAAGCAGCCCATTGCCACCAAAGCGGTGGAGAAAAAGGCAATCTGGTTCATGGCTGGTAGGAAGGAATATCAATCAGCCTGTAAGATCTACAGTCCTCTACTCCTCACTCCAACTACAGTGAGTGATTTGTCTATTTCCATAAAGTTACAATCACATATAAACCTTGAAACAGCAATCTCACTTCTAGAAATTTACCCCACAGATATGAGTGCAAAATAACAACACTACATACTTATTAACTGCAGAATTGATTATAATAACAAGAGATTGGAAACAATATAAATGTCCATCAGTAGGTGATCTGTTAAATAAACTATGATTCATCTACAGGTGAATATTATGCAGCTGCAAAAAAAAAAAAAAGACTTAGAAAATTTCCTACATCTTGAGATGGAAAGATCTCCAAATATAAGAATTGTAATTATCTTTTCGTATAAAATAGAAGAAAATAGAAATATATTTGCATCAAAAGATATATAACTGTGCAAGAATATATACACAGGTACAAAAGTTGTTACCTAAGGAGGGAAGATGACAGATGCTTTTCACTGAATATTTTTATGTATGATTCAATTTTTGAACAGTACAGTGTATAACCTACTCAAAAGATGTTTTAAAAACTTATTTTGTGGAACTCTGTGGAAAATGCTATGGTGATTCTTCAAAAAATTAAACATAGAAATACCATATGTTACACTGGAATTAAAATTAGAAAAAAACATAAGAAAAAAAAGAAATACCATATGTTCTGCAATTCCACTTCTAGGTATAGCCTCAACAGAGGTGAAAACAGGAACTCGAAAAGATATTTGCACACCCATGCTAATAGCCGCATTATTCACAAAAGCCAAAAAGGTAGAAGGAACCCAACCAAGTGTTTATAGACAGATGAAGGGTTAAAAAAAATGCAGCGTGTCTATATATATATATAATGGAGAGTAGTCATAGAGATAGTAGAATGGTGGTTGCCAGGGGCTGGAGGAAGGACAGAATGGGGAGTTAGTATTTCCTGGGTGGATTTGCAGTTGGGGAAGATGAAAAAGTTGTGGAAATGAATGGTGGTGATGGTTGCACAACTGTGTGAATGTGTGAAAAGCTACAGAACTCTACATGTAAAAATTATTGAAACGGTAAGTTTTATTATGCATATTTTAACAATTTTTTTAAACTAATAATTTACATATATTTATATAAAATTCATTTCGTTAGCAGTAAATCATAAATTAATCAACGAACAAAGGTATAGCCACAAAAAAAAGCCCACTTGAATACCGCACACAAGAAATTTGCAGAGTAGAATTTCTTTATTTGTCCCAGAGGGAGTCAAGGAATGAACCAATTGTCCTTAATTGAGGATGAAGAACAAAAGTAGACCCCACGCCCAACGTGGGGCTCGAACCCACGACCCTGAGATTAAGAGTCTCATGCTCTACCGACTGAGCTAGCCGGGCGCTCACCAATAGTGTTTCAACATTTCTTACTTCAAGGTAGAATTCAGATTATATGTGGCTCCAAACTCAGAAATAGGTTTCTTTGCAACAACCACCCGCCTGGCAGACCCAGAAACTCAAATTCCGCAGATAGTGCCTGACCGCCCCTCCCACCTAAGTCTGTTTTCTGCTTGCTCTGCTTTGCCAGCTACCTAACCTTTTTCCATTCCCGGAAAGTGCAGGGCGCAAAGGAGGGAAAACATGAGCATCCTAATGCCACTGGCACGCTCACCTTGTGATATTTTAATCAGGAGTTTAGAGGTAGGGTCTGGGCATTGGAGTGGGTGGGTCCCGCCACCGCCCCTTCTGATCTGGGCAAACTCCAAAATACGGGATTTTCCCCCAGGGCTCTGCAAACATTCAGCGTTTGAAAATTTAGTAAGGATTTAAAAAAAAAAAAAAAAAAAAAAAAGACGCAAAGCCGCCTTGGAGATGCCGGGGATCGAACCCGGGGCCTCATACATGCAAAGCATGCGCTCTACCACTGAGCTACATCCCCACCTTACGCAAGCGTTCTCTGAACGTTCCCTTGGCTGCTTATTAGTATAGGGAGGGGGCGTGCAAACAGCCTGATACAGACAAGCCAGATGTTTGCAGAGCCGGTCGGGCAGCGCCAGAGCTGTGGTTGAATCCTCTACTGACTCCAGGCGAGCGGATCTCCACTGAGGGACACTGGCGGGGAGAACAGGGCCGGAATAAACCTCTGAAGGCAGCAGTGGAAAACGTAGGAGAAATCATCAGGCACGATGCCCCCAAATGAACTGTGAGCCGAAAAAGGAAAGTAAGGAAGACTGTGCGCAGGCTGCTACGTTTGTTAAACAAGAAGAAGGGGAGTGTAGCAAACTATATAATATTTGTATAAAATAATTCAGAATTGCTAAGTTGATCGCTTGGGATGAGGAGGAGACTAGAGCGTAGACGATAGGCACCTTTTTCGCTGTGAACCACTCTGCATATCTGAATTTCGAACCACGTTTAAATCAATTCAATCCAAGAAAAGTTTACCCATTACTTCCTGTGCAACAAGAACTGCTCTAGAAATCTGGGGGTCCCAACACGAACAAAACTGACACAGTCATCTCCTCTAACAGCTCAAATGCCAGAGGAGGTAAAGTGTTAGAGAAAATAGAGCCAGCTTGAAGGACAGAGTGTGGTAAGAGGTGATTTTAAACAGTGTTGTCAGGGCAGGCTTCACTGAGAGGGTGACATTTGGAACAAGACTTGAAGGAGGTGGGAAGTAAGCCATGCAAGTATGGGAAAAGAGAGGTCCAAGTAAAGGTAAAAGCCAGTTCAAAGGCCCTGAAATAGGCTCTTGCTGGCATGTTGCAGGAATAAGGAGGTCCCTGTGGCAAGACAGGAGTCAACAGGGAAGAGGGATAGGAGATGCCGGTAGAGAGGCTGGGTCCAGGGGATAGGTAGGGTCAAAGGATAGGTAGGGCCTCTGGAGGATTGTAAAGACTTCAACTTTCACTTTGAGCAGCGGGAGCCAATGGAGGGTTTGAGCAGAGGAGAACTTAAAATTGATCTGACTCAACACGTCAACAGGACTGTTCTCACACTTGGGTGGAGAAGCCAGGGTAGGGCAGTGTGACAGAATGGGAGAGAACTATTGTGATCCTGAGATCACTGGAGGTGGTGCAGTGGAGGGTGTGAGAGAGTGAAGACACACAGGGGACCGAGGGTGGAGTGTGTGCAATGCTTTCCTCTTGGGAGTCACAGAGGACTCCCCAGTTTGGCCTGAGCACCTGGAGGGATGGGGTTGCTGTTAAATGGGGTGGGGTGGGGAAGGCTCTGGAAGGAACAGCTGGAGGGGCAGATTAGAAGTACAGTTGTGGATATGGTGAGTGTGTGAGATCCCTTAGAACATGCTACTGGGAGTTGGATGTGGGAGCCAGGCATAGCCGGGGAAATGGGGTGGGAATGTGTACTGTGGCACCAGCAAGAAGAGGGTCTTTCAAGCCAAGAAAGTGGAAGAGATCAGGAGTGAGTATAGACAGGGTGGGTCCAAGAACTGAGCAAGTGCAGGAAGAGGAGGAGGAAACCACAAGGGAGGCCAAGAAAAAGGTAGGAGAGCCAGGGACTACAGCATCCTGGAACGTGCTGGGAAAGAGTACCAGCAAGGAGGAAGCATCAGAGGAAAGGGCAGGTGAGGTGAAGCCTGAGAAGGAGCCTTTGCCTTTGGGTTAGAATTGCTGAGGTCACAGGTGACCTTGATAAGAGTGGTTTCTGAGGAGGGTGGTGTCTAAAGCCTGCCTTGAGTGCCCTTTGGGAATGAGGAATGGCGGTGGAAGCAAATATTCCTGTAAGTTCTGGGGGGACAGTAGAGGGTTGGGTTATTTTGGTTAAGATTAAAGTGGGAAAATTTATTGTAAATGTATTATTTGTTCAAAGCCAAAAATTAAAGAAAGAATAAACAAGGGGCAGAACAACGGTGGGAAAAGTAGCAACCGAAATGGATACAAGCCACGCTTGGGGGTGGGGGCAAGAGCCATGTTGCAGACACTAAATTTAGCTCAGCACCGGACCAGGACCAACCTGCACTCCGGGAACCTGACACTGTGGCCCGGGCGCTAGGCCCTTGGCCCTGCCGTGCTAGGTCGGGCTTGGGCGGCAATCGGGAGTGGCACCCAGCTGGGTGTGTGCGCCCACTTGTCCAGGCCCGTTTCCCATGGCTGACTGGGTCAGGGTGGGGGTGGCCTAGAGAAGCTTGCGGAGGGGCTGGGCGAGGTGGGGGGGGCGGCGTGACGGAGAGGGGGCGCCAGGGGACCAAGGAGGCCACAGACCAAACCAGTGTTTGAGCGGCCCAGAGCCGGGGGCGCATGGCGCTGGCCCGCACTTGGATCCGATCGAGAAGTGAGGTCTGGCCCGCCCACAACGCGCTCACTCCCGTCTCATTTCCCGGCCCGGCAAGCTCTCAGCTCGAGTCTCCGCCAGCCCGGCTTCAGCCCCGCCCTTCCTCTCCCCGTGGGTGCTCGGAGGCCGGATCGGGCCTCACCGCTCCGAGCCGCGTACTGTCGAGCCCCTCGACTTCCCCAGCACCGCCCGACTTAGGTGCGCTGAGGGAGCGCATGGCGGCAGTGGGGCCGCGGACTGACCCCGGCGCCGGGGCCGAGGCGCTGGCACTGGCCGCAGAGCTGCAGGGCGAGACCACATGCTCTATATGCCTGGAGCTTTTCCGCGAGCCAGTGTCCGTCGAGTGCGGTCACAGTTTCTGCCGCTCCTGTATCGCGCGCTGCTGGGAGCGCCCCGGCGTGGAAGCCCCCGCGGCGTCCCGCGCGCTGCCCGGCCCGCTGCCCTGCCCACAGTGCCGAGAGCCCGTGCGTCCCGGCCAGTTGCGGCCCAACCGGCAGCTGGCCTCGGTGGCCACGCTGCTGCGGCGCTTCGGCCTACCTGCGGCCGCGCCAGGGGAGCGCCAGCCCGCGGAGGCAGCGCTGGCTGCGTGCGTCCAGCATGGCGAACCGCTCAAGCTCTACTGCCAAGACGACGGACGCGCCATTTGCGTGGTGTGCGACCGCGCCCGGGAACACCGCGCGCACGCAGTGTTGCCGCTTGACGAGGCTGTGCAGGAAGCTAAGGTGAGCTCCCCGCGCCCCCCCCCGCCCCAGGGCAGATCCCCAGGACCCAGCTCGAGTTCTGTTTTCCCGCGCACGCAGTGCAGGCGGCTGGCAGGCAGGCAGGAGGCCCAGGTGAGACCCTGCCTCTTTTTTCCTTTGCCATGCTACCCAGCACTGGCTCTGGGACTGAGTGCGACTCTCGCTGTGTCACTGCCACACCACTAATAACACACTCCCACCCACCTCGAGTTGCCCTCTGGGCTCCCTACTGGACCGCCTTCGCGATATCTCCACGGACTTCGCGATTTTCTTTCTGTCTGTCCCTGGCTTCTAGCAGTGTCTCCGTCACACCCACACTTCCTCTGCCCGCACTCTCAGCCCTTTCCCTCGGTGTGGCGCTCTGCTACGTCCTTGCGTCCTGGGGCCCAGTGGGACGACCTTCCCAAGAGGTTGGGATAAGGCAGTGGGTGACTCCTGGGTTGAGCAGAGCACCAGAAGCTGTCTTGGGCTGTGTCAAAGATATGGATCTGGGGCAGTCTCTTCCCTGCCTCCTTTCTGGGGTGTCCACAGAGGCTTTCAGGCACACAGGCCCCAGTCTTTCTTTACTCCTCATTCCACTCCAGCCCTCCCACCCAGACGGCTTTCTGATGGTGAGGAGGAAAGCAGAGGGGAAGACTAGGTAGGTTGGGCTCCTACATGGCCTGCATTTCAGCTTGGATTGGGTACAGATGGTCTTGGGGAAATGAGACCTTGGGGCCTTAGGAGTCACGGGTCAGTTGCCCTATTCCGCTATGTGTGCCTGTGCAGGTTGTGGCCATCCCCATGTCCAGATATGGCTTCAACCCTGCCTCCTTCTCTTCAATGAAGAGGGTCTTCTCTTTGTCCTGGATGGCTCCAGGAAGTCACAAGTTGGGGTTTCCAGAGTCCTCTTCCCATAATGTCTTCCTTCTCACCCTCCTGCAGGAGCTCCTGGAGTCCAGGCTGAAGGTCTTGAAGAAGGATCTGGAGGACTATGAGGTCTTTCGTTCCATGGAAGAGAAGGAGAGCAAGGAGCTCCTGGTGAGCTGGGCACCCTCCAGGTGGCCCTCTTTGAGTGACAACAGAGGACCACCCACCATCCTGGCCCTGTGTGTGCATTCTTTAAAAAGAAGTAAAGTGAAGAGTGAAAATTGGAGGGATGACAAAAGTTAAAGGAGAACATTTAGCTGAGTAAAATTTGCAGATATTACTGGCTTTATTCAGGGATTCATGAATTGGGCAGCATCCCATCTAGCAGATAGAAAAGAACTCTGAAGGGACACCTGGGTGGCTCAGTCGGCTAAGCGTCTGCCTTCAGCTCAGGTCATGATCCCAGGGTCCTGGGATTGAGCCCATGTTGGGCAGCCTGCTTCTCTGCCTGCCGCTCCCCCTGCTTGTGCATGCTCTCTCTCTCTGACAAATAAAAAACAACAAACAAACAAAAAACTCTGAAAAGCTATACAAGGCAAAGATTTTATAAGCAGAAGGGAGCAGGAACCAGGAATTTATACTAGGCCAAAAAGCAGATTGGTTATTGCAAAGTTACTTTGCCTCTTGGGGAGTGTAGGGGTTTATCAGGCAGTTACTTAACTAGTACTGCTCAGGTGATTCCTGATTGGTGTAAAATTCTATTTCTGGGAAAACTGAAACTGTAATTAAGTCTCTGTTTCCTGAGGTGAGACTTACATGGGTGACTCCATTTTGGGCTTGTTGTCTTGTTTTTAACTCGAAATAAATGAGTTTGGGGATGGGGAGGATGTGACCTCAGTTTAATCCTTACAGTGTCTCTGGGAGGCACTAATTTATTCTTCCTACTTTTCAAATGAGGCAGCTATAGCCCGGGGTGGTTCTGGGGCAAGTTTGAAGTTGCCCTAGGTTGGTGGGAGAGCACATTTGTGACAGGGGACTCTTCAGCATGTGTTGAAGCTGCTGTGTGCTCAGAGTTGGAATGTTTAAACTAAAGGATGTACGTGGCGGTTATGTGTAGGTGAGCCTCTGACCCCTGAACAGTGAGGTGGATGGAATTCTGTCCCATGGGATGGCGCAGAGGCTACTACCCAAATGCTACATCTTGATGTCCCATTGCCTCTCCAACTTCTCCTCTCCTGAGACAGAAGCAGATGGCAGCTGAGCGAGAGAAGGTGGGTGCAGAGTTCCAGGCACTGCGGGCCTTCCTGGTGGAGCAGGAGGGCCGGCTCTTGGGCCGTCTGGAGGAGCTGTCCCGGGAGGTGACACAGAAGCAGAATGAGAACATAGCTCAGCTTGGGGGTGAGATCACCCAGCTCTCCAAGCTCAGCAGCCAGATCCAGGAGACAACTCGAAAGCCTGACCTTGACTTTCTCCAGGTGAGTCTGGATTGGCCAGAGGTATGAATCATTTATCCTAAGGCATTACAAATGGCAAGTGAGAACAGAGTCAGATTCTGTGAGTTTAGTTAGAATCGCATACTTGAGCAGGAGGCGACTGGAGAAAACTGCACGGATTCTCCTGGGGTTAAAGGCATAAAAAGATGTGGTAAAACTTTCTTGACCTCAAGCCACAATAAAGATCTTATTGGCTTTACTCAAGGATTCATGAATTGGGCAGTATCCAATCTAGCAGACAGAAAGGAGTTCCAAAGAGCTATGTACAAGGCGTATCTAAGCCTTGTGACAAAAGTCTCGGAAAATAATACTTATCTTTAGTACATGTGATGCATTTTGACATTTTCTACTCTATTTCCTTTGGAAATAGTCACAATCCACAAATAAACTTCACAAGTCACAAATGGGTCAAGTATAGTCATTTAAAAGAGGCTAGTCTGAGTGACCAGTCATTGCCTAAGGGCTGTGACTTATCTGGGGTGGTGTCGAGAGCAGATGCAGCTCTGGATCCCAGCACATGGCTCCAGTGGTGATTCTGTAATGAAGGGAACATTTGCAAAGCTGTGGGAAGGGAGGTGATGAGACACCCAGTAATCAGGCACAGCAGAAAGCCATTGCCATCTGGGCCCATGCAGGTGGTAGGGCGTGGTACACCTTATTGCCAGTTTTATTTTGTCAAAGGTGACTGGAGGTTACCTAATGCTGAGTTGGTTTTCTTTCATCTTGCTTTCCAGGAATTCAAAAACACACTAAGCAGGTGAGTGGACCTAAGAGTTCCTTAGGCCTCTCCAAGCTGGCTCTTCTCCTTTTCCACTGAGCTCTCTCTCTTCATTCCCTTACCCCTGACCTCTCATCTCCCAATTCCCACACTGCCTTACCTCTGTACCTTCTAAGGTAAATGTCCACCTGCCTGGCTGTGGATACTGTGGTGCAAGATCAGCCTCTCCTTTCTTCACCTCTCCCCACCAAGAGGACCTTGCCATCCTAATTGCCTCAGCCCACTGGGAATAGGACAGTGTTTATGGGCCTTCCTCAGGGTCTTTGTCCTGCAGATGCAGCAGTGTACCTGGCCCCAAGCCAACCACAGTCTCTTCTGAGATGAAGAATAAAGTCTGGAATGTTTCCCTCAAGACCTTTGTCTTAAAGGGGCTGCTCAAGAAGTTCAAAGGTAGGGGCCTGTGCTTGGGGCTGGGCCATGCAGTGCTGGTGGGCCTCGTGTGTTTCTGGTAGTTTGGGGTCCCAAGGGTGTGCCTTTTCAAAAGCTATGTGAGAAAGTAGGAGCTAGGGTGTGTCAAGGCCAGATTGGTGCAGGGAGATGATAGTAGCAAATCCATTCAGCAACAGTTCCCCCCTCCACCACCACGTCCCCAGCACAAAGATTTCCCCAGGGACAGTCAAGGTAGAGGGGTATTAGCAAAAAGAGGGATGAGGAAAAAGAGCTCAGCTCAGACCAGCTCAGGCAAAATAGGCGGAAGCTGAAGAAGTAGAACTAGGATACTGCCCCTTCCCCATCCCCCATGCTTGACCCAGAGTCTGTACATCAACTCTCAGCCTATGGGGTATCTGGGGAGTGAGTGAGCCAGTGGGGCTATAAATGTCAGAGGAGGTGGTATCTTTTGGTATCACTGTCATTGTCAGATAGACAATCTTCTGAGTCATTTACACATACACTGCTTTGTTTCACCTTCTCAGAGGATCTTCGGGGAGAGCTGGAGAAAGAGGAGAAAGGTATGATGGTTGTTGTGATAGTGAGTTCCCATCATTTGGCCATGTAAAGAATCCTGCCTACCTCTGCCTTCTGCTGTCTGCTTCCTCATCCTTGCCTCCCAATTCTGGCTCCCTCAGGCTGCAGTGGGACCTGTAGGCCTATAAATTGTGGGTCACTCACCTGGACAGGCTCTCTCCCCTCTCCCCACTCCCAGACAGGCAGAGACCTCTCCTGGGGACAGGGGTTATGTGCAGGGGTCAGGGAAAGCAGGAGGAGACTGAAGAGAGGAAGGGAGGTGGTTCTTATTACTGCAGAGCTCTGGGGTGAATGGGATCCAACCCCACAGGAGGGCAGGGGAGGGGAGGGGAGGGCACATATTCCTGATGCTGATGACTGAACAAGCTAAGTCAGAATTTACCTTGGAAGAATCTACACCAGCTGAGTCAGATCATGCCCTTCCTCTGCTCAGAACCCTGGGACAGCCTCTCTCACTCCACATAGTCCTCACTGTGGTCCTCCAGGCTTAGGGATCTGGCCTCACTGCACACTCTCCCCCTGGCTTACTCTGTGCAGACACAACAAGCCCTCCTTGCCGCTCTTGTGATGCACCAAGCACACATGCACCTCACGGCATTTGCACTTCATTGGCTGGACCTCAGCCTGGTATATGCGTCATCCAGACAGCTGCGTATCTGGCTTCCTCACTTCCTCTATGTCTTTGCTGAATTGCACGGTGAGGCCTTTTCGCCTTCCCTGGCCACTCTGGTTGAAATTACAGCCTTCTCTCCTGATTCCTCTTACCATCCGTGTTTATCTTTTATTGTTTCTCCCTCCCTTCCCCCCAGAAAGGAAGCTGCAGGAGGACAGGGATACTGAACTGTGGGATTCCCGGGGCGTACAACAGTCCTGGCAGATAGTACTTAGTGTGCATATTTTAAGTTTTTATTATGAAAATTGTAAACATACACAAAAGTAGAGAGACGATCATAATGCATATTATGTCCTCATCACACACCTTCGGCTAATACTTTTCTTGAACACCCTTACCCCCATCTTCCCACTGGAAGCAAATCACAAATAAGTCCTTTCCATAAATATTAGTATGTTATCTCTAAAGACAGACTTAAAAAAAAAAACAAACACATAACCACAAAACCATAGTCACAATTAGAAAAAGTAACGGTTCCTTCTCATATCTAGTGTTCAAAATTCCCCCATGTCTTTTAAATTGGATTTGTGGATCTGATCCAAATTAGGTTCTTACATTCCATCTGACTTTCCCACGTACTTTGTGGGGGAATGGTGATGGAGAAGTAACTGGTGAGAGGTGAGCAAGGGGCTTGCATGGACGTCTCTCCCTGTGTCTGCCTTCAGTGGAGCTGACCCTGGACCCGGACACCGCCAACCCCCGCCTCATCCTCTCCCTGGATCTGAAGAGCGTGCGCCTCGGACAGCGGGCCCAGGACTTGCCCTGCCACCCACGCCGCTTTGATACCAACACGCGGGTCCTGGCGTCCAGCGGCTTCTCCTCGGGGCGGCACCACTGGGAGGTGGAAGTGGGCTCCAAGGACGGCTGGGCCTTCGGCGTGGCGCGCGAGAGCGTGCGCCGCAAGGGCCTCACGCCCTTCACCCCTGAGGAGGGCGTCTGGGCGCTGCAGCTCAACAGCGGCAAGTACTGGGCGGTGACTAGCCCCGAACGGACGCCCCTCAGCTGTGGCCACCTGTCCCGCGTGCGGGTGGCCCTGGATCTGGAGGTGGGCGCCGTGTCCTTCTACGCCGCGGAGGACATGCGCCACCTCTACACCTTCCGCGTCAATTTCCACGAGCGCGTGTTCCCGCTTTTCTCCGTCTGCTCCACCGGCACCTACTTGCGAATCTGGCCTTGAGAGGCCTCGGCGGCCTCCCAGAGAGGGTGAGTCAGTCAAGGGGGCATTCCTCCTTGTCCGGGGGCTGCCCGCGGGAAGCAATGGTGCTCTCTGTCGGAGCCTCCTGATTACTTTGGGCCTGCCCCCCACCCCACCCCCAGACTCGGCCTCGAAGGCCGAGAGGAATCAGGAGATTAGAGCCCGCAGAACAGGCGATTGCGGAAAAGGGTCCTGCGGTCAAATGAGCAGGGGGAGATGCCTTGGACCCCTGGGGCCAGTCCTCTGCCTGTTGTGGGCAGGTGGATCTGGCCTGAGCTGTGAGGAAGTGCAGGTGGGTGAGGACGCCGGCCAAACTACGCACAGAGGTTCTTCCCATCACTGGGGCTTCCTGCCTGGGCTTAGCAGGGCCTCTGGTTCTGTGGAGCAACACCAAACCCAGTGCTGTCCTCAGTGCATGGGGCAGGTTCAGGCCCAGACAGCCAGGTTCATGATCACTTCTGCTTTCCCTTCTTGTCAGCTGTCAGCTCTGCCTCCAGACACCTGGATACAGCTGGCCTGAGGTCTGTACTCAGGAAGGAGCGCTGTACTCCCAGCTCAGAGAACAGCCTGGGCCAGAACTGGAAGGAGATTCTTGACCTGTACATGAGCAGAAAGCCCAGGACATGGCTACTTTCCAGTACCCCTCAACCTGATGATACAGAGTGATACGTACTTTCTCAGCCACAGTGACAGCCATGTGTGCTCACAGATGCCTCAACCCCTTCCAAATGCCAAAGCATAGTCTCCCTTGAGTAAGGAGACCAAAAGTTATGGAATTTTGAAACACAAAACAGCACTTATAATTTTATGGATGCAACTAACATCAGCATGGGACGGCGCATGGGATGCTTCTGACATACCCTTTCTGGAACTTGCCAAGTGTACACCAACAGCAGCCTGGTGCCAAGATCTGCTCAGCCTGTGCCCTGGTGGGATGTTATCCCTTGGCTAATTGTTCCCCAGCTTCTGTTTGGGTGGGTTTCTGGGAGGGGGTGTTGGGCTGTTCCATGCTTAGTGCTCCCCAGGGAAAGGGGATGAGGAAATGGAAATAGACTGAGCTCATTTCTAGGGTGGCTTAGCTCATTCTTGCCTCCCCCAGACTGAGCGCAAGAGCAAAGGTTTCTGCTAGACTGGATGAGCAGTTGTGTTTAAGTGTGTGAGGAATGTGTGCACATGTGTTTATATCTCAGATTGAGGGGAGCAGGGGTGTGTGTGGGTTTTGGAGAGGGCATTTATCAGCATGTGCATAGGGCTTGGGTATTGCAAATAGACCTCGGTCAATTTGGTAATACCTTATTTTTCATTTGTTGTTAAATATTAGCTACCCCATATTTAGGTCAGGGCCATAGGTTTCCTCCCCCACTACCTGGCTATCTGGCTAGATGAAAGCCAGTCTCAGATCTCTTCTGTCCTGCACAGGTTTAGACAGGTATGTTGGCATGGTAGGGCAGTGACAATTGAATAGTCTGGTCTGCAAGTGTCATGGAGTTTCTGTGCTCTATCCCTGAGATGCTTCAAGCACACTTGGCATACAAGGGTCTTACAGGGCAGGCATGATACTGTTCTAGAGGCAGACCCAATGGACACAGCACCAGAATCCAGTGGCTTATGGGCTGGGGATAGGATCATATAAGAGTCCAGCCTACAGGGGTGGCTTAGTCAGTTAAGCATCTGGCTCTTGATTTCAGCTCAGGTCACGATCTCCAGTGGTAAGATCGAGCCCCGTGTGGGGCTCTGTGCTGGGCATGGAGCCTGCTTAAGATTCTCTCTCTCCCTCTCCATCTGCACAACTCCCCCCCACCAGCTCATGCTCTCTCCAATAAATAAATAAATCTTAAAAAAAAAAAAAAGAGTCCAGCCTACAGTATCATTGTATCATTCCAGAGGGTGAATCCTATGTGGCGTTCACACATGGAGAGTAGCTTTAGAACATTGTAGCCAATGCATGTTATTTGAATACCACTAATTTCCACAAGGAAAACCCATTTTTAATATTCACTTGCTAATTAAATTGGCTAATGTTATCATCAAGCCCTAATGGTATCTGGGCTTGTATGGGTTTTGGACTGAGTATCACAGTTAAAGTCACGTAACAAGTGTGCTGAAGGACTGCAACACATATTACAGGTCACAGAAGGGGGTTGTCTGGTGGAGGTGCCCGTAGGGCCAGGTCTGGGGACTGCAAGGGTTGCTGTCTGTGTGTATATTTTCAGCTTTTATGTTTGTGAATGTGATTGTGTGTCTACCAGAGTATGTGTGTTTGCAGATCAACTACATAGACGTCTACGTATCTGAAGAAATATCACAACAGTTATAGTAACAATCACACACTGAGGGTAAGAGATGTTCTCTTTTGGTCACTAGGACAGTGCAGTGACTTCGGATGTCACAATGCTGGTGTGGAAGTATGTGTGACTGTGTGCATTTTTCTCTCCCATACTTTGGGCATCCTAAGATCTGTGAGATGTCTGGGTCTCTGAAAGCAATGACTGGCTTAACTTGGTTCCTTCTGATCCCACCCATGAGTCCCAGATCCTTGAGTTGTATGAGCCATTTCCCTGACAACAGACCCTCACATGGCCCCTCACCATGCAGACTGGAGGGTACCCACCAGCCCAAGTCACCTGGCCTTGCAGGGACCATGGGGCAGGTTGGGCCACCAGGTCAAGGTCCACCACTTATAGCCACCACTTTCTTTTTTTAAGTTTTATCTTAAGTCTTTATTTTAATTCCAGTTAGTTAGCATACAGTGTTTTATTAGTTTCAGGTGTACAATATAGTAATTCAACACTTCTGTACATCACCCTGTGCTCATCATGACAGGTGTACTCCTTAATCCCCATCCCCTATTTAACTCCTCTTCCCACCCCCTCGCCTCTGATAACCATCAGTTTGTTCTCTATAGTTCAAAGTCTATTTCTTGATTTGTCTCTCTCTCTTTCATTTTTTCCCCTTTGCTCATTTGTTTTGTTTCTTAAATTCCACATGAGTGAAATCATATGGTATTTTATCTTTCTCACTTATGTTCTTTAGCATTATACTCTCTAGCTCCATCTGGTCCTTGCAAATGGCAAGAGTTCATTATTTTTTATGGCTGAATAGCATTCCATTGTGTATATATACCACTTCTTTATCCATTCGTCAATGATGGGCACTGGGCAGCTTCCATATCTTGGACAGCCCGCCACTTTCTCATCGTTGCAGGGTAGGGCTCCTGTCCCTCACCTGGGCTCTCACCCTCTCCATGCCCCTTATCCCCTGGGCTTTTAGGGGCTCTTAGGGAACCAGTTTCACAAGAGTTAAGGCGAGCCCCAAGTTTTGCCTTTTCCTAACTTGCCTAAAGGTGCGGCAAGGGCTAGGGACCCCCAGCCCTGACCCAGTGCTTCTCCGCCCAGCACCTCCTCACGCCTCGACCTTCTGATTTCTCCGCCCCTCCCCCCAGATCTCTTACTGCCCAATGACAGCCCACCTTACCAGCCTGTACCTGGATTCCTTCAGGACAGGTCTATTGACACCCTTCCCCTAACTCCTCCCTCGCAGCCCTGACCTCGGATCCTCATTCTCAGACACAAAAAGCCTTGGACCTCTCTAGCCAACGAACGGGTCTTTGCCCCTGACCCCTAAGCCCCCGGAAGACCCCGGGCCCTCCTAAGCTCCGCCCATCGGAGGCCCCGCCCCTGCCCGCGTAGCGTCATGCCCTCTCTATCCCTCACAGCCCGGGGGAGCGCACCGTCTGCCGTCTCTCTGCGGGGCTTTCTCTCAGGATTTGCGGCCTGGCCTGCCGGCATTGACACTTACTGACGTCGCTGGTGAGACAGCAGCGGCGAGATTATGTCTTCTTCGGCCGAAAGGCTCCGGCCCGCCTCTCATTGCTTAGCTCCTCCCTGCGGTTCTTTGCGGCTGCGCGGCGGACGGTGGCGGTGTCAACTGCTCTTGCGCAGAAAGCAGAGTTGTGGTTGGCTCCATAGCTCAGGGGTTAGAGCACTGGTCTTGTAAACCAGGGGTCGCGAGTTCAAATCTCGCTGGGGCCTACTTTCCTTTTTTTCACCTCTTCCTGAAACGTGGAAAAACGGAAGATGCGTGAGCCAACACGAATTTCCGCCCTTCTGAAGGCCAGGCCCTAGGTGGAACTGACTGTTCTTGGCTCCTTAGATGCCCGCCAACTACAAGTGGCCTTATTTCTCGAAGAGCCAGACCCCCTGCGTCCGTGGCCTTGCGATCACAGGCTCCGCTGGCTCCGCGCAACTTCTCCAGAGCGGTCCCTCGGATCCTTAGCGTGCTCTCGGCAAGTCTGTGACAGATCTTAACGTTCCCCTCCTCTCACCCCACTCAGGCCAGGGCCGAGTCCTCATCTCTTCTGTCTTCTTCGTTTAGTGGGGACCACCTGTCTACGCCCACCTCCCCACAACGCATCCTGGGAATCTGTTTTAGTCGGGAGGGGGACTAGGTTTAAACCCTCGCTTAGCTCGCCGTTGGTCCCCACAATCTAGGTTCTATAGTGAGGTGGTCGTCCAGTAGGGCAGGCACATAGGGGTCGATGAATCCTGGGAGTCCGGGACGCGCAGGTGCCGGAAGGTGTAGGTGCGCTCCTGGCCTATCCGGGGCGTGTCCGTTCGGGTCTTAATGCGGTCTTGACTCTTTGGATGGGAGCGGGCGGGTGCGAAGGCCTGTGGCCCCCATTCAACACTCTCCCCAGCTACTCCATTCATCTCTTCTCCGGCGTCTCCCCAGGGTTCCGCGAGTGGTTTTCTCCAGTTTGGTGCCCCGAGCCCGGGTTGTTTTCGAAACCCAAACGGCGCTAGAGCGCTGCCAGGAGTCAACGCGGGGACCTTTTTGAAGGTCCCCTTTGACTGGAGAGAGGGCTCTAGCGGGCTGGGATGGCGCGGCGGGGCAGGGTCGCGCCTCTGCCTGAGCCAAGGCCTCCTGGTCGGGTCGGGTCGGGTCGTGCTGGCAAAGGCCGTGGCGAGAGGGTGCCCCAAACCCCCCCCGCGAGCCTGCCTCTGCCTATCAGGCAGGGCCCCCATTGTTCTCTGGGGATTTAATTTCATTTTGTATACTTGACTTCCTTGAACAGCATAAATAAATAAATCAAAGTCAGAAGGTTAGCATATATTAATTGTGTGCTTTTATTGTTTAAAAGAAAAACGAAATGGTTAAAAAAAGGAAGCAAATGTGGCAGTTATAAGCTTTAGGGGCAGGTGTTACCAACTGTGGACGTCTGTTCTCACTTTTCTTATATAATTCCATAGAGAAGAGAAGCAAATGCTTACAACACGGAGGCGGTAGTAACCCAGGAGCGCGAGGATACACGGTGGCCTAGGACAGAGTCCATCCAACACTTTGTGCGTGCGAAAGGAGGCGAGGACAATGCCGGTTGAGGAGAGGCCGGTTAGCATCTTGTTTTCCAGGGAAAAGGCCGAGAGGAGCGGCGAATGGAGCGGTCAACGCAGAGGGCTGAACAAGATTGTGGAGTAGCAGTGGAAAAATTAGCACTTTTTTTCCTTGAAGTGGGTTAGCCACCATTCGTCTCCCCCTCTGTTTTGTAACAGTCATCTGTGTAGGGAGTTTTTCTGGGAATTTTTGGGCCAGCTCTTAGTGGATTTTCGTGAATTTTACAGCAGGGAATCAGAATCACTGTTTTTTTGTTTGGTTTTTGGTTTTTACTACTGAATATCCCAGTGCAATTAAAGCCCTTTGGGGGAAAGCAGGTCCAAGACGAGGGAGGAGAGCGCCCGCACGGCCCAGGACCCTGGTTCGGCGGGAGTGGTGGTTGCTCCCGGGCAATCCCAGGAGAACGCTTCGAGGGCGGAGGGCGGGGGCACCCAGCCTGGGCGGCGAGTGTGCGCGCGCTCTGGTGCGAGCCTCCCGAGCTGTGCCCCCAGCCACCGCAGCCAGTCATCTCGTTTCTGCCTTACACTTCCCTACATTTTCTGAAGCTTTTGCAAATAGCGTTGCAGTTATGTGTTGCTTTTCATATTTTCATTAAAAAAACAAAGGGGCACCTGGGTGGCTCAGTCGTTAAGCTCTGCCTTCAGCTCAGGTCACGATCCCAGGGTCCTGGAATCAAGCCCCACGTCGGGCTCCCTTCTCGACAGGAGGCCTGCTTCTCCCTCTCCCACTCCCCCTGCTTGTGTTCCCTCTCTCGCTGTGTCTCTCTGTCAAATAAATAAATAAAAATCTTTAAAAAAGAAAGAAAAAAGAAAAACCCTAGTCCTTTTACCAGGAGCCCCACCCGAAGGCACCACTCCGGTTTCATTTCGCGGCTCAAGACACAGTCGGTCCCGCGACCCCACCAAACCCCGCTCTCTTTTCTTTCCAGGAGCCCTCCGGCTCCTCCCGGACTCTGCGCCCAGACCCCGGGCCTCCAGACTTGGGCCTTATTTGGGCTCCCTTGGGCAGAGGCTCCCAGGCCAAAGCGGAAGGGTGGCCCTGCTTGCTGTCCGAGGCGCGCTAGCAGTGAGGCTCTCCCAGATCACAGAGAGGGACCAAGGGATATGGAGCGTTTTCGCTGGGCGAGCTGCCTACGGATGAGGTTAACGGCGGATGCGGAGACTGCGGAGCAGGGATAAGGTTGGGCGCGGGACACTGAGGTCCAGAGGATAATTCCAATATGTCAAAAATAAAAGTTCCCGTTGGTGGCAAAACTACTCCCAACCGACTCAGATTACGGACCGAACCAAAAAACAAACTACGAGGCGGCTCGTTGGTCTAGGGGTATGATTCTCGCTTTGGGTGCGAGAGGTCCCGGGTTCAAATCCCGGACGAGCCCGTTTTTTCACTTTTACATACTTTTTAGCTACATTTCTTCTTAGATGGACGGTTTGGGTCTTGGACGGGCAGATGGCATACCCAGGAGTTCGAGTGGCCTGGGGCTCGGGAAGAAGAGTAGGTAGAGGAGTAAGTCGCCCCGGAACTGAGGGTCACCGATGAAAGACTGGGTGCAGAGCCGCTTGTGGTTGTTTTCTGCCAATCTGGAATGTGGTGTCATCTTTTCTCAGCCTAGAACTTTGCATCCGCTGTACCAACGGAAGGCTTTCTTCACAATAAGAGCATTACAGGAAGTATGCTATCAGCGGGTTTCCGTAGTGTAGTGGTTATCACGTTCGCCTAACACGCGAAAGGTCCCCGGTTCGAAACCGGGCGGAAACAATCCATAGCTTTATATTTTTTCCTTCCTACTATTTAACATTTGGAGACTATGAGCCATCCACCATCAACTACTATTTGAAATTTATTACACTGATGTACATTTGGAGACTCTGTGGGACAAACCTGGCTTCAGTTCAGGACATCCACCATTCTCTGCCTGGTTACAGACGTGGGAGCTCTTCCAGGGATTGAGAAAAGGGTATCTACACCGCCAGTTTTCCACCTCAGCCACGGACGCCTGTAATACCTGATCCCAACCCACTTGCTGTCTAGACACGAGCTCACAGAAGGCACAGAGCCCAGCCATTCAGCAGCCGCCCTCTGGTAGAACGGAGTTCCAGACGCCGAAAACTGAGAGTGCCCAATCCCGCTTCGTTCCGCTATTTGTGATCCACAGCAAAATAGCGCACAAAGCGCTGAGAGGCTCGCAGCGGTGAGATTTGAACCCACATTCCCGGAGAGACTAGGGCCTTAATCCAGCGCCTTAGACCGCTCGGCCACGCTATCCCGGCGCAAGAAGGCTTGGGGTGTCTAATTTCACTGCTGATAACTTTCCAAGGGTCTTCAGGAAAAGAAAGCGTTGGGAAGAATCTACAGGTTAGAGCAGAATTGTATCCCCACCAGCAAGATTAGCTTGACCAGAGCCACTGGGCTCCACCAGCGCGCTGACAGAGAAGGATTAGCGAGGCGCACACCCTATGCCTTGCTTTTGGGAAACTCTCAACAAGCAACTCCCACCTTTCACTTTGGGGAATGGGCGTGAACGCAGAGGAGGCCTTCTATAATCTCACCTGTTGTTTTTTTTTAATTAAACCGTGTGTATTATTTCTAGAAATTAAATAAAGGAGAGGGAAACCTTGCATGCACCCCCCTCTCAATTTTTCAAAAAATCTATAACGTTTATTTTATTTATTTATTTATTTATTTATTTATTTATTTATTTATTCTGGCAATCGTGATCTCAGAGGCCTCCACCCGTGCAATTCTGCTGCCTGAGGTTTCCATCCTTTTAAACAAGTGTTCCAACTGGAGATACCGGATCTTGACAAAAAACACACTTGATTGAATACCATAGGGGGAATCTTCCCTTCCCTCCCTATTATAAAAACCCATTAAAGAGAGAAAAAAACAACAACAACAGCATATCCAGGGAAAAAAATAGAAAAATATTCACCAGAAAACCTCAGAGATAGGGGCGCCTGGGTGGCTCAGTCGTTAAGCGTCTGCCTTTGGCTTAGGTCATGATCCCAGCATCGGGTTCGAGCCCCACATCGGGCTCCCTGCTGCACGGGAAGCCTGCTTCACCCTCTCCCACTCCCCCTGCTTGTGTTCCCTCTCTCGCTGTGTCTCTCTCTGTCAAATAAATAAATAAAATCTTTAAAAAAAAAAAAAACAATTCAGAGATAACTATCAATATTTGGTGAATTAACCTCCAGTTTCTTTTTCCGTTAATTTCCCCCTGCACCAGTATGTCTACCTGCTGTAGATACAGATTTGAAACATTCTTTTTAAACTTAGATTGTATGTCATTAAATCATCCCAAACCTCATTTAAATGGCTGGGTCTAAATTCATGAAAGTAGCTTGGATTCCGTCCCTGGGGCCTTGACTTTTAATGGGAGATCTGAACACGGGTGGGTAGCCAGGGCTAGAGTAGAGGACACTGGGATTACTGCACCATCCTAGTAGATTTATTTTCTCCTGCTTAGTTTCTTTCTTTCTTCTTTTTTAATAGTTTATTTATTTATTTGAGAGAGAGTGAGTGAAAGAGAGTGATGGGGGAAGGTCAGAGGGAGAAGCAGACTCCCCGCTAAGCGGGGAGCCTGTTGCAGGACTCGATCCTATCGCTTAACCAACTGAGCCACCCAGGCGCCCCACTCCCTCTTAATTTCTTAATATAAAGATTGTCCCGTGATTCTTATACCTGTATACAGCTGTGTGTTTTTAAGCCAAAGAGTGTATTACCACAAATTTAGTGGCTAAAAACAACACAAATTTATTTTAGGGGGTTTTTTAACTTTAAATTCGATTAGCCAACATGTAGTAGTACATCATTAGTTTCAAATGTAGTGTTCAATGATTCATCAGTTGCCTGTAACACCTAGTGCTCATCACATCAAGTTTCACCCTTAATGCCCATCACCCAGTTACCCCATCCTCCCACCTGCCTCCCTTTCTGCAACCCTCAGTTTGTTTCCCCGAGTCCAGAGTCTCTCATGGTTCGTCTCCCCCTCCGATTTCTTCCCATTCAGTTTTCCCTCCCTCCCCCTGTGGTCTTCCGCACTATTCCTTATGTTCTACAAATGAATGAAACCATTTGATAATTGTCTTTCTCTGATTGACATTTCACTTAGCATAATCCCCTCCAGTTCCATCCCCGTTGACATAATGGTAGGTAGTCATCCTTTCTGATAGCTGAGTAATATTCCGTTGAATATATGAACCACATCTTCTTTATCCATACATCTTTTGAAGGACATCTCAGCTCCTTCCACAGTTTTGCTGTTGTGGACATTGCTGCTATGAACACTGGGGGGCACGTGCCCCTTCTTTTCACTACATCTGTGTCTTTAGGGTAAATACCCATTGGTTCATAGTGTAGCTCTATATTTAACTACTTGAGGAAACTCTATCCTGTTTTCCAGAGTGGCTGTACCAGCTTGCATTCCCACCAACAGTGTAAGAGGGTTCGCCTTTCTCTGCATCCTCACCAACATTTGTTTTTTCCTATCTTGTTAACTTTATCCATTCTAACTGGTGTAAGGTGGTTATCTCATTGTGGTTTCGATTTGTATTTCCCTGATGACAAGTAATGTGGAGCATTTTTTCATGTGTCTATTGGCCACTTGGATGTCTTCTTTGGAGAATTGTCTGTTCATGTCTTCTGCCCATTTTTTAACTTGATTACTTGTTTTTTGGGTGTTGAGTTTGAGAAGTTCTTTATAGATCTTGGATACCAGCCCTTTATCTGTAATGTCCTTTGCAAATATTGTCTCCCATTCCGTAGGTTGCTGTTTACTTTTGTTAACTGTTTCCTTTGCTGTGCAGAAGCTTTTATCTTGATGAAATCCCAATAGTTCATTTTTGCTTTTGTTTCCATTGCCTTTAGAGACATGTCTTGCAAGAAGTTGCTGCGGCCAAGGTCACAGTTGCTACCTGTGTTCTCCTCTAGGATTTTGATGGATTCCTGTCTCACATTGAGGTCTTTCCCCCTACTTTTATGAAATTTTAAACAAAGAGCAATAGGCCAAGGGGTTGGGGAAGAAGTAGCCCTTAAGAACTAAACCAGGGGCATCTGGGTGGTGCAGTCAGTTAAGCATCTGCCTTTGGCTCAGGTCATGATCCCAGGGTCTTGGGATCAAGCCCCGCATCGGGCTGTCTGCTCAGCGTGGGGAGTCTGCTTCTCCCTCTCCCTCTGTCTACCACTCTGCCTACTTGTGCTCTCTCTCTCTGTGTCAAATAAATAAATAAAATCTTGGAAAAAAAAAAAAGAACTAAACCAGGGGCATCTGGGTGGTGCAGTCGGTTAAGCATTGGACTCCCGGTTTCAGCTCAGGTCCTGATCTCGGGGTGATGGTATTGAGCCCCCCGCCGCCGCCGTTGGGCTCCACACTCAGCGCTGAGTCTGCTTGAGACTCTCTTTCCCTCTCCCTCTGCCCCTTCCCTACTGTATGCACTCTCCCTCTCTCTCAAATAAATAAATAAAATCTTTAAAAAAAAAAAAGAACTAAACCAAAGAAGCTCATTTAAACATGTTTTTTGGTAAATCAGTGAGAGGTACAAATACCATATGATTTCACTCATATGTGGAATTTAAGAAACAAAACATAAGCAAAGGGGAAAAAAAGAGGGAGAGAGGCAAACCAAAAAAACAGACAACTATAGAGAACACACTGATGGTTACCAGAGGGGGATGAGGGGATGGGGGATGGGGGAAATAGGTGATGGGAAGGAAGGAGTGTACTTGCTGTGATGAGCACTGAGTGACGTATGGAAGTGTCGCATCACTATATTGTACACCTGAAACTAATATTACACTATATGTCAACTAACTGGAATTTAAATAAAAACTTTAAAAAAAACACCCATGTTTTTGGTACTTGTCCACAGCACCTTCAAAGAAACTTCAGATGGTTTTAAAAGAGACTTTCCCCTTTTACCCAGAGGCTAGTTTAAGGAATTACTACAACCTGTCAGAAAGAGGGGCTGTGTGAAGAGTCAGAGAATAGGTCCAACGCTGACTTGTTGGGATTGTTGAGATTCCCTTGCACTTGAGCATGGCAGAGATCAATCAACTGGCTGATTTTCTCAAATAAAGGCATATGTAGCATTTATAAGAGGAAGAGAAGAGAAAGCAGAGAAATATCACAGCTAGTCTTGAGAGTTTTTTTCTCACAGGTAACCTGCTTAGCTGGAGGCTATCCCAAGTAGGGTTCTAGGTGGAGGGCCTGCCCTGAATGGGCTGGCTTAGCTCCTGGGGAAATGATTCACTGATTGCCAGTTTCTCCAAAAAACAAAACAAAACAAAACCTTGAGCACTCAGCCAGGAGGCATAATGTAACTCTGAAATACCTGCAAAATGCAGATAGTATCTGCACCATTTTCCTCATTTTAATTCTTCAGAAACTATGGCATAACTTTCTGTTTTTCAGTCATGTCTCAAATCAAAGCAACACAACAAAATTCAGTTTCTTTTATTTTTTAAAAACAAAACAATTTCCAATTGTTCTTGGCTAGTATATAGAAATACAATTTATTTTACCATATTGATCTTGTGTCTGTAACCTCGCTAAACACATTTGGTTCTAGTATTTGGAGGGGGGCGGGGTAGAGACAGTCTGTTAGATTTTCCCCGCAGATATTATGTCATTATGAGGAATGAAAATTTTACTTCTTCCTTTCCAATCTAGATGCCTTTAATTATTTTTCTCACCTTGTTGCACTGGCTAGAATGTCTAGTACAATACTGAAGAGAAGTAGTGAGATGTGGAAATCCTTGTTCTTCATCTTGGGGTAAAGCTCTCAGTCTTTCAACATTGAATATGATCTTAGCCCTTTCTAGGGTTGAGAGTCAACTCTACTCCTAGTTTGCTGAGAGTTTTATAAAAAATGGATATTAGAAGAAAAAAACAAAAAAAATTTGTTACTATGTATGGTGAAGGATATTAACTAGACTTCTGGTAATCATTTTGCAGTACAGATTTCCCTGCTTTCCAGAAGTAGAACGTTCCTATGAAAACTTCGGTGAACCAAAATGGCATAAAGTGAAGAGTATCACCCACTTTCCAAAAGTTCGAGTCACACGACTTTGCTTTTACAAAAGACCTGCATTAGCATGGTCACGGCTTTTTCCTTAAAAGGAAAATCTTTGAATTTCTTTCGGTTAGTGAAAACAGGTACTAATGTAGTATATACTACATTATCAAATATACAAATACCAAATCATTATGTTGTGCACCCAAAACTAATATAACATGTCAATTATACCTCAATAAAAAAGTTATGAATCCAAAAAAATGTTTTGCGTAATCTTTATATCTTGTTGTATAACCATAAACATTTTGTAAGTTTCTACTGGAGAGTAAGTAAAGCCTGTTATTAAATGTCCCTAAAAAAAAGGATATTGGATTTTATCAAATGCTTCTTTTGCATTGACTGGATAATCGGATGGGTATTTTTTTTAGTTTGTTAATATGGTGAATTACATTGATTGGTTTTTCAGATGTTGACCCAGGCCTTCATCAATAGCTAAAATCATCTGGGTCACTGGTTGGTTTTCTTTTTTATTATCTGGCTCTCCCCCGTGTGTGAGCTCCTGAATCCCTAGACCCTGCAAAGAGTGCTATTCCATAATCTAGCTTTTCCCCCAGCTTTATCAAGCAAGGTAGGATTGATAACTAAAAATTGTACATATTTAAGGTGTACAATGTGATGTTTGATATATATATACATTGCAAAATAATCATCATAATCATAACACCTCACATAATTAATTTTGTGTGTGTATGGTAAGAACACATAAGATCTACTCTCAGTAAATCTTAGGTATACAATATTATTATTAATTATAGTCATTAGGCTGTACATTAGGTCTCAAGAACTTATTCATCTTGTAACTGAAAGTTTGTACCCTTTGACAACATTTCCCATTTCCCCACCTCTCAGTCCCTGGTAATCACAATTCTACTGCCTGTTCCTTTGAGTTTGACATTTTTAGATTCCACATATATGTGAGTTTACGCAATACTTGTTTTTTGGTGTCTGGCTTATTTCCCTTAGCAAAATGTCCTCCAGGTTCATCTATGTTGTCACAAACGGCAGGATTTCCTTATATTTTAAGGCTGAATAATATTCCATTATAAATATATTTTTTCTTTCTTTTTAAAGATTTTATTTATTTATTTTTGTGAGAGAGAGAGAGAATGAGTGCATGAGCAGGGGATGGGGGGCTGCAAAGGAAGAGGCAGACTCCCCGCTGAGGGACTCAATCCCAAGACCCTGGGATCATGACCTGAGCTGAAGGCAGACGCTTAACCAACTGAGCCACCCAGGAGCCCCAATATATCACATTTTCTTTATTCATTCATCCATCAATGGACACTTAGGTTGTTTACACATTAGCTATTGTGAATAATGCTACAATGAACTTGGGCATGCAGATATCTCTCGAAATACTGATTATATTTCCTTTGGATATATATCTAGAAGTGGGATTTCTGGATCATCTTGTAACCCCAAGTTCAGGCAGGGTGGAAGCAGCAGCATCCCTGTTGGATGATGAACGAATCACCCAACGCAGCTTTCACAACGGTGGCCAGTGACCTCCAAGCATGTAAAAGTCATGAGCACTATACAGTCACCATCATTTTCAGTTATCTGAAGCATCAACACACTGAACTTGTAATAGGATACAATAGGGTGGTCTCATCCCACCTCCTGAGTCTGAGGGTCTGACTCTCCTCCTCCATCTGCCCTAAATGTTGGGATTTTGCAGGACATGGGCTTGGGCCTTTGCTCTTCTCATGCCCACTGCCACTGTGGCCAGTGGGATCAACACCTCTTGATTTTTAACTCCAGCCCAGATCTGTCCCCTGGCTTCCTCTTTCATTTCCACTCCAAGTCTCTCCAGACCCACAAGCTCCATATCCACACCAGCACCAGTGCATGCCCTCTCTATTGTCCAATCAGCATCTCCTGCACACCCCCCTTTCTGGAAATGATGCCAGCTATTCAACTCACATGCCCGCCAGGCAGCTCCAGACAGCTCCATTGCCGCCAACGTCTCTTTCCAGGATCATTGGCACACCGACTAGTCAGGACTCTCACGCCCCTTACCACTGGAACATCAGAAAGGGGTCATTTCTTCTGTGCTCACTGCATTAACCAAGCTCAAAGGGATGTGTGAACAAAGCCCAGAATCTGCAGCGAGAAATAAAACAGAATAGACACTCGTGGTGAGTGCTAGGAAACGAGGGGAAATCAGAGGTAATAAATAAGCAAAGACCAGGCCCTGCTCACCCTCTTGCCTGGACAGAGCAGGGGGCAGGTGTATGGACAGAATTAATTCCTCCCAACCTTGTGAATAATTTCCTATCTCAATGCACATATTTCGTAAAATACGACCACTCTTCTAGAGAAAACATTCTTTGTTATACTCATAATGCAAGCTCTTCCATCACAGCTTGCAGGCTCTAATTTTGCAGTTCTTCCGGATTCTATTTCCAACACGGGGCGGGAGTGCCTAGCTGTTGGCGCCCTCTACCGTGGACAGGCTGTAGTTGCAACTTTGGAAGTGAGAAACTCAACCAAGTAACACGAAGAGAGGTTCGCTTACTCTAGGGGTGGTCAATAGCAGTCAGGGGTCTGTGAACCTGGATGGGAAAAAATAGCAGCAGTTGATGAAGCTGAGGGCCAAGAAAGAATTCTTGAGAGGTCTTCAGTGCAGAAAGGTAGTTTTAAAAAGGGACAGGACCCGTGGGCAGAAAGAGCTTCTCTGGGGTCACGAGGGGTGGCCCATTATATACATTCAAGTTGGGGCCGGCGGTTATGGATAGCGTAAGTCTCTCAGGAATTTTGGAAGCAAGATTTCCAGGACCCTGAGGGGCTAGCTGTTGTTGGGAAAAGGTCATTTATTACCATCTAATAAAACCTTAGTCATGAGACCCTTCAGATGTATATCGGTGGGTTGTATGCGGGGAGATGATTGCCAACATATATCTTGGAGGGAGCATTTAGAGATAAATGAAGTTTCCAAAGGAATTTTTATATGTGAAAGTAGACTTAGAGGATCCTGGTGTGGCTCAGGCTAGGATTGCATTTTGCCTTTAGCGAAGTATTAACATCGGGGCAGTTGAGTCCCTAGAGGAATGTCACTCTGCTTGTTTCTAGGACTTGTCAGTGGGCTCTAGGTAGTACAGAAATTTAATAATTTTCCTCTGACTTTGTTTCTCACATCAGCACTCATATTTTTCCTCATCACTAACTGAAGTCGAGTCTTTCCTTTTATTATGAATGCAGGCTACAGACCCCAGTAAGGTTGAGAGGACTCATAACTCCATTGCCAGTGGAAACCTCAGACGTTTTCATATTACACCGTAGTTGATGCAGATACCTTGAATTACCATTTATGCTCCTTAGTATTTAGAAAATTACAGTAATTATTAGATAAGCTTCTGTATCTTATTATTGTGTCCATAAAGCAGCACATTTCTTTCTTTTTTTAAAAAAAGATTTTGTTTATTTATTTGAGAGAGAGCGCGCACGCAAACGCATCAGAGGAGGAGCAGAGCGGAAGGGAGAGGGACAAGCAGACTCTGCCCTGAGCACAGGGCCTGACTTGGGGCTCTATCCCAGGACACTGGGATCAGGACCTAAGCCAAACCAAGAGTTGGATGCTCAAATGACTGGGCCACCTAGGCATCCTGCAGCACATTTATTTTTATATTACAAATTTTTAAAAAAGATTTTATTTATTTATTTGAGAGAGAGAAAGTGAGAGACAGAGCATGAGCAGAGGGGGAGGGGCAGAGGGAAAGCGGGGAGCCCAGAGATCCCTAACCCTAATCCAGGACCCTGGGATCATGACCTGGCCTGAAGGCAGACGCTTAACTGACTGAGCCACCCAGGTGCCCCTCTATATTGCAAACTGATTCTTAAAAAAATATAGGCTACATCAGTATGAAGTTTTAGAAGTTTTAGAATATAACTGAGTTCCGGAGCCCACGACCAAGAAAAAATTCTTAAGACGTCTCTGGTGCAAAAAGGTGATTTTATTAAAGCACAGGGACGGACCCGTGGGCAGAAAGAGCTGCTGCCCCGGAGTTGTGAGGGGCGGCTGATTATACACTCAGGAACTGGGGAGGTGAGGACAAAGGGGGTGTTCAGAAGGATTGTCATATGCTAAAAACTCTCAGGTTACTAGAGGTCTGGTTATTGTCAAGCCAAGGCTGTTTTCCCCTCTAATGAAGCACTAACATGAAGACAGTTGGGAGTTTCCTGAAGGGATGTTACATTCCTCCTATCACAAGTACTTGTCAATGGGCTTTAGGTTTAGAAGAAATTCAGTTTTATTTACATTTCCTTCCAGAAGCTATTGCTAAGGGTTTTGTAAGTAAACTGAGGGAAACTCCTGTCCTGCAAGACTATGATCTCTATCAGTTAACCATTTGTTTTTCCTTTAGGGCAGCCAGGAGTGCCTGAGGAATGTCACACATACCACATGGTGGGGGGGGGGCGGGGGGAACGGGGTGTAGGGTGCCTGCTTCTTCTTTGTCCTCAGTGAGCCTTCTGCTCCCTCATCAACACTACATGAGTCTGTTCACCTAGAGCTCAGACGCAAAACTCAGGCTGGAGTTACATTTGGGTGTAACCCCAGGGGGTTGGGCAGGCATGAAGGATCTTCTGTGGTGTTGGGAATATGTTACTTCTCCATACAGGTTTGGGTTACATGATATGTTCCCTTTGTGAAAATTCATTGAGGGGTACACTTCGGATTTGTGTGCTTTTCTTTGTGTTAGGCTTCAATAAAAAGGTTTGCAAACAACAAACAAAAAAGACAAATGACCTAATCCATTGTATGTGCTGAGCACACAGACAGTCAGGCTTTGACCTTGCCTCTCAGAACTGCCGGGGGAGAGAGAGCTTTTCTGTGTTACTGTCCTCTGGGAGCAGGCGGGAAGAAGTGGCATTCGGCCAGGACTAGAGGAAGTACATTTCATCTTAGAGAGGCAAGTGCAGGAGGTGGGAGGGTGGAGAGGCTCCTTCCTGCAGAGCAGGCTGGATTTGCACCTCATCACTGCACAGTTCTGAATCCCTTCATTTTTATCCTTTGTCCTAAGGAAGGAAGAGATACAAGCTGGTGATCTCAGTTCCCAGAGGAATTGAGCCATCAACTAAGGTGGGACAAAAGAGGGTTGGATAGTAGGAAGAATTTTTTTCTTTAAGATTTTATTTATTTATTTGACAGAGAGAGACACAGCGAGAGAGGGACCACAAGCAGGGGGAGTAGGAGAGGGAGAAAGAGGCTTCCCGCAGAGCAGGGAGCCCGATGTGGGCCTCGATCCCAGAACCCTAGGATCATGACCTGAGCTAAAGGCAGATGCTTAATGACTGAGCCATCCAGGCGTCCAGTAGGAAGCATTTCTGAAGGAAAGTAGGGGAAAGCAGGACAGGTGGCCCAGGGAGATAGAAAAACCATCCTCGAATCATGTTTTGGGTTGTGGAGAGGCTTCCTTTTTTTTTTTTTTTTTTAAGATTTTATTTATTTATTTGAGAGAGAGAGAGACAGAGAGCATGAGAGGGAGGAGGGTCAGAGGGAGAAGCAGACTCCCTGCTGAGCAGGGAGTCAGTCCCGGGACTTGATCCCGGGACTCCAGGATCATGACCTGAGCCGAGGGCAGTCGCTTAACCAACTGAGCCACCCAGGCGCCCATGGAGAAGCTTCCTTAGTGCTGCAGGCCTGCAGCCCAAAAAGAGAGGATCTCCAGGATCTCTGACCCTGAACTTTACCTGATGGAGTGTTCCTGGAAAACAGCAGTTTCCCACCCTCCTGTGTTCTAGGAAGTGGCTTGCTGCAAGTGTTACAGGATTTTTTTCTCTGACTGTGCCCACGGTTCTTGGTCACACAGCTTCAAAGAATGACAAGGTAGAAAAATGGTGGGCAGCAAAGCAAGGTTTATTGAACAATAGCAAAGTTCCCGAGGAGGGAGGGGAACTGAGAAGGTTGCCATGGGAATTTCTAAGTCTAGGGGTTTTTATGGGCTTGTTGGCAGGCTGTTTTAATCTGATTAACCCTCCCTGCGCCTGTCATCCAATCAAGTTTTTGTCACCTGGGAAAGGGTGGAGGGCTCCTTCCAGGATGGTGTAAAATCCTTTTAAGGGTGGTTTCCTCTTGGAGCGGGGGCTTGTCCCTGCCTGCCAGCTTTCCAGCTATCCTTCATCACAAGGAGCCAGCCTTCCCCATGTGACTTGCGATGACCTTTTTAAGTATCTGTGAACAAGGCCCACTCAGACTCAGAAAGACTAGCTGAACTAACCAATCTGGACAAAATGCCTGTTGACCTGAGTTGACTAAACTTCAGTCAACTTCCCCCTCCCCACAGACCCCCAGACCTTGACCACCCTTGAGCAAACTTTGAAATGGCTCTTCCCCAGAACCAGCATCCCCTGATCAACTGTCCTACTGTGTCAACTCACCACCCTCCATACTCAGCATTTCCTCAGTGCTCACCCCCCATCCCCCACCTCATTCTGGTTCTATCTAGTCCTGTCTACTTCTGCCTATGAAAGAAGAGCCCTGGTGGTGCCTGGGTGGCTAAGTCCATTAAGTGTCAGGCTGTTAAACTCAGCTTCCATCTTCATCTTGGCCTCAGTCTCCATCTCTGACCCAGTCTCCATTTCAGGGTCATGAGTTCAGGCCCCGCTCTAGGCCCCATGTGGGGTGTGCAGCTTACATTAAAGAAAAAAAAGCCCCCTCAACAAAGTAGAAATAGAAGGGAAATTTCTCAGGCTGATTAAGTGCATGTACAAAAGACTACAGCAAACTTCATGCTTATGGTGAAAGACTGAATGTTTTGGAACGAGACCAGGATATCTTCAACATTTCATTTCAACACAGTACTGGAAGTGAGAAAAAAGGTTGAAGGCATCAGACTGGAAAGGAAGAAGTAAAACACTTTTTTTAAAGTTTTTATTTATATTTCAGTTAACATACAGTGTAATATTAGTTTCAGGTGTACAATTTAGCAATTCAACACTTCCATACATCACCTGGTGCTCTTCACAGCAAGCACACTCCTTTAATCCCCATCACCTATTTAACCCATCCCCTGACCAACCTCCCTTCTGATAACCATCAATTTGTTCTCTATAGTTAAGAGTCTGTTTCTTGGTTTGCCTGTCTCTCTCTTTTTTCCCCCTTTGCTCATTTATTTTGTTTCTTAAATTCCACATATGAGTGAAATCATATGGCATTTGTCTTTCTCTGACTTATTTCGCTTGGCATAATACTCTCCAGCTCCATCTGTCTTTGCAAATAGCAAGATTTCATTCTTTTTTATGGTTGAGTTGTATATATATATATATTTCTTTCTCTATATATACTTCTCCTTTATCCATTCATCAGTCAATAGACACTTGGGCTGTTTCCATAATTTGGCTACTGTTGATAATGTTGCTATAAACTACCCTATGTTCCAAAAATTATATTATTGCTATTTACCCAAAGAATACAAAAATACTAACTCAAAGGGATGCACCCTGATGTCTATAAAACAGTCTTTATTAGCAGACTACATGCTCTTGCATGTATAAAGTCCTAAGGAATCTTTAAAAACACACACATAAACCTGTATTAGAACTAATAAATGAGTTTGGAAAGATTGCAGAATATAAGATCAATATATAAAATTAATTGTATTTCTTTATACTAGCAATAAACAATTAAGAATGAAATTGGGACATCAATCCAATTCACAATAGCATCAAAAAGAAGAAAATACTTAATAAATATAAACTATAAACAAAGAAGTACAAGCCTGTGCTCTGAAAACTACAAAACAGTATGGAGATAAAGGTCTATAACATGAAGAGACAGTCCATATTCATAGAGTGGAAGAGTCTATTTTTTAGGAAGGCAGTTCTGCCCAAATTGTTCTAGAGATTCATCACAACTGCTATCAAATCCCAGCAGGCTTTTTTTTGTAGAAATTGACCAGCTCATTTGAAAAATGATATAGAAATGCAATAGACCTAGATTAGACAGAACAATTTTGAGAAAGAACAAAATTAGAGTACTACTTGATTTCAACATTTCTTATTAAGCTATAGTAATCAAGATGGGTGGTATAAAGTCAGACATATAATAGTGCAAAAACAGACATTACATTAGGGTCAATTGATTTTTTTCTCTTGATATTTTAATATGCTTTTTTAAATTCATGTAATCATCACCCAGATCAACAAATAGAACATTACCAGCAGCCCAGCGGAGCCCCCTTGTGTTCCCTCCCAGTCAATATTCACTATCCGCAAATGTTATCACAATCCTGATTTCTAACACTTAGTTTTTGAGCTTTACATACATAGAATCACCTAGTATGTATTCTTTGGTGTCTGAATTACTTTCCTTAATATTATATTTTTGAGATTTATTCATGTTGTTACAAGCAGTAGTATGTTTTCTTTGTTGCATTTTTAAGTTGAGATAAAATTCATGGATCATAAAATTCACCTTTTAAAAGTGTAAAATTCAGTTGTTTTTAGTATATTTTATGTGTAGTATGTTTTTAGTATATTCATCATATTGTAAAATTCAGTTGTTTTTAGTATATTTTATCTATAATATGTTTTTAGTATATTCATCACATTAAACAACAATCACCACTATTAAATTCCAGAACACTTTCATCACTCCCAAAACATACCCTGTCGCTCTCCCCATTAGCTGTCGCTCCCACTCCCTCCATCCCCCAGTCCCTGGCAACCACTGATCTACTTTCTGTTTTTATGGATTTGCCTCTTCTGGATATTTCATATAAGTAGAATCATACAATTCTCTGTGTCTGGCTTGTTTCATTTGGCATGATGTTTTTGAGGATTATTCATATTATACTATATATCACTTCAGTCCTCTTCATGGCTTAATAATAATATTTCATTGTATGGATATACCACATTTTGGTTACCCATTCACTTTTTGCCTATTATGAATAACATTATTACTATGAACATTTGTGTACAAGTTTTTAGGTGAACACAGGTTTTCTATTTTGGGGGGTATGTATCTGGTAGTGGAATTGCTGGCTATAGCATGTATAGTATAAACTCTATGTTTGACAATTTGGTATAGCAAAGGTAAACTTACCACCTAGCAATTCCATTCCTACCATTTATTTATGTGAAATTTCCAGAAAAGTCATATCTGTAGACAGATAAGCAGGAAGAAAGCCAGGATAGACTGCAAATGGGCATGCAGGAAATATTTATTTATGATAGTGGAACTGTTCTTTTTTTATTATTTGCAGGTATTTATTTATTTATTTTTAATTTTATTATGTTATGTTAGTCACCATACAATACATCATTGGTTTTTGATGTGGTGATCCATGATTCATTGTTTTCATGTAACACCCAGTGCTCCATGCAGTATGTGCCCTCCTAAATACCCATTACCAGGCTAACCAATCCCCCCTCCCACCTCCCCTCTAAAACCCTGTTTGTTTCTCAGAG
>NC_138375.1:131629379-131739421 GCF_054177405.1 Leptonychotes weddellii | reverse complement strand
AATGGTGTTAGAGAATGGTCGAGTTTCATTCTTCTGCATGTGGCTGT
Source organism: Leptonychotes weddellii (assembly GCF_054177405.1). Classification (NCBI taxonomy): domain Eukaryota; kingdom Metazoa; phylum Chordata; class Mammalia; order Carnivora; family Phocidae; genus Leptonychotes; species Leptonychotes weddellii. The sequence goes on along the minus strand of NC_138375.1, from coordinate 131,739,374 downwards.
CCAATTTTCCCAGCACCATTTATTGAAGAGACTGTCTTTTTTCCACTGCATGTTTTTTCCTGCTTTGTCAAAGATTATTTGACCATAGAGTTGAGGGTCCATATCTGGGTTCTCTGTTCTGTTCCATTGGTCTGTATGTCTGTTTTTGTGCAAGTACCATGCTGTCTTGGTGATCACAGCTTTGTAATATAGCTTGAAATCAGGCAATGTGATGCCACCAGCTTTGTTTTTCTTTTTCAACATCTCCTTGGCGATTCGGGGTCTTTCCTGATTCCACACAAATGTTAGGATTGTTTTTTCCAGCACTTTGAAAAATGTCATTGGAATTTTGATTGGGATGGCATTGAAGGTATAGATTGCTCTGGGTAGCATAGACATTTTAACAATGTTTATTCTTCTGATCCATGAGCATGGAATATTTTTCCATCTTTTTGTGTCTTCTTCAATTTCTTTCATGAGTGTTTTGTAGTTCCTAGAGTATAGATACTTTACCTCTTTGGTTAGGTTTATTCTGAGGTATCTTATGGTTTTTGGTGCTATTGTAAATGGAATCGTTTCTCTAATTTCTCTTTCTACAGTTGTGTTGTTAGTGTATAAGAAAGCAACTTATTTCTGTGCATTGATTTTGTATCCTGCCACATTACTGAATTGCTGGATGAGTTCTAGTAATTTGGGGGTGGAGTCTTTTGGGTTTTCCACATAAAGTATCATGTCGTCTGCGAAAAGAGAGAGTTTGACTTCTTCTTTGCTTCATTTTTGCTTTTGTTTCACTAGCTTTTGGAGATGTATCTTAAAAGAAATTGCTGTGGCCGATGTCAAAGAGGTTACTGCCTATATTCTCCTCTAGGATTTTGATGGATTCCGTCTCACATTGAGGTCTTTCATCCATTTTGAGTTTATCTTTGTGTATGGTGTTAGAGAATGGTCGAGTTTCATTCTTCTGCATGTGGCTGTCCAGTTTTTCCAGCACCATTTATTGAAGAGACTTTTTTCCATTACATATTTTTTCCTGCTTTGTCAAAGAGTATTTGGCCATAGAGTTGAGGGTCCATATCTAGGCTCTCTATCCTGTTCCATTGGTCTATATGTCTGTTTTTGTGCCAGTACCATGCTGTCTTGGTGATGACTGCTTTATAATATAGCTTGAAATTGGGCAAACTGATGCCCCTAGCTTTGTTTTTCTTTTTCAACATTTCCTTGGCGATTCGGGGTCGTTTTTGATTCCATACAAATTTTAGGTTGTTTTTTCCTGCACTTTGAAAAATGTCATTGGAATTTTGATTGGGATGGCATTGAAGGTATAGATTGCTCTGGGTAGCATAGACATTTTAACAATGTTTATTCTTCCAATCCATGGACATAGAATGTTTTTCTATCTTTTTGTGTCTTCCTCAAATTTTCTCATGAGTATTCTGTACTTCCTAGGTCCTTTACCTCTTGGTTAGGTTTATTCGGAGGTATTTTACGGTTTGGGGTGCTATTGTAAATGGAAATGATTCTCTAATTTCTCTTTCTACAGTTGCATTATTAGTGTATAAGAAAGCAACTGATGGTAGGGACTGAGGGGGAAACGATGGCAGAGGATTAGGGGACCCTATTTCAACTGGTCCCCGGAATTGAGCTGGATATCTAGCAGACCACACTGAACACCCACGAAATCAGCCTGAGATGTAAGAAGACAGATCTGGATCTCTACAAACAGAATATCCCAGGTGTTTTTTTCAAAGATTCTGCAGGCAGATATCAGAGGATAAATGGAAGTGGGAGGGAGCCTGGCCATCGGCATCCTACACTGCCAATTAGCGATAGCCTCTAGCCCTGGGGATGGGGCACAGACTCACAGACCAGTAGTGGCAGGGAAAGGACTTTAGGGCAGTGCCTGAATGAAAACCCTGAGTGGTGGGGCTGCACGTGCAAACCGGGGGTGGCTGGCGGATTTAGAAGCACAAAGGCCAAAGATGTACCTGAACCTGAAGGCCAGGAATGGGAGCACAACCGAGGGGGGCAAAACCCAGGACACTGCAGTTTATAGCAGCACAGACAGAAGCAGAGATACAGTCTCCTGGAGAGCTCACTGAAGAACAGAATGCCATCTCTCTTCTCTGAGGCAGAGATTTGGAAATAATCTCTTCTGCTCTGACTCTCAGAAGAGGTGTGGAAAGCCACCAAGGAAAGCCTCCAGGGAAGAAACTCCACAAAAAAACGGTTTTCACTCAGCCCATCCCCCACCACAGGAAGCAAGCCAACTCTGCCTAAACAGCGTTGCCTGAGTAACAGCGCGGCAGGTCCTTCCCCCAGAAGACAGGCTGGGAAAACAAGAGGCCAGCAATCCTAAGGTCCTTAGAAAACAGGTGCCTCTGGCTTGGGTTGAGGTCAATAATTTGGAATTCCCTCAACCACCCATCAGCAGAATGACCAGGAGGAGAAACCCCCAAAACAGGGAAGTCTCAGAGATTATGACTTCTGCAGCAGATTTACAAATGGATGCAGATATAACCAAGATGTCAGAGATGGAATTCAGGCTAGCAATTGTGAAGACAATACCTAGAATGTAGAAATCAATTAATGGCAACATAGAGTCTCTAAGGGCAGAAATGAAAGCTGAACTGGAAGAACTTAAAAATGCTATCAATGAGATCCAATCTAATATAGATAATCTAACAGCTAGGGTAGCAAGGCAGTAGAACGAATTTGTGACATGGAAGACCAGTTAATAGATAAAAAGGGAAAAGAGGAGGCCAGGGAAAAACAAATAAAAAACCATGACAATAGAATCAGAGAAATAAGTGACACCATGAAGCGTTCCAGTGTCAGAATATTTGGAATCCCGGAGGGAGTGGAGAGAGGAGAGGACTAGAAGATGTATTTGAGCAAATCATAGCTGAGTTCTTCCCGATTCTGCGGAATGAAACAAACATTTGTGTCCTAGAGGCAGAGGGGACCCCTCCCAAGATCAAGGAAAACAGGCCAACACCGCGGCATGTAATAGTAAAACTTGCAAATCTAAGATCCAAGGAAATCATCTAAAGGGCAGTTGGGGGAAGAGATTCCTTATGTACAGAGGGAGGAACAACAAACTAACCTCAGAAGTATCCATAGAGACCTGGCAAGCCAGAAAGGCCTGGCAAGACATATTCAGGGTACTAAACAAGAAGAACATGTATCCAAGAATACTTTATCCAGCAAGCCTGACATGTAGAATGGATGGAGAGATGCAGAGCTTCCAAGACCAGCAGAAACTAAAAGAATATATGACCACTAAGCCGGACCTGCAAGAAATATTAAGGGGGATTCTATAAAAGGAGAAAGACCCCAAGAGTGATCTACAACAGATATTTACAGGGACAGTCTATAAAAACAAAGTCTTCACAGGCAACATGATGACAATTCATATCTTTCAATAATCACTCTCAATGTGAATGGCCTAACTTCTCCCATAAAATGGCAAAGGGTAAGAGATTGCATAAAAAGACAGGACCCATCCATAAGCTGTCTCCAAGAGACTCATTTTCAAAATAATTATACATCCAGACTGAAAGTGAAGGGATGGAGATCCATCTTCCTTGCCAATGAACCTCAAAAGAAAGCTGGGGTAGCAATTCTTATATCAGACAAATTAGATTTTAAACTGAAGATTGTAGTTAGAGACACGGAAGGACACTATATCATTCTTAAAGGGCCTATCCTACAAGAAGATCTTACAAATGTATATACTTACGCCCGCAACATGGGAGCAGCCATCTACATAAGCCAACTGTTAATCAAAATAAAAAGTCATATTGAAAACAATATGTTAATTGTAGGAGACATCAATACTCCACTCTCAGCAATAACGAGATCATCTAAACAGAAAATCAACAAAGAAACAAGAGCTTTGAATGACACACTGGACCAGAAGGAACTCATAAACAGATTATTTCACCCTAAAACAACAGAATACTCATTCTTCTCAAGCACTTGTGGAATTTTCTCCAGAATAGACCAAAGAGTGGGTCACAAATCGGTCTCAACCATTCCAAAAGATTGAGACTATTCCCTGCGTATTCTCAGATCATAATGATTTAAAACTGTAATTCAATCATAAGAAAAACTTTGGCAGAAATTCAAACATTTGGAAGCTAAAGACCACTCTGCTCAAGAATATTTTGTTCAATCAATGCACAGAAATCATTTCTTTCTTATACACTAACAACACAACTGTAGAAAGAGAAATTAGAGAAACGATTCCATTTACAATAACACCAAAAACTATAAGATACCTTGGAATAAATCTAAACAAAGAGGTAAAGTATCGATACTTTAGGAACTAGAGATCACTCATGAAAGAATTTGAAGAAGACACAAAAAGATGGAAAAATATTCCATGCTCATGGATCAGAAGAATAAATATTGTTGAAAAGTCTATGCTACCCAGAGCAATCTATACCTTCAATGCCATCCTGATCAAAATTCCAATGACATTTTTCAAAGTGCTGGAACAAACAATCCTAAAATTGGTATGGAATCAGAAAAGACCCGGAATCGCCAAGGAAATAATGATTTAGTGTCTTCGTGACGGCACCGCCTCCCGGCCAGAGCTGAGTAAAGGTGGTGAGGGCCAGCCTCCCAGCTCAGAAGGAGGCGTGGGCATGGAGCCAGCTGGGGTCGCTGAGCTCGGGGATGGGGACGCCGAGCCCGGGGCTGGCGCTGCTGCCTAGCGCACCCCGTGGGCTCTGTGGGGGCACGGCCCGGTGCTGTGCTGATGGCCCTGCTCCCGCCGCCCACGTTCACCCTCGTCCTCCTCCTCTTCCTGCCCGCCGCTCACAGGTGCCAGGAGCAGGCCCAGACCACCAACTGGCGGGCCACCCTGAAGACCATCCGGAACTACGTTCCCAAGTTAGACACGTACCTGAACGCCGCCTTGGACTTCCTGGGAGGCGAGGATGGGCTCTGTCAGTATAAGTGCAATGACGGATCTAAGCCCTTCCTGTGTTATGGTTTTAAACTGTCCCCGCTGAATGGATGTGGCTCTCCACTGTTTGATGTTCATCTTAATATTGGCATCCCTTCCCTGGCAAAGTGCTGCAACCAACAGGGCAGGTGCTATGAGACCTGTGGCAAAAGCAAGAACGACTGTGATGAGGAATTCCAGTACTGCCTCTCTAAGATCTGCCGGATGTGCAGAAGACACTAGAACTAGCTCAGCATGTTCAGGCCTGTGAAACCACAGTGGAGCTCTTGTTTGACAGTGTTATACATTTAGGCTGCAAACTATATGTGGACAGCCAAGGAGCCGCATGTAGGTGTCGCTACGAAGAAAAAAGTGATCTTTAAAGTCGATGCTGACAGTGACAGTAGATAAGGCCAGAAGAATATAGCCTTTGACAAAGAACTACTGTTTTCTGAGCATAAAGCTGCCTTATTTTTTTTAAAGATTTTATTTATTTATTTGACAGAGAGACACAGCTAGAGAGGGAACGCAAACAGGGGGAGTGGGAGGGGGAAAAGCAGGCTTCCCACAGAGCGGGTAGCCCGATGTGGGACTCGACCTCAGGACCCTGGGATCATGACCTGAGCCGAAGGCAGACGCTTAACAACTGAGCCACCCAGGAGCCCCTAAAGCTGCCTTATTTTTGTGAAAGGATTATTTTAAGATTTATTTTGACATTAAAACTTCAAACTAAAGAAAAAAGTGAGGGAGGTGATCTTCCTGGACGTTGTTGCCTTAGTGTACCGAATTTTCTTGACCAATCTCAGAAAGAGGTGCATGTTAAGGGGAGATTATTTTAAAAGGAGGAGTATATACCTCAGTTTTCACACCTGTATTTACCAAAACAATGAAGTCAAATGTAAAATTGATTACAAGGTATGTTGAACATTATCTTATTTGGATATATGGGAAAATCTTCACTTAGAAGTATATGTTTACTATAAAAATGTAAATATACATTTATTCCTGGAAAAAAAACTAATGATGTAATGATTGGTGATTAAAGTAAAAACAGAAAATTTAAAATTTTTTCAAAAAAAACCAATGATGTCCTGTATGTTGACTAAAAAAACATAATAAAATTATTAAATTTAAAAAATAAATATAATAGGGGCGCCTGGGTGGCTCAGTCGTTAAGCGTCTGCCTTCGGCTCAGGTCATGATTCCAGGTCCTGGGATCGAGCCCCGCATCAGGCTCCCTGCTCAGCGGGAGGCCCGCTTCTCCCTCTCCCGCTCCCCCTGCCTGTGTTCCCTCTCTCGCTGTGTCTCTCTCTGTCAAATAAATAAATAAAATCTTTAAAAATAAATAAATAAATAAATAAATATAATAAAAACTTATGATTAAGATTCTAAGGGCTCTAATGGAAAACATAGACAAGATGCTAGAAGAGATGGGTCATATACACAGAGGTGGAAATTCTAAGAATCAAGAAGAATGTTAGAATTCAAACACACTAAACGAAAGGAAGAATGCTGTCGATGATCTATTTGGTAGACTGGACACGGATGGAGAAAGAATCTCTGAACTTGAGGATATGACAACAGAAACTTTGAATACTGAAAAGCAAAGAGAAAAAATAGGGGAAAAAAGGAATAGAATACCCAAGGATTGTGAGACAACTGCTAAGGTGTGACAAGTGTGTAAGGTGAATACCAGCAGGAGAAGAGAAACAAGAACAGAAGAAACAATTGAGGCAGTAATGACAGAATTTCCCCAAATTAGTGTCAGACACCAAACCAAGCAGCCATCAGGGAGGATCAGAGTACTACACAGAACAAGTGGAAACAAAACCAACCAAACAAAAAACACCCAGGTGTGTCACATTCAAACTGCAAAACCACCAAGGATAATAGGAGAATGGTGTCCAGAACTCTGCTTGGAACACCAGGAGAATAGGAAATGGAATAAGAGAAAACTGTAACTCATGCCGTTCCTGTGCCTTGGTCATCACTTCTCCGGAGCTGAGTCCAGGGATACTGGGGAATTCCCCATGGTACTTAGCACCTGGAAACCACTTGATGCACTAATCACCCCTAATTTCCCACAGATAAACACAAACACCTCTCTACTTCTAGGGCTACCACACTTTGACAAATCTATAACCTCCCTTCCAGTGGAGGAGAGCAAAGCTTGAAGTCCCCAGGCCCTACGCACAGGGCTGAGCTCTGGCCCCATGGAAGAGGTGCCATGTGCCTGCCCTGGGTCTCTGCCTTATCCCAGGTTGACCTTCACATTCAGGCAGGAAGGCACCTCCTGTGAGAAGAATTCTTACCCATGCATGGCTGTGGCATTGAAGTTGTTCCTGAGCTTCTGGGAAATGGGCAGCCTCCAAACACCAGCTACTTTACCCTCCTGTGCCATTTGTCTGGTGGGCACCCTGGAGGTCTGGTCTTGGGCCTGGGGTACCTAGTAATGCTCACCTGCCTACTTCTTCCCCTGAATCCCTCAAGTATAAGAGAATTAATGTGGGGCAGGTGGGTGGCACTGCCAGCGCCCCAGGAGACTTACAGCAGTGAACAATAGGGAGGATGTAGAAGCCAAGGCTGCACAGCCTTGGGTCCTGAGGAGGGGGCTGTGGGGCTGGGAACACCTTCTTGAAAATGGGAATGATGTCAATTCTGGGTGGACCTGGAGATGTGGTTGGTGCTTCACATGGAGCCGGGCTGAGGAGTCCCCAATCTAGACAGGACCCAGGGGAGGTGCAGGAATGAATGTTGGACACATATATCCCCTCTATAATGCATTGAAATTAGACAACTACTTGAAAATTTGCTTCCTTAAAATGGCATAGAGTTGTATATAATTTTTAAGAAAAAGATTAATTACTGAAGCACATGTGCATTTTATTTTTTAATTATTATTTATTTTTTTATTATGTTATGTGAATCACCATACATTACATCATTAGTTTTTGATGTGGTGTTCCATGATTCATTGCGTATAACACCCAGTGTTCCATTCAGTATGTGCCCTCTTTTATATCCATCCCCAGGTAACCTATCCCCCCACCCTGCTCCCCTCTAGAACCCTCAGTTTGTTTCTCAGAGTCCATAGCCTCTCATTGTTCATCTCCCCTTCCGGAATCCCCCCTTCTTTTTCCCCTTCCTATTCTTCTTTTTTAACGTATAATGTATTATTTGTTTCAGACGTACATGTCGGTGATTCAACAGTATTACACAATTCACAGCGCTCACCATAGCACATACCCTCCCCAGGGTTTATCACGAGCCATCCCATCACTCCCACCCCCACCACTCCAGCAACCTCAGTTTGTTTCCTGAGATTAAGACTTCCTCATATCAGTGAGATTGTATGGTAAATGTCTTTCTCTGATTGACTTATTTTGCTCATCATAATACCCTCCAGTTCCATCCACATTGTTGCAAATGGCAAGATTTCATTCCTTTTGATGGCTGCATAATATTCCATTGTGTATCTATACCACATCTTCCTTATCCATTCATCTGTCAATGGACATCTTGGCTCTTTCCATAATTTGGCTATTGTGAACATTGCTGCTATAAATATCAGGGTGCATGTGCCCCTTCAGATCCCTACATTTGTATCTTTGGCATAAATACCCAGTAGTGCAAATGCTGGGTCATATGGTAGCTCTATTTTCAACTTTTTGAGGAACCTCCATACTGTTTTCCAGAGTGGCTGCACCAGCTTGCATTCCCACCAACAGTGTAGGAGGTTTCCCCTTTCTCTGCATTTGCCTAAGGCGGAATTACCCCGCCCTTGCCCAGGACCAGGCTAAGTAATCTGCTCAGGTTTGCTCTTGGGAGCTTTTGTTCCCTGAAAGCTTTCCCTACAGCTTTAGAGAACGAGAGTGAAAATCTAATCTCTGCCCCGGAGGAACCGAGACCTCAGGGCCCCACTCCTCAGTGAGTCCCAGAGAAAAACAGTCAGTCACTCCCGTCTCCCCGGTCTCCGGCCACACTCCCTGCTCACCCAGCCTGTGACCAAGCGTTTCTATCTCTGGCACATGACACCGTTTGGAGTCTCCAAAACCAGCTGGTCCTGTGGTGTGCTTCCGCGCCACTCCTCCCAGGAGAGGGAGGGGAGCCGCCCCGGATCTGCCACTTGCTGGGTCCCTGCTGGAAGAGCAGTGGCCCGACTGTGCCGCAGATCATGGTTTATCGCAACCCCGAGCTGAGAACCCACTCCTTGGCTCCGTCTCTGCAGCCGGCTTCCCTGCTCCGATACCTGGGTGTTCTGCTGCACTCAGGCACCCCCAGTCTTTCTGTGACACCGAGAGTCCTGAGACCACAATATCCCAGCGAGGGTTTCACCCCCCTACTTAGCCACTGGAGCGACGTCCCTCAGTGGAGAAGACTTGTAAAACTTCCGATTTTGTGCTCCGTTGCTCTATCTCTTGCCAGTAGTGGCTGACGGAGGCCCCCTCCCTGTGGTCTATCATCCCGAATATCGCCTCGCATTCACTTCACACGTCTTACCTTCCAGAAAGTGGTTGCTTTCTTTTCTTCGATCCTCTGTTGAGTTCCTAGGTGTTCAGAATGGTTTGATCCCTATCTAGCTGAATTCCTGGGACCAGAGGAAATTTAGGTCTCCTACCCTTCAGCCATCTTGCTCCTCCTCTTGCACATGTGCATTTTAATAAAAGGAGCTCAAAGTGTTAAACAAGTTAAATGTAATTTCTCATTGTATCCCTCATAAAACCTTGTGAAATAACAAAATCTTCAGCTCCAGTAAGGCAGAAAATTCTGAGGGCTTGACTTTCAAATTATATCCAAAACCTGTCAACTTTTGCCACCCTCCTTTATTTCTACCCTCGTCCAAGTGCCATCATTTCTCACCTGACTTATTATACAAGCATCACTATGGACCAACACAACAGCCTCAGTGGTTCTATGAAGTCTTAGGGCAGATCATTTCTGCCCTCTGATCAACATCTAACCATCTTACACTGACCTATCGGGCCCTAGGCAATGTGGACCCAATTCCCTCTGCTTAAGAATACTGTTGTCTCTGCCTGGAACACTTTTTATCTCTGGCCAGACTCCCCCAGGGCTGGACCATGCCCTATCCCTCACCATTTTATGTGCACCCCCACATTGTGCCCAATATTCCCATGGACTCTCAGGAAGTGAATGCAGGTCTCCTGAGAGCAGTGTGAATGAGTGATGGAGGGAAGATGTTTGGTCCAGTTCAAGAAGATCTTGCTGAAGACATGGATCAAGAGATTCTTTTCCAAATCCCTCCAGAGCCCCTGTGATGGAAACTATAGAAACCAGTTCCTGCCAATCTTCTCAATGATCAATGATCAAGAATCATTCTGATCCCAAAGTTCTGGGCACCTGGATGGCTCTGTTGGTGAAGCGTCTGCCTCTGGCTCAGGTCATGATCCCAGGGTCCTGGGATCGAGTCCCGCATAGGGCTCCCTGCTCTGTGGGGAGCCTGCTTCTCCCTCTCCTCCACACTTGTGCTCTCTATCTCACTGTCTATGTCTCTCTCTCTCTCTCTCAAATAAATAAAATCTAAAAAAAAAAAAAAAAAATCACTCTGAGCCCAAAGTTCCTTCTTTGCATGGAGTTCCTGTTTTTATCTTCTGCACTTTCTGCAGTGTGCGGCTATCAGTATAAGTGGTAGACTACAAAATGTTCCAGCCATTTTTCTTTGAGATTTTACACTTTAATACTTGTATGTAAAGCAGAGTTGCAAGAAGGCATAGAAGTCTTTATGTTGTTTAATTACATAAGATACATTGAAATGGAGTTTGTATTTCAGTAAGTAATTAGTAAGTAATTAATGCCAGAAATGTTGGACTTACTTTACTGGTAGCTATGATGGTAAAGATAATAAATGGAAGTGTAGAGAGAGAAATAAACTTGCCCAAGGTAGCACAGCTCCTCTATGCCAGATTCTAACATCATGTACCACATTTCAGTGCACAAATGAGTTCTGCATTGGCCCCCCTCCTCACTCTCTTTCAACATCCAACTCAGAATAAAGACTTCCCTTACCAGCCCTAGGGAAAATGTAACTAATGCATCTGTGGGCCTTCAATCCATGGAAATTGTGGTGCTCAATGTGGGGAAAGATTCATTATGTAGCTGGTCATGTACCATTTGTTACCCTTCCATCCAAAATGGTTTTCTGATTGCTCAGCTCACAGGCTTGCCCCAACCAGCCAGAGAGGCCCAATGAGTACAGAGGAAGAAGAGGAGCCAAAAGAGAGCCTGAGCTTGCAGAGGAAAGGGCAGACCAAGACAGGAAGCCTCAGAAGGGCAAGCATGCCTACACTCCCCATCTCGCCAGAACCTTCCTCAGGGCCCTTGTTACCTCCCTGTTCCTCAGGCTGTAAACGAGTGGGTTGAACATTGGAGTGAGGATGGTGTAGAAGATGGAGGTGGCTCGGTGTCCTACTGGTGTCCTATTGGAGGCCCGCTGCATGTAGATAAACATGGTTCCTCCATAGTATAGGCCCAAAAGAGCCAGGTGGGCGGAGCAAGTTGTCAGAGCCTTCTGTTTCCCTTCTGTGGAGGGCATCCTGATGACAGCTGTGAGGACCCGGGTATAGGAAGCCCCAATGACCACCAAGGGGCAGCGGCAGCATGACCACAAAGCAAGCATAGATGAGATCCTCAAAGAGTGAGGTGTCAGCACAGGAGAGATGCAGCAGGGCAGGGACCTCACAGAAGAAGTGAACCACCTCCAGAGAGCCACAGTAGGGGAAACTGAAGACCACAAGCACATCAACCACACTATCAGACATCCCTCCCATCCAGGATGCCAGGGCCAGGAAAGAGCAAGCCTTCCAGTCCATGAGCACAGGGTACCGCAGGGGGTGGCAGACTGCCACATACCGGTCATAGGCCATGACTGCCAAGAGGATGCACTCTGCTCCTCCGACCATGACCACTAGGAAGATCTGAGTGGCACAGGCACCCCAAGAGATGGATTTATGGCCTGACAGAAGATTGGCTGCCATCTTGGGCACCACTGTGCCCATCATGATCAGATCCATAATGGAGAGCTGGCTGAGGAAAAACTACATTGGGGTGTGCAGTTGCCTGTTGGCCTGGATGAGCAGGAGGAAGAGGATGTTGCCAAGTAGGGCCACAGCAGAGGCCAGAAGGACAGGGGGAAAAAGAAATAAATCATATGTTGACTAGCTGAACAGGCCCAAAAGGATGAAGTCTGATAGGGAGGTGTGATTCCAGAGCTCCATGGCTGAGACCCTGAGAAAAAACAAAGGAGCAAACAAATGAAACATGGCATCTCCAAATACCCATCTCCTGTTTCTTCTAAAAGACAGAGCCCAGCCCTCTGACATGGCCCCACCCTTTCCTCCTGCAGTGAAAATCTTTTTTTTTTTTTTCTCAGCTGCCCTCAGAAAGTTGTCAGCAAGATTTGATACTTACTTCTCTAAAACACCAGGGAGCCAGAGAATGCAAGGGATAGAGAGAAGGTGCAAGGATAGATAAATGGAAGGTGAATAGCTGTAGAAGTAGGACAAAGATTTAAGAGGGGAGGTGAAATATTGGGGGACAAAGAGAAAGGAGGAGAGAAAGGGGGTGAGAGGTGTAAGGACAAATGTAAATTTTAAGAGAGCAGTGACTCTCCCCTCCTTTCTCAGAGAATTTTCTTTAGAAAACTTATCATTGTACGCTCCTTGTTGCTCCTGGGTGTTTAAACCTGTTAAAGGCTAAGTAAGCTTCTTGCCAGAGTTCTGACCCAGAAATGTCTTTCTCAAGGACTTGGGATCCATCTCTTGGAATTGTAATCATCAAGGAAGGTAGCACCCTTATCTCCCAGACTCTGTGGCAGAGGGGGACCCTAACTTCAGCAGGCACCTTGCTCTAAGTGGCAAAACTACCTCTTGCCGTAAACTGTGAAAAGTTTTTTTCCCCCCATTTGGATAAAGCCAATTAACTAACACAGATTGCCACCCCCATTACCTGGTGAATGAACTGTGACAAATGGTACTGTCAGATCTTGTTACTTGAAGACTAGTCTTTGTTTATCTCAAAAGCTGGTATGTAATGGGTTGTCATTGCCTGACTATAAAAGGGTGAGATTCCTTCTGTTTTGCAGGCTCTCAGCAGGTAGCCTGTGATGCACCTCACCCTTTGGTTTAATACTTGTTCAAAAATAAAACTGTTGGGTGCCTGGGTGACTCAGTTCAGCATCTGCCTTTGGCTCAGGTCATGATCTCATTGTCCTGGGACCAAGCCCTGCATCAGGCTCCCTGCTCAGCCGGGAGTCTTCTCTCCTTCTCCCTTTGTCCCTCCACTCCACTCCACTTGTGCTTTCTCTAGCACCCTCTCTCAAATAAATAAAATCTTTTGAGTAAATAAATAAATAAAACTGTTTCCTCTCTCTTGTGACTTTGTGGGAAGGTTTTTTAGGTTAAGAGGAGATTTTGATTTTATTTATTTATTCAGTTTTATTCATTTTTTTTCTATTTAGATTTTAATGAAGTTTCCCCAGTGCAAGTACTGCAACAGAACTAAATGTTGATGCTAAATGCATTTCTCACAATACCTCTCAGGACATATCTCAACCATCCACCACTCTACTACTTAGACAGTAAAGTTGACTAGTCCAGAGACTTGAGAATGGATAAACCATGATAATTTTGCCCAAGAAAAGTAGGATTACCATCTGACTGGTCTCTGATGTCAAGAACCTTTGTCTCTTGACAGCAAGGAGATATCTTTGTGTGCAGTCTGACTCTCTAGGCTGAAACCTGAAGTTGGACAAACTTCTCCCACTCCCCATTCACTTTTAATCTCTCTGTCAGGTCTTCCCTCACCCCCTTCAGCACTTCCCAACCCATTCAGCTCACCAGACTTCACCTTCTGCTCCACCCTGTGAATCTTAGCAGAGATGGGCCAGACCCAAAAAGCATGCAAAGATCTAATCCTCAGGGCAATGTGTGAGCAAATGGTGGCCTGGGAAAAGCTCTTACACACACTCTTGTCCCAAATCCAAGGCCCCAAATAAGAATTTATGGAGATAACCACCCAAGAGGTTCTCCTGTTTCTCATAAAACTGATGATGAGATCATGTCCCAGGTTTATATCTCTATTGCAGAACAATGTCTCAGGGCACCCTACCCAGCTCATAATGAGCTGAGGGAATAGAAGCTCCACACCAAGGAAGAAGCAAAAATTAATGAATTCAGGACAAAGTTCATTCCCCGTAGCCCTGATTCTGAAAAACACCCCAGATTGCACCTAAAGAAAGGAAGAGGGCACCCATGGGCTATCCCCTGACATATCCACCCACACTTCTCTCAGAGTCTTTACACTTACCTGCCCATGGGGCTGGGAGAGAACATGATCACCACAGAGAATCACCACTGAATATCTAAACTACAATCTGGGGGTTTCATCATGCAAGACAGGAAGTGGAGCCTGGTCAGTTACTCTGTGAACCTTGTACTCAATTGATGTCATACTTTTTTGTACTCAATTATTATTTATTGCTCATTCAACAAATAATTACTGAACACTGTGAAAATAAAAGAAGACAACCCAGATGGAGTAAAGAAAAAGCTATTCAAAGCTTGCTATAGCAAGGCAGTCAGCCACTCACTTGTATTTTGGCAAAGTCTCAATGGCAGATAGAGGAGTGGGAAAGCTTTAGAGTAGAAAAAAGAGAAGCTTCAGGTTTGCTCTGCTTGGAGGCTGTTGGCATGGGGAAGCTGGAGGTAGGCTAACTGAAAGCAGGGGGATTGGTTTGGGGTCTGTATTCAGATTTCTCTGGTTTGTCCTAAATTGCAAGTGGGAACAAAATATAGGACAGCTGTCTATTATTAACCAAAATTGTTAATTTGGGGACTATCTCTACAGAATTATTGTTTATCTTCCTAGATGTTACCAAACTTAGCGATCCGACTTCTTCCATGTTGGACTGGTGGCAGTTGTCTTCCTGAACTGTTTATCATAAGTAAGGCGGTTGGTTCCTGGGCAGATTGCTGCAGTTTGTGGGTCAGGGTTGTAATTTTGCACCATGGTCTGCTATTTAGTCTCTCAGCACCTATAAATGTGACTGAATTCTTATCCTTGGAAGTAGGAAATTGGAATCTACATTATTGAGGAGTATCTAGCGGGTGGTTATTTTGCCCTGGAAAAGCTTGAGAAGCATTGAGAGGATGATTAGATGACCCAGCCTATTATCTCAATTAAGACCGTGTTAAAGGGTGCCCTTGGCTGTCTTTCAATTCTCATCTATGTTTTCTGAGAGAGGAATCAGAGGAAAGAGCTCAGATTCATCCTTGAGATGAAACTCCCTGATGCACTGTTCTGTCCATTTTACCCACTTTCCTTGGGAAATCAGTAAATGGCTTCTCAGCTACCTTGCTCTGCTCTGAGGTCTCAAGTTGGCATAGGGTTGTGTTGTTCATCTTCTGCTCATTCCTACTTCCAGTGGGGGAGGATCTGGCTCAAAGAGGTTGACTCATTCAACATAAAGTTCATCTGATAGACCAACTCATAGGTGAAATCTAAACCAAAGAAGATGGAAGGAATTCCAGGCCCGCCTGCAGTAGACATCTGTGGCCTTTCTGTGCACCTTGAGAAAGTTAACAGCATCCCATCAAGGATGTGGTTGGCCTATGGGAGGCAAGATATAAAATGCCAGGGTTCACCAATTTTCTCTTTCCTTTTCAATCTTGTTATCACTTATATATCCCAGGAAAATGTTCAGAATCATGCAAGATAATGCATCTCTCTGTGCTTTTCTTTCTCCCTTGGCTGTGAAACAGGCCTTCCTCTTTTCAAAATTAATTTTTTATTCATTTTTAGTTTTGCTCATCTTTCTAATTTTCTCTCCCAATTCTCTTAATATCTATTAGGTTATTAATATCAGTAGAAGAGAAGAGAGTTCTACACATCCCAACCATCACCAGTTGTCTTAATTTGGCATAGCTGGGGCTAGGCATCTAGGCATGTATTATATTTGAGAAGTGACCCAGAAAGCATGTAGAGAAAAGCATGAAGTTACACATGAATGGAAAAAGCTGATACAGTGTCACTATTACGGACAAGTGGGGCTCAGTCCTCTGAGGACTTCAAGGATCATGCAGGACATGCTTGCAAGTTGTTCACTGAGCCCAACTCAAGGGGCAAGGAAGCTGTGTCATTTCTTTGATCTATGTGTCTATTTTTGTGCCTGTATCATACTGTTTGATTACTACAGTTTTATTTTTTTAGTTTTATTATTTTATTTTTTAATATGTTCAGTAGCTAGGTGATGGGTAGTAACGAGGACACGTGTTGTGGTGAGCACGGGGTGTTATACACAACTAAGGAATTGCTGAACACTACCTCAAAAACTAATAATGTACTATATGTTGGCTAACTACAGTTTTATAACATTACTTGAAGTCCCTAATTGTGATCCTCCTGCTTTGCTTATCTTTATCAAGATCGCTTTGAGTATTTGGAGTCTTCTATGGTTCCATAGAAATTTTAGGATTGTTTATTCTAGCTCTGTGAAAAATACTGTTGGTATTTTAATAGTGATTAAATGTACAAAAGGCTTTGAGTAGTATAGATATTTTAACAATATTTGTTCTTCCAATCCATGAGCATGGAATGTTTTTCCATTTCTTTCTGGCAGCTTCAATTTCCTTTTTTAAATTTAATTTCACTTTAGTGATCATTTAGTGTATTATTAGTTTCAGGGGTAAAATTTAGTGGCTCACCAGTTGCATATAACACCCTCTGCTCATTACTTCAAGTGCCCTCCTTAATGCCCATCACCCAATTACCCCACCCCCCAACCACCGTCCCTCCAAACAGCTTCAATTTGTTTCCTATAGTGAAGAGTCTCTTATGGTTTTCCTCCCTCTCTCTTTTTATCTTAACTTAGTTTTCTTTCACTTCATGTTCATCTGCTTTGTTTCTTAAATTTCACATATGAGTGAGATCATATGGTATTTGTCTTTCTCTGCTTGACTTATTTTACTTGGCATAATACCTTCTAATTCCACCCACGTCTTTGCAAATGGCAAGATGTCATTTTTTTGATGGCTGAGTATTACTGCATTGTATATAAATACCACTTTTTCTTTATCCATTCATCTGTCAATGGACATCTGGTCTGTTTCCATACTTTCGCTATTGTGGACACTGCTGCTATAAAAACTGGGGTGCATGTGCCCCCTTTGACTCACTATGCTTGTACCCTTTGGATAAATACCTAGAAGTGCAATTGCAGTAGTTCTATTTTTAAATTTTAAGGAACCTCCATATTGTTTTCCAGAGTGTCTCTACCAGCTTGTATTCATACCAATAGAGTAAGAGTGTTCTCCTTTCTCCACATTCTTGCCAACATCTGCTGTTTGCTCTGTTGATAATTTTAACCATTCTGACCATTGTAAGGTGGTGTCTCATTGTGGTTTTGATGTTTCCCTGATACCGAGTGATGTTGAGCATTTTTTCATGTGTCTGTTGTCCATTTGGATGTCTTCTTTGGAGAAATGTCTGTTCTTGTCTTCTGCTTGGTTGTTGAGTTTGATAAGTTCTTTATAGATTTTTGGATACTAGCCCTTTATCTGATATATCATTTGCAAATATCTTCTCCCATTCCCTATATTGTCTTTTAGTTTTGTTGACTATTTCCTTTGCTGTGCAAAACATTTTATCCTGATGAAGTCCCAATAGTTCATTCTTTTTTCCCTTGCCTTTGGAGACGTGTCTGGCAAGAACTTGGGGAGCTTCAATTTCTTACATCAGTGTTTCATAGTTTTCAGAGTACAGGTCTTTCCCCTGTTTTTTAGTTTTATTCATAGGTATCTTATTGTTTTTGGTAAAATTGTAAGTGGACTTAATTTCTCTTCCTGCTGCTTTATTATTAGTGTATAGAAATAGACAGATTTCTTTATGTTGACTTTGCTGAATTCATTTATCAGTTCTAGCAGTTTTTTGGTGGTCTTTTGGTTTTTTACATAGAGTATCATGTCATCTGCAAATATTGACAATTTTGCTTCTTCCTTGCCAGTTTGGATGCCTTTTATTTCTTTTTGTTGTCTGGTTGCTGTGGCTTGGACTTCCAGGTGTGTTTGAATAGTTGTGGTGATTGTGAAGATCACAGTCTTGTTCCTGACCATAAAGGAAAGGGTCTTAGTTTATCTCCATTCAGGAATGATATTAACTGTGGGTTTTTCATATATTGCCTTGATTTTGTTGTGGTATGCTCCCTCAATACCTACTTTGTTAGGGTTTTTTATCATGAATGGATGTGGTACTTTGTCAAATCTTTTCTGCATCTATTGATGAGAATGTATAGTTCTTATACTTTTTTAAAAAAAATTAATGTGGTGTACCACATTTATTGATTTGTGAATATTGAACCACCCTGGCAACTCAGGAACAAATCCAACCTGATAGTGGTGAATGATTTTTTTAATGAATTGTTGGATTTGGTGTGATAATATTTTATTGAGGAATTTTCATTCAGGTTCATCAGTTATATTGGCCTGTAGTTCTCTTGTGTAGCAGTGTTTTTATCTGCATATAAATAAATAAATAATAAATTTTAAAAAAATAAAAATTTTTTAAAAGATTTATTTATTTATTCATTCATTCTTTAGAGAGAGAGAGAAAAAGAGAGCAAGTGAACAGGATCAGGGGTGAGGGGAAAGTCAGAGGGAGAAGCAGGCTCCCCACTCAATGGGGAGCCTAATGCGGGGCTCAATCCCAGAACCCTGGGGTCATGACCAGAGCCAAAGGCTGTTATCTGCAGAGGCTCTCTTTGCCTGCTGTGGGCAGTGTTTGGGACATGGCCTGAATGTGGTGAGTTTTAACCTGGTATGCTCTACTCTGCTTGTGAAATGAGACTTGTCACCACTTCCACCAGAACTGAGGCCATGCGTAGTGTGAGTAGTGGTTTGTGCTGGTGTTATAAGTGAGGTGCCTGCTGTGCTGGGACTGACGCAAGCATGAGTGAGAAGTGCAGTCCCACTGGAGCACAGGGTGTTAAAACTTGGTGTAAGCAAGTTACGCAGCCAATATTTGCAGTGCACCGCTTCCCACAGGTGGTTCTATGCTTTACTGAGGAGCAAGAGTGGGAAATGATCCTGAGGAGCTCCTTTTTTTTTGGAAAGGCAGCTCTGTGAATGCTTCTCAGGGATGCACTCGGAGAAGAGTGAGTAATCTCCTCCCTGTATGCCCCAGGAATTCTTCAGATCACTTTCTGCCCCTGGGATGCTTTCCTGCCTTATCTCCAGGAGCAGTGCAATACCCCCAAGGCTCTATCCCACCCAAGCCCAGTGTCTTTCAAAACTCCAGGCTTTAAACGCTACTGATTGCAAGAACACAAAATTCAGCCACTCTTATTTTCCAAGCCAATGGCCTTGGGGAAATGTTCTCTATGTATGTTCCCTGTTTCCCTGTTTCTCTCTCTCTCCCTTCTTTGCAATCACAGCTCCCTCCTCTCCAGAGCATCTGTAATCTGTTTCTCCCCTATACCAGGTCTTTGCACTTCCTATCTTCTTCAATTTGGCCTCTTCTCTCTCTTTAGTTTTGGAGTTTGTTCTGTCAGTCTTCATGTCAATTTCTGGGCTATTTAGGATGATTTGATAATTATCTAGCTATGTTCAAGGGATGTGGCAAGTCACGGGTCCTCCTACTTTGCTATCATCTCCCCCCACCCAAATCATCATTTTTGTCTCTTTTCTGATTATGCCAAAAGTTGCTGTTTTGGTTGGGGCACCTGGGTGGCTCAGTCAGATAAGAATCTGACTGCAGCTCAGGTCATGATCTTAGGATCATTGGTTTGAGTCCCACATCAGACTCTGTGCTCAGCAGGAAGGCTGCTTGAGATTCTCTCCCCCTCCCTCTGCCTCTCCCTCTGCCTTGCCTGTGCCCCTCTCTCTGTGCCTCCCCCCAATTGTGCTCTCTCTCTAATAAATAAATAAATATATATTTTTAAAGTTGCTATTCGGGGGAAATTTTGACATGTCCTTTAAACACAAAAACTGAGTTGTTAAATTTTTAAAAATTAGTAGATAATTATACTCAGTTATATTTTAGCAGTAACTGAGGTCTCTCCGGTATCTTGTACCCTTCTATGTTTCACTTTCTACTCACTAAAGTATATGCTTCAGTAGTTGTTTCAGTGGGAATCTTCAGTGGTAAACATTCTCTATGTTTTTATTTATCAGAGGAAAAATATCTATTTTTTTGTTTTGTTTTTAAAATGACCATGTGACTAAAATTTTCAGGTAGTAATACCTAAATTAGAGACCCAAATCAAAATCCTGTAGAAAAAACAAGCAGCAACCTCTTTGACATAGGCCACATTAACTTCTTTCAAGACACGTCTGCAAAGGCAAGTGAAACAAAAGTGGAAATGAACTTTTGGGACTTCTTCAAGATAAAAAGCTTCTGCACAACAAAAGAGTCAACAAAACTAAAGGGCAACCTACAGAATGGGAGAAGATATTTGCAAATGACATATCAGATAAAGGGCTAGTATCCAAGATCTGTAAAGAACTTACCAAACTCAGCACACAAGAAACAAAGAATCTAGTCACTAAATAGGCAGAAGACATGAACAGACATTTCTCCAAAGAAGACATACAAATGGCCAACAGACACATGAAAAAATGCTCCACATTGCTTGGCATCAGGGAAATACAAATCAAAACCACAATGAGATACCACCTCACAACAGTCAGAATGGTTAAAATTAACAAGATAGGAAACATCAGATTTTGTCAAGGATGCAGAGTAAGAGGAACACTTTTGCACTGATAGTGGGAACGCAACCTGATACAGTCACTCTGAAAAACAGTATGGAGGTTCCTCAAGAAGTTAAAAATAGAGCTACTCTATGACCCAGCAATTGCACTACTTGGTATTTACCCCAAAGATACAAAGGTAGTGATCCAAAGGGGCATCTGCACCCCAATGTTCATAGCAACAATGTCCACAATAGCCAAACTGTGAAAAGAGCTGGGATGTCCATCAACAGACGAATAGATAAAGAAGATGTGTTATATATATATAATGGAATATTACTCAGCCATCAGAAAGGATGAATGCTTGCCATTTATATTGATGTGGATGGAACTGGAGGATATTATACTGAGCAAAACAAGTCAATCAGAGAAGGATAATTATCATATGTTTTCACTCATATGTAGAATATAAGAAAGTGCAGAGGATCATAGGGGAAGGGAAGGAAAACTGAATGGTAACCTACCACTGTTGGTTAAGAAACTCTTGTCTAGAGCTGCTTTCAGGATTTTCTCTTTATCTCTGAAATTTGCAAGCTTCATTATAATATACCATTTTTATTGACTTTGAGAGGGGTCCTCTCTACCTCTTGGACTTGTATGCCTGTTTCTTTCCCCAGATTAGGGAAATTCTCAGCTTTGTTTTGCTCAAATATACCTTCTGTCCCTCTCTCTCTTTCTTGTTCCTTATGAACCCAAGAATTCTAATATTGTTTTGCTTTATGGTATCGCTGATTTCTCGAGGCATCCCCTCATGGTCCATTAGTTGTTTTTCTCACTATTCCTCCACTTCCTTCCTTTCCATCAACTTGTTTTCCATGTCTCTGACTGTCTCTTCTGCTTCATTTACCCTAGTTCTTAGAGCATCCAATTTAGACTACATCTCATTTAAAACATTTTTAATTTTGGCACTAAGAAATTATCTGGTGTCTTTTGTGTTTTTTTCAAGCCCAGCTAGTAACTTTATAATCATTTTCCTGAATTCCAGCTCTGACATTTTATTGATATCCATATGGATTAGATCTGTGGCAGAGAGTATTACTTCTGATTCTTTCTTTTGTTGTGAATTCCTCCTTCTAGTCAGTTTGCCTAGAGAAGAATGGGCAAGCAAGAGAACGAAATAAAAAATATCAACTCAAGCAAAATACACACTAGACAAATCCTAAGAGGTCAGAAACTAAAAAGAAAAGAAAAAGACAAAAAAGGGTGGGGGGAGAATATAATCTCCAAGGTGGTCAAAACAGGGTGATACACTTAGTCCTGGGTGTATTTTGGTCTTTTTGTCAGAAGACACTAAATCTCCAGATTGTAAAGAAAGCAAAACTTATATCTATAGAAAAAATAAAAATTGAATACAGTGAAAGGAGGCCAAAAATGAAGATTATATCTATAAAATGTAAATGTAAAAAATGAAAGTTAAAACTTAAAGAGTTGACAAAATAAAAAACCAGTTGAAAAGGAAAAATTAAAAACAGGAAAAGGAAAATTTTAAACTGAAAGATAAATCATGAGAAAAAACCTCAAATTCTATATAGTATTTTCCCCTAGAGCTGGAGTTTTGCAGTCCTGCATGCTCCATAAACTTGGTGTTCACCTGTTCTTCCAGCTGACCTTCTGGGGGAGGGGCCTGTTGCACTGATTCTCAGGTGACTTTGCCTGGTTGGAGTTGCACCGACCTTTGCCAGGGGGCTGAGCTCAGTGTAAGTTGCTTTGGGTTGCTCTATGTGGCTTTTGTTCCCTGAAGGCTTTCTACATTTCTTTGGAGGATGAATATAAAAATGGCCGTACCCAGATCTCCAGCCCTGGAGCTTCAAGATCCCAGTCCCCTCTCTTCAGTAAACCCTCAGGGATAAGCAGTCTTCACTTTTGTGTGTGCCAAACTCTGCAGGCTCCTGCAGTGAGCACCCACCAGGATCCTCCCAGGCGAAGGCAGAGGGTTGCTGGGTTTCTGCCCTTTGCATGGCTCCCTCATGGAGAGCTGTTGCTGGATATTGCCACATTTCTCAGTCTATGGTAAACTGAGCTGAGAGCCCCCTCCTGGGCTCGCTGACCCTGACTGGTTTCCTTGCTCCAATGCTTGGAAACCTGTTGGCTCAGGTACCTCCTTTCTTTCTGTGACCCAGGGGATCCTGAGGCCACAGTGTTCCAGCTAGGATTCTGCCCTGCTTCAACTCCTGAGCACATTTCAGGCAGGGACAGCTCTCACTTGAGCAGATTTCTAAAGGTTTTGATTTTGCGCTCTGGGGCTGTAAGACTTTCCGGTAGCCAGTTTCCAGAGTCTCCCTCCCCTTGCCATTTATCTTCTAACACCTCAGATTCACTTCTCACTTGCAAAAAGTGGTCGCTTTTCTATTTGTAGAATTCCAGCAATTCTTTTCTTACATCTCAGATTGAATTCATAGCTGCTCAGAATTATCTGATAGGTGTCTAACTAAATTCAAGGGACCAGATGAAAGGAGGTCCTCCACTCTTCTGCCATCTTGCTTCCCCTACAGTTCTTTACATATCTTAGATATTAACCCTTTACTGGATATGTCATTTGCAAACATCTTCTCTCATTCTGTAGGTTGCCTTTTAGTTTTGTTGATTATTTTCTTCACTATGCAGATGCTTTTTATTTTGATGTAGTCCAACAGTTTTTTTTTTCTTTTGTTTCCCTTGACTCAGGAGACATATCTAGAAAGAAAATGCTCCAGCTGATGTCAAAGAATTTACTGCCTGTGTTCTCTTCTGGGATTTTTATACTTTCAAGTCTCACATTTAGGTCTTTGCTCCATTTTGAATTTATTTTGGCGTTTGTTGTAAGAGGTCCAGTTTCACTCTTTTGCATGTTGCTGTCCAGTTTTCCCAACTCCTCTGGAAAATTGTTGAACAGAATGACTTCTTCCCACTGGATATTCTTTACTGCTTTATTGAAAATTAATTGACCATATATTTGTGGGCTTATTTCTGGGTTTTCATTAGTAGTTCATTTATGACTGTTTTTGCTTTACTATTTTGTATTCTATTTTTGTGAAAGATACACTTTTAATTTCCTCTTCACATAACTTTGAAATAGTATTTTGAATTTTTTGTTTGTTCTTTCATATTGTGAATTTCATCTTGAGTAAATTATACTGTTGATTTGGCTGATGTTTTAGTTTTTTATTTGCTTTCAACTCCTTTTGTAGGGGAGATTTAATTTTTTATTTTATTATCATCATTTTTGTCTCTCCCACACATATCCCTCTCTAAAAACATGTGCCTACCAACCCAGTCTGCTAAGTGGTTGGTTATTGCTAGCTTCCAAGATTCTGGGCAACACATCTTGAAGAAAGTTTTTTTTTTTTAAGATTTTTTATTTATTTATTCATGAGAGACAGAGAGAGAGAGAGGCAGAGGCAGAGGGAGAAGCAGGATCCCCGCGGAGCAGGGAGCCTGATGCGGGACTCGATCCCAGGACCCTGGGATCATGACCTGAGCCGAAGGCAGATGCTTAACCGACTGAGCCACCCAGGCGTCCTGAAAGTTTTTTTTAAAGTGTGGATTTGTTATTGCTGCCTACATGAAGTCAGCACTATGGTAAGGCTAAGTGACCAGTCACCAGTTCCATCTGTATCTTCCCAGGCCTGGGAC
This sequence comes from Leptonychotes weddellii, assembly GCF_054177405.1. Lineage (NCBI taxonomy): Eukaryota > Metazoa > Chordata > Mammalia > Carnivora > Phocidae > Leptonychotes > Leptonychotes weddellii. Next base: position 131,715,071 of record NC_138375.1, on the reverse strand, counting down.
TCACCAGAACTAAGGCCTCAGAAGGCACTTGAGAGTCAGCTTTTCAGTTTCTTTTCGGGTTTTAATGTGGAGTTCTACCCCAACCCTTGGCCCCATCCCAAAAGGCTAGCTCTTGTTTTTTATCTTTCATGGAATTTGCGGAACTTCACCCTGCAGGACTGAACTTTTGCCCACCCTGAGTGTGTCCAAGACCAGATCTCGGTAAGCCCAGGCTTTCAGTCTTGCTCACTATTGGGCACTTCTCTATTCCTATTTCACTATTTTTAAAACCTCATAGTTGAAACCAGTTTTATCTTTGTTGTTTTCTCTTTTTATATTTTATCTACTATTGCTATATGTTTTGTGGAGAAAGTTTTATGGTGAATGAACACACTGCACCATCTTTTAGAAGTCAAATGTCTTCCTCTTAACAAAAACCATCACTCTATTCCACCCCTACCCACTTCCATGAGCATTTCTATGCTTCTCCTTGTACCAGGTTGAAAAACTGGTACAAAGTGCCTCTACTCTCTGGATGTCATTCCTTTCTGCCCAGCCCATGCTGCCAAACCTTAGTCCAAGCCAGAAATTGGCTGTGGCCCAGAGAGACTCAAGACAGTGAGAGAGGCAAAGGGAAGAGACCAGGCTTTACACAACTCTCACTCCATGGCACAGAAACCATAACATGAGGAAAACTTTTGCTGTAAATGCTGCTGAATACCTAAAAAAATCACAATTAAAAATAATTTTCCATGAGAAATACAAAGCTTAATTTTCACAGTGATGCAAAGACACCACTCAGGATTCATCAAGAGTGATAATTTTCCTGTTTAAGATGTTTTCTGACTAACTAGGATTTTATCATCTCAAATTCAGCTTGGTGAATAAAGGGAAATGGGTTACATACAAAAATAGTTCAGCCCATTTGACAGTTGCTCAAGTTAAATCCTTGATTTTCAAGTGCAGGCTGAGCCTGAAACCGTGCTCCATGTATCCTTGACTGGTCTGAATCACAGTCTTCTCCAATCCCCCTAGAAATAGACCCCAGGCGTACTTAGAGGTCTTGTGGCACATACTCATCTCCCTGTCATGTCTTCCTCTATCTCATATTCCTGGCAATAGAAGCACCCCTAAGCACTATAAAAGGCAAGTAGGAAGTTGTAAGTAATGTCTGAAGTTCATCTCTGAAAGAGAAGGGAGGAGCTTGCGAAGATGGCAAAGTAGGAAGACCCTAAGCTCACCCTGTCCCACCTTTTCAACTAGCTATCATCCACATCCAAATCAGTAAACTATAGAGCAATCTGAAGACTGGTAGAAGAAACTCCACAACTAAATATAGAGAAGAAGCTGCAACTGAAAAGTTAGAAAGGTCAGAAAGGTGCAGGAGTCTGCTCACATCGAAAGGACAGAGAAATTTCCCCTCACACCAGGGAACTCACACAGGGAGGACTAACTCCCATGGTTTCTGGCTTTAGAAACCAAAGGGGCTGAATTCCATGAGTTTATAAAGCCAGTGGCTTTGGGAACCTGGAGATTTGGAGGTCTTGGCACTGGGCATTCCTGGGTGCCTATAGCTGGGTCACCACCCTTAAGGAGACAGCAGCCTGCCCTGAGAGGCAACATAAAACTGCAGTTTAAAAATTTGGGGGACAAATGGGAGAGAGATCTCTTCATAATGATTTTGGAACATGTTGAGGGACTTCACTGAGAATGAGGGAGCTAGCAGGCACCATTTTCCTCCCCTGCCCCCATAATTTACCAGCAGAAAGTGGGGCTGCACAGACATTCGCTGCCTGACCTGTTCACAGTGTGTTCTTCTGAGGACTCTCCCATTCCGAGCTTGCTGGTCTCAGCCTTGGGTTCAGGCCAAATTTTGTTAAAGCCATGTAAGCACCCTGAACTGCTGCCCCATGCACTTCTGCAACACTGCACCCTGCCACATGCCCTGAGGCACCCTCATGGACTACCCCCCAGCCACCAGGTACGTAGCTGCCACTGCACACAGTGCCCAGTCACTGCACCTCATCCAGGTGCATGACCCCAGACACCACCACGCTACAGGCCCAGTTTTGCCCAGCCATCTTCTTTTTTTTTTTTTTTTTAAAGATTTTATTTATTTATTTATTAGAGAGTGAGCGAGAGAGAAACAGCATGAGAGAGGAGAGGGTCAGAGGGAGAAGCAGGCTCCCCGCTGAGCCGGGAGCCCGATGCGGGACTCGATCCCAGGACCCTGGGATCATGACCTGAGCCGAAGGCAGTCGCTTAACCAACTGAGCCACCCAGGCGCCCTACCCAGCCATCTTCTTGTGTGTCCGTATTGGTGCCCAGTTTTGCAGCCCCAGCAGCCCCAGCACACAATGCCCAGCCACCACAGCACTTCAGGGGATCTGGCATAAGACTAGTGGCCCAGCACAAATTTTGATACCTAGGAATAAAATTAACCAAAGAAGTGAAAGACCTGTACTCTGAAATCTATAAAACATTGATGAAAGAATTTGAAGATGACACAAGGAAATAGAAAGATATTCCACACTCATGGATTGGAAGAACAAATATCGTTAAAGTATCTATACTATCCAAAGCCATTTACACATCTACACATTTAACACAATCTTTATCAGAATACCAACAGCATTTTTCACAGAGCTAGAATAAACAAACCTAAAATTTTTATGGAAACCTCTGCAGAAATTTCCAGACTATAATTGGTTAACATGATAAACTGTCTGCTTGTAGGTGTTTTTTTCTTACTGTTAGCTGTCTTCACAGTAGAAACTAAGTAAATGTTACTTAATTTAGTAAAAAGCAAGAACTGCTAGGTAGAAATATTTTTTGTTATAGAATCCATAACTGATTATTCAGATACAGGTTTGTTTGTCAAAAATACTGCCATTTTTATGTGTTTTACACAAAGATTTGAGTTTGTCTGTGTTTTAAACATAGAACATATGGGATTTTCTTGTATGACAAATAGTGAAACCAGGCTAGGTCCCCTGCATTATTCACAGGAGACATTTGCCAATTTAACAAGGCTCCTGTTCCTGAAGTTGACCAGGAATTTAAGAAAGCTGAAATTCTACCACAGAATCACGGCAGAAATTAATCTCAGGCCTCTGATGCAGGCCACATACAGTAACTGCCCTCATAACAGTTGAACTGTAAGTTGTGACAAGGTGTTTGTTTTTCTCTCCCAAGCTTTTATTTGAATTCCAGTTAATGTACGGTATAGTATTAATTTCAAGTGTAGAATTTTCATCAGTCCAGCGCTTCATACAACACCCAGTGCTCAGATGCTCATCACAATCAGTGGCCTTAATCCCCATCACCTATTTTCCACCTAATCCTCCCATCCCCCTCCCCTCTGGTAACCAGCTGTGTGTTCTCTGTCATCAAGAGTCTTTCTTGGTTTGCCTCTCTTCTTCCTCCTATGTTCGGTTGCTCAGTTTCTTAATCCCTTGTATGAATGAAACCATGTATTTGTCTTTCTCTTATTTTACTTAGCATTATACTCCAGCTCCATCCATGTCGTTGCAAATGGGAAGATTTCATTCTTTTTGATGGCTGAGTAATACTCCACTGTATCCATATACCACATCTGCTTTATCCATGAATTGGTGGACATGTGGGCTATTTCTGTGGTTTGGCTATTGTTGATAATGGTGCTATAAACATTGGGGTACATGTATCCCTTCGAATCAGTTTTTTGTATCCTTTGGGGAAATACCTAGTTAGTGCAATTGCTGGGTTGTAGGGTAGGTCTATTTTTAATTTTTTGAGGAACCTCCATACTGTTTTCCAGAGTGGCTGCACCAGCTTGCATCCCCACGCACCCCCCTAACCCCGCCCGGAGAGTGTGAGAGAGTTCCCCTTTCTCCTCCTCCTCACCAACATCTGTCGTTTCTTGTAATTTTAGCTATTCTGACAGGTGTGAGGTGGTATCTCTTCCGATTTGTATTTTTCTGATGAGTGATGTTGAACATATTTTCATGTGTGGCTGTTAGCTGGATGTGTAACAAGGTTTTTTTAAAGCAGCATTTGATGAGAAGGTTCTCCCTGATCTAGCAATGTTGCTATGGAGATTAAGGTGCCTGCCATCCTTTACCTTCCCTCCGTTTCCGTGCTACCAGGGCTCTGTAGTACCCGAGCCTCTGCTGTTTTCCCTACAAGTGCTTCAAGTTCCCAAATTAATGTTGAATTTCTCCTCCATCAAGAATTCCCTCCCTCGGAGTAGCTGAACTTAGGATGTGGAAAGAAAGAAATATCCATGCTATTTCTAAGAAATTAAAGATCGTTAACCCCCTTCTCTTCTCAAAAGTACTTACATTCTTGGGTGCCTGGGTGGCTCAGTCGTTAAGCGTCTGCCTTCGGCTCAGGTCATGATCCCAGGGTCCTGGGATCGAGTCCCACATCGGGCTCCCTGCTCACCAGGAAGCCTGCTTCTCCCTCTCCCACTCCTGCTGCTTCTGTTCCTGCTCTCGCTATCTCTGTCTCTGTCAAATAAATAAATAAAATCTTTAAAAAAAAAAGTACTTACATTCTTCACAGTGTTGGCTAATTCTTAGACATAGTTCCTAGAATTTTGGAAAATAAAGTGAAATCTCAGTAAATTAAGAAGAAATGTTTTAGTATTAGGGTGTTACCTCTGGGATCAATCACTATGTGAATGTTTACTGCCAACCTTCCCTTCTGTGAGCTCTCAGCGTCCTATGGCTTTATCCTTGTGCTTCTGAACTCTTTTCTGAAAGCACCAGATTTTCACTTGATCGTGCCGGAGCTTCAGCACTCACAGGAAAAGTTTAGAATGGCCAATGAATAAATATAGATCATTTGTAATTAGGTATTTTTCTTAATCTGATGCCTCATAGTTTGTAAAAAATATTGAAGTCCTTTGTTTTTAAAAAATTTTTTTAAATGTTTTATTTATTTATTCATGAGAGTCAGAGAGAGAGAGCACAAGCAGGGGGAGCGGTAGAGGCAGAGAGAGATGCGGGACTCGATCCCAGGACCCTAGGATCATCACCTGAGCCGAAGGCAGATGCTTAACCATCTGAGCCACCCAGGCGCCCTAAAATTTTTTTAATTAAGGTATAATTAACATTAGTTTTAGGTGTACAACAATTCATTATTGGTATATATTGTAAAATCTGAACATCTACACCACACAAAATGTTTTTCTTGTGTTAACTTTTAAGATCTACTCTTAGCAACTTTCAAATATAAAAAATACAGTATTATTAGCCATAGTCCTCATGCTGTACACCACGTTACCATGACATAACCAGAAGTCGTACCTTTTGACCCCTTTCACTCATTTTGCCCACCTCCTGGCACCTCCTCCCCCCACCCCTGCAACCACCATCAACGTCTGAGTTTGGTTTTGGTTTTTTGGTAGTGGTTTTTGTTTTAGATTCCACAGGTGAGATCATATAGTATTTTTCTCTGACTTACTAGCATAATGCCTCAAGGTCCAACCATGTTATTTGCAACAGCAAAATGCATTCTTTTTTAATGGCTGATAGAGCACGCACACGTGTATCATGTTTTCTTTATCCACTCACCCATCGACAGACACTTAGTTTGTTTCCTTATCTTGGCTATCATAAATAATGCTGCAGTGAGCATGGAGGTGCATACGTCTTTTCAGTTGGTGTTTTCTTTTTCCTTGGACAAATAACTCAAAGGTGGAATCACTGGATCACTGGTAGCTCTATTTTAATTATTTGAGGAACCTCCATACTGTTTTCCAGAGTGGCCACACCAACTTATATTCCCACCAACAGCGCCCAAGTATTCCCTTTTTTCCACTTCCTAGCCAACATTTGCTTCTTTCTTTGGTACTAGCCATTCTAACAGATGTGAGGTGATACTGTGGGTTTGATTTGCACTTCCCTGATGATGGGTGATGTTGAGCATTTTTTCAGGTGTCTGTTGGCCATCTGGATGTCTTCTTGGGAAAAATGTCTATTCGGGTCATGCCCATTTTTTAATGAGATTGTTTCCTTTGAGTTGTGGGAGTTTTTCACATACTGGATATTAACCCCTCATCCTATACACGATTTGCAAATATTTTCTCCCATTCACTAGTTTGCCTTTACATTTTGTTGATGATGCCCGTTGCTGTGCAGAGGTAAAGTTTGATGAAGTCCCACTTGTTTATTATTGGTTTTGTTGCCTTTGCTTCTAGCGTCAGATCCACAAAATCATCACCCAGATGGATAAGCAAGGACTGCCTGTGTTTACTTCTAGGAAATTTATGGACTCAGTTCTTACATTTCAGTCTAGTCCATTTTGAAAGCTTGGTTTTTATGAGGCATTTTTTAAAGTGCAGCTAAATAGGTGGGCTGCAGTGTTTTCAGCTCCTGCTTATTTCTCGGGTGTTCTCATTGATCCGCTCATTCATCAGAATGTTCAGAGCAGATAAATAAAATTGACAGCCACGATTACTTGGCAGCAAATTACCCTGTGAAGTCTTACATTTCGTAAAATTGAAAACTATTCCTCTGAGTAGTCTTGAAGACCTAGATGCTACGGAAACTGGAAAGGATTTGGCCAAGTCTCTCAGTTGTGGCTGAGCTATGACGTACCCTCAGGTTTCCTAGATTCCAGCTTTCTGTGAAAGCACACTTCAATGAGTCCAAAACTCCCATCAGTTTGATTCTTGTTCACTACTGTGAAATGAGCTGTGCTGAAATGGAAAATAATGGTTAATAGAAAGTTTTATTACTTAGATTCCATCTTCACATTTTTCTTTACTATAGTTGATATGTAGCTTCAACCGTCAAAATGGTTAAAATTGTATGGTCATTTGAATTTAAAATTATGTTTTCAGCAGGTAGGCACATATCAGTACCTAAAACTTATCTTGACATGAGGAAATGAATGAAAACAAACTTAGGAAGGTGCACTGAGTTTTTAAATCCTCCCCAATTTGAAGTTTGGGATTCCCACAAAACTTGATGCAGATAAAATAATTTAAATGGACACATCTAGTAATTCTTAACAAACTGCATTTTCAAGTATGGTCAGAAGGATTCATTTCGAATTATAGTACCAAGAGCGGTGTCAATAATTTTTGGCTTAATAGATTGAATGTTTGCAAATAAATAGGTCAAAACAATTTTCTTTTTTAAGATTTTATTTATTTATTTGAGAGAGAGAGAATGAGAGATAGAGAGCACGAGAGGGAGGAGGGTCAGAGGGAGAAGCAGACTACCTGCTGAGCAGGGAGCCCGATGTGGGACCCGATCCCGGGACTCGAGGATCATGACCTGAGCCGAAGGCAGTCACTTAACCAACTGAGCCACCCAGGTGCCCAACAATTTTGATTATTAAAAGAGTTGATCATTTTACCATTTTTAAGAGGTTGCCATCTCCAGCTAAATCCTTAAGCTAAAGTTTAGTTTGGTTGGTGAATTGGTTTTGTTTTATTTTTTTAGATAGAGGGAATGTAAAGTCAAAGATAGGTTAGTTTTACAATTTGGTCAATCCAGACTTGGGATATAGGTGATGTGAATACACTTAATTTGAGTCATATGCGGAAGATGACTAGTTCTATATTGGTAATTAATTTTTAAAAATATAATGCAATGGGGCACCTGGGTGGCTCAGTCAAATATCTGCTTTCAGCTCCTGTCACGATCTCAGGGTCCTGGGATCAAGTCCCGCATCGGGCTTCTTGTTCATTGGGGAGTCTGCTTCGCCCTCTCCCTCTGCCCCTCCCCCAGTTGTGTACTCTCCCTCTTTCTCTCTCTCAATTGGTCAAATAAACAAAATCTTAAAAATATATATATAATACAAAAGAATAATGAAGCTCTAAGTACTTAGAGCCTAGCTTCAAAACACTTTGCAAATTGTTTCGTCTCTTCCTCAACCTATTTTCCTATTGTATACAAATGCCAGATACCATATTTCACCCATATTATTTCTGTATACCTTTTAACAGATGAGTTTTTAAAGATACCCTACCATTATCATACCTAACAAAATAATTCCTTATCTGATATTCAGTCTATTTTTAAAGTCTGTCTTAAGAAAATGTCATTTTATAGTTGGTTGCTTTGAATCAGGACCCATTTCAGTATCCACAAACTGCTAATATGTCTTAGGTCCCTTAGAATCATGGTGTATACCTTTTGCCCACCCCCCCAATTCTGTTTCTTTGCTAATGAAACTGGCTCATTTGTCTTTAAAGAATTTCCCATATTCAGTATTTCACCAGAGTGGTCCATTTCTCTAGTCCCCACTGATCCTGTAAACTTATAGTTAATGAAGGGAATTTTTAAATTTATTTTTATTTATTTGAGAGAGAGAGAGAGAGAGCACGAGCAGGGGGGAGGGGCAGAGGGAGAGGGAGCAGCAGGCTCCCCACTGAACAGGGAGCCCGATGCGGGACTTGATCCCAGGACCCTGAGATCATGACGGGAGCCGAAGGCAGACACTTAACCAACTAAGCCACCCAGGCACCCCGAAAGGAATTTTTTGAAATAGATTTCCTTCTAGTAAACACAGAAGGGATGTTAGAAAGGCCCTATGTTGCAACTGTTAATGAAATAATGGATCCAGGCAGCAATCATCAGTGGAGGTTAAAACCATCGGATGAAAAACTGGTGGAGAACTTTATAATGGAGGGTTGATAGCATGTGAACTCAGGTATCAATCTGAACCTCAGACTGACAATGAGATGATGTGCTGATGTGCTTCCAGGGTCACTCAATAGGAAATACACAGAACCTGTGAGGTATCATGGCCTTAAAACAAAAACCTAGCTCTAATCAAGCCTCCAGGTTGAAATGCCATAATGTAAAGAAGCTTCCAGCCCTTTGTGTCCTTTATTTCTCACCTATCAGCTAATTCCTTAGGGTAAGAGTTCAGTGAATTGAAAGAGCTCAGACTTCTTACCAGCATGGTTCCAAGGTCAGTCCCCCATCTTCTCTGGGTTTGGGGAGCAAATGATTTAAAGTAATTTTACTATGTTACTTGGAATTTCTTAGGGTTAATATCTATGCTATCAGGTGATTAAAATGTAGCAGATTACCTGGCATTTAGTGTCCCAGTAATAAAAAGCAGTTACTTTGTTTTCTGTAAATGTTTTAACCCAGATGACTTTAAAATTTTCTAACAAAGTTAATTGTTCCTCTTTATGGCACGAGAAATTACTAAACTATCAAGAATTTTATTTTGGGGGTTGCCTGGGTGGTTTAGTCAGTTAAGCGTCTGACTCTTGATTTCAGCTCAGATTGTGTTCTCAGGGTCTTGAGATCGAGCCCCATGTCAGACTACGCTCTCTGTGGGGAGTCTGCTTGGATTCTCTTTCTCCCTCTCCCCCTCCACCCCTCCCCCACCCTCTCTCAAATAAATAAATCTTTTTTTAAAAAAGGATTCTGGGGCGCCTGGGTGGCTCAGTCGTTAAGCTTCTGCCTTCGGCTCAGGTCATGGTCCTGGGGTCCTAGGATTGAGCCCCGCATCGGGCTCCCTGTACAACGGGGAGTCTGCTTCTCCCTCTGCCTCTGCCCCTCCCCCCTGCTCATGCTCGCTCTCTCTCTCAAAAAAAAATTAAATTAAAAATATGCGGGATCGAGCCCCGCATCGGGCTCCTTGCTCAGCTGGGAGCCTGCTTCTCCCTCTCCTGCTCTCCCTGCTTGTGTTTCCTCTCTAGCTGTCTGTCTTTGTGTGTCAAATAAATAAATTCTTTAAAAAATAAATAAATAAATAAAGGAGTCTATTTTTGATCCCCTAAATTTGTAGTTTTTATTGTGACATTTCACTGAAATGTCATGGAGAATAGGATTTTCAAAGAAATTTGTTTGTTTTTACCAATCAAGAATGTCTACTCTTCAGATATATTTTCTGATATTCACTCCTTTCCTTGTTTTAGTTTGGTTTAAGCTTTGCAATTTTTGGGGAAATTATATATCATTACAAGACAGACATAGATTTAATTATGAAGACTTGAAACCACCTGAAAATATTCTTTGAGACAGGCACCTCACAGACTTAGTTCTTTCAGATACTATTAATGGTAGTTACATGTAATGAGATGAATTAAAGATTAATTGTAGATTTGGGGGCATTCCCATGCCCCTCCCCCACCCCATGACTTAAAATGTTTCCAATTAGAAATATAAATGAAATTTATGTGTTTTTTTTAAAGTTATAAAAATCCACTGCTTTTATTATTTTTTTTAATATTTTATTTATTTGACAGAGAAAGAGCAAGAGAAGGAATACAAGCAGGGGGAGGGGGAGAGGGAGATGCAGGCTTCCCGCTGAACAGGGAGCCCGATGTGGGACTCGATCCCAGGACCCTGGGACCATGACCTGAGCCGAAGGCAGACGCTTAATGACTGAGCCACCCAGGCGCCCCCCAAAAAATCCAGTGCTTTTTAAAGCTGCTGGATTTACTCTTAACTGAAGACAACATGGGCAGGTACGATTTTGAATGAATAACAAGAACAGGCCTATGTCATTGGTACAGGAATTTAATTTTAAAAGATCTTACTATTTCTCTTTTATATTTTTAAAATTGCTTCAGAAACATTGACCTTACTTTGTGTGTCTCACAACTGCACATATTAGAATAATCTGGTCGGTGTGGCAATGCTTTTCTGCAGAGTCACACTGGATTCATACCCTGGAATTACTCAGATAGGTGAGCAAGGTACATATCCTCTGTAGTCTCATCTGTGAACTGGGTGCTAATACCTAACTTCCCAAGGGTGATTGTGCGGATTAAATGAAATAATTTACATAAAGTTCTAGTGAATGGTAGCTATTATTTTCATAATTTCTTAATTTATACCCTATATTCTTTTTTTTTAAGATTTTATTTATTTGAGAGACAGATCATGCACATGAGCAGGGGGAGGGGCAGAGGGAGAGAGAGAATCTCAAGCAGATTCCACGCCCAGTGCAGAGTCTGACTTGGAACTCAATCTTACCACCCTGAGATCATGACCTGAGCCAGAATCAAGAGTCAGCAGCTTAACAGACTGAGCCACTCAGGCTCCCCTTGTTGGTGGCTTACTACCTACAATTCTCCTTGTGTGTGTGTGTGCGGAGGGGTTGTGTTTAGCAATTGCTTTAGAGTTTGTAGTATGCATCCTTATCACAATTTGCCTTTAAGTAACATTATGCTAGTTCACTTATATAGCAAAAGGATCACACACACACACACACACACACACACACACACACACACACACACACATATATATATATTTTTTTTAAAGTAGACTCCACACCCAGCGTGGAGCTCAACACAAGGCTTGAACTCACGACCCCGAGCAAAAGGATCTTCTAACAGTAAATTACCATTTCTCCCTTCCTGAGCTTTGTACTCTTGTCATCACACATTTTACTAGCCATATGCTACAACCCCACAGTACACTGTTATTTTTGTTTTAAGACCTCAATTATCTTTTAAAGAGATTTAAATAAGACTTCTTATATTTACCCACAGAGTCACCATTTCCAGAGGTTTTCAATCCCTTATGTAAACCCATATTTCCATCTGTTATGGCTTTTCCTTCCGCTTGAATTTCTTCCTTTAACATTTATTTTTATTGTGGGCTGACTGGTAATACATCCTTTTAGCTTTTGGATCAAAGTGTTTGTTGAGACTTTGGTTTTTGAAAGATACTTGCATTGGGTATAGAATTCTGGCTTGACAAAAGATACTGTTTCCCTCTATTCTGGGTTGCACTGTTTCCAGTGGAAAGTTTACTGTTGTGTTGATTCCTCTGTACATGTCTTTTTGTTTGGTTGTTTTTAAGGTTTTTTTCTTTACCACTCCTTTTAAGCAGTTTGATTATGATGTGCTTGGTGGTGTGGTTGTCTTTATGATCTTGATGCTTGGGTTCCTTAAAATTCTTGGATCTGTGAGTTTATAGTTTTTATCATATTTATAATTGTTTTTCAGCCATTGATTATTCAAAAATTTTTTTGGTCCTCTCCCCTGGGGACTCCAGTTACTTACTTGAAACTGTCCCAGAGCTTGCTGATGCTCTGCTCATTCCCCCCGCAAGCTTTTCACCTCTGTTTCATTTTCGATAGTTTCTATAGCTCTATTTTCAAGTTCATTAATCTTCTGCAGTGTCTGATCTGCCTTTCATCCCATCCGCTGGATTTTTCATATCAAACACTCTCATTTTAATCTCTAGATTTTTGCTTTAGTTCTTAAAAAAGCAATCCAACTTTCCACGTCTCTACTTAACATGTTCATTCTTTCTTCTTTGTTCCTTGAGTCTATGGAATAAAGTTAGAACTTTTGATATCCTTGTCTGCTAATTCTGTCTCATTTTGGCAGCAGTTTTGACTGATTGCTTTTTCTTCTATTATAGGCCATATTTTCTTGCTGATTTGCATGCCTGGTAATTTTACCTTTTTGTTTTACCTCATTGGATACCAGATATTTTTATTTTCCTATGTAATTGAGCTTTGTTATGAGACATGATTAAGTTGCTTGAATCAGCTTGATCGTTTTAGGTTTGAGGTTTAAGCTTGGTTAGGAAGGACCAGAGTAGCATTTGGTGTAGGGCTGGGTTTGTTTGTTTTTTTTCCCTACTACCGAGGCAAAATCTCTTACTCTATCCAATGCTCTGTGAATGACCAGCTTTTCCTTCCTGGTCCTTTTGTGTGGTTCTTCCTCGACCTCAGGTAGTTTCCTCGAAAATGTGATGATGGTCTCTCTCTCCACTCTTCTAGCCTGCAAATTCTAACCACCTTGGCTTTCTTGGATTTGTAACACTCTCTCTCTCTCTTCACCCCAGGGTGGCTCTGCCCGGGTCCCTCTCCCTGCACCGTGACCTGAAAACATCTCCCAACAGTAAAATAAATGGGTCAGTCCCATCGTCCAAGGATGGCTGGCCTTCACTGCCTGGTGTCCAGTGTCTTGACAACTGCCAATTCATATAGTTTGCCTCACTTCCTAGTTGTTTCAGGCAGAGGAAATCTAGTCTCTGTCAGTATCTCCATCTTATAAACGGGAAAACTGCGAGTCCAAAATAGAAAGTAGCTGGGAGGTATCAGTGGAGCTGGGACTAGAATCCAGGTGTTAACGTCAAGACCTGGTGTTTTCTCCACTGTATCACACCACTTTTTCTATGCAACAACTTCCTCAGGTAATTGAAGCTTAGCCCATTAAGCCGTATGGTGTAATTTAAAACATTTTTCCTAGTAATTAAACAAAAATGAGTAAGTACCCTTGCTTTCTTAAACAGAGCATTTTGAACATATTTGAACTTTTTATTTTTTTTATGATTTTATTTATTTATTTGAGAGAGAGAGAGTGCATAAGCAGGGGGAGGGGCAGAGGGAGAGGGAGAAGCAGGCTCCCCACTGAGCAGGGAGCCGGATGATCGCAGGACCCTGGGATCATGACCTGAGCTGAAGGCAGACGCTTAATCCCCTGAGCCACCCAGGCGCCCCATATTTGAACTTTTTCACGATCAACATTACTTATGATCTTCTGCAATGGTTATCAACCCTATCTGACCCAAACAATCTCTTTTTTTAATAAAATATTTTATAATGTCCCTTTTATTCTGGAGAGTCTGCACCTTTGTCAGTCATCAGGCTGGGTTCCTGCACACTGCTGTTCACAGTTACAAGGGGGCAAAGGAGTATCACCAGGTGCCTGGCATATTCCTCCCTGCTCCCACTGTATAAAAGCAGCCCTATCTCCTCCTGCTGATTAGGATCAGTCACCCCCACCAAAATGATGACTCTCTGACTTCAGGTCCCTGGACACAGAGCTCAACGTGCCCTGGGTGGCAGCCATAGCTTATAGTTGAATGGACCCCTGCTGCATTCCCTGGAGAGAGTGTAACCCCTTTGAGAACTAGCATCTCCAGCCCTGCAGGACCCACAGTTGTGAGGACAGCAAGTACAAAATCCCCCAGTGAGTCATGGGGGGGCTGGTGCAGGATGTAATCCGACCCGTGGATTCCACAGTCACTGTCAAGTGGGTCCCTTGCTCAGATGCTATGTTGTGTGGAATTCCATACCTATGGATTGGACTGTCTGTCAGGACAACGGTACAGACTGAGGCTCTACAGATGGGAAAGACCAGCCCATACCTGGAATAGCTAGCTATCCCCATGAGGGACAAAGTGCTGGCCTTTCTGGGATGGAGGGAGTCCAAAGTAGTTGATTTGCCACCAAGTGGCCAATTGGGCTCCCTGAGGATTAGTACCTGTTGCTGACAGTTTAGCCATTCAGATGCAGCCGTAGCTGTATTGAGCTTGCTAAGTGCTATATGCATGTTAGGTAATGTGGTGGAGATTCTCTCTCTCTCTCTCTTTTTTTCCCTCTATAGAGCTGCTCTTCATCTCTCTCTCTGTCTTTAGCAGGCTCACCTCTTGCACTGCATCATCTGGGCTCCCTGCCCTGTGGTTTGGTCAGCGGGAGGCAGGAGACCCAGCAGATCAGAGAGCAGGAGGAGATAAAATTATCTCCTCCACCCAACTCCCACTTTCCAACTCATGGTGTCCCTTAACTGAAGTCCACAGCTCCTCTTGTTCAGACCTTTTTATAGCTCTGAGCATTCATAGGGTTCCCCCAACAGCTCCTTCTCCTCACCCCTTCAGCTGGAATGGCAATGCTCCCCACTGTTGCTACCCCAGGGGGCTTCTTCAGCATCCCCTGTTGGCTTCCCTTCAGCTGGCCCCCTTTGTAAAGAGTCTTTACATTCAGGCCTGAGGAGGTGATCTATTCCTTCTAGAACCCCAACTGACAAAAACAAGATAGAGTATTTTCTTCCTTGGCTTTTAAAACTGCAGGCAGAAAACCTATTTTCACCTTGCCTTAATTCATTTGACAAATATTTACTGAGCATCAGCCATGTGTCAGATCCTGTTCTGTTTTTTGAGAAAACAGTGGTGAGCAAGACAAAGGTCTTGCTAATGAAAAGGTAACTTCAAACAGTGATAAGTGGCCTGATCCCCCGAGTAATCCTTTGGAGGGGGCCGGTGGGCTCAGAGATGCCTTAGGTTAGGCAGCCTGGGAAGGTCCTTCAGAGCCAGTGAGGTTTGAGAACCTGGGGACCTTGACCTGAAGGTAGAACTTGCTGTTCAAAGATCTGAGAGCAGAATGTTCCAGATAGTGAGGTAGTAGGCAAGGGCAAAGGCCTAACGGATCAATGAGCTTGGCTTTTTTTTTTTAAGTTTTCATTTAAATTCCAGTTAGTTATCACACAGTGTTATATTAGTTTCAGGTATACAATATAGTGATTCAACACTTCCATACATCACCCGGTGCTCATCACAAGTGCTCTCCTTAATCCCCATCACCTGTTTCCTCCATCCCCCCCGCCCCATCTCCCCTCTAGTAACCATCAGTTTGTTCTCTATAGTTAAGAGTCTGTTTCTTGGTTCATTTCTCTCTCTCTTTTTATCCCCTATGATCGTTTGTTTTGTTTCTTAAGTTCCACATATGAATGAAATCATATGGTATTTGTCTTTCTCTGACTTATTTCACTCAGCATAATACTCTCTAGCTCCATCCATGTCATTGCAAATGGCAAGATATCATTCTTTTTTGTGGCTGAGTAATATTCTATCATATATATATATATATATCTCCTCTTCCTTATCCATTCAATAGTCGATGGATACTTGGGCTGCCTCCATAATTTGGCTATTGTAGATAATGCTGCTACAAACATGGGGACATGCAGTAACATTAACACAGGTGATGGGCAATTAGCCCATGTGTCTGTAGTAAGACTGAAGTCCCAACCTATAATCTGGCGTTGGCCTCTTCCCGAGTAGACAATCTAGTTTGCTTAGCAAGTACTTTTCAGACTATTTATTGGGCACATGCCGGATTTTAGCATAGCCCCAAGATCTATCTCTGTATAATCACCTAACCATAAGCCCAATTTACCTAAGGAAGGTCACAGCTACAAAGTTGCAGAGGTAAGACGCCAATCACTTGTTTTATTCCAATCTCAGAGGTGGTTTTCCCCTCTGGATTAAGGGAGTAAGGAGGGACATGTCAGCTGGAGGTCCTCAACAGTTTTCAGAGATGAGTAATCTAGCCACCGAAATGAATAATCCAGATATCCAGAGAGCGAGAAGGAAGATGTAACAGGTCTTTTTCTCAAAAAAAAAAAAAAAAAAAAGGTTGTGGAGTTGCCCAAATCACAAAGATCCAAGCGAGCAGTTAGTTTGTGATTTTATTTGAATATTACAGGCTTTAGTGGAAGTGTTCTGGTGAGACCCGTTTTAGGATATAAATACACCTGGTAGGAATGAATGTGTGACCACGCAGAGACCCTGCCTGACTTCCAGCCTTTCTTCCTTTTCTTGGAAAGACCGTGAGGGCCTCTTCATTCTACATTCAGGCTTTCCTACCTGAACCCTGTGATCTAAGTCTGCAGCAGGACTGCGGGATAGGCTCAATGCGGTGCATACTGGATTATTACTGTTGGCCGAACTGGGCTTCCACTGCGGAATTAAGCCATCATCTGAACAAAAGTTGGAGCTCTTTCCCCCCATCTTTTCCATTTGTGATAGTCTCGATTTTCTCAAATGCAAACCCTCTCTAGATCAGCGGCGAGGTCCTACGATTTCTGCTCCCAGTACCACATGTCTAGCACCTAATAAATGGTGAGAGCCCTAAGATTCTAAGAGGCATCTTTCCGCTTGGCGAGATCACAACCCAGACTGCGTCTCCAAGCGCGAGTGCGCAGAGATCGCTTTCAGCCACCGAGCGGCGCCAGGGCACCATCCAGGCTGGACTCACTAAGTTTTCCACCGGGTTTGAAGTTCTGAACTTAAAAAAAAAAGGCGGGGGGGGGGTCGGGAAGGTGAACTCACAAGTGCATTTCCCCCAGGCACGGATGATGCTCCAGCCAGAGGCGCACCGCAGTCCTCTCGGGACCGCAGGGGACCTGGGCCTGGGGAGCGGCGGAGGTGCGCGCGCGGCAGTGGGGTGCAGCCCGGCGCCGGGGACAGGTGAGGCGGAGGTCCGCGCCGGGCCAGGGGTCGGCCAGGCGCGCGCGCGGGGGTTGGGGGGTGCCTCGGAGGAGCCAGCTCCCTTCCGTCCCCCGCCCCTCGCCGCGCGAGGCCGGCCGGGCCGCTCCTCCCCTGGGTGGGTCCCCGCTCCTTTTCTGGCAGGGTCTATTTGCATAGAGGAAACTGCCCAAAGTGGCCGCTGTGGAGAAGCTGGTGGCGGAGAGGGGGGCGTGCGCCGCGCTCCGCTGCTGCCCGGAGGCCAAGCCCCGCACCCCGCCGACCTCGTGCCTCGGGCTCTGCCGCCGGCTCCCCGCGCGCCAGCCCGCGCCCGAGGCTCCGCACCGCCCCCCTGGGAGACCCACGCGCAACCCGCGCGCCATGAGCCCGGGCCAGCGCGCCGGCGGCGACGCGCGGAAGGACGGCGGGGCGGGCGGCGGGGGGCGCCCCGCGACGGCGGCCGTGGCCTGGGCGGTGAGCGCGTTGTGCCTGCTGCTCTCCGTGGGCTCAGCGGCCGCCTGCCTGCTGCTGGGCGCCCAGGCGGCCGCGCTGCAGGGCCGGGTGGCGGCGCTCGAGGAGGAGCGGGAGCTGCTGCGGCGCGCGGGACCGCCGGGCGCCCTGGCCGCCTGGGCCGAGCCGCACCTGGAGCGCCTGCTGCGAGAGGTGAGGGGCGCGGGGCGCGGGGGCGACCAGGGGCAGGGGCCGTGCGCGGGGGGCGCGGGCTGTGCGGCTGTGTCTCCGAGGAGGGGTCGCCGGGGCCTGCGCGTCGAGGGGAAGGCTGCGGGTGCGGGTCCCCGGGGGGCGGTGGGGGGGCTCCTGCCGTCTCCCGCGTTCCAGGGCGCAGCGGCCGCGGGAAACGCGAGCTGGAAGTGCCGTTTCGGGAACGAGCAGCGGGGAGGGAGAGGAAAGCCTACGGACTTAGAAACTGTGACAGACCTGGGGGCGAGTCTCCACGGGGGTGCGCGCTCCGACCGGTCGCCTCCCGCCGGCGCTGAGCGCGTGGCTCCTCGGTGCCGCCGGACGAATGACCAGGCTCGTGTGGGAAGAGTCGTGTGGGTGACTCGCCCCCGGTAGCCTCGCAACCACTGTGCCCTGGGCTGGTGTACCTGGAGAAGCGCGGGCTCCCCAGCAGGCCGGCGGCCAGGGCGGAGGAAAGCCTCGGACGGACCTGACGGCCAGGGCCCTTGCAGGGACCCGGTCAGCCCCACCTTCCCTGTCCACCTCCCTCCGGAAAGGCTTGTTTCCGAGCAGCTCCATCCTGGAAATGCTGTGTTCTGGGGCTCTTGGAGCTGAGTGCGCACCCAGTGCCTACGAAACCTGGTAGGAAGACGGGAAGAAAAAAAAAAAAAGCCCAATTCTGGTTTCAAGCGATGCAGATACATGCTGAATTTTCATGCGCTCGTTGGAAGTGCCGTATGAGACGCTGTGACACTTCTACTAGGGTTGCGGTTGTGTGTCTTCAAAGCAGACGCCACCTTTGGAGCTGCAAAACCCTCACCCATCCATCATGTTCAATGAAAACCTCCATGTTTTGTGCACCAGTGCCCCTCCCCTTAGAAATGAGACAGGCAGGTGGACTGGCCAGGGGGTCTCCTGGTTGTGCTCACCTCCCTTGCCACCCTCTTCCTCCTGGGAAAAGCAGATCCCAAGTATCCTGCCCAGAGGCGCATCCTCAGTTGTAGCAGGAAAAGCGCCAGGGTTTCAAGGTAGAGGAGAGGTAGGCCAAGCCTGTTACTAACCGTTTCCCCTCAACTGTGCAAGCTGTGATCTTTATTCATGTATCACCCTGTGTATCCATGGTTGAATGCCTTTGGAATCTCTGAGGGAATGGGAGAAGATTGTGCCACACCTTCTAATCCCGGGTACCTGTTCCTTATGACTTTAATTGAAGCCAGCGTTACCTCTCCTCCAGCAGCATGGTTTGGGGCAGAATTGCTGCTTCGTGAATTGATTTCCTTCTTTTAGTCTTCAAAGTGCCCACAGACTTCGGAAATCTCCCCGGAGCCCCGCTGGCGACTGGTGCTGAAGCTTCCATAATTGCAGCCCATTATCTTTTGGCAAATCCCTAGAGACCAGGGTGTTGAATTGATTTATGGAGGCCCAGTAACATTTCTGTTACTGCAATAACTGGAGCCGTTCTTTCCAAGAGGAGGCCCCTCTTAGTAAAAATAAACTGCAAGCCCGGACCAAGTGAATCAGAAATCCCAGTAAAATATTTTTACAAGGAATTTGCCAATTGTGTCCAGGTTAATGGTGGTGGGGACAGGGCGGATGCCCTGGCAAAGCAGCCCCTGCTGAAAAGGGTGGATTCGCAAGTCCTGGACCTTGAGGCTTAAGGATCTGAGGGGAGAGACTGCAGTGGCTTCATTCTGTCCCCCTCCTGCGACACTGATTTTACCTGGGTAGGACTTCATGTCTCTGTCTCCGTCCCAGTCTCTCTGCTCTCCGTTAGAAAGGCCAAGGGCAAATTTCACATCCAGGGATTTCCACTTGAAATTCACTGCAGCATTCCGCAGGCTGGCGTGAGCACAGGATGTGTGTCCATGGGCAGGTTGTACTACCAGCTAACTAAACTTGGCTTAGTTGGGTTTAGTTAGTTGAAGAGCGTATGCGCTTGGAGCACAGGTTGGAGGGTGGAATGTCAGAGATGCCGTGGTTTAATGCACTTGGAGTTGAACTTCTGGCTGTTTGGGGTCCCCTGTGAGAAGCCATCTCTCTCCCAGGGCACCGGTCTAGTCTGTCTGTTCCTGCAACAAGCCGTTCTTCTCACTAATGTCCCTGGATGGGACATGTAAGCCCCTGGCTGAGGTGGGAGGGGGAGGGTGTGGGAGGTGCATCTCAAGGAGTTGGTAATTGGCTTTATCTCCTTTTTATTTTAAGATTTTATTTATTTGACAGAGGGAGAGCCCAAGCAGGGGGAGGGGTAGAGGGATAGGGAGAAGCAGGCTTCCCGCTGAGCAGGGAGCCAGAGGACTCGAGAACAGGAGGCTCAATCCCTTGACCCTGGGATCATGACCTGAGCTGAAAGCAGATGCTTACCCGACTGAGCCACCCAGGCGCCCAGGGAATTGGCTTTAAATGGATGTGAAGATACTTTTTTTTGAACCATTACATAGGAAGGACAAATAAATACTGAGCTGAAAATCTCTGAAGGGAAGAACATTTGAACTTGAACATGGTTTTCAGCTCCGATTTGTTTTCAGGGAAGCGTCTTTTGAGTCTGTGGCTGAAGTAGTTACGCATGCGAGGGTGCCTTCAGCTTGTCCTTTATCAACAAGCTTGTTTTCCGAGTTTCAGAGGCAGAAACCACATCCAAATTGAGGAAGAGAAATCCTTGCCAACCACACACAACTTTAATGTCAGAAAAAAACATTACAAAGTAAGCCAACAAAAGCCACTGTTAATAAGGGACCCAATGTCTTTGTTCCCTTGGGAACAGAAGTGTGACATAACTTTTTTGGGGGGACTGGCTGCTGTGCCTGATAATGTAGATACAGAAGCTCCAAAAAAGGAATATTCATGCTAACTTGGGATTACTAAAGACCCTTCCCATGATCCAAAAATGAAAGAAATGGTTTTCATAACATGAAAAAGTCGTTAACGATAGTATCTTCATTATGACCCGAAAATATAAATGCACAACAAACATCTGATATTATGCTTTTAAGGTGCCTTAGATAGGTTGCCAAAGTAATCAACCCCCCACTCATTACACCTATAATTACAGTATTACAACAGCTTAAATTTTAGAGTAAATAAAATAGCTTTCATACTCCAGTAACAAATTTAATGCAAGGATTAAAGAAATATTTAGCTGTATTCAGAGGAGAGCATTTCCAGCTTACAATGGATTTATTTTGGCTCCTGGTCTTCCATTGTCCAGACCAATCAGTTTGAAAACAAGAAAAACTCAGAGACTCAGGGTAAAATTCAATTTTCTCCCTTACATCAACTACTACATGTATTGGTTAAATTACCGTAAAACCCAGAATCACATGCAGCTTTCTCAGCCTCTGCGGTGGCCTGCCACTTGTCAGGACTGCCCTATGGAGAACATGTTAATAAAGAGCCAGTTTTTGAAGCCCATGGCTCAACAGGAGATGGGAGGGTCAATCGTAGCTCCATTTGTTTCCTTGACATTTCCTGGCTCCCAGACCAAAAAGTTTCTTTCTGGTGACTTCCTGCATGCTTACTTTCTCCCTTTATTTTTTCCTTCTTTTTTTTTTTTTTTTTTTAATTTTTTGGTGGGGAAGCAATTTGGGAGAGCTTTATAAAATAGCAACATGTTTAGGAAAAGGCGAAAGATTTATGCAATCTGAAGAGAAACCAGAGTATTAAAACATAGCAGTGTGTGGGTGGCTCAGTCGGCTGAGCAACGGACTCTTGGTTTCGGCTCAGGTCACGATCTCAGGGTCGTGAGACCGAGCCCCACATCGGGCTCGGTGCTCAGCAGAGAGTCTGCTTGTCCCTCTCCCTCTGCCCCTCCCCCACTCACACTCATCCTTTCTTTCTCTTTCTCTCTTAAATAAATAAATCTTTAAAAAGTAACAGCATGGGGCGCCTGGGTGGCTCAGTCGTTAAGCGTCTGCCTTCGGCTCAGTTCATGATCCCGGGGTCCTAGGATCAAGCCCCGCATCGGGCTCCCTGCTCCGTGGGGAGCCTGCTTCTCCCTCTCCCACTCCCCCTGCTTGTGTTCCCTCTCTCACTGTCTCTCTCTGTCAAATAAACAAATAAAATCTTAAAAAAAAAAAAAAAGAATTCTTTAAAAAAATTTTTTAAAAAAAGGTAGCAGCATGTTTAGAACAAGCCAACTGTCAGGACATTTCTTTTGCAAACGTATTTTGGAAATGTTTGAATGGGACCTTTACATACTGGTTTCGAAGGTTTGCGGCATGGCTCCTGAGGTTGGGTCATCCATGAACTGAATGAATTTATCCCAGTAGGCAGAGAAGGGCTCTGGTCCTACCATTTACTAGCTGTGTCATCTAACCTCTTCAACCTCTTTCCTAATGTGCAGCTCACAACTACCTGTGCAGGGACAAGCAAATACAATAATATAGAGGAAGGCATTGGTCAGTAAGTGTGCTTTTGATGGTGAGTAGCGGAATAGCCGAGCGTGGTGCCTTCAACAATACAGTCATTGAATTATCTTGTGTAACCAGAGGAGCCTGGAAGTTAGTCGGCAGTTCTGAGTTAGTTTAGTGAGTCGGCCACCAGTGGGTCTGGGTCAGTGTCTGCCATTCTCTGGGCTTTTCCTCATGGTGTCAAGACGGCTGCTGCAGCTCCGAGCTCGTATCTTCACACAAGAGTAACCGAGGTAGAAGGGAAGGGGGCAGGAGAAAGAGTCCTCTTCTCAAGAGGCTTTCTCTTTTGTTTGAGTCAGAGGGGGGGAAGCTCCCAGCACCTCTCAGAAGACTCCCCGTATGGCTGCCGAGCAGAGCCAGCACCCACGATTGCCATCATCCTGTCACTGGCAAGGGTAACGGGCTTGCCATAGGAGGCTTGGACCAATCTTGATTTCTCCCCTCGGGCCAGGCACGTTGCCACTGGAAGAGAATGGCGGCTCTGTTAGGAAGGAGGACTGGGAATGTTTTGGGGAACAACCAGCAGTGTCAGGTGGGACCTGTAGAAGGTGACCCCAGAGGAGGATGGGGATGTGCTGGGGGGGTGGTCATCCACTGGCCTACCACAGTTTTCATACCCACACCCGCTTTGGGAACATTCCTCAGCCACAAAATTTCTGTTTCCTTTGGGGTCCTGATTCTAGCTCTGCCCCCAGCCAGAGTCAAAGGCAAGGTTGGTGCGTTCGGGGATTCTCTCTGGCACAACGCCATTCTTGGCAGTTTATGGTCTTTAACCCTTCAGTGGATGCTTCAGTAGACCCTTCAGTGGACCCCATAGTGGGGAAGTGGGAATACCTATGTCACCCTGCAGTAGGTGGAGGAGGCTGTGAGGCTGGATAAACTGGCTCAGCCACTGCGAGGACAAGATCACTACACCCAGACTGCTATATGGAGCCCTGTACCCATTAGGTATGTGCCCAGACAGCTCTCCTCTTTGTCCTCCCTTACCCCCAGCCATGGGTCTCTGTGGCTTTTCTCAGCAGCCATATGTCACCATGGCCCCCAGATTCCCTTCCAGAGCATGTGCAATTATAACCATGGTCCCCAGAGCAAGATGTCCCCTGTACCCTCAGGAGCATCATCTCGTTAGATCCAGCCTGGACTCTTGCACCTTCAAATAACAATGTGATGGGACCCCAGCTTGGACTGGCTTTAATTAGAAAGAGAATTTATCGGGGCGCCTGGGTGGCTCCATCAGTTAAGCGTCCCACTCTTGATCTCAGCTCAGGTCTTGATCTCAGGGTTGTGAGTTTGAGCCCCAAGTTAGGGCACTAATCCCATCATGAGGCTCCACACTCGTTTCCTCCTCACCTCCCAAAGTCCCCACCTGCTAATACCATCACACTGGAGATTAGATTTCAACACAGGGGTGAGCTCTGGGCACTGGATCCCCTGCCCTTCACCTTCAGGGCCCCACAGGGTTTTGGTATAATCCTATACCTTCAGAGAAGCCGTATCCTCTACCAGATTTCTACACGTTTCTCCCTTTCCCCTAATTAATTCTATCCCCGACCATGAGGCATTGGTAGGTGTTGCTGGAAAATGGCATTCTTCCAAACCTGCTCTTTGCGGGGTTAGGTGCAGACCCTTTTGTCTTTGCCCCTTGCCGTGCTCGCCGGCTCTCCAGCTCCCACTGCTGCTGAGCCGTGGCCACCTCCTTATCCAGGATATTAGACCCAGTGTTGGGCAACAGCATGCCAGTTTGGCTACCCTTCCCTTTCCTCCTTTTCTTAAAAACAAAACAACAAAAAACCCCAAAGTATATGTTGCTTTAACATGATTCATGTTATTGATAACCCCCACCCTAAAACAAGGACTATTTAACATTTTGCATAATTTCGTCCAGTCCTTAATCCTCGGAGATTTACACCGACCCAATGCTAACCACAGAGCATGCACCATGTATAGCTTGCATGTGGGCATTCCGACCTTACATCAAAAATGTTTTTCCAGGGGCTGCACAGTCTTTCACAGCTATATCTGACCCCATCAATGGAATCTGCGTCTTTCTGTCCACCCAGAATCTAGGCTTCCTCCACATTTTTGTTGGCACAGAAAATGGCACAGCCAGTGGCATCCTGGGGCAAGTGTCTTCCTTCTGTTATTCTCTAGGATGTAAGTAACTGCCTAAAGAGGAACATCTTTAGGACTTTGTTTTTTGTTTCCTTTTTAGAATATCCAGGTTTGTCCAGGCCAGGCTCGTTTATCTGCCTGTGGTATTCCAAAACTGTACCCTTGTGAAGTCACGTTTTCTGATGGACAGCGTGGAGTCCATCTGTCTTTTGGTTGGATTTTTAATTTCAGTTGGATTTGTTGTTGAAAGCAAAAGGCAACTGATAACAAAGAAGGCCTTAAAACAAGATCCAGAAACACTGACGATTCATCGCAGTGATTTCAGGCTCC
Source organism: Leptonychotes weddellii (assembly GCF_054177405.1). NCBI lineage: Eukaryota > Metazoa > Chordata > Mammalia > Carnivora > Phocidae > Leptonychotes > Leptonychotes weddellii. The sequence goes on along the minus strand of NC_138375.1, from coordinate 131,690,614 downwards.
TGTTTTGGTTTGGTGCCACCGACCCCTTTCTGGAATAGCTTTTTGGAAGTGCCAGGCATCGCACCCACTGCGCTCCCATGACGTCTTTCTAAGTCCACGAACAAATGTAATTTGGTTTTGGGAGTGCTCTCTGGAGGCCACACATGACCTCCAGCTCCTTCCTCGTTCAATTTTCTCCCACGTGTTGGATCAGGATTAATCTTTAATTGACACAGGCCCTCAGAAGACATCGCTTCATCATGTCCAGAAATAGATTTCAGGACAAAGCACGAATCCTTGAGAGAAGAAATAAATTTGCAGATGTAGTTTTAAAGGAAGGGGCGTCAGTGTGCTCCTGGAGGCGATGGAGTGCCTCTCTTGTAGGATTCACCCTGGGCAGAGGGGCAATGACTGGCCCCAGGTAGCAGTGATTGTCTGAACCCCAGCAACCTGACTCCTGGTCCTGAGCCCTTTCCCTCAGCCTCACAGCTGCAGAAAGCAGTCATCGAGCCCAGGGCAGCAGCCTTTCCTGCCAGTGTGGACACCCTCTGTAGGGGGCAGACGTGTGGATGGCAGGGAGCACTTTAGCTTTAAGCGGATCCGAGTTCATATCCCAGCTCTGCCATCTCCCAGCTGTGTCACTTCGGGTAAATGACTGCTTTTCCAAACCTCTGTTTTGCCCATCTGTTTTGTGTGTGTGGTTTTTTTTTAAATATTTTATTTATTTCTTTGAGAGAGGGAGGGGGACAGGCAGACTGTGCACTGAGCACAGAGCTCGACGTGGGGCTCAATCCCAGGACCCCGAGATCAGGACTTGAGCTGAAACCAAGAATCAGACACTCCACAGACTGAGCCCCCCAGGCGCCCCTGCCCGGCTGTTAAATGGGGATTATAATACGTGCGTCATGAGGTTTCCATGGGGATTAAACAAGCCGATGGCCCAAAGTGCCCCAGATGTCATCCACGTCCCGCTCATGGCTGTTCCTAGTGGAAGGCTTTCTTTGGGTGCATCCAGAAGGCGCATGTATATGCTTGTTTACATTGGAGAGGAGGCTCCATGGTCCCTTTAACGCTGGGATTCCACCAACCCCCGGAGGCTACACAGAAGTGGAAATGGTATTAACCCAGGTCCAGTGTCCGCGTCAGTGATGGGAAGTGGGACTGCTTGGTCACTGAGGAAAAGCAGGGGCTGAATTGGCTTCATAAGTCCATTTTTCCCCCCAGTTTCTCGTTTCAGCGGAATGAGATTTTTTTCATTTAAACACACACACACACACAAATTCATGTTTATGACCAAAATAAAAACCTAATTATTCACAAAAATTATTAGATGGATTTTTCATTGTGAAAGGGCACCCGAACACCTAATAAATTCGCTTTAAATAATAAGTCTGTTCTTGCGGTTACACAACATGGCACGAACACCCCCCAAATGCTCATGATTAACCTGATGGATTAGAGGCCTCACACACATCTGCTTCAAGTCACACTGGTAAATGAGAAAATCTTTATTTTTTTGATGTAGCCGCAAAATCAGGGTTGGTGGGGGGGAGCGCTTTCAAATGGGTATTTTCAGCTTCTAAAATGGACTTTGCCTCCAACTTTGAGTTGTGAAACAAGTCATAAAGCAATTACAGTGATTTCTGGGGTTTTTAGGAGACAGTTTAAATAAAACCTACCCAGCTTTGGGCCTCCCAGGAGGATCTTCACACACACAAAAACACGGTCTGTCCATTGATTTAATGGTGCCTTTTCCGTCTCCGTCCACGGGATTTTCTTTGCAGCCCCATGGTATAGTGTAGTCAAATGAAGGGCAAGTTCACGTGGCAGTTGGACTGGGGTGTGTGGCCTGTGTGTGAGGGTGAGCCACTATGAGGTCTGGAGGGCACAAGAGTGTGTGCAGGTAGTGCAAATGCACGTGAGAGCAAGTGTGCATGTATGTGAGTGTGGACGCACGTGAGTGTGTGCATACAGATGCATGCACGTGAGTGTGCATATAAGAGTGTGCACGCACGTTTGTGCATATAGATGCATGTGTGTGAAAGTGTGTGCACGCATGTGAATGTGCCTTTGAGTGTATGCATATAGATACGTGCGTGTGAGTGTGCGTGCTTGTATGTGTGTACTCACATGAGTGCATATAGATGCATGTGTGTGAGTGTGCGTGCTTGTGAGAGTGTGTTCATGCATGTGTGCATATAGGTGCATGCATGTGAGTGTGCATGCGAGTGTGCACGCACATGAGTCTGAATGCATGTGAGTGTGTGCACGCATGTGAATGTGCCATTAAGTGTATGCATATAGATGCACACGTGAGTGCATCTGTGTGTGCATGCACGTGTGTGCATATAGATGCATGCGTGTGAAAGTGTGCATGCATGTGAATGTGCCTTTGAGTGTGTGCATATAGATCCACGTGTGTGAGTACATGTGTGTGTGTGCACGCACATGTGTGCATATAGATGCATGCGTGTGAGTGTGCTTGCGTGTGAGTGTGCACGCACATGAATGTGTGCATATAGATGCATGCGTGTGTGTGTGCATGCGTTTCCGTGGGTGTGCATATGGGCGTGTGCGGGCACATACGCACCACAGAGATTGTCCCACCCGGGTCCTCCTGAAAGCCCCTTTCACTGGGCCCTCCAGCTCCTGCTGCGGGCTCCAGAGCAGCAAGATCTGGGTCTGCGTCTGGAGCTCCCTTTAAGCCAGCTGCAGTGGCTGGGGACAAATGCGTTGCCTTTTCCAAGCCCCTCCTTCCTCCTCTGGAAAGAGGGTGCCAGTGTCTGCTTCACTCCGCTTCCCTGAGGATGAAGTGACACTCACTTCCCAGGACAGTGAGTGAGCCATCGGTCTCCCCTTGCTCCCCGCTCTGCTAATCCTGCCTGTGGAGTGTCCATTAACCTCCGGGGCCAGGGCCCTTCCTGGGGCCGATTCCTCCTCCTCCCCCTGCCTGTAGCAAGGCTCATCCCCGGGGCTAAGAATGGGGTGAGCTGGAGAAAGATGCCTCATCCCAGCTGGGTGGTCCTGGGACGATTCCTTCCTGGGCTTTCTTTTGTCCCCTTCCGTTAGCACCTGGCCCTTCTGGAGATGCTTGGTCTCTCTGGGTCCTGTCACCCCGCACCTCAGGCAGACCCAGCAGCTCTGCATTCTTGCTCATCTTCCTAAATAGCCTCAGTGGGATCTCCCTCCCCTTGCTCCCCATCCACCCTGAATGCCACCCTCAATGACTCCCGTGGCCTGTGGGCCCTCACTTGGCTCCGAGGTCAGGCGTCCATGTCCTTCTAGCCTCCCCACTACCTGCTCACCCATCTGTCCCCATAGGAGGCGGGTGGGGTGTTGGGGGGACCCCATCTGTCTTTGTCTGCTCAGGGTGTCCTAACAAAGTACCACAGTCAGGGGGGCATAAACAACAGAAGAGTCTGGAAGCCAGAGGTCAGGGTGTCGGCTGGGTTGGTTTCTCCTGATGCCTCTCCTCGGCCGGCAGATGAGCGTGCTCTCTCTGTGTCCTCTCTCATGGTCTTCCCTCTGTGTGTCCATATCCTAATCTCTTCTAGAAGGACATCAGTCACATTGGATTAGGGCCCACCTCATAGTTGACCTCATTTTGGCTTCATCACCTCTTTAAAGACCGTGTCTCCAAATACAGTCACATTCTGAGAGACTGGGGTTAGGACCTCAACATACGGACTCTGGGGGGACGTGAGTCGGCCTGAGATGTTGTCAGATCAGATGACAGGCCAGGAGAAACCACAGGCATTCTGCGTGGACGAGACCGAGAGGCGAGGGTCAGGGGAAGCAGGCCACCTCGGTGTGGGGATTGTGGCAGGGTCTGGCTCGGTGACCCGGACTGCGGGAGAAGGCTGGCTGGGCCGTGAGAAGGCTTTGGAGGACCTGCCGGGGGCAGCCCGGGGGCTGTCCTCAGCCTGTCGAAAGCCGTGGTGGAGAATGTCCACCCCCCACCCAGGGCTGCGGATAGGATTTCGTCCTGTCAGCCTGTGTGGTGAATCTTAGTAGATTTTGACAGGAAGGGATGTGTGTCTTTGAAAAATCATAAGTGGGAACACGAGGGACACCTGGGTGGCTCAGTCAGTTCAGTGTCTGCCTTTGGCTCAGGTCATGATCCCAGGGTCCTGGGTTCGAGTTCCGCATCGGGCTCCCTCCTCAGTGGGGAGTCTGCTTCTCCCTCTCCCTCTGCCGGCCACTCCCCCTGCTTGTGCTCGTGCATGCCCTCTCTCTGACAAATAAATAAAATCTTTGAAAAATAAATAAATAGGAACGCGAAATAACGATTGCTGAAGAATTGCTTGTCGTTTGCACACTGAATGTTTCAAAGCATGCCAACGTGTTTCAGGACTGAGCAGGGACCCCCAAGGAAATGTGTGCGCATGTGGTTTGGAAGTCACTCAGCGTGCCAGTGGGAGTCACTGAGGAAACCCCACGTCCCTTAGAGAAACGTGTCTGAGCTCCTGCCAAATGCCTGGCTTCGGCTAGCTGTTCTCACCGACTGTCTTCCTTTGACTCTGGCGGGGTTTACCTTGCACCGAGGTGGAACCCCAAGCCCGGTGGCGTGAAGTGATGCCTTCTGACCCCAGGACACCTGTTCCCCCACCCTAGGGGTTGGGGGGCAAGCCTGTGGGAACCAGGGCCAGAGTGTTTTTGTTTTTATCATTTTTCAAAGGTATATTTGACACATAATGAACTCCAAATATTTTAAAATTACAATTTGAGACATTGTGACCATATGGGTACAAACATGAAACCATCTCCACAGTCAAGGTAGTGAACATATCCATCACCCTCAAAAGCTTCACCTGCCCCCTTGAGTTCTGTCCCTTCCCACCTGCCACCCAGGTATTGCTGATTTCTCTTACTATTGAATCATCTTTTTTCTTAGGATTTTTATATGAATAGGATGACACAAAATTATGCTTTTTTTTTTTTACAGGGGGTGGGGTGTCTGGTTTCCTTCGCTCAGTATACTTATTGAGAGATGCATTGATATGTTTGCATATATTATTAGTTCCTTTTTTTTCCTTACCAAGGGTTATTTCATCATAGAGAGATGCCATCCTTTGTTTATCCCCTCACCTGTTGATGGACATTTGGGTTGTTTGCAGTTTGGGGTGATTACAAATAAAGCTGCTGTTAACATTTGTGTACAAGTCTTTGTATGGACACAAATGCTTTGTGTCTCTTGGTTATGCAGACCTTGGAATGAGGTGGTTGATCGTCTGATGGGTGTATGATTTAACTTTTCAAGAAGCTGCCCAGCTGTTGTGCAAAGTTATCGTATCATTTTACATTCCCACCAGCAGCATAAATAGAACAAGAGTTCTATGTATTCACGTAATGCGTCCTTTTCCCTCTGGCTGCTTTTAACATTTTCTCTTGATCACTGGTTTGAAGCAATTGCTTTGGTGTGATTTTTGTCATGTTTATTGTGCTTGCATTTCCCTGAGATTCTTGGATCTGTGGGTTTATGGTTTTCATCAAACTTTGAACAATGTTCTGACCCTCACTGCTTCACATATTTTTGTCTGTTCTCTCCCTTTCTCACTCTCTCTCCCTCTCCCAATCTGGGGACTCCACTCATCTGTGCACTTGAAGACCCAAAGTTCACTGATGCTCTTCTTCTTCTTTTCTTTTTCATTCTTTCTCTGTGTTCATTTTGGATAATTTCTATTGCTGCCTTCAGGTTCACTAATCTTCTCTTCTGTGGTGTCTAATCTTGCCATCAATCCCCTCTGTCCTGTCTTTCACCTCAGACATGGTAGTTTTCCCTCTAGAATTTCAGTGCAGATATTTTAGTATCTTTGATGCCTCTACTGAACTCCCTGAACGTGTTCCATGTAGTTACAAGGTCTGCGGGGGCTAATTCTAACCTCTGTGGCAGTTGTGGGTCTGTTTCAGTTCACTGATTTTTCTCTTTATGGGGTCTGTTTTCCTGCTGGTAATTTCTTATTAGACGCCAAACGTTATAATTTTTACCTCAATGGGTGTTGAATATTTTTGTATTTCTGTAAATTTTCATGAGCTTTGTTGGGTTACAGTTGTTTGGAAATAGTTGGATCCTTTGGGTCCTGATTTTAGGATCCATTAGGTGGAACCAGAGCCATGGGTAGTCTAGGACTGATTACTCCCTATCTCTGAGGCAAGACCCTTCTTGGTGCTCTACTCACTGGTTTATGATCATGAATGAGGGAGTTCACCTATCTGGCTGGGGGAGTGGGTACCCTTCCCAGCCCTGTGTAAGAGCTCCGTGCTGTTCCCTGCATTCTTTTGGGTGGTTCTTCCCCTGGCCTCAGGTCATCGCCTCCCCCATGTACTGATCAGTGCTCCATGGAACATCTGCAAAGAACCCTCCCAGGTCTCTGGTTCTCTCGGGTCCTCTGCTCTGCAGCCCCAACTGCCTGGCATGGGAGTCCATCTCTTTTTTAAAAAAACATTTATTTAAATTCAATTAATTAACAGAGTGTATTATTAGTTTCAGAGGTAGAGTTCAGTGATCCATCAGTTGCATACAACACCCGGTGCTCATACCATCACATGCCCTCCTTAATGCCCGTCACCCGGTTACCCCATCCCCCCACCCCCCTCCCCTCCTGCAACCCTCAGTTTGTTCCCTATAGTTAAGAGTCTCTTATGGTTTGTCTCCCTCTCCAATTTCGTCTTATTTTATTTTCCCTCCCTTCCCCTATGATGCCCTGTTTTGTTTCTTAATTTCCACATGAGTGCAATCATATAATTGTCTTTCTCTGATTGACTTATTTCGCTTAGCATAATACCCTCTAGATCCATCCACGTCATTGCAAATGGTAAGATTTCATTTTTTTGATGGCTGAGTAGTATTCCATTGTGTATATATACCACATCTTCTTTATCCATTCATCTGTCGATGGACATCTGGGCTCTTTCTATAGTTTGGCTATTGTGGACATTCTGGCTCCAGCTCTCCAACTTCAGAAGGCTGCCAGGCTCCATGTCTGTTTTCCCTCCCTGTGCCGCAGCCTGGAAACTCTCCCCAGGCAGGAAGTTGGAGCCCTTGTTCTCTGTCTGAGATCACTCTCCTTTCCTGCTTGGTATCAGTGTCTTCAAAACCTGTGTTTCCTATGTTTCATTTGCAGATTTTGTTGTTGTTGTTGTTTTGGGTTTTGGTGGTACTATTTTATGCAGGAGGATAAATATAGTTGCACTACTCCATCTTGCCTGGAAGTAGAAATCCATGATGTGGCTTTTAAAATTTTTTGGAATAATTTTAGATTTATAGAAAAATATGCTTACATATGTACATAACCATAGCACATTCATCCAAAGTAAGAAATTAGCTGTGATACCTTACTTTAGCAGGCAGAATTCTAGGACAACCCTTGGGATTCTCACCCCTTGGTGTACACAGTTTGTGTGATCTCCTCCCCTTGAGTGCAGGCAGAACTGTGATTATGATAGGATCACTCCCGGGACTGAGTTACCAATCAGCTGACTGAGTTCATTACAACATTTATCTTTGGTGGGCCTGACATAAGCAGGTGAGTCCTCAGAAGGGACTGGGCCCCTCCTGAAGTCAGAGGAATCTGAAGCGTGAGAGGGTGTGTGGAGGGGGCCACATGTCAAGGAACTGTGAGTGGCCTCTAGAAGCTGAGCGCAGCCCCTGGCCGGCAGCCAGCAAGAGAATGGGGCTCACAGACTGCAGGGAACCACATGAGCTTGAAAGAGGACCCAGAAGTCCAGAAAGAAACACTCAGCTGATGCACTGATTTTAGCCTCAGGAAATCATGAGCCGAGAACCAAACTTGTCTGTGTCCAGAACTTTGACCACAGAAACCCTAGTAAATATGTGTTGTTTGAAGCTGCTGATTTTGTGACAATTTGTTATGCAACAATTAAAAACTAATACAATTACTATTAACTAAAAAGACCAGGTCCAATTCCTTAGTAACAATATCCCACTATTCATCTAGGTGGACACAGCCCATATGTTTATTGACAGATGAATCGATGAACCAAGTGTGGTATAGACACCCGATGCAATATTATTCAGCCATAAAAAGGAATGAATTGCTGATACATGCTACAGAGTAGATGAAGCTCAAGAACATTATGCTGAGTGAAAGAAACCAGATACAAAAGGTCATATATTATGTAATTCTGTTCCAGAATACGTGAATCCATAGACACAGAAGGATCGGCAGCTGCCACGGGCTCAGAGAAGGGAGGAATGGGGAGCAGTTGCTTAGTGGGCACTGGATTTCCTTTCGGAGTCATGAGAATGTTTTGGAACTAGAAAGAGGGAGCTAGATAAAGGGGTAGTTGCACATGCCACCAACCGTTCACTTTAACCTTGTTCACTTTAATTTTATGCTGTGTGAATGTCACCTCAATTTTAAAAAAAGTAGATGTGTTATAGAAAATAACAAAGCTGTATCTTAGTGGGTCTTAAGGGACTTTGTGATTTCTTTTTTTACCCATTTTTAAGAAGGGAACTATAGACTTTATTCAGATCTCCCTGGTTTTTCCTCTAAAGTCCATTTCCTGTCCCAGGACCCCACCCAGGATACCGCATTGCATTTCGTTGTCATGTCTCCTTGGTCTCCTCTGGTCTATGACAGTTCCTCAGTCTTTCCTTGTTTTTCATGACCTTGACAAATTTTGGACATACTGGTCAGGTATTTTGTAGACTGTCCCTCAGTTTGGGCTGCTCTTATGATTAGACTGGATTCTGAGGGCTTGGGAAGAATAGCACTGTGGTGGATGGCCATTGTCATGGCTCATGTCAGGGGTCCTTGATGTCACATGACCTATCGCTGGTGACATTAATCTTGACCACTTGGTTAACATAGTATCTGCCAGATTTCCACATTATAAAGTCACTATTTTCCTTTCTCTGCTTTTAGGAAGTGAGTGTAGCCTTCACTCAAGAAGAAGGGAATTTAGCTCCACCTCCTGGAGAGGGCATATCTACATATATTATTGGAAAATTTGTCTCTTCCCACTTACTTATTCAATCATTTATATCAGTATGAACTCATGGGTTTCTAACCTATTCTTTGGCTTATAATCCAATACTGCATTATTAATTTTGTTGCCTAAGTTGTTCCAGCTTTGGCCATTCTGAGCCCTTTCAGGTAGGTTTTGTGTTTCTTTGACATACTCTTCCCCCACCTCCTTTTTTCCAAAAAGGGCTTCCTTCCTTTCTGCAACTACAAGACACTTGAGGTTCATCTTGTATATTTCCTGTCCTGGGTCTAGAATCAGCCATTTCTCCAAGGAGCCCGGTTCCTTTTCTTGAAGAATGGTATTTGGACACCAAGATTCAGGTCCTGGGTGTGCTGAGAAAGTGAGAAACAACTTCCGTTGCTAGAGTACAGCATCTCTGTATGGCTCCTTTTGTGTTGAGCCTGCTAGTTCTCAATCAAAACACTGTTTTGCAAAGTTACTTAGGTCAGCTGCATGCTTTTCCCCACCACTTGCCTCAAGGTTATCTCACACAGTCTTAATGTAGTTAGATTCATTCATCACAGCCTACGTTTCATCCAGGGATTCTCCGATATCCTGGTTGATTTTTAAAGTAAATGTGTATCCGTTAATGTTCACTTTTTGTGACGTCCAGTCTATTGTTTTTTTTTCAATATTTTATTTATTTATTTCAGAGAGAGAGAGAAAGCACAAGCAGGGGGAGCAGCAGGACGGGGAGAAGCAGACTCCCCGCTGAGCAGGGAGCCCGATGAGGGACTCGATCCCAGGACCCTGGGATCATGACCCGAGCTGAAGGCAGACGCCTAACCGACTGAGCCACCCAGGTGCCCCAGTCTTACTGTTTTTGACAAATGCACAGAGCTGTGTATCCAGCACCTCAGTGCCATACAGAACAGTTCCATCAGCCTCACACTGTCTCCTTGTGTCTCCTTGTACTTCACACCTCACATTCCTCAACCTTCAGCAGCCTCGGATCTGATTTCTGCCCTTTTCGTTCTGTCTGGCCTGGTGGTGGATCAAAACTTTTTGTTTGGTTGGTTGGTTGGGATATGAAGATTGTTTGTAAGCAGAGGTTGCCATGCTCTGTGATTCAAGTTGGTTGATAGCAGGATGCAGGTCCCACTCTGATGCTTACATCTCAATGTTCTCATCCGTAAATGGGCATAATAATAAACCCCGCCTGGTGGTGGTGACGGGGGGGGGGGGGGTGTAGGTTCTTGGCAGGTCTGAATGAGGTAACAGCTGTTGGCACAGTGCCTGGCCCATTATAAGTAATCAGTAACTCAGTAATAATACTTTGTGTTTGTTATCCTCCTCATCTCCATGATGAGGTATGAAAAAAAGAATGTCAGAGGCCAGATCTCACTGTCCTCTTGGGATGCTGGGGCCATCAACAATGCACGCAGGGGCCCCTCCCTGTGGGGGCGGGAGGAGGCCAGAGGATTATTTCTGTAAAATGGTACTTGTGGTGCTAGAATCATCTGTCCATCATTCACAAATTATCCTTGGTGGGGAGACTTGAGGGCTTCGTTTTGGTTCTTCTTTTACTTCCACGCTTTTTTTTTTTTTTTAAAACTGTGAAGATGGTCTGACAACACAGGAAGGACTTCTAAAGAAGTCAATCTCAACAGCCAGGAGGGTTCATGTTTTGGTAGTTGCTGCCACCCCATGCCTAAATTTTTACACAGATAGAGACCTTTTATTTATGATATCATAAACATCCCCCCCTTGCTACATAGTGTTCCTAATGACATTTCACGAAATATGACAGTTTCATCAGGGGGCAGTTGGCCATCCTTTTCTAAACCACTCCCACTGTTTGGGGGGGAGGGGCGCAAATTCATGCGTACTATTCTTTGCTCCTGCTGATTTTTATTTTCCTGAGATTTCTTCCCTAGAGCAGGAATCTTCTGTCAAAGAGGATAGGAATGGCTTTGTGGCTTTATTTGTCCCATTTTACAGAAATAAATAGGGACATCCTTCTACGTGTATTAATCTATATTTCATCAAAATGCACTCGTTTGAGGCTGTGATCAGACATCTGGCGGAGCGTCCCAGACTAGTGCTCCCACAGGTCATTAGTAAATTTATCATCTAACAGTGTAATGCTTTTCTGAGAACCACGATTTCCCCTCCGCGCTCGCTGCCCCTCCCCCACCGCAAACTTCAAGTTCTCCTCCTCTGTAGCTGGTGGAGGGAACGCTCCCAAAGTCTCAGGGTCTATTCTCTAAAAACTCCTCCTTTATTTACTTTTGGAGTCAGGACATGTTTGCATATGCAAAACCAGGACCATATTGTTTGCAGATGCGAGGGGTGCTGCCAGATAATTGAAGGCAAAAAAAAAAAAAAAAAAAAATTGAGGCCTTTAAATCATTTTTACAAACTTGGACACAAAAGAATATTTTCTTAGAATTAAAGAAGAAAAAGCGAAGCATGGAAATAAAGATTGTGGGATTGGGTTTCTAATTCAAAAGTTGTTCATAGCAGTGGCATTTCAAACCCACAGAAAGTTAGGGGCCTGGAGAGGGAGGATGCGGGGGGCAGGGGACTAGCAGATAAAACTGCAGATTCACCGTGTAATCCAGAGAAACACCCGCATAGACGGAGTTAGAGTCAGCAACCAAACAAAACCTCGATCCCATTACGTTATGACCTCACCTACTAGCATTAACAATGAGGTTATTCCCCCCTCCCATAGTTTCCTGTTTAGTTTTTTATTTTACGATAAGAGCAGTTTGGAAGTAATTGTGCTTCCTATCAGTATTTGATAAAGCATCCCTCCCTTTTAGGAGAGCGGCCCAGATGTGATCGGCTGTTAAAAGCAAATTGGTTTTTAGCCTTAAATGCTTTGGTTTCAAACAAGGAAGCGAGTGTGGCTTCTAGACCGTCTAGCCATGATAAAAACAAATGAGAGCGTCTCACACAAATTGATGGGCATAAATGATGAAGGCTGGATTCGTTTGCCGTGTACATTTTGAAATCTGTAATAGTCTCTGCAAATACGGTGGAGGGGAAGAAAGTGAGTTCTGAGATCCCGCTCCAGCCTGTATTCGCATCGGCGGGCAGCATCCGTGCTCTGATCAGGACAGTGGGCTACAGGGCCTGCCCAGCTGGGGGGGGTGGGTTGTAGGGCTTGGGGGGTTGCTGTCTGCAGCTGCTAGTGGAGCTGTTCTCACCCACCCCCGGGAGGGGGGTGCCCAGGGCAGCTCTGGGGGCCTCTGGAGCCTGGGGCTGCCTGCACTGCTCCTAGGGTCACTCTGGGCCAGGTTCTCCAGAGCAGGGGTACATGACAGGTAGGGGTCCAGTTGGGAGCTGGGAGCCTGCGTCCAGGAGCCTAGCCAGGTCCTGACTTCTGGGGCAAGCTGAGGCCTTGGGGAAGACTGGGGAGGTGCAGTGAAGATGGACAAGTCAGCGCAGCTAAAGGCAGCACCGTCTGCCCCCTGCCTGTCCGCGGTACTCCTGCCACACAGCCTCTGCCTGGGGTGCATAACCACGTCCCTGTGTTCCGTCAAAACCTGCAGGCCTTCACCCCATCTCTGGTGGGCATCAGCCGCTGGGGCCCATCTGTAAAATGAGGGTGCGGCTGGAAGTGTTGGCAGGTGGCCTGAGCTCCCGGTCCAGGGCTGCTCCAGCCAGAGGCAGACCGAGCTCAGCTGGAGTCCTCTCTCCTGTGCAAACTCCAGGCCTGGTGCTCAGGGGCTCAAAACTGGGGGTGCCCTTCGCACCTCCTCTAAAGCAGTGCTTTAAAAATAACAGTTTGGGGGGCGGGGGCCGCCTGGATGGCTCAGTCTGTAGATCGTGCGACTCTTGATCTCAGGGTTGTGAGTTCCAGCCCCACGCTGGGCACAGAGATGACTTAAAAAAAAGTTAAAAACAACAGTTTTATTTGCTTGCTGTAAAGGTATTTTAAGTTTTTATTTATTTATTCTTATGGACAAAGATGACATTTTTTAAATGATTTATTTATTTATTTTTAGAGAGAGGAGAGAGAGGGAGCAAGCACAAGTGGGAGGAGCAGAGGGAGAGGGGGAATTTCACTCAGACCCTGTGCTGAGCACGGAGCCTGACGTGGGGCTCGATCTCATGACCCTGAGATCACGACCGGAGCTGGAACCAAGAATCAGACGCTTAACCCACTGAGCCCCCCTGGGTATCCCCAGAAAGATTACATTTTTATGTTGGAATCTTCTGGTGGTAGTATCACATTTTGTCACTCAAGTTATCCCATTTGGGATTTGCTTTGTTTTGCTTTGAGGGAGATTTTTTTTTACGTGTTTGCTTCCTCGGGAAAGGTTAATACTTTCTTTTTTCTTTTTTTTTTTTTTAATTTATTTATTAGAGAGAGAGAGCATGAGAGGGAGGAGGGTCAGAGGGAGAAGCAGACTCCCTGCTGAGCAGGGAGCCCGATGCGGGACTTGATCCTGGGACTCCAGGATTATGACCTGAGCCGAAGGCAGTCGCCCAACCAACTGAGCCACCCAGATGCCCCAATATACTTTATTTTTTCTTGTTAGGACTCAAGTTTTCACTTGTTTGGGAATTATGGGCCCGTCATTTCACTCTCCTCAACCTGGATTTGGGTTTGGGGATTAATTTCTTTTTTTTTCCAAGCGTGTCCCCTATGTGCGAGGCAGGAACGGCAATCCGGGCCTCCAAGCTTGCTCCGACTGGTCCATCAGGTGATGATTATGCCACAGCCGTACTTTGAGTTAGCATAATAGCAGAGCTGGGATGTTTGATCCCATTTCTGAGGTAATTCTTTTCCCTTCCCCCAAATGTAGCACAGTCCATTGTTAAATGGTCTGAGCCAAATTTTCTAGGCCAAGGATCCCTGCTGGTGAGAAGGAAGGAAGATGTCATCAGGGCGGATTAGGTCTGGGCCTAGCGTCTGAGGCCCCATGGGCTGTGGGGGCTGCAGCAAGCGGGCCCGGGGTGTCCTGGGTTCGGATCCAATCTGGGGACCAAGGGTTGGCTGCCAAGGCCCAGCCTCCCTCTGCTCAGCCCTCTACTCTTCACACGGACTACACGGTCACTCTGACTTTTCTGGATTCGTGTTTGCAAATGTTGTAACTGGACGCCTGGGTGGCTCAGTCGGTGAAGCGTCTGCCTTCGGCTCAGGTCATGATCCTAGGGTCCTGGGATCGAGCCCCACATCGGGCTCCGTGCTCAGCAGGGAGTCTGCTTCTCCCTCTCCTTCTGCCCCTCCCCCTGCTTATGCTCTCTCTTTCTCAAATAAATAATAAAATAAAATCATTTTTAAAAATTTAAAAAAGAAAGAAAATGCTGTAACAAAGCAGAAACCTGCCACCTTCTTTTCAGGGACTCCCAAGTGATTGCTGCATGTTTATTTTTGTTTCTCCTCTCATACTAAAACTATCTGTAGCACTGAACCCCCTTGTAAAAAAAAATATATTTATATGCCCAACAATGCCACCCCCCTGCCTCGCCGTCGATCTTTCCAATACATCGGTCTTTGCTGATTTTTCCACTTTTGCCCCTGTCCTCTCTCAAACTCATGCTCGTTTTTTTGGTTTTTTTCCCCCTCTCTTTTTTTTCTGGTTCAGAAGTTGGAGGGACTGGCCAAGCACCGGACAGTTCGAGAAGCGCCGACCGCCTGCGTCTGCCCGCCAGGTAAGTGGATGTTTGATCCTTGTGGGCCCCTGACTACCCGAGGCCGGGCCTCCTCTCTCCTGTGTGCTCAGAACTGCCAAGCATGTGGTCAAGAGGCTGGCCCTGGGTTTCAGGCTGTCTGTTGTAGCTCATGGACCATCTGGGGTTTTCCTTTCTATGTCTTCCCTGACAAGCTTACCAGTCAAAGATTCTAGCAAGGTTACCTGACCTGGTTTCATGAGGATGGTGGTGTGTTAGAAATGACTTGTAATGAAGGCGTAGATACTAAGAAAGTAACAGCCGTCCCATTTCAAAGACCGAGAAACAGGCCTCGACTATCCACACAGTATTAACATTGTGACCCCAGCTCTATTTCAGACACGACAGGACGAATAAGGAATCTGGTGAATATAGGGTTTTTCGGTTTGGGTTTCTTCAGGTGGAGGTAGAGGAAGGAAGATGGGAACGTGGTCTGAATGATTCAGATAATCACGTCTGTCTTGGGTTTTGGTGGTGCAGCCAGGATGGCTGCGAATCAGACCAGGATCTGTGGATTCCCGATCCTTGTGGCTGAATCCTGAGTCCGATCAGGCCTTCTGATGGTCCTCATGGGAGCTTTGCACAGACCATCAGTGAGAATTTAGGTGTTGCGGCCTTGGCTCTGGTATTTTCTGGGTTAGAATTATCCTCTATCAAACAATGTGTCGTACCTTACCAGTGAATGAGTTGAAAATTGCAATACTTCTTAGACTCCCCACCATGCAGAACAAGGTGGAGAACACAGGAGCTGAGCCCCGGGGCCCTTGTCCTTGCCAACACTCCATCCACTAGTCGAGCTGTCAGGCTTTTCTCAGTCCACTTCAGCTGGCCAAGACACAAAGTTCCTGGAAAATGATCATCTCCATGTATTGGGAGATGCCCTGGGATCTCTGCAGAGGTGAACCTCGCGGTGTGAAAATTCACTCAGGGAGGATTTTATGGGCCAGCTTGAGTTAGTCTTCAAGAGTACCTCCAACATTTTAAGAGGAGGGAAAAGGACTTGACAAGCAATGACATCATATTAGCAGATCAGGAAGTCAGACTTTGTGATTCAAAGGGTGGGGGAACCAGATCCACAGATGAGTTTTTGGACGATCTACAAAATACATAGAACAGGGATGATTCCTCTTCTGTTTCTTTGTATTTTTTTTTTCCTCCTCTTTCTGAGTGCTGTATGGATGTCAATTCATGTGAGTTATGTGGAGAAGTATTTTTTAAACTGGGTGTCACAAAGCGTTTGTAGGATATGAAATCAGTTCCGTGGGTTGCAGCCAGTGTTTTGAAATTTTGAACTAGCTGTGGACTGGAATAAAGACACATTGGAGTGAAGTTTTTGTTTGAGCTATTTATATTTGGAGTATATGACCTGGATGGTGATTGAAATGCGTTTCCTGCTATGCGTTGCTGACCGGAAGTTTGAAAGCCCTAGATACAGATTATGGGGAGAGAAGGAGAAGGAGGCAGTGAGGGGGTGCAGAGCTCCTGAATAAATCTGAGCCAGGGACAAATCTTGGTCTGCTGCTTATTAACTCTCAGGGTCTTTATCAAAAATGAATAACAATATGGGAGTGGGCTCTGTAGACTTGAGATTCGTATTTGAGTATAGGTCAAACCCATGACCTGGAGACAGTCCTGTGACCTGCCTTCCCTTGGGGGTCCTGAACCACCAACAGAGGCTCCAAGAGGGTCCCAGGGAAGACTCTGGGGGCTAAAAGGCTGGTCAGAACCCCCAGTCGCGCTGGAGGGGGTGCCCTGCTGGGTGTCGGCGCTGTGCTTCTGTTGTCAGAGGGACTCATGGCTGCCTTCAAGCTGTCCTGGGAGGTGTCCTCAGCACGGTCATGTGGCCAGTGTGGCCAGACCCTGATGCACACCCATGTCCACACCTGCTTTCTCCCCGTCACCTCGAGCTGGAGGACTCACTTGAGCCCTTTGGACCAGAGACCTTCATCGATGCAAAACCCCGTAGGCTGGACATTCTCCCTGTCATAAAAAGGACAGAGGTCTTTTTTTTCCGAGCACTCGAAACCAAACTGACTCCCTTTCTTCCGGGCTCTGATCTGTCCTGCAGACTTTTGGAGTCTGGACCTGCAAACTGCCCTCTGTAGCTTGGGGCCCCATCTGATTTGAGATACTTGCAGATACCCCCTCCTGCCCACCCAGTTCCTTCTCACGGCCTGGAGACTGTGTGATCTTTTGTCAGATCCTAGGAGGTCTGATAAAACAGATAAGCGAGGCCAGAGAAGGGAGAGACTCTTCTATGTGTTGCCCATTGTGAAGCGGGCCCTCAGCAGGAGTCGTGGAGCCAAGAAGGGGGCAGGCCTCCTGCCAGAGCCAGGGGCAGGAGGCCTGGCAGGGCTGTGCCCTGAGCTGGCCCCGTGACCTCGGGCAAGGGAGGGGCCTGCGCCTTGCCCCTCTCATCTATAAAACGGTGTAGAGGGTTGAATGAAGTCATCCAGGATTCAGGATGGGCCCTAAGTCCAATAACAAGTGTCCTTATCAGACAGAAGGGAGAGATTTGAGACACAGAGACACACAGTGGAGGCCTTGGGAGGACCGAGAATGATGCATCTATAAGCCCAGGAGGGCCAAGGCTCACCCACAGCCACCAGAAGCTGGAGAGGGGATGCGGAGGGGATTCAGAAAGAACCAGCCCTGGTAGCACCTTGATTTTGAACTTCTGGCCCCCAGAACTGCTAGAGAATGCAGTGTCCTGTCATTTTAATCCACCTCGTTTGTGGCAATTTGGTGTGGCAGCCCTAGGAACTGAAAGTGGGCTGGGATGCAAATCACCCAGAGGACCCTGAGGTTGCGGAGGGGGAGGATCAAGATTGGGAGCCCCCCTCCCCCATGCTGCCCTTTCTCATTCACCTGCCCAAAGAGACCCTTCTGTGCTCCTAAAGCAGACAGCTCCAGCTTTGGACACCCACGACTCACCCTGGGGTATTCCAACACCCTTTTCTCGTGTGACCTATTTATTTACATGTCTAAAAATGAGCTGAGAGTTTACAAATGCTACGTAAAGTTTAAAAGTGGTCATTTTTGCATAGGAAATGGTGTATGATGTGATTAAAAAAAAAAAAAGCTCAAGTACTGCTAAAGATTACCTGCGAAGAATAATTCCCCTTCCCCGTTCTCCCCAGTTCTCCTGCTCGCCTTTCTAGAGGCCCTACCTGTCCTAGAGCAGAACTTTCTGTGATGTGGAGGTGGGCGATATCCTGCGAATACAGCAGCCGCTCGTGGCCACGTGTGCTGCTGAGCCCTTGACACGTGGCCAGTACCAGCGAGGAACTGAATTTTCAAATTTTTACTTAATTTGAATTTCAACTGCCACATGTGGCTAGTGGCTTTGGTTTCGGGCGGCCAGGTTTTTGAGGTAGTTTATGTATATTTCAGACCGCCGCCAGGCCTGGGGGTGTCGGGCTGGATGGACAGGAGCCCCGCAGTCTGCTGGGGGAGGCTGCCCTCAGAGCGGCAATTCTAGAATATTGCAGGAAGGGCTCTGTAGGGGTGTCCCCCTAGCTGTCCTGTGGCAGAGGAAGGCACAAGCACAACCCGGCCCCACTGCACTCAGAACAGTTGTGACCCAGGAGCATCCTAACGGAGGGGCTTATCCTTGGAGCTGGAGAGCCCTGGGTTTGACTCGACTCTGCTGTGTGGTCCGGTCCAGCACGTCCTGCAGGATGGGCCACTCTGGTGTTAAAAGTGCTTGCTTTAGCTAACTCTCCTAATGCCTATCGCTAAATTCACTGCTGTGCCTGGAGGATGGGCTGCATTGATTGGCCAGGTCTGGGTCACGTGCCTGTTCTTGGACCTGGGGGAATGCCTCGTGGGGTGAGTTGACCCTGCCAGAGCCATGTGGGCTGAGAACGGGCAGGGTAGTTACCATAAGGAATATTCCCAGGGTGCCGTTCCCAGAAGAAGACAAAATGGATTTAGCAGGGTAGTCATAAATAAGAGCTTACCACTCCGGGGGCGGCCTGCCAGCCCTGTCCAGGGGGCCCTCAGCTGGGGACTGTAGACAGAGTCTGGGTTTGACCAGAGGCTGGTCTCCACTCCGGGCACAGAAGGGGTCTTTTCCCTCTGTTGAACTT
The DNA here is from genome assembly GCF_054177405.1 of Leptonychotes weddellii. Taxonomy (NCBI): domain Eukaryota; kingdom Metazoa; phylum Chordata; class Mammalia; order Carnivora; family Phocidae; genus Leptonychotes; species Leptonychotes weddellii. Next base: position 131,671,922 of record NC_138375.1, on the reverse strand, counting down.
GTCCAACAGTCAGCCTGGCCCAGTGACCAAGCGCTTGGATTCCAGACCCAGACCGCCCGGTTCAAATCCTGTCACTCACCAGCTCCATGACCTTGGACACTCACCCACTTATCCTTCTGCTGCCTCAGTTTCTCATCTGTGAAATGGGGTTTCCAGTAGTAGCGACATCATAGGATTGTCCCAGGGATTGAGTAAGTTAATGCATGTAAATTGTTTCGAACAGGACCTCTGTTGCTTCCTGAGAGTGAGTGAGTTGTGGTTACCATTAACTCAGATCCACAGTCCCCAGGCTGATCCAGACCCACCTGCGCAGCCTGTTACCTTCTTGATTTTCGCTGATGTCCGGCCGGGCCGCCAGAGAGAGATGGGGAGAGGAGATTTGAAGTTAGCGGTTGTCTGGGAATATTCTGGAGGGAAAGAACAAAGGCTTGGCAGACCGAATTGGCATGTTCTTCGGGGACGTGGGTGAGAAAAAGCTGGCGACAGAGCCCAGGAGGGAGAGAACAGGAAGGGAACAGGAAACGTGTAACCGGTGAGCTCCAGTCAGCCACTAAAAGGCATCCAGAAGGATGAGTGTAAAGCCTAGGGCTCTGCCCCCTTCACACAGTTCACACTGGTTTCCACCCCAGGCTCCACCTGCCCTGGAAGTTTGTTAGGAATTTTTCAGAAAAGTAGCAATACTTTTCTTTTTCTGGCCCTGCTATATCCTTGCAAAATATACCAGAGATGCTGCATGGGGTTTCCAAACGATGTGCACCGATAAACAGATTAATCAGAATTAGAAATGCATGGCTCTGTCTGAGCGTTTGGCAGTTTGAGCAGAGGAGTGAAATCCTACAGAGGAGAGCAGGAGAGCGTGATGTTGAACCTGATACATTTCATGGATAGTTTACAGCAAATGTTACAGAGTGGAACAGAGGTACAAGTTACATTGGTTCCGCCTGTTCAGTTGTTGGCATAGGAAAGAGTTTAGTGAAGGAATTATTATTCCCCCTTTTGAATTATTTATTCAGAGAATTTTAAAAATAACACTTTTTTTTAACCTGCTAAACCCTAGTTGGCTGGAAGTTATGATATAAAACAGCAGCTTGATGGCAGTTCTCCCGCTATGTCAGACTGCACAGAGTTGAAGGAGTTAATTTGTGTGCCTGATCTTGTTTGCTTGGTTGTTGGCTGGAACACTCTGGAGGATGGTCTCTGGTGCCCACTCCATTATGCCTAGATATTTGTTCCTTCTTTCATTCATCTCTCCCTACCCCTGTTTTGTGCTTTTCCTATGGGCAGTATTGACAAAGATTGGGAGAGGCATGGCCAACGGAGCCTGTCATTGGGAGGTCATGGGGCAGAATCAAGAACCTGACCGTCCTAAGAATGGGAAGAGCCTGGAGAGAAAAAAAGTCTTGTAGGAACAAAAAAAAAAAGAAGAAGAAGAAGAAGGGAGAGATCATCTCAGATCAGGAGGACCTGGGCAGGGGGAAGATGATAGCCGGGCAGGGTTTTGAAAGACTGTTTGGCATCTCAGCCAGCTGGGACAGGGGACACATTCCACGATCCTACCCTTCTGAGCAGAGGCAACGGGGCGCTCTGTTTGGTTGGAAGGTGGTCGTGGGAGGTGAGGGGGTGGGTCCTGGTTAGAGAGGGATGTGGGTGTTATGCCAAGGGAGGACACAGCTGAGGGAATGTCTGTAGAGTTCAGCATTAAGAGGACTCCAAAAACAGCACGGAGTAAGGACCAGAAGGCAGATTTGGTTCCAGCAGAGAAGCCCCCTGGAGAGGGTGCTCAGGGTGGGGAATGGTCTTTGTCTTGTTCCCTGCCGGGTCTCCTGAGCCTAGAATGGTGCTGGGCACGCAAAGGAGGGATAATGCGCGTTTGCTGGATGACTTCTGTGGAGGAGAGGTCGTGAGAACTTGAATGGCAGGGAGCAGCTGCAGGAGGCACGGGGCCACGTGGTGGACGGAACTCACAAACAGGATGGATGGGCACAGGAGGGGACAGAGGTGCCTGAGGCTATGGTGGGGGGGCGATGCCCTGAGCAGAGACAGGAAATCCCCGAAGAGGGATTTGGAAGGGAAGATGGTAAGCGTGGTTTTGGACAGTGAGTGGCTTCATGAACCAATTAGCAGACCCACTGATGGATGGGAGAGGCTAATTAGAGGTCTTCTCTGAGGGCATCGTCCAGCTACCCTGAGTCTGCTAATTACGAAATATACCATGTCCCTTAAGTAAAGTCTTGGGGTTTAACTATGTGGTGTCCGCTGAAATTTGGAGATTTTCTTGTGACCACCAGAGGGAGCCCACTATATTCATTAAATTCTATAGAAATTTAACGGGAATTTAAAAGCAATGGATAATTAGGGTTGGTTTTTTTTTTTTTTTAAATGACTGGAAAGCACCCAGAAGTGAGACATAAAGCCAAGCACCCACTCTGGTGTTTTTTCTACTAAAATGGAAGATTCCTCAGAATTTTCCAGAAGATTCCAGAAGCAAGTGGTTTCCTGGAAGCTGGGATAAATTATGGGAAAGGTAAAACAGCCATCAGCGAACGCATTCCTGGAACACCTGCCCCACCCACCCAACATTTATTGAGCGCCATCTGGTTTTGTTGTAGCTGAGAATCCTGAAGCTGTGGGAAGAGAGGACTCAAAGTGTCTTGACCTCAGCTTGGCCAACTCTTTGCCAAATATTGGATGACAGGTGCAACTTTTCACTGCGTGGGGTGTCATGTAACTTTGGAGGTTAGGATTATTAAATGTCCCACAGATCAGGAGTTGCTCATGGGGTGGCATTGCCTTTTCTCAGGGTAAGTTCAATGGGATCATCATATATGGCTTCTCACCTTACACCGTATGCCAAAGTCTATTCCGCATGGATGGAAGACTTCAATGTGAAAAATGAAACCATGGAGGGCAAGACAAAAACACAGTAGGTCACTGAAAAAAATTGTGAGGAAGAAGCAGATTTTCTAAATGTTGAAGTCAGAAACCATAAGGCAGTGGTTCTCAACCAGGGAAGATTTAGCCCCTGGGGAAGTTTTGGCAATGTTCAGACGCATTTTGGTTTGTCTCAACGTGGGGTGTGGTGGGATGCTACCAGCATTGAGTGGATGGAGGGCCAGGGATGTGGCTAAACATCCTGCAAGGTACAGGAAAGCCCCCAACACAAAAAATGACCCTTCCTCAAATGTCAGTGGTGTCGAGGCTGAAAAACCCTGCCATACTGTAAAATACTTTTGTAAATATTTTAAGCTTAAAGCTTACATTTTTGAGCGCCTAGGTAGCTCAGTCTGCCTTCAGCTCAGGTCATGATCCCAGGATCCTGGGATCGAGTCCCACATCGGGCTCCTTGCTCAGCAGGGAGGCTGCTTCTTCCTCTCCCTCTGTTGCTCCCCCTGCGTGTGCTTTCTTTCTCTATCTGACAAATAAATAAATAAAATCTTTAAAAAAGCTTACAGTTTCTGATTAGAAAATCTCACCTTAACAAAGTTTAAAGATAAATAAAAAGCTGAAAAAAATTCAACATATACAGTAAATGTATAGTTAATATTCATGAGATGTAAAACGTTCTTGCGAAAGAATAAGGAAAAGTCAAATATTTTAGTGGAAGAATGGGCAAAGAATATGAATGAAAAATACAAATGGTGACACTTTCCTTCAGGGGATACTTATGGGGCACCCACTCTGTGCCAGGCACTGCTGAGGGCACTTGAAAAGATCATCTGTCATGAATAAATTGTGGAAATTCCCAGTAAAATGAGATATTGTTTTCAGGGATCAGATTGATAATGTTTACATTGTTTTGATCTTTCTCATGGGCAGTTGTTGCCGATGAAGTCCAAGGGCAGTCAGCTGGAGAATTCTCTCTTGTTTGGGAATTCGGTCCTCTTGTTCTCTTCAGGCCTTCAACTGACTGGATGAGGCCCACCCACATTATGTAGGACTATCGCTTTCCTCCAAGTCCACCTATTTGAGTGTTAATCTCATCCAAAAAAAATCCTCACAGAAACATCCAGAATAATGTTTGGCCACATATCTGGGCACCAGGGTCCAGCCAAGTTGACCCATGAAATTACTGTCACACCTTCATCTCTTATTCTCTTGGGGTTCTCCTCATCCCCGCCCCCCAGCTCTCTCTCCAGTCAGTTATCTTACCTGCTTCCCATATGTTGACGACTCCTCCCTACACCATCCATCCACCACTGCCTCCTCCAGACCCTCATCGGCTCTTGTCCTTTCCAGACCTTCCTAAGACGGGGGCAAAGTGATGTTCCGTTTCAAAGCCTTCCATCGTTCTCCACCGTCTTTAGGATCGAGTGTGCAATCTGTGTCTTGGCATTTCTCCATCGGATTCCTGCCTCCTTCCCTGCACCCATCTCTCACATCATATCACCTTCCTATCTCAAATCCTATGCCTTGGGGAACAACTTAGTTTCGCAACCAGAACCTGCGTGTTGTTCCTCTGCCTGAAGTCACTCTACTCCTGGTGGTTCTCCTGGAAGAATCCATCCACATTCTTTCTTCAGGATCCGCTGGCTGCACGGTGGGCTGGTAACAGACCCTCCACGGGTGTTGGCTGGGGTGGCAGGAAACAAGGACAAACTCAGCCCTTGCAAAGGGAGCACGCAGAACTCAGCTCTTTCTGTAAATACATTTGGGTGATTTGCAGCATGACAGACAGGTCTGTTCCAGGATGGTTTCAGGGAAAGGCTAATAAAATCTATTAGGGAAGCTGCCAGGGCTGACACTGTCCTTCTGGAATTCTACCCTGTCCAGGAGCTGGGTAGCTTCTCGCCCGCCCCCCGCCACCATGGGAAAGCCCCTTCGAGGGGTGTTGGCCTCCTTTTTGTTTTTAAACTTGATACTGACTCTCTTTCCATTCTTTCCAGTGTTTTCTCCCCTTGGCTTTTTCTCCTTGCTCACTGAAGCTTCCCTCTGACCAGGGCTTGGCTCGGCCGAGCTCTGAGTTGGCCCCGGGTCCGATGATTGGAAGCATTTGTGTTTGGTTTGGCGCTGGCCAGGGTCCCTTCCCTGTGAATCAGATCCGCTCCTGCCGCCTTGCCTTGGGGCACTTGCAGCTCTGTGTCTGAAATATAGTCCCTACCAGGGAACACTTAAGAAATAGCCTTCCTGGGGGTGCCTGGGCAGCTCAGTCTGTTAAGCTTCTGCCTTCGGCTCAGGTTGTGAGCTCAGGGTCCTGGGATCGAGCCCCGCATCAGGCTCCCTGCTCAGTGGGAAGTCTGCTTCTCCCTCTGCCTCTGCCCCCCATTCATGCGCTCTCTCTCTCTCTCTCTCTCAAATAAATAAAAAAATCTTTAAAAATGTGTAGACAAGACCACATGCCCCTGGGAGGGTGGGGGCGGCAGGTGACTTGGAGGTGGGGTGGGGAATGCACCGGAGCTGTGGCACCCACAGAAGGACCGGACAGTGACTGTACCCCTGAGCGTCACTGCCTGTCACGCAAGCGGGGACAGAGGCGGGCTGTGTTGGCCCCGGTGCTCGCTGAAGGTCAGTGGTGTACAGGAGTGGCGCACTTACTAGGGGACTGTGGTCCTCCGAGTGTCCAGGGAGGGTCTGGCACTGGTCTTAACACTTTCTCAGGGAATGTATGTATGGGGGGCGGGGGGCATGACAGGACACAGGGGGTTGCTTCCTGAGGAAGGTGAGGAGTGACTGCCCCCCTGACCCTGCACCCCCCAATAGGACTTGGGCTTAATTTCCAGGATGACAGGTAGTGCCTTCTATCCACCCCCATGCCTGTTTGCTCCCCAAAATGTACATCCTCTCCTCTTGCCTCCTCCCCGCTTGGGACCCGGGAGCCCCATCAGGAGGGGTCTGTGAGGGCCATGCTCTGCTACCTGGAAACTGGCCCCTTCTCTGCTTGTGGGGTGGGGTAGGTTGCACGTGGGGGGCTTGCGGGGGCATGAACTCAGGAGGGAGGGTTTACGGGAGGGGTAGTTTGCAGGAGGGTGAATGCAGGGGGGTTGCTTTGGTGGAAGAAGGTAGAGGTGAGGGAGGGGGGAGTGACTGGTGAACTCAGGTGTGTCTACTCTGTCCCCACCAGGGGTGGGGCTCTGAGCCCTTCAGGCTGGTGCCGAGTCCTCTGCCCAGAATCTCCCCCAGCCCCCAGGGCTGACTCACTTGGTCTCCAGGGCTCCTCTTGATGATGGAGTGCCTCCCTTCCTACCTAGAACGGACTGTTTGCTTACTCCTGAAGGTCCCCACCTCCCCACAGGGCCCCCTTCTCCAGTCTTCTTAGCACACTGCCCTCCTTTTATTAAAAAAAAAAATTATTATCATAAAAGCAAGCTGTGCTTCTTAAAATTACCCCCCCTCCTCAAAAACAACATAGATCTGAAGTTCAAAGAAAAGTCTCCCTTGTCCCCTGCCGCCCACCTCCCCACCCCCTCCAGTCCCATTCCCTGGATGTAAATATTTTACAAACGCACACATTTGAACTCTTGCAGAAATAAAATAATGTGTGGTATTCTGCACTTTTTTTTTGTCTTCTCAATTTGAAGCTACAGTTCTCTGTCAGTCCAACCTGCATGGGCTCCAGGGGCCCCTGGCCACACTTCCGTGGGGACCCGTTCAAATAAACAGCAACCCGTGACTCCAGGCAGGGAGCTGGGGCAGCTTCCCTGCTTTTCCCTCTGCCTTCCTGGACCCTTTCCAACAATTCCTTCCACACCGGTGGCTTTCACTCTTTCTAGTGCAAAAGTCTCCCTTCCTGTCTCCGGCTCCTTCTGCTTCTGGCGGCAAGAAAGGGGGTGAATATGCACGCCGCTAATATTCTGGGTCTCTGCAGCCCTTAGTAGCTTTGGTCACCGTAACATCAACAGATCTGTCCCTCCTCCGATGTCTGCCTCATTATTTGTCGTAACTTTTTGTCCAGATAGAACTTACCATAGCCCAAGCGCATATCCTAAATTTGCAGACAGCACACTCCTGGGTCCCAGGCAAGGAACAGCGCATGACCCACCCTCCAGAGACCACCCCCGCCCCCACAATTGCCCCCGGGGGATGGGGGGTGCCTCCTATCCCAATTTCTCACATAGCAGACTAGCTTTGCCTGGTTTTGTACTTTACGCAAATGGAATCACACCGTATAGATTCGTTTGTGTCTTTCATGGAGCTGGTTGAGATTTGGCCATTTTGCCGCATGTGGTTGTGGATTGCGCATTTATTCATTTCACTATTTCACTGCTGTTGGGCGTTTGGACAGTTTCTGGATTTGGGGTTCTTCTGAGCGGCGCTGCTATTTAATTAATTAATTAATTTTTAATTTTTAAAATTTAAATTCAATGAACATATAGTGTATTATTAGTTCCAGAGGTAGAAGTCAGTGATTCCTGAGTCTTATAAAACACCCAGTGCTCATTACATCAAGTGCCCTCCTTACTGCCCATCACCCAGTTACCCCATCCCCCCACCTGCCTCCCCTCCAGCAACCCTCAATTTGTTTCCTATGGTTAAGAGTCTCTCACGGTTTGTCTCCCTCTCTGATTTTGCCTTTGACTGCTCTTTGAAATGATAATAGTTTTGGAAATGTGTTTTCTGTTTGTTGCCGAGAATTCTTCATGTGGCTCCTGTTTCCAGGGGCCTTGGCATCTCCGAGTAACGCTTAATAGGTCAACAGTCTTTAGATTTTCTGCGTAGTTTCTATCATCTTGTCTCCAAACAGACTTTTATTTATTTCCTTTTCTGTGCCTTTTATTTCCTTTTACTGGACTCACTGCTCTGGGTCAGGTCTTCCCTTGTGCTGAATAGAAGGATTCTCAGTTCTGGACCAGGCATCCCGTTTCATAACCGAGCTCAGAAAACACTAAGTACAACCATTGCTTTAGGGTTTTTGCAGATATTAATCAGGTTAAAGAAGTCTTCTTTTCTTAGTTTGCGGAGAGATTTGTTTGTTTGTCTTTTTAAGTTAGGATTGGGTGTTACAACTTGTCCGGTGACATTTCTGCATTTATGAGCTGATCGTAGGATAGCTCTCCTTTTTTTTTTCCTGTCAAAACAGTGAATTACATTGATTGATTTTAGAACATTAACTGCTCTGGGCATCCTGGAAGAAACCCTGCTTGGATGGGGTATGTGATTTTAATATGTTGCTGGATCCAATCTGCCAACATAGTGTTTGGGGATTTTGCATCTGTTTTTGTACGTAGAGAAATGGCCTGGAAGTTTCCTTTTCCTCTCTTGTCAGGTTTCGGTATTAAGGTTATGCTGGCCTCATAAAATGAGGTGGGAAATGTTACCCCCATTTCTTCTGTCTGGGAGAATAGTGTAAGATTTAGCGTTGCTCCCTTCTTCAATGTTTGGGAGAAGTCACTAGTCAAAACATCCAGATGTAGGATTTTCTTAAGGTTTTATTTTTTATTTATTTTTTAAGATTTTATTATTTATTTATTTATTTGACAGAGAGAGATACAGCGAGAGAGGGACCACAAGCAGGGGGAGCGGGAGAGGGAGAAGCAGGCTTCCCGCGGAGCAGGGAGCCCGATGCGGGGCTCTATCCCAGGACCCTGGGATCATGACCTGAGCCGAAGGCAGATGCTTAAAGACGGAGCCACCCAGGGGCCCCTTTCTTAAGGTTTTAAATAATTAATTCATTTGTTTTAATAGCTGTAGGACTCTGCCTCATTATGTCTTTTTTTTTAATTTATTTATTTGAGAGAGAGAGAGCAACCGAGAGAGAGAGAGCGAGTGAGCATGAGCAGGGCTGGGGGGAGGGGCAGAAGGAGAAGCCGACTCCCCTCCACCACCCCGAGCAGGGAGCCCGATGCAGGACTCGATTCCAGGACCCTGGGATCATGCCCTGAGCCAAAGGCAGACGCTTAACCATCTGAGCCACCCAGGCGCCCCTTGTTATGTCTTTATAATAGCTTTATTAAGCTGGAACTCACAGGGGCACCCAGCTGGCTCAGTCAGAAGGGCATGCAACTCTTGGTCTCAGGGTTGTGAGTTCGAGTGCCCTGTCAGGTGTAGAGATTACTAAAAAAATAATTTAAAAAATATTTTAAAAAGAAAAAAAGATGGAACTCACAAACCATATAATTCGTCTGTTTAAAATGTGTGATTCAGGGCATCTGGGTGGCTCAGTCGTTAAGCATCTGCCTTCGGCTCAGGTCATGATCCCAGGGTCCTGGGATCGAGCCCCAATCGGGCTCCCTGCTCGGTGAGCCTGCTTCTCCCTCTCTCTCTGCCTGCCGCTCCCCCTCCTTGATGCTCATCTATTTTTTGTCTCTCTCTCTTTTGCCTCTTCTGGGCATTTCCTATAAATGGAATCCTAATGATGTGGCCTTTTGTGTCTGGCCTCTTGTACTTAGCATAATGTTTTCCAGGTTCACCTTCATGTGGCGTGCACCATACGCCGTTCCCATTTAAGGCCGAATAATACTCCATCGCGTGGATATACCACATACTGTACATCCCTTCACCCATTAATAGACATCCGGGTTTCCGCTATCTGACTATAGTGGATAGAGCTGCCACGAACATTCGCGTACACGTTTTTGTGTGATCATGTGTTTCCATTTCTCTAGGCTATATACTCAGGAGTGGAATTGCTGACTCACAGGCTTCATTATTTTTTATTGCAAAACCATAACACACATATACCAAAGAGTATTTAACGACTGCGTTATGGATGTGCCTTTACGATGTTTGCATTCTTGCTGTTGAACTGTGCTCCAGGCCCTGCTACTCAAAACACCACTTGCCAGTGGGTGCTGGCCTAGGAACCGTTTGCTATAGGCCTATAACAAGATTAGGATAGAAACTGAGAGAATTTGGAAACCTTTATAGCAATTGAAGTGGTAATTTTATGTCTGTTGAATCTAATAATAAAAAACACGGGCGAGGACTTTCATGTTTTTGGTTTTAAAAATTTTATTTTCTGCTGCATCATTTTATTGGATTTACCCAAAGCCTTGGCCCCTGATGAGCTGGAAGTCAGGATGAAAAACACGGCTGGCCCTCCCTCACAGGTCGGGTGGTGTGCCTCCTTGCTCATGTGTTTCTGGACAAATTGTTCTGAGAAGTGCAGCTGCTAGACCAAGGCCACAGGCTGAGAAGTGACAAAGCCATTTGGGATGCGGTGGTGGGAAGGGAGGAAGAGCTCCCATTTCAGGTCCTCTGCGCTAATGATGATGATAAATGGTCAATCAGACGGATGGATACACAAATGTGCAGTGGACCCTTGAACAAAATGGTTTGGACTGTGCAGGGCCATTGATCTGCAGCAGAGCACTGAAAATACATTTTCTCTTCCTTATGATTCTCTTCATCACATTTTCTTTTCTCTCACTTTATTGTAAGAAGCCTGGGTGGCTCAGTCGATGAAGCATCCAACTCTTGATTTCGGCTCAGGTCATGATCTCGGGGTCGTGAGATCGAGCCCCGTGTGGGGCTTCATGCTCAGTGGGGAGTCTGCTTGGGATTCTCTCTCTCCCTCTGCCCCTCCCCCCTAAAATTAATATGATATATAATACAATTTAACTTACAAAATATGTGTTCATTGACTTCGTTATCGGTAAGGCTTCCGGTCAACAGCAGGCTATTAGTTGTTAAGCTTTTGGGGAGTTAGAAGTTACACGCAGGTTTTTGAGTGCACAGGGATTGGTGCCCCTAATGCCCATGCTGTTCAGGGCTCAACTATGTACATGTATTTCAGCCTCAAAAAGAAAGGACATTCTGACATTCGATACCACATGGATGAACCTCGAGGACTCTGTGTGGAGTGAAGTAAGCCAATCACAACAGGATAAAGACTGATTCCATGTGTACGGCGCACTTAGAGGAGTCAAGTTCACAGAGACAGAGAGTAGACAGGTGGCTGCCAGGGGCTGGGAGAAGGGAGGACGGGCAGGTGACTGATGGGGACAGGGTTTCAGTTCGGATGATAATGGTTGCACAGCTGTGTGAATGGACTTCATGCCACTGAGCTGCACACTTAAAAATGGTTACGAGGAAAAGAGAGATGAACTCTCTCTCTAACCTGTGAGCACACAGCAAGGCTGTGGAGGGAGAGGGAGTTCTGGTCTCTTCCTCTGCCTCTAAGGGCACTAATCCTATCATGCGGATGACCTCACATAAACCTAATCACCTCCCAAAGGCCCCAACTCCAAATATCATCACATTGGGGTTAGGGCTCGAACGCAATCATTTTGGGGGCAGGGGACATAAACATTCAATCCATAGTACCCATTCACTTGCCTGGGGCCTTGAACAAATCCCTTCAGTGCCTCAAGACTCAGTTTCCCCATCTGTAAAATGGGGACAGTCACTTATATGGGGCTAACATATGACTCAATTGAGGTGACAGGTGCAGACACCTTTGTCAGCTGCGGCTCTGGGAGCTTAGACTTGTCAGGGGTCCGTTGGAGTCTGTCCCAGGCACGCTGGGGGCCCTTTTAGCCAAGGGCACATCGCATTCGGTGGACGGACAGTCCTGCTGTTTCATTTCTGCAAGGCTGCTCCTAAAAAGGCCTCTTCCGTGCTCCTGCTTTTTAGATGGATGCAGCCCCAAAGTTAAGCCATCCTCAGGGGTCTTGCCCAAGACACGGCCATGGAAGTTTCTCTTGAAAACCTGATTATTTTAGGGGCGCCTGGGTGGCTCAGATGGTTAAGCATCTACCTTCAGCTCAGGTCATGATCCCAGGGTCCTGGGATCAAGCCCCCCGTCAGGCTCCCTCCTCAGCAAGGAGCCTGCTTCTCCCTCGCCCTCTGCTACTCCCTCTGCTTGTGCTCTCTCGCTCTGTCAAATAAATAAATAAAATCTTTAAAGAAAACCTGATTATTTTAAAAGGAATAATACTAAATCATGGCCAGGTAAACAGACTCAGGAAAAAATGTGCCTGGCGTAAAGCCTCCCGTCAGCGCCCGGTCAGCTTTGGTTTCTGCACGGGGGTGACCTCAGGGCTCAGCTGCGGGTGGGGGTGGGGGAGCCTAAGGAGGGGGGCGTGTGTCTGAGCAAACCCCGCCCATGTCAGCAGAGGACGGACCCAGTAAATCCCTGTGAGTTTAAGTTAGGGTTTCTGTTATCTGCAGCCAAATGCATGCCTAACTGATACACTGGCTTTTCAGGCTGCGCATGCTCACGGGGGTGCAGCGTGTGGCCGCACTGGAGTAGGGGCCTCCCCTGTTCTGGTTGTCAGTTTGTTTCGTCACCCCCTCTGAGGGCTGTGGCAGTCCCCGGAGCGGCTGGTGCTGGAGCTCAGTCACTGTAGGTGCTGAGAAAATCACCAGGCATCTTTGGTTCTTCATCAGCTAGAGCGAGCATTCAGGATGCTGGGGCCCGCCTGAGTCAGCTTCAAAGGCTGAGGATGGGCGAGGACCAGCTTGCTCTGAACATTCTGGCAATATGCAGGGCAGTGGGGCGCTCTCTCACCTTGCCCCTGGAGCTTCTCATGGTTTAGCTTGGTTACTTGGTTTTGGCAACAGCACCACAAAAAGTTGGAAACACCACGGTAGGAACTTTGAATCCAGTGCAGCCTGAAAAGCCAGTGTATCAGTTAGGCATGCATTTGGCTGCAGATAACAGAAACCCTAACTTAAACTCACAGGGATTTACTTTCCTTGCTTGCTAATTCCGGAAGTGGGCAGCCCAGGGCTGGTGTGGCTGCTCAAGGATGTTTCTGGAACCTGGCTCCTTTTCTTTTCATCCCTCCATCCTTTGCTGCAGACTTTTATCTTCACTGAGAGGTCAGGGAGAATGGGGTCGGAACGAGTGTTGCATCAGCCCCAGGTAGGCGATACAAAGAGTGTTAGACTTACAATCAAGACATAGGAGTTCATGTCCTTCCCTGGGCCACCATGGGGCAAATCGCTACCATCTTCTGGACTTTTCCCCATCGGTCAAATGGCCAGATTGCAATCTATTATCTCAAAATTCCCTTCCTTCTGGTTCCAGGTTCCACATCTATTGCTGGGTTACAAACTACCCCCCAAATTTTGTCGCTTAAGATGTTTATTTTGCTTATGAATCCGCAATATGGGGAGGGCTTGGTGAGGACAGGTGGTCTCAGCTGGGAGGCTGGGATCATTTGAAAGCTCACACTATGTCTGGCAGGGGATGGGGGCGTTCCCTGGGACCTCAGCTGGAGCTGCATCTGGATTTCCGTGTGGCCGCTTGACTTCCCCACAATGTGGTCAGTGGGTTCTAAGGTGAGTTCATCAGTGAGCTTTTACGGACCATTCCTTACGTGCCTAGCACTGTGCTGGGCATAATAAGTTAAAAATCAGGCCCAAGGTCTGGCCCCATCCATTGGGAATTTGTAGTTCTCTTGGGGAGGCAGACAACCAGGAATACTACCGCCTAGCCGAGTCAGCCACGTCTGATTTCAGCCTGTGTCAGTGTCTACACTGGTCTCGGCATAGAGAGAGTGCTGGCCACTGTCTTGGTCAGTGACAGAAACTGATATTCATGCCGTGCATAGCCCCCTCCCACATTGATTCTGAGCTTGGCTGTGCAGATTGCTTTGGGCAATTGGACATTAGCAAGTGTGGTCCGTGTACAGTAGGACAAGCCACTTGTATGCTGGGGCTTGTGCTGGTGGAACTCCCTTCATAGAACCCAGCCACCCAGCTAGGAAGCAGCTCAAGGTTAGATGACCGAAGCCCAGAAGGCCACATGGAGAGAGACCATGGAGGGGAGGCTGTCACAGACATCCCAGCCACTTGAACAAGCTCTCCACTGAATCGCAGCCCCGCGAATGACCTCACCTGTCACCACGTGGAACAAAACTGCCCCTCGCAGCCCAGTCAATCTACAGAATCATGAGAAGCAATTCATTGATGTTTTAGGACATTATGTTTTGGGTCGTGTTGTCATGCGGCCGAAGGTGACTAATATGCCCTCTCTAAGTGGTGGCAAGATGGGCTGCCACTGACTCCAGGCTCAGGTGGATTGAGAGCACCTCTTTTGCATTAATTTTCGCAAACGTCTTAGGAGTGACCCACATTTAATGAATGCAAGCCGCTTGTTGGTCTTGGAACCAATTACTGTGTCTAGTCGCAGGGGGGTGGGGGAGAACACCAGGCCAGAGATGTGTGCCCACTCTTGTAGCTGGAGCAGGGGGTGGGGTTTGGTCCCACCCAACCCGTGAACTGGGGTGGGGTAGGGAAGGGGGAGAAATGATGCTATTATTGTCAGAAAGGCTGGGGGTGGGGATGGTCAGGGAAGGAGTAGAGACTCAATAGTCAGACTCAACAGATAATCCTCCACAGGGAGTAGGTTAAATCAATTAGGGCTGAGTGAATAATGGTGAATGGGCTGAGTCAAGAAAGAATTCGTTAAAGGGCTAATATTTAAGCCAGGACTTGTTGCTAGTAAGGGACAAGGGTCTTAGGAGGCAAGCGAGCCGAGGGCTAGAACAGGAGATAGAAGAAGGCCCAGAGCTGCAAATTAGTGCACTTGGGGTGAGTGACCATTGGATGTGGATGCCAGACAGGATCTGCTTTGCACTTAGAGAGAGCCAGATGTCTTAGCCGAAAGCTGGGTGTTTGCCTAGACTCCACATGTGGGTTCGGCTTTTCTGCTTGAATTTAGAATTTACTTGTATTTTTTTTTTTTTAAAGATTTGATTTATTTCTTTGAGAGAGAGAGCATGAGCGGGGGAGGGAGGGGCTGAGGGAGAGGGAGAAGCAGACTCCCCGCTGAGCAGGGAGCCCGATGCAGGGCTCGATCCCAGGACCCCGGAATCATGACCTGAGCCGAAGGCAGATGCTTAACCACCTGAGCCACCCAGGCGCCCCTAAATTCACTTGTATTTTAAGAAAAGTATCTAGGTGTTTCTGATCCATTTATACTTAAGTCCTTGGTATGTGCGTGCACACACACAGGTGTGCATAGCTATTTAATGTCCAAGAAATGCCGGAAATGGTTCATTTTGTCACCTGCCATTTCAGACTGTTTATCCGAGGAAGGAGAGGTTGCATTTGGCTGGGCCGAGCCGCCTTTAGCCATTTGTAGCGAAGAGGTGTGGGGAGCCCTCTGTATCCACACCACCTCGGGGAGGGGGGCCGAGCGGGGGCCCTGAGCAGCAGCTTGTAGCCGGGTCCCAGGGGAGACCTCAGAGGCTGACACAGTTGTCCCAGCTCTCGGTGGGGCAGGCACCTCCACCCCAGCTGGGCACAGTAATGAGGACAGTGTGTACCCAGGGATGTGCCTGGAACGAGATTGTGACCCAGCAACCATCCAGGCCAGCTGCCTCCTGGAAATAGACCCCAAGTAGGAGCCATTCCCACGGGGCTGAGGTGTGTGCCCCAGGGGCCTGTCACTGCTGGCAGATGACCAGGCATGGGAGGCGAGGGGGTTAGCTGCTTCTCTCCAGACAGACAAATGGAAAAGTGGGAAAGGCCAGGGCTCCTGGTATTGGCCGTCAGGAGGCTGTGAGGGATTGGTGTTCCTGAAAACATTAAGATAGCTTTCTCCTCACGATGGATGCTGCCCTGCTCCTTCACCGACCTCGGGCTGAATGAGATTGGACTCAGACCAGCCCCAGAGCCACTGGCCTTTGCTGCCGAGCACCCGCTCCCTGCATAGCTCGCCTGCCATCCCCCATCCCCAGGCCCTGCCTGTCCATACCCCTTTGGGGTGCCCCTCTGGGGAATGTCACCCCACCTTTTCCAGTTCGGCTTTTTGACCCCTTCCTACACCACATGCCCTCTGGGGGCGCTTAGCTTCTGGGCCTAGCCCCCCTCTCCCCTGCCTGGCTCTGAATGGCCGAGCAGTCTCCCCTACCACAGCGCCCTGCAGACTGAGCAAATGAGGCCATCTTTCTCGACGGCAGCAGCTGGAGGATAAGTAGAGATAGGAACAGTTTCACACATTGTTCGGTGTAATAAATTGGAGGCCAAGGAGCAGCATGATGGAATCATTCCTGAACCCCCCCAAACTGCCATTTTTCGACCCTGACATCTGAGCAGCAGAGCCACATGGCTGAGGGAACAGCAGCTCTGAGTCTGAACCCCCATTTCGGGGTTCCAGCCCTTTGAGGCCAGCCTGCTCCGCCTCCGTATCCCCGGCCCCCAAGCTCAGGCATGGCAGGACCCCATGGCGCACTCACCCGCTGGCCCCTCACTGCCCCCAGCGGCTCCACGCCTCCACCAGCACTCCTTGGCATCCTCCCGGCTCTGTGTACTTATGTCGGCTTCCTTCGGAGGTGGGGTCTTCCTCTGGGAGCAGTGGTGACAGCCCCTGCCTGCTCCAGGCCCACATCCTAACAGCCACGCAGGCCCAGAAGCATCCCACAGGGGCTTTCCACTTTCAAGGTCCTCCCACACTCACCTCCTCCAGGAAGCCACCTCTGATTACTCCAGCCCTCTCTGCATTCTTCCTCCCCAGAACTCCCTGGACCCTCAGCTTCTTTCAGCCTGTCCAGGCTGTGTCTGTCTGTTACCTCAGGCTGTTACCATCTTCAGCTTTTCACGCATTTGGGCTTTTGCCCCACGTGTACTGTGGGGTCTTCTTCTATATCAGCGAAGCTTTTCTTGTGAGTTCTGGACCCATCATCTTTTTCCCCTTTGCACGGGTTTTATTAGGCAAAGCCCCAGGGTCTTGGGGTTTGCACCACTGTTGTAGCCTGTCCTCACTCGCCGTGTGAGCTTAGCCACGTCATTCAACCTCTTGGTGCCTGAATCTCTTTGTCTTTGCAACAGGGAGAGGAGCACTTACCTTAAAGAACTATGTGGATTGAATAGGAGCACGTACGGAAGCTGAGCATGGGGCTCACGAACAGCTGAGAAATGAGTGAGTGAATCAGTCAGTGAGTCAGTCAGTCACTGAGTGAATCAGTCAGAGTGAATCAGTCCTACTTGGCATGTAGGACTCTAGACAGGGAACTCTATGAAAAAAGAAAATCCTGTTTTATGGTGTTGGAGAGCCCTAAGCGTAGACATCGGGGCAAGAGCCAGCATGGCCTGCCTGCCTTAGGCTGGGCGGGTCTAGAAGCTGGGCCAGAGCTGCGGAAGAATCAGCAGGGGGTGGTCAGCTGGCCCCATCCGGCAGAGAGGAGGAGGCTGGCAAGGGCCAGGAGCTGGTCAGGTCAGGGCCCGGCCATGAGCAGAATGTCTGCCTGTGCTGGACAACACTGCGTCTGTCCCCCGTCCTTTGGTGACAGCACCCCTTTTCTCTGTTCCAAGGCTATGGCTTAGGGTGGGCTGACCCCACTAGAATCTAGTGATAAGCACAAGACCCGGTCTGCCCCCAAAGAGGCAGATACCAGGCTTTTCTTGGGACTTTTTTTTTTTTTTTAATATTTATTTATTTGAGAGAGAGAGGGAGAGAGCACAAGCATGGGGGAGGGGCAGAGGCAGAGGGAGAAGCAGGCTCCCCGCTGAGCAGGGAGCCTGCGGGACTCAATCCCAGGACTCTGGGATCATGACCTGAGCCGAAGGCAGACGCTTAACCCACTGAGCCACCCAGGCGTACCTTCTTGGGACTTTTAAAATAGAGAGGGTCTCTTTCCACTAAGGCTACAAAGCTGGTATAATGTAATCCCAGAGCAGCTGGGGCCCATAGTATGGCTGGCCCTCCTCCCTTCTGCTGCGAATGAATCTGACACAGAAACCAGAGCTGAGAGGTGGGGAAGGAGAGTCCTGATGGTGATGGTGATGTCATCGGAGCACCTGGATCTAGCGGTACTCGAATCTGCCTGGATTTGTCAGTCAAGGGAGACAATGCATTCTCTTTGCCTTTTAAGTTAATGCGACCCGGTTCTGACCTTGGGAGATAAACAATCCTGGCTGATAGAGTGCCCTACTGATGCTCATTCCCATGGGTGTTTGCATTTTAGAGGTCCTTCTTAGAGGTCTTAAATGAGCTGCCCTAGCCAGGACCTCGAAGTTCTCAGGACGTCACTAAGACAGTTCAGCGAAAGCCGTGTTCATGGTCCCTGTACCAGAACTTGTCCCCCCCTCAGAAAGAGCCCCGTGTCGTGTTGTGGCCCCATCTCAGGGATGTCAGGATCTGGAATGTGTGTTGACCACATTGAGAAGAGTTTCCTGCCCGTTGTTCGTCGTTCAAGATCTCATTTCGTTTTTTTTTCTGGGTACGTTGGTTCGGATTTCACATGCGCTGCCGGTTTGGTGATGGAAATAATCACACGTGCCGATAAAGCATGGCAGTGAATGAAAGAAAATGATACAAAGCACCCACCCGAGTGCTTCCATGGACACAGAGGATGCACATTTCTGTCCGTGGTTAAGCAGGAACAGGGCTTTGGAGCTGCTCTTGCCCGGCCCCTTGAGGTCTGGGGCCACATGGATCACTTGGAACGTGTCCACATCATGGAGTTTTTTCAAGTTCACTTCTGCGCCCGGATTGGAGGCTGTGCTGGAGACAGAGACTATAGGGCAGGGGGTGCACAGCCCCTTACTAGAACTGTCTCTGTGCCAGAGCTATACCGTGACACCCATGCTTGGTGTCTAAGGGTTCAAGACGGACCTTCCTTCCCAGACAGTGGGGAGGGGGCTGCAAATAAGAGAAAGCATGCCCTTTGGCGGAAGTGATGAGCAGTGTCTCTAAGCTTCCTCTGATCCCTGGGCAGTGCCCGTGATGAGTGCTTGGTGCCTGCCTCGATGATGATTTGTGGTGTTGGCACATGTTGGCAGACTGCCTGAGGATGACAGGCAGCCCTCGCCCCCATCCTGCCCTCCAGCACTGCCCCCTTGCCCTCACATATAAGCTCATCGCCTACCCTTGGGTGCATTCTCTCTCAAAAGACGTGTGGACACAGCTCGTGGGCTAAGGGGGGCTGTGGGTGGCCCTGGTGTGCCTCACTGAACAGCTTGGGTTAGGGTCTGTGCCGTGCGCAGACCATCTCCTGGCTGCATGGGGCAGGTGGGGAGGCCTTTCCCGGTCCCAGGGGACCAGACTGTTGTCCCCATTAAAATAGGTTCTGACTGGAATTCATGTGGGCTGAATCCATGGGGCTTAATTTGAGAGGGGAAAAATCCTGTTCCATGGTTGGTTGTCTTCCAGAAGAAGTCACTTGCCTGGTTTGTGTTTCTCGTTCTCCTCTCTCCTGCCCCCAAATTACAGAAAGCAAAACATCCAGGTCATGTTTCCAAATTTCATTTCGTAAACTGAAAACACATTGCAGGTCTCAAAGGGCAAAAAGACACCTTCATCTAGTTAACTTTAAATGTTTTTAATGTTTATACAACACAAAGTCGTGTAGTGCTCTCCCTTTTTAGGCTGACTAGGAGAATTGTTACTTTGCTCAGACCTCCCATTTTTAAAAAAAATTCTTTTATTGTGGTAAAGTCTATTTTCTGTCGTAACCAATTTTTAAGTGTATGATTCAGTGACATCAATTATATTTACAACGTTGTGCAACTGTTTCCAACGTCTACTCCACTCCCAAACTTTTTCCGCAGCCAAAATAGAAACTTTGTAACCCTTTTCTCCCACCCTCCAGCCCCTGGTGACCTCCAATCTACTTTGGGTCCCTATGAATTTGCCTAGTCTAGGTATTTCATATCAACCAAATCTTACAATATGTGGCCTTTTGTGTCCAGTTTTTGTTTTTTTTTACTTAGCACATTTGAGTATGAAACATTTTTCATGACAATAATATTCCATTGTAGGTACATCCCACACTTTGTACATCTGTTCCATTGACGGACATTTGAACCTCCTCATTCTTAGATTTTGGTCTTGAATAGTTGGGTGGAGTAAATTGAATCTTAACACTTCATTCCTGTCAAGTCATTTCATAATACTGCCTGTTCAGTTAGATAGCATGACATGGAGCTAACGTTTATTGACTGTCTGCCATAAACCGGGTTCCGTGCTAGCCCTGTGCACATAGTATCATCTTATTTACTTCTCACAAACATGGTATGCAGTAGGTATCATCATCCCCTTTTGCAGATGGAAACCCTGAATCTCAGAGAGCATAAGGGACTTGCTCAAGGTCACATAGCTGAGTATGGGGCTGAGCTGAGCTTTGAATCCTGGTCCACTTAATTCCCAAATCCACGTGTTCCCATTCTGTCTGTTCTCATTAATCATGGAGACAAACTGGTTCATGCTGCTTTGTCACATTTAGAGGTGTGTCTGTCACAGATGCCTTCTCCCCAAGTACATCAACAGGGCTTTGAGCTATGGTCCAAAATGACCCAGATTTTGTCCTTTGTCCTTAGTATATCAGATATCAACTCTTCAGTGATGAGGGAGAGTATGGGGGAGTCAGGGGTGCCAGCTCTTAGGGAGGTGTTGGGGGGTTTGGAAGAGGCCTATGAGTAATGAGAGATCTGTCAGCTTTGCAATTGGGGAACCAGTGACCAGCTACCTCCACTGAGTCTTCTGCTCTGGCAGCAAAGTCGGGGACTGTCCAACCTTGTTGGTCACACATTCATTCCCTCCCTTTCCCTCTCTCTCTTCCTTCTGACCATCCATCTGTCCATCTGACTTCCAGCGATCCATCTGAACATCTGACATCCATCCAGCTGTCCATGAATCCATGTCTGCATCCATCCACTCATCCATCTGTCCATCCATCCGTCTATCTGTCCATCCATTCACCCATATGTCCATCCATCCCTCTATCCATGCATGCATGCATCCATCCATCCATCCATCATCCACTCATCCATCTATCCATCCATCCACCCACCCAGTGTGAGGCCTGGGCTTTGTTCTGACCCATTCTGCCCCGGAACTCCCAGTTTCCTCATCTACATAGTGACTGTGGGGGATGGGGGAGGGGGGGCGAAGATGATAAAGGAGCTAAAAAAGGTCTGCAGACTGCAGCATGCTGTCCCAGCATGGGGGCTGCTCTTGCTGAAAGTCTGAATCAGGAGAGAGCGAGTCGGGGCCTTGTCGGTAGCATGGGCGCTGCACTGAACACACTCTCCTTTTAGTTGAGGTGAACCGCTCAGCAGTGTCCTTCCTTCGTGCTGCTTGGTGGTGGCCACGTGGGGCTCTTTGTCCTCTTTGTCTAGACGGGCCTTGGGGAGCATTCTGACCCTTCCTGTTGTGTCTTTGATGTTGGGTTGTTGGACCTATGCACTCCTCTCCCACCCGTCAGGGCCACAGGATTGCTTTTATCCGTTCATGCACCCCTACAACAACTCTCTATTAAGCACCCATTTGCCAGGGACCATTCTAACTACTGGGGATATGATACTGGACTAAGGCATATATGGCGGCTACATCTAGCCATGCATGCTGGACGCTTCGGCTGCTTCTTGGCTGTGAGGATGGATGGATAGTTGGGGGCAGGGTACGGTTGCTGAGGTTCTCCACCCACTAGAGTCTCGCTCCCAGCTGGGTCCTGGCCCAGGGTCCAGCCACAGCCCATCACGGCCTCCTTCCATCCTGAGCTTTGACGAGGGTGCACGCCCACTGGAGCCCTGCCCAGAGGCTCCTCTGTCCATGATAACAGACACTTTCCATGCACACAGCCCGGGATGGTTTAGCTTTGTATTCAGGGAGGCCCCCCGTGCCAGTTACTGCCGGCACACGGCACATCACACATCCGCATTCTTGTATGTAACTGCGATTATTTAGCATCCGGACAAGCGTGATATGCAGGTGGGCCAGGTGGGCACAGTCCCTGCCCTCATGGAGTATCTGGAGAGTCTGGGGGAGTGGTTG
Source organism: Leptonychotes weddellii (assembly GCF_054177405.1). Classification (NCBI taxonomy): domain Eukaryota; kingdom Metazoa; phylum Chordata; class Mammalia; order Carnivora; family Phocidae; genus Leptonychotes; species Leptonychotes weddellii. The sequence continues at coordinate 131,650,321 of NC_138375.1, read as the reverse complement.
GGAGGGACACCCCATCCGGGCCGGAGGAGTCGGGATGCTGCCAAAGGGACGTGGCACCTAAGCTGAGGGTAAGTAGGAATTGGGAAGATAGATGAAAGTCTTCCCCAGGCCAAGAAGACAGCACGTGGACAGTGAGAGAGCACGTGAGCGTTCCAGAAACTGAGAGTTGGTTCAGGATGGTTAAAAAGTAGAGTTTGTCCGTGAGTGTGGTGGGGAGGAGGGGGGCCCTGGGGTTAGCGGGAGAAGGGCAGGAAGGCCAAGCACAAGCCTGGAAAGAGGGTCCATGGACATTTAGATCATTTCGTCCTGCTACAACATGGTCAGGAGTCTGAACTTATCCTAAGAGCCAGGAAGTTAATGGGGAGTTTTCGGCCCAGGCGTGCACTGAGCATGTGGGCATTTGAGTTGGATGAGGATGGATTTGAGGGGCCTGACCTCAGGCAGGGCTGGGGTGTGTTAGCAGCCTGCTCAGCAGTCTGGGGTGAGGGGAGTAGGGAGTAAATGATTCTTGAATACAGGTGTTCAGGAGCGGCATTGCTTGGGGCTTGGGTTTCATAAGCTATGGGAGGGGAGGGCGGGGAGGGCATGGGAGGTCTCTGGGGTTGCTGAGGACCCATGAGGAGCAGGTTGGGTAGAGTGGGGATCGGCTAAGGGGAGACTTCATGGTGGAGGTGCCCAGGATGCGGCTGGGAATTTGGTTCTGAGGCTCAGGGTGGACAGCGACCGAAGCCGGGGAGGAAGTGAGATCCTGAAGAACCCACAAGAGGAAGGGGACCCTGGTTACCAGAAGGGTGCTGAAAAGGGGCCCACAGAGGAGGCAGCAGATGGAGCAGAGTGGGGAGGAAGGCCAGCCATGGAATGGAGGCCCTGGATGAGCCGGTTACCAGGGGCAGGTGACAGCGAATGCTCAAACTGGATTTGGACATAAAACCTGGTGCGTGTTGTTTCTGGGAGAGCTGACTGAGGAACGGGTGGGAGGTGGGGAGGAAAGGAAGAGATTAGGCGGAGTGGGCAGCACCTGGAAGGGGCACGGGGTGCTGGGAGGTGCTCAAGAGGAAGGAGCAGTGAGTGTGCCTGACAGCTGAGCAGTGGAGCCAGACCAGAGTATGGTGTGGGGGTCCCGAAGAGGCAGGACGAAGTGGGGAAGGACAGGAGAGTGTCAGGAGGCTGAGAGCTGCCCTCCACCCATTGCTTCTGGTTCTTTGATGAAGGGAGAGGCAGGCTGAGAACCAGCAGAGGCTGATGGAGCTGAATGGCCAAGAGGAGGAAGGCGTCCAGGCGTTGAGGGCCATAGGAGATTTGCGGGTCTGGCATTCCCCTTCCTTGCCGCCCCTTCCCTGCTGAGGCTGGTTACACCCCCTCCCCCACCCGCCCCAGAAACCTCCACACCAGTCCTGGACCCGTGTGGCTGCTGGGCAGACTGCTGGCCAAGGACAAGCTCATAGCAGGTGTTTGCTGGGTCCTGGTCCCGTCCCCACTAAGGTGGGCAGACAGCAGGAGCCTGCGTGGGCATGGAGGCTGGGCTTGGGGGGGGCGCTGCTGCAGATGGGGCACGGAGAGGAGCAGGGGAGGCCCAGGGCAGTGTGGCTTCTAGAGGAAACGTCCCCTGTAGCAGATGTCCCCAAGAGGGCTGGCTGGGAGCTGAGCCCGGCCAGCCCTGCACCACATCTGCAGCTCAGCTGCCTCCAAGAAGCTGGGTAGCACATGGCTCTGGGTGTCCATTAGAACAGGCAGCAACTTTCTTCTGCGTGGTGGAACAGTTTTTGCTTCAAAGTGAGTGATTTTATTTTCATTGGACTCTAGGGGGGAAATAACTCTAAAAATTAGGAAACCTCGGCAGAAAACGCAAATGGGCCTCAGTTCCTTGGCTCGGCTTTGTTCCTGAAGATATAAGCCAAGCTCTGAAAATTCTGTCTTAATTTGAATTTACAGCCAGCGTGATACACTTGTGGGCGAGAGTGACCTGTGCTCTGGGGGGAGCTGGGATTCTGACTGCGAGGTGACCAGTGCCCTGGGCTGTGGTGTTTTTCGTTCCTTACACGTCAGTTACAAATACTGATGGTCTGTGCCGGGCCACACACCTGAATTCCCAAAGCATCTTATTCATATGTTGCTGGGGGCAGTGGGCTGCTGTGTCTGTCTTCCTGCTGGGCTGTGAGGCCCAGGTCGGTTCCTGCCTATAGCCCCAGCCCCAGCAGCCCCAGGATGTGGCGTTGGATTTTGCATCAGTGGGTTGTTGGATGAACGAATGAATGCATAAAGAGGGAATAATCCAGCTCCTCGCAGGGAACCATGAGCTTCGGGGTGTGTTTCATGCCAGTTTTGGACCCTCTCAATCCAAGCCAGGCCACATGCCACCACCAGAACCTTCCAGTGAAGCCCTGTCTTCACCCTCCCTCCTTTTCTCAAAGCCTTCAGTGGCTTCCTGTTTCTTCAACCTCAAGTCTAAATGTCAGCCTAGTGCACCTCTGGGACTTCCACACCAGCCAGGATGGCCTCCTCTCTGCTCTCCAAACACAGGTGCTCATTCTGCCTCTGAGGCTTGATCCCCGGGTCCTTGAACCCAGAACACCCTGGGTCAGACAGCACAGGATTAAGGGTGCAGGCTGTGGGTTAAGATTGCCTGGCTTCCAAATGTAAAATGGTGTAGCTACTATGGAACGTGGTATGAATTACCATGTGATCCAGCTACTCCATTTCTGGGTCCATATCCAAAAGGGTGAAAAAAAGGAAGGTCTGGAAGAAATATTTGTAAACCCGTGTTCTTCACAGTGTTACTCTCAGTAGCCCAAATGTGCAAGCAACCCAAGTGTCCAATCAATGGATGAATGGATCAACAAAATGCGGTCTATCCACACAAGGGCATGGAGTCAGCCTTAAAAAGGAAGGAAATTCTGGGACCCCTGGGGGGCTCAGTCGGTTGAGCGTCTGACTCTTGGTTTCGGCTTGGGTCATGATCTCAGGGTTGTGAGATTGAGCCCCATGTCAGCCTTCACGCTGGGCATGGAGCCTGCTTTGGATTCTCTCTCTCCCTCTCTCTCTTGCCCCTCTCCCTCTCCTCCCCTCACATGCTCACACACACGTGTGCGCTATTTTTTTTTTAAGATTTTTTATTTATTTGACAGAAAGAGAGCGAGAGAGAGAGAGAGAGCACAAACAGGGGGAGCAGCAGGCAGGGGAGAAGCAGGCTTCTGGCTGAGCAGGGAGCCCGATGCGGAGCTCGATCCCAGGACCCTGGGATCACGACCAGAGCCGAAGGCAGACGCTTAACCGACTAAGCCACCCAGGTGCCCTCTCTCTCTCTTAAAAAAAGAAAAAAAAAAGGTAAATTTTATGCCATGTATATGTTACCGCAATTAAAAAAATAATTTTTAGGGGTGCCTGGGTGGCTCAGTCGTTAAGCGTCTGCCTTCGGCTCAGGTCATGGTCCCGGGGTCCTGGGATCGAGCCCCACATTGGGCTCCCTGTTCGGTGGGAAGCCTGCTTCTCCCTCTCCCACTCCCCCTGCTTGTGTTCCCTCTCTCACTGTGTCTCTCTCTGTCAAACAAATAAAATCTTTAAAAAAAAAAATAATAATAATAATTTTTTAAAAAGTGGAGGATGTTTGGAAAAGGTAAAAAGGTAAGTCAGAGAGAGAAGCCATGAGGACTCCACTGCTGACTTTGAAGATCGAGGGAGGGGGCTGTAAGCCAAGGAGCGCAGTGGCTTCTAGAGGCTGGGATCTGCTCTCATTTTACCGCCAGCATGAAAAGGGGGACCTCAGTGTGATAACAGGCGCTGAATTCTGCTGACACCCTGAATGAGGAGGCAGCAGATTCTCCTCCAGAGTCTCCAGAAAGGCACACAATGGGCCACACCTTGATTTTAGTCTGACGGGACACATACTGGACTTCTGACTCACAGAACACAAATTACTTTGTGTGGTTTCCAGTCACTAAAAAAAAAAAAAAAAAGACTGAATCCCAGCTCTCTCCCTTTCCAGCTGGGTGGCCTTGGACAAGTTTCTTAAGCTCCTTTCTTCACTTTCTTTAGCAGTCAGTTGGGTGTCTACACACCTCGAGGATCCTGGTGAGGTTTAAATGAGTTTGTAGCCGGTGTTTTGTGCGGCGCCTGGCATCACTGGGAGTCCCCACATGGCTTCTTACTATTCTTGCTACTGCCATCCCCGCGGGCATCCTCCCTTGGGGCTCTCTTGCATGCTACCACCCTCTGGGGGCCCCACACCCCCATCACACCCTCTGGGACACACGGGTCCTCCCCAGCTGGAGCTCCTGGAGCACGGTGTCCTCCTCCTTCATCCGCTCATCTTCTGGACCTTTCCATTGATCCCTTTTCCGTGGCACTCTGTGTACATAGCTATCTCTTCCCCACTGGGCAGGAGCCGTGTTAATTCACTGCAGGCACCTGCCACAGCGTGGACACCCAGGAAGTACCCGGTCAAGAAAGGTCCATGAATGATACTCTCTCAGACCGGATATCATATCTATGGTCCACGTATCTCTACATTTTAGATATACAGACAGATTCTTTCCTCTCAAAACACAATCACATGGTAAATATTCCGGCTTAAAATAGCTCAGTCGTCCACGACCATTCCTTCACGTGATTAACTATGTAAGAGTCCACTGCAGGTGTGTGTGTGCCAAAATTTTTTTTTTTTTTTTTTTAAGATTTTATTTATTTATTTGAGAATGAGAGACAGAGAGCATCAGAGGGAGGAGGGTCAGAGGGAGAAGCAAACTCCCTGCCGAGCAGGGAGCCCGATGCGGGACTCGATCCCGGGACTCCAGGATCATGACCTGAGCCGAAGGCAGTCGCTTAACCAACTGAGCCACCCAGGCGCCCCTGTGTGTGCCAAAATTTAAATAGTGTCCTACTGTTGGACACTTAGGCTGTTTCCAGTTTTCTGCTTATATTATTTATAAGCGTTGAGCAGCCCTGCACACACACATTTTCTCTTCTACTTAATTTTCTTTTGACAAATTCCCAGAAGTGCATTTGCTGGGTCAAATGGTATGCACATTTTTTTTTAAGTAGGCTCCATGCCCAGTGTGGAGCCCAACACGGGACTTGAACTCACGATCCTGAGATCCTGACCTGAGCTGAGATCAAGAGTCTGACACTCAACGAACTGAGCCAGCCAGGCGCCCCCCTCCCACCTGCTATATGCACATTTGTAAAGCTTCAGTTACACATTGTATTTCCAAATTGCCTTCTCCAAAGGTTGTATCAATAGAGACTCCCACTAGGAATGTACAAGAGTGTCCATTCTCATTCTAGCAATGAGTGGTATTGATTAAAATTTTTGTAAATTTTTTTTTATTTTATTTATTTGAGAAAGAGAGAATGAGAGACAGAGAGCCCGAGAGGGAAGAGGGTCAGAGGGAGAAGCAGACTCCCCGCCGAGCAGGGAGCCCGATGCGGGACTCGATCCCGGGACTCCAGCATCATGACCTGAGCTGAAGGCAGTCGCTTAACCAACTGAGCCACCCAGGCGCCCCTGTAAATTTTTTAAAAGATTTTATTTATTTGACAGAGAGAGACACAGCGAGAGAGGGAACACAAGCAGGGGGAGTGGGAGAGGAAGAAGCAGGCTTCCCACGGAGCAGGGAGCCTGATGCGGGGCTCGATCCCAGGACCCTGGGATCATGACCTGAGCCAAAGGCAGACGCTTAATGACTAAGCCATCCAGGCACCCCTGTAATTTTTACCTTAAAACACTGGTAGGATATAACTGAGATCTGAGATGAGAACATGTATGAATCATTGCCATGTTTGAGGAATGTTCAACATGACCATGGGATTTAATTTCTCCCTCTGAGGAAAGTAGCAGTATCCCCATTTGGTAGATGGAGGAGGCTCAGGAACTGGTCAAGGGTCATGGAAGGCGGGGGTCACTGCAGATCAGGGGACCCATGGGTCACCAGTGAGGGTGACTGGGCCCCCCTCACTGCTCCTACAACCACAGGAGGGAGGTGAACTGGGGCTCCCTATGAGCAAAGTGCTAAAGATAGGGTTGGTATGTGGGCTAAACACACTCTTTAATGCCCTCCATCCCACTGGTAATCTGCAAATAAAGCCTCATTTTAGTGGGGGTTGGGGATGAATGAATGACAGCTTGCAGCTACAGATTATAAATGGATGTCTTCTCGTTCAAGATGGTGCTTTCCAGCCTTGGGGCCTCCTTTGCTGCCGAGAACTTCTTGGCGCCAAGACCTTAGTTATTTATTTATTTTTTTTAATGTTTTTTATTTATTTATTCATGAGAGTCAGAGAGAGAGAGAGAGGCAGAGGCAGAGGGAGAAGCAGGCTCCCCACCTAGCAGGGAGCCCGATGCGGGACCCGATCCCAGGACCCCGGGATCACGACCTGAGCCAAAGGCAGACGCCCAACCATCTGAGCCACCCAGGCGCCCCAAGACCTTAGTTATTAATTCAAATGTCATATAACTGTCAGGTCCCACGTAACAGCATTATGGGGGAACCTACTAAGAAAATGGGCTTAGATCTCTTCCTAAGTGCATCGTCCCAGGGTGATCTCCAAATCTACTTTTAGCGTCACTTAAAAGTTTTCTTTGTAATCCAGTGAAAAGTTGGCAAAATGAAAAATTGGGGGAAAAATGAGTACGGGAAATTAAACCCAATTTTACCATTTTAAGAGTGATTTCTAGTTTTTTGTTCCTTTTCAAAAAGTTCTTGTTTACATATATTAGTTATAATCAGGAGCATATGTTATTTTGTGTTTTTATTTTCTTACCTAATATTGAATACGCATTTTTTCTTTGTTTGAATACAGCTGTCTTAATTATTTCAAATGGCTCCATGGTCATCCATCAAATGGATGTACCCTAGTTAATTGTTTGGCGTTTAGATTATGTCCACATTTTCGCAGTTATGTATCATGACTCTTCATACAAATAAACCCTTCCTTTTGCTTAAGATGAAGTGCAAAGTCCCAGGAGTGGGCCTTCTGGAAACCTCTGTTTGTGTCATATATGCTGCATGTTGCCATTGTGTTTTGTGAAAGACCTGTGTTTCAACACCATCTCTCCAGCACTGGGTATCGTCATGCAAAAGAAAAATAGGGAACAGAAAATACGGATTTACTTATGCTCTTTTGAAATATTGATCATAACATTTTCTCTTAAGTAGGGTCTTGAAAGGCGTGCTTAGAACATGCTCACAGTGTCGGGGCGCCTGGGTGGCTCAGTCGGTTAAGCGTCTGCCTTCGGCTCGGGTCATGATCCCAGGATCCTGGGATCGAGCCCCGCATCGGGCTCCCTGTTCGGCGGGAAGCCTGTTTCTCCTTCTCCCTCTCCCACTCCCCCTGCTTGTGTTCCCTCTCTCGCTGTGTCTCTCTCTGTCAAATAAATCAATAAAAATCTTTAAAAAAAAAAAAAAAGAACATGCTCACAGTATAAATGATTGTGTGTTTGAGTATCTCTTGTGTGTGGGGAACCAGCTAGTGAGCACTAAAGGCACGTGGTAAGTCATGGTCTCTGTCCCCCGAGAGCTTTCCAGGAGCTGTCTGCAACCTCAGGATCCTCGAAGATGTAGAAAGTTTCAGAAGAAGATATGATACAAGGTTTACACAGTGGCTCAAGAAAAGAACAGGCAAACTATCACAAAGCACGTAATTAATCATCCAAGGAATGGTCCAGAGAGTGGCTGTTTAAAGCGTGTTGAGGATGACTTCAGGTTTGGGGTGGTCAGAGAAAGCTTTAGGCATGGGGAGGGATGGTGCTACGCCTTCAATGATGGTCAGCACTCCATGGCCAGATGGAAAGGTCAGAGCATTTCCAGCAGGGGTGTGGAGGTGGGAGAGCCTAATACAGATAAGGTCAGAGCTGGGAGCAGCCTTGGAGGTCACCCAGAGCCCTGCTTCTTAAACTTCAATGTGCCAAACATGGATGGGGGTCTTGTTCAAATGCAAGTTCTCATCCAGGAGGTCTGGGGTGGGGCCTGGGATGCTGCATTTTGAACAAGCTCCCAGAAACTGCTGTGATTCATCCATGGGATAACAGGGGATCTAGACGAATCCTCTCTTTTTAAACTTGGGGAAATTGGGGGTGCCCAGGTGGCTCAGTCGTTAGGCATCTGCCTTCAGCTCGGGTCATGATCCCAGAGTCCTGGGATCGAGCCCCACATCAGGCTCCCTGCTCTGCGGGAAGCCTGTTTCTCCCTTTCCCACTCTCCCTGCTTGTGTCCCCTCTCCTGCAGTCTCTCTCTGTGTCAAATAAATAAATTTAAAAAAATAAATAAAGTTGGGGAAACTGAGTGCCAGCTCGGGAAAGCGTCTTGGTCCAACATCATGGAGCTTGGCAGCAGCTGCAGAAAAATTACAAACAGTTTGAACCACAGCTGACGACTCACTTAGGAGATATTAGGATATGAGGTTGGAACCGTTGGAGAAAAGTAAAGAAATTGTTTATGGCATGTATTCTCAATGCCAGGCACTTGACCTACTTTATCTCCCTTACTCCTCATGACACCCCTGCATAAGAAGGAACTTGCTTTTTATTTTCCCGAAGGAAAACTGAGCCTCTGACAGCCAAAGCAGCTTGCCTAAGGTCGAATTAGTATTCCCTTTGAGGCCATTCCAGCCCCATGCTCATGCTCTTTCACCATGTCACCCCACTACCTTCAGTGTCATCTAAGATGTCAAAATATTTGCCCCCAGGTACTCTGGCTTTGTTTAACTTTTGTTCCATTTTGGCATCTGAAACGTATTTTAAAACGCTCCAAGTAACTTCCACTTATGGAAGGGTGGAGGAGAAGTATTTTTCCCTGTTCTCCTGCTAAGAATGACTAAAAGCCATGGACATTATTTTTAATACAAACATAAGAAAGCTGAGAAGGTAGAGAGAAGAAGTCAGGGCCCCTAGGGACCTCAGGACACAAGGAATGACATCGTGGTGAGTTCTCAACAAAAGCCTGCTCCCAGTAGCCAGAGGACCCAGAAAGGGGGAGCCTAGCAAGATAGAAAAGTTTCGATGATAACTGCTTAACTCCTGCCAAAGAACTCTCCCCCTGCCTCCGCCTTTGCCATGGTTTCAGTGGAGCTCCCTGAAAAGTGGCCCCTCCTAGCCAGGGTGGGGTCAGTGGAAGCCTGGGGGGGTGGCGGGGTGGAACTCCTGCTCCCACCTATAAGTATCTTCCTTCAGGGGACAACAAAGGCCAAGTGGGGAACCTACCCATCTACCCCCCACCTGGCAGTAATGAGGTGGTACCTCCCTTCTCCTGCCAGCGTGGTAGAAGGGGAGCCAGCTATAAAATGGAAGATTTAATTAAATAAGATCTAGAGTCTCATAATATTCAAAATATATGGGTTTTTATATGGTGGCTAAATGAATTTAAATAAAAAGATGTGTGGGGTTTTTACTGACAACCACTCATCATAACAAGAACCAGGAAAATTACAACCTGAATGAGGAAAGACAGTGCCCAACACCAAGATGGCAGAGATGTTAGAATGATCTATAGGAAGAAAACAGTTTGAAGTTTATTTTTAGTAATCTCCACACCCAACATGGGCTCAAACTCATGATCCTGAGATCAAGAGTCGCACGCTCTTCCAACTGAGCCAACCAGGTACCCCACAGAAGAAAACAATTTGAATGAGAGTAGATATCTCGTCAGAAATCATGGAGCCAGAACGAAGTGGCATTACAGTTTTCAAGCGCTTAAAGAACTGTTAACCCAGAATCCTATACTGAAAATATCCTTCAGGAATGAAAGGGAAATCAAGACATTTTCAGATGAAGGAAAACTAATAGAATTTGTTGCCACCAGACTTATACTAAATGTATTGCTAAAGGAAATCCTCTAAAGAAAAGAAATAATAAAAGAAGGAATTTTGGAACATCAGGAAAGAGGAAAGACCAATGGAACAAATTTTAAAAATGGATAAATATGATACATTTTCCTTCTCTCTAATTTTCCAAATTCAATAGCTGAAGCAAAAATTTTAACACTGTCTGATGTGGTTCTATAAATGTATGTAGAGGAAATAGTTAAGACAATTACATGATAAGCGGGAGGAGGGTAAAGGGACTTAAAGGGAGGGAAGTTTTCTACACTTGGTAAAATGACACCACCAGTAGACTGTGATGTTACGTGTATATAATGTAATACCTAGAGCAACCACTGAAAAAGCTATGTAAAGAGAAACACTCAGAAACACTAGAGATATGCCAAAATGGAATTGTAAAAAGATGTTCACATAACCCAAAGGAAGGCAGGAAAATAGAAAAAGAAAAAAATCGAACAGAATTAAAATGAAAATGACACACTTAAGCTCTAACATATTAATAATTACATTAAATGTAAATGGTCTAAATATGCCAATTAAAAGAGATGATCAGAGCGGATTATAAAAACAGGACCCAACTATAAGCTGTTTAGAAAACCTCACTTCTGGCATTCGGCGGCGGCCACTGAGCGGGCTGGACTTCACTTGCACACGCACCTCACTCCGCTTCCTCTGCAACCATGTCTGACAAACCTGATATGGCTGAGATTGAGAAATTCGATAAGTCGAAATTGAAGAAGACAGAAACACAAGAGAAAAATCCACTGCCTTCAAAAGAAACGATTGAACAGGAGAAGCAAGCAGGCGAATCGTAGTGAGGCACGCGCCACCAGTATGCACTGTACATTCCACAAGCATTGCCTTCTTATTTTACTTCTTTTAGCTGTTTAACTTTGTAAATGCAAAGAGGTTGGATCAAGTTTAAATGACTGTGCTGCCCCTTTTCACATCAAAGAATCTGAACTACTGACCAGGAATGCCAAGCCTCCTTTCCATCTGCCTGTCTGGCTCGCAGGGGAGGAAAATAACTTGTACGCTGGTGAAGGAAGAAGCTGGGTGGGACGACCAGTAAAAACTAAGTTGGTCCAAGGTATCTGGCAGGCTGTACAATGCAGTTTAATCAGAGTGCCATTTTTTTCTTTGTATGATTTTAATTACTGGAATGCACAATTTTTAAATATGCAAATAAAAAGTTTAAAATGTGAAAAAAAAAAGAAAAAAGAAAACCTCACTTCAAATATAAGAATATAGGTAGGCTGAAAGTAAAAGGATGGAGAAAGATATATCATGCAAACTCTGATCAAAGAAAGCAGGAGTGGCTATATTAATTTCAAATTAAGTAGACTTCAGAGCAAAGCATTACTTTGGACAGACAGGGATATTATATAACGATAAAAGGGTCTATCCAGCAGGAAGAGATTAAAAAAATCCTAATGTGTATGCTCCAAACAAAAGACTTGCAAAAAAATGTGAAGCAACAATGGAAAAACCTGAAAAGCAAACCAGACAAATTCACAATTACTGCTGTAAACGGAGAAAGGTGCTGGAGCAGTTCTGTATCTTGATTGCAGCGGTGGTTATGCTGATCTACACCTGTGATAAAATGGCACAGAAGCGTGCACACACACAGTGCACTGGTGTCAACTTCTTGGTTTTGAGATTGCACTATAGTTAAGATGAAACCCGGGGGAAAACTGGGCGAAGGGTGCTAGAGACTTCTCTGTATTATTTGTAACCTCCTGTGAATCTCTAATTATTTCAAAGTAAAAAGTTTTAAAAAAAAAGCCTCCAAGTAGCAAAGTCCAGTTTTTCAATCTCACCTCCCCCCCTTCCTCTGCTACCACCCCCACCAGCTCCAAGCCAGACATACACAGCTGACCCTTTTGCCTTGCTCAGCACAAGCTGTTATATGGTGTGTTTCAATTTGGGCACCCAGTGAAAGTTCACTGGTTGATTCAGTGTGGAAAAGTGGCATTGAGCAAAAACATGGGGGCATGAAAGGTGGGACTTCTAGGGCAAAGGAGGCTTCAGAAACCAAAGATACTGGGTGACAGCTGGGACCTGTGAGGGACATGGAGGCCCCGGAGTTAAACGCAGATGCCAGTTAAGGCCCACACTTAGCAATGGAGAGCATGCCTGTGAGGACATCTTGCAGATTGTGAAGGTCCTGAGTAATGTTAACTGTGAACTTGATGACAGGGGAAGACAGGGTCTCCAACCTGCACCCAGGAAGGCTGAGTCTCTGACATGACCGTCAACTTATTTGCATGCTCCTATCAATTCTGACATCACCTGGCTAATGATTATCCAGGTGAGAACGCCCTGCTCTTCCCCAGAATCTGGAACTCAGTCTTCCAGTTGAGAAGGTAGGTTTGTTCAGGTGATGGATGGGTGTCAGCCCACAGGTCTTGCTTTAGTTAACGCTATAAAAGAGGCTGACTGCTACCTTTCCTCTGGACTTTCCCACATGCTTTTCTCTCTGCTGGAAAGTCTTTCCTTATCCCCCTAGTTACTAAGCTTCGGACCTGAGGATTCCTCTGTCATTGCCAACCTTGATGTAAATGAGAACCCAATTTAAGCTGGCTTAGTCAGAAAAGGGATTTTTTTTTTCAGCTCACCTGACTGAAATCCCCAGTATCCAAGCGACCATGTTGGGAGTCTGTCCTCCTCCATCTCTGAGTTCAGATTTCTTCATGCTCTCCCTCTCCATGTGTTGGCCTCTGGCAGCTCCACACTTATATCCAACCAGATCAACACCCTGGTGGAAAACGAGTTTCTTTTCTAGTACACCCTAGTGAGCACCAGGGCTGACTCTCATTGGTTGCACTGGGTCATGTGCCTATCCTTGAGCCAATCATTGAGTCCCTGAAAGGCCTGGGTCTTGTGCACATCCTGAGGGTGGGGCGTTGGTGCAGCTCCATTGGTTGAGAATGGAAAACTGGGGAGTGGTTTACACAAGAAAGAGGGTCAGCAGGGGCGCCTGGGTGGTTCAGCCGTTTAGCGTCTGCCTTCGGCTCAGGTCATGATCCCAGGGTCCTGGGATCGAGCCCCACATCGAGCCCCGCATCGGGCTCCTTGCTTAGTGGGAAGCCTGCTTCTCCCTCTCCCACTCGCCCTGCTTGTGTTCCCTCTCTTGCTCTCCCTCTCTGTCAAAAAATAAATAATAAAAATCTTAAAAAAAAAAAAAAAGAAGAAGAAGAAGGGTCAGCAGGGTGGGCGAATCAAGCGCTGAGTCCTGCACCTCCCCTAATCCCCAGGCAGGGTGGGTGAGCCGCCACTTTGTGCTCCAACTGCCTGTGTTCCTATACTTCTGGTAGCATTCAGCACCCTATTCGGCAACTAAAATTTTACATCTCTCTCTCTCTCTCTCCCTCCTTCTAGATAGTGAGCTTTGGAAAGTACTAGGCAATAAACAATTAAAACAAAATGGAAAACAAAAAGCAACAGCACACATTTGATTCTACTCTGTTCCGGGCCTTTTAAACATGTTATTTTTAAAAACACGGTAACTCATTTGGAACTGTGAACTAGATACTCTTCTTATCCCCATTTTACAGATGAGGAGGCGGAGGTTTGGAATGTTAAGTGACCAGCCAAAGGTTTCATGATGAAAAATGAAGATCCAACTTGGAGTCTCTCCAAAGAATGAAAGGAGACATGAGCAAGGCTGTATTTTGCAGCACTGTTAGCAAAGCCAGTGGTGGAGGATCCCCCAAGGATCCATCCAGAGGGGAATGGCACATTTGCACAGTAGTGTAGGGTGGAGCTGTAAGAGGGAACTGGGGAGGTCCTTTTTTTTTTTTAATTTAAAGATTTTATTTATTTATTAGAGAGCACAAGCAGGGCAAGGGGTGGGGGAGGAGAAGGAGAGGGAGAAGCAGACTCCCCACTGAGCAGGGAGCCTGATGCAGGGCTCGATCCCAGGACCCTGGGATCATGACCTGATCCGAAGGCAGATGCTTAATGGACTGAGCCACCCAGGTGCCCCATGGGGAGGTCTTTATATCCCTAAAGTATTGTCAGGATATATTGCAAACTGAGGAAGACCAAGTACAGAACCGTGTATAGTACGCTGCCTTCTATATTAGAGAAGGGGCGGGATGGGAATATACATACATATCTGCTTATATTTCAAAAAAGAAGCAATAGAAGAATAAACCACAGATTTACAAGCCAAACGATGTACCTTGCTTCCTAAGTTGGCTTTGGACCCATGTAAACATTTTCCATAACTAAAAATGAAAATTAAACCCAGAAGAATAAAAGCTGCCTCGTAACATTGAAAACAAACCGAAACAAACAGTCCTGTAATTGATGGCATAATCTCACGGAGAATTGTTTCAAGGGACTTTGAAATAATTTGCCCATTTCACGTGGGACCAAGACGAGAATAACCACAAATAGAACCTAAACTGCCCTCAGCAGTCATTGTTGGTAATCAAAGTGGTATTGTTTTGGAACTATTATATATACAAAGATACACATTTAACCATGAATAATTATATTCATGTCTTTGGGAACCAGGGTTTTCATTGTAAGGGAAGGGGTGCAGATATAAAATCCTGGTAATTAAGTAAATCTTGTCGTCGTGAATGAGAATTGGAAACTGTAGCAGAAAGTACCCGCTTTATTCCACAAGCCATGACATTATTGTTATTAGGAGCAACTTCAGCCCCGCACCGCAACTCCCGCCTCGGGTCAGACCCTCCTTCCAACCTCCCACGGAACCTTCGTTTCCCCACTGGCCCGCCCGGTCCTCTTTGTGCAGCACAGTCTAGGTGGACGTTCTTTGGCTGGATGGGGCGAAGACGTATTTCCAAAGTCTGTTTGGAGGATGTGCCCCTGGGCCACCTGGTTTTCCTGATCAAGGCCCCCCCGGGGCGCAGGCGCCACCCTCTGGGCATGTATGGAACACCCAGGAAGCCTGAGGCCTCCAACAACTGTCAGTCATTCGATCAGTCTGGAAAGCTGTCCTTGTCGAAGCCCGAAACCCCCTCAGGCTGAGTGCCGACTGCCAGGACAGGCATCGGCCCTGGGGAGTGACATGGTCATTCTGTCCTGGTCCAGAAACAGACCTTTGCTGTTTTGTTTTTTTTTTCTAAATCTCTCTTTGTTTATTTGTTCAACCCAGCTTCTCAAATGCTTCAGCAGACCTGGCCTCCCATGTGCTTCGCAGGGTCTGGGTGGGCCTGTCCCATCAGAGGCCCCATTCAGGGTCTGAAGCCATGGACTTGAGGGACCATCTTCACTGGGGCATCTGTGAGACTCCGCGTAGGGTCACAGCCTGCTAGGCTTGCTGGCCCCTCGTGCCCTTCTTGGGGCAGGGGGGCAGAAAATGAATACACTTAGCAAAGAGGTCACCCAGTGGTGGTCATCCCATGTTTGTGGGGCCTGCCTCTTGTTTTAAAAAGTTTGGAACCAAGATTTGTAAATCCACAGCCCTCAGATTTCTAATTTCCCTTGAAAAGTCGGAACATCCGCTAACCCCCAGGCCATTCCTGCTTGGCCATACTTGGCTGGGGCAGTCACGGCTGCCCATGTTTTGGCCACAGATCTACAACCAACTCATGTCGTGTTGTGCATGTTGAGGCAACTCAGGTCGTGTTGTGCATGTTGAGGTGCCTCACCCCCACAGATGCATTTGCTTCACTCAGTGGGGGACTAGCCTGGCCCCAGGGGACATTTGAGTTTTTGATCTTTGCTCCAGGATCAGGGCTATAGGTCCTCCTGACCCCGCAAACACTCCCAGTCCACTTGCCTGTCATCAGCTGTCACCACCACCCACTGAGATTCCAGCCTTTTGTCTGTGCCCTCCGCCCTTGACCTTGCAGCTTGCTCTCCACCTGGGAGGTGGCCCTTCTTCCACTATGGACCCCGCCAGCCCCACCCCGTGCCTTTTGCTATCCTCCCCAGAGCCTGTGCTCCACCTGCCCCGAGGTGGGCAGTATAGTGGTGCCCAGGCCATTTCTCCTGACCCATCCCACTGCCCCACTGTCCACAGTCCCAGACCCAGCAGCTGACCCTTTTATCAAGGGAAAGTAGATTTTAAAAAAAATGATCATTTGAAAACTCCAGAGCAGTAAACTGACCTCTCTGTCCAACTCAGCAGTTTTTTTTATACTCTTACTCCTTGCCCCAACTCAGAAGTATCCGATGGGGGAAGTGGTATGGGAAATTGTGGAATATGCAGAACAGAAAACATGTGGATCATTTCATCGTTCCAGTGAAAAGATTCTAGGAGTTGAGTATACATCCAGAGCTCTAGCTGGTATCAGCCTGAAATGTCCTTTCTCAGATAAGATCTTTTACTTTCACACCTTTTCATATATAGTACTTGATACCATGCAAATGTCAACGGTTGAGTTATAAAGCATAATAACATAATGAACACCCAAGGACCTGTTTCCCAAATCCAGAGCCCGAACACAAATGAAAGCTTGCTGCAGTCCTCTCCTGACTTAGCCCATTCTTCTGCCCACCCCGCCTCAGCTACTTGTTACCCTGAATTTATCATTCCCCTTTCCCCTCTTCCTTTGAACTCATTACTTTGAAATAATTTCAAATTTACAGAAAATTTGTGAAAGTAAGAAGAATACAAAGAACGCCCATATAGACTTTACCTTGATTCACTTACTGTTAACATTTTACCCCATTGTCTTTATCATGTGATCTCATTCTGTCTGCCCCTTCCTACACACACACACACACACACACACTTATACACATACATACATAGTATTTTTGGGACCATTTGAGGTTGTCATGTCTCCCCTACATACTTGAGTGCGTATTTATTTCCTAACGATAGGAATATCCTCTCACTCAAACCACATTACAATTGTTAACTTTATTTATGTATTTTTAAAGATTTTATTTATTTGACAGAGAGAAACAGGGAGAGAGAGAGCACAAGCAGGGGGAGGGGCAGAGGGAGAGGGAGAAGCAGACTCCCTGCTGAGGAGAGAGCCCGATGCAGGGCTCGATCCCAGGACCCTACGATCATGACCTGAGCCGAAAGCAGCCGCTTAATTGACTGAGCCACCCAGGCACCCCTACAATTTTTAACTTTAATAAACTGACTGAATATTGCCCTTTATAGCATTTTCCCCCCCTCCAGTACTGGATCCAGCTGTATGTCTCCTTAGCATCATTTAATCTGGAAGATTTCCACAGACTTTGTATTTCATACCATTGACATTTTGGAAAAATTTCTCTCTCTCCTTCCTCCCCTTTTAAAAAAAATAGAACGCTGGGCACCTGGGTGGCTCAGTCGTTAAGCGTCTGCCTTCGGCTCAGGTCATGATCCCGGTATCCCGGGATCGGGCCCCGCATCTGGCTCCCTGCTCAGCGGGAGGCCCGCTTCTCCCTCTCCCACTCCCTCTGCTTGTGTCCCCTCTCTCGCTGTGTCTCTCTCTGTCAAATAAACAAATACAATCTTTTTAAAAATAAATAAATAAAAAATTAAAAAAACAGAACGCTCCTTGTTTTGAGTTGGAGTGGTTGTTTCCTGGGTCTGAATGTGCTCTTCTGTGACTTAACGTTGTATTTTTAAGGCTCAGCACGTAGAGCCCTAACTCCTTTGTCGTCCGTCCTGAATCCCGCCCCAGGGTGTGCATGCACTACGATTTATTTGCACGTCGAGGGATAGTAATAGGTGTTTCTAGTCTTTTGTTCCTGTGCACAGTGCTGCTGGGAACATCGTCCCTGTGCATGTCTGTTGGTGCTCATGCGCGAGTTTCTTTGGGGTTGGGGGGTGTATCCAGCAAAGGCATCGCTGGACCATCAACCCTGTGAATGTTTGGCTTTTCAAGATCATCCCAAATTGTTTTCCAAAGCGGGTGTGTCTTATCCTCCACAAGCAATGAGTAAGAGCGCCTGTGAACTTTGGTTTCTTCGGGCACCTAGTGTATAAATAGTGTATAATAGATAAATTATTGTCTTGTGATGTTTTTCATGAGCCTTTCTCTGATGACTGATGGCGATGAGCATCTTTTTGTGTTTTTTGAGCATATGTGTGCCATTTCTTGTGAAACAGTAGTAGTAGTAATAGTGATAATCATTAGAATACCACCTCTTGTTTACAGCTTACTATGCGTGAGAAACTGTTTTAAGCAATGCACAGCATTTAATCCTAAAAATAACCTAATGAAATAGGTACTTCTATTACCCTCTTTTCTATTTATGGATATTGCCCATTTTCCTATCAGATTGTCTTTTTCTTCCAACAATTCCTGAGTCCTTCACATGTTCTGGTTCTTTAGCTGGTTTTCTTGACATTGCTCTGGCAGGGGAAGGGGACAGTGCCCAGTGAGGGTGGAAGTCCAGGTCCCCTACTGTGCCTCTGACGACACCTGAGGGGGTCTCCATGTGACTGCTGGGGGTGGGGTGGGAGTTCTGGCAGCCTGTTTGGCCTCCAGTAAAACCCCAAGTGGTGCTTCATTACTGACCTGCTGGGGTGAAAGTCCCGGCCCCCTACTTGGCCCTCTCTGATACCATCCCAGCAGAGGATGCCCCCTTGCACATGGCCTCATGTACACATCCTTGGTGGCAGGGGCGAGAGAAGAGTCATGGTTTTCTCTGCAGTTTTCGGCTGGAGTAGAGAAGCGATGGTCTCGCCATGCCAAGATGCCCCTTTCCAGATCCTTCAGCTAGAGAGAGTCAGCTTTGATTGGGGTGGTTTTGTCGGTGCCTAATGGCGTTTGCAGGTTGCTGGCTTCTTCAACTCCAAGTCTGGGGTGGATGAGGCAAAAAGAAAACCCGGGACTCAGCTCTATGCCGTTCCATTCCTTGGGTCTTGAGGTACCAAGGTGGTCTGCCTTCTTCTCTCTGCCATAAGTATGTTCTTATGTTTCATATAGACTTGTTTTTTATATAATGCCCAAGGTTTTTCATTGTGTTTAGTGGAAGAAATAGGAAAAAGTATTTCTACCCCATCTCCTGAGAAGCAGAACTCTTGCTGACTTGTAAGAGTTCTTTCTGTCTTGTGAATACTAATCCTTACTCAAGGAGTAGTGGCTTTAAAAAGAATTTCTTGATAGTGCTTTTGACATCCGTTTCATCAGATGTTCTTGATTTTGATGTAGTTTGCACTTACCAGTCTTCCCTTTTTCTTTTTAGAGTTAGTGGTTTTTATTTCTTGTTGAAGAAATAATTCCTTATCCAAAACATAGAAAGATATGGGTGCCTGGGTGGCCCAGGCAGTTAAGCGTCTGACTCTTGATTTCAGCTCAGGTCACAATCTCAGGGAAGTGAGATCGAGCCCCACATCAGGCTCCACATTGGCCATGGAGCCTGCTTAAGATTCTTTCTCTCCCTCTTCCCCTACCCCTCCTCCTGCGCTTGTGTGTGCATGCTCTCTCTCTCTCTCTCTTAAAAAAAAGACAAACAACAAACCCAAAATGTAGAAAGATAATCTCTTCTAAAATTTTTAATGCTTTTGTTTCTCATGTTTAAGTTCTTAATACCCACCTGGAACTGATTTGGGGTTATGTTATGGGGCAGGGGTCCAATTTCATATTTTCAAAAGCCTCATTGAAGTGTAAATTAACATACAATAAAGAAGACATATTTAAAGTGTACAGTTAAATAGATGTTGACATATATATGTATACACTTGTGAAACCATCACCACAATAAGGAAAATGAACATATCCATCACCCCAAAAGTTTCCTCCTGCCCCTTTGTAACCTTTCCTCCCTGAAACTCCCCACCTTCTCTCCAGTCCCAGGCTACCACTGATTGGCTTTTGTTACTCTAAATTAGTATGGACTTCTGAGACTTTTGTATAACTGTAATCATTCAGTTCATACTATTTTTGTCTGGTCTGTTGTCTTTCATTCAGCATAATTATTTTGAGATTCATCCATGTTGTAGCATGTATCAATAGTTCATTCTTTTTTATTGCTGAATACTATTCCATTGTGTGTCTGTAATGCGGTTTGTTTATCCATTCACTTGTTGGACATTTGGGTTGTTTCCATTTTGAGACTGCTACAAATAAAGCTGCTATGAACATGTGTATATAAGGCTTTGCATGGAATATGATTTCATTTCTTTTAGGTATAAATACCTTGGAGTGGAATGGTTGGTCATAAGAGAGATGTATGATTAACTTTTTTTAGGAAATTGCTGAACTGTTTTCCCTAAATTTTCCATTTCTACCAGCAATGTATGAAAGTTCTCTTTGCTCCACATCCTTACCAACACTTGGTATGGTCAGCTTTTTTCACTTTATCCATTCTAACAGGTGTATAGTGACATCCCATTGTGATTTTAGTTTGTATTTCCCTAATGTCTAATGATATCGAGCATCTTTTTATGTGCTTTATATATAATTTTTACTTAAATCAACATTTAGGATTGTATAATTAAGGGTATGCCAATATTATTCATAGTTCTGAATGCGTTCTGGTTTCTTTTTGTTTTGCTTGAAGTTAATATTTGTTTGGAATTTGTATTTGCTTCATTTGTTTACATGTGGGTCTATTGCTAATTCTTCCCACATTGTCATCCCCTGACATTATCTTTTTGTCTTACTTTTTGGGTCTCATGTCTTTCTCTTTTTTCATTCATTTCATTGCTTTGTGGAGTCTATCCTCCAGGAGTTTCATCAGGTTAAATAGCAGTACAGTGGTGGAAAGCATGCTGGTGGGCACGGTCCATACACCTTACTCTTCAGTAACACTGTTCCAATGTGGACTGGTTGCCCTTTATACTTGGTAACTGTCATTATCCCAGGATGTTGCCTCTTTAATTTGGAGAGTCTCTTACCTTTTTTCCTGTCTTACATTTCCTATTTTCTGGATCCTATGTCTCTTTCTTTCTTAGTTTGCTCTCTCACTTTTGTGGAGAACAACCTTCAGTAAGATGTGTGTTTTTTTTTTTAAAGTAAAATTTTTGACATCTCTTATGTCTGAAAATATCACTATTTTACTTGGACGTTTCATTGGTAATTTGGATGGGTATAGAATTCTACATTAGAAAGCATATGCTTTTGTGGAAAGAGCCAAGATGTCCATCGACAGATGAATGGATAAAGAAGATGTGGTATATATATACAATGGAATATTATGCAGCCATCAAAAGGAATGAAATCTTGCCATTTGCAACGACGTGAATGGAACTGGAGGGT
>NC_138375.1:131600197-131628879 GCF_054177405.1 Leptonychotes weddellii | reverse complement strand
GTTAGCCTGGTGATGGGTATTAAAGAGGGCACATATTGAATGGAGTACTGGGTGTTATATGCAAGCAATGAATCATGGAACACTACATCAAAAACTAATGATGTAATGTATGGTGATTAACATAATATAATAATAAAAAAATGTATATATATATAAAAAAAAGAAAGTATATGCTTTCAGAACTGTGAATGAATTACTCCATTGTCATCTTCTTTCAAAGTTTTGTGGTCTTCTCTTTGTCCCCAGTGTTTGAAAGGGACCTATTATGCTGGGTATTTAGTGGACCCTTTCAGTTTGGAAATTTATGTCCTTTAGTTTGGGAAATTTCCTTGAATTATTTTAGAGGATGACGTTCTCTTCTTTTTTCTCCATTTTTTTTTTCTTCCTGACACATTTGGCTATTGGATTGTCTTTTAATTTTCTTATTTTTACCATTCTACTTTCAAACTCTTAATTTTTGCTTTACTTCTGAGATTTTATCTTAACTGTTTTCTAATCCGTTTAAGGAGTTTTTGATTCTGCTACTGTGCTTTTAATTTTAATTTTATTTTTATTTTTTATTTTTATCATTTAGAGAGGAAGGGGTGGGGCAGAGGGACAGAAAGAGAGTCTTAAGCAGTCTCCATGTCCAGCATGGAGCCTGACATTGGGCTCAGTCTCACAACCCTGAGATCATGACTTGAGCTGAAATCAAGAGTCAGAAGCTTAACCAAGCCCCTTGTGCTTTTAATTTTAAAAAGTTCTTTTTTAAAATAAACTTTCAAATTTTAGAATAGATTTTGATTTGCAGAAAAAGTGCGAAGATAGTACGGAGAGTGTTGAAAAAATATACTGTCCTTTTAATAGGACACCAGAGCCTGGGTGGCTCAGTTGGTTAAGCATCTGCCTTCCGCTCAGGTCATGATCCCAGGGTCCTGGGATCGAGCCCCACGTTGGGCTTCTTGCTCAGCAGGTAGCCTGCTTCTCCCTCTCCCTCTGCCTGCCATTCCCCTTGCTTGTGCTCACACACTTTCTCTGTCAAATAAATAATAAATAAAATCTTTAAAAAAAAAATAAAGGTGAACTGCCTTTTTTTCCTGTGGATACTTTTAAGATCTTTGTCTTTGATGTTATGTAGTTTTAATGTACCTAGATGTGGACTTCTTTTTATTTATCCTACTTGGGATATGTTTTGCTTCCTAGAGTTGTGGATTCATTTTGTTTTCCCTATTAGTCCTAAGAAATTCATAGACATTATCTTTTAAAAATATTGCCTCTTTTCCATTTTTTCTATTCTTTCTTTTGGGGACTTATTCTTTTCTCAGTATCTCTTAATGTCTCATTCTTATTCATACTCTGTATTACTTTATTTCATTTTTGGTGATGTCTTTGCATCTTCCAGTTCATTGACTCTCTCTTCAGCTTTATCTAGTCTACTGCTTAACATATATATTGAGTTTTTTAAAAAAGATTTATTTATTTATTTTAGAGAGAAAGTGAACACGAGCAGGAGGGGTAGATGGAGAAGGAGAGAGAATCTCAAGCAGACTCTGTGTGGAGCCCAACATGGGTCTCAACCTCATGGCTCTGAGATCACGACCTGAGCTGAAACCAAGAGTCAAATGCTTAACCGACTGTGCCAGTCAGGTTCCCCTATATTGAGTTTTTTATTCAAGCATGATATTTTTCACATATAGAAGCCACATTCCCCACCAAACTTCCTGTTAATTCCTCATAGTCTCTTCTTGTTTTTTTCTCATCTTTGTGATTGTTTTTTCTTTTTTCTGTAAACATTTCTATATAGCTTCTGTAATTCTGTTTCTGAAATTTTCAATATGGGAGAGAAGATATCTGTTGTTTATTGTTTCTGCTGATTGTTATCCAGTAGGGTCTTGCCTTATCCCATGTTAATCCTTGATTATGAGTCCAATGCTTGATACTAATATACAAGACTCCTGAGTCTGAATTGGGGAAGATTTCCTCCAGATTAGTTTTACCTGTCCTTCAGCTGGCTGCCATGGGGAGTCACTGCCCTGAAACTGTATCAGCCACTCTTTGGGATCTTGACCTAGTGAAGCTGGAACTTCCAGACCCTTGGTTGTTGAGCCAAGGTACTATGTCCTGATACAGTTCTATTGCCATTTGCCCTTAGGAGAGATTTTGGCCCCTCACTGTTCAGGCTACGTGTACCTTATGTTTTGTTTTGTATTTAGTGGGTGAGGTCCTTGATGGAGCATTACCTGTGTGCTAGCAGCACTGCTTCAAAGAATGGTTCCTGTCCAGAACACCTTGACATCCATAATGCTAGAAGCAGATTTCTGAGAAAAGATTTTTAACTCATCAGGCAGGAACTGAAATGTAATCTTTGGAACTTAGAAAAATGTGGCTCAGTAGAATGGGGACTCATTCAGAGTAGTCTGTGGCCTTGAAAAATCAGGTCTCAGGCTCCAGTGTTTCAGAAAACCATTAGTCACCATGTTCTTTATATCCAGATTCAGCAGAAGAAATTTTTTTTCAGAACTTAGTGCCAGGAAAAATCTTGTCTTCCCAGAGGGATTGGCCAACTTCTTCTGCCTTATGGCAAGAGTTTTATACTACATCTGATTTCCCTTTTTGCCCAAGCTGACAGGAAGCACTGGTCAAAACAGATGCCAAATCAAATCTGCTTTTTAGTCCTTAGGACTGAAAAAGAGGACTTTTTCCTCTTTCACAAAGTCATGACTTTTAGTTTATGTCTATATGGTAATGGATTTCTACTCTATCTCTATATCTCTTTTATGGAAAGAGCCAAGTTATGAGTAAATTAAGTTAAAGTTATAAACATTTTACATTTACCTTTCTTTCTCTTGTGTTCTTAAAATATTCAAAGGGAAGGCATAATCTGAAATATTTATGCAGATTGATCTGGCTACAACTCCTGAAGCTTCTAAGGCATGAATAAGCAAATACAACTTCCTGTAGAACATGAGGGCATTTCTCTTTCTGCTCCCCCCTTGAGGGGAGCTGTGGCCTGACTGTGCAGAACTGGGATTCTTTGCACACCTATTTTGCTTTTATGGTAGCCCAGGGGTGTGGAGTGAATTGTTCTGGGGGGCTTCACTCTGCTTCAGAGTAAGAACTAAACCTTGTCCATCACCCAGCCACCGACACTGGGGAGGGTATGAGCTATGGTGAAAGCTGTGAATTGTGTAAGACTGATGAATCACAGACCCGTACCTCTGAAACAAATAATACATTATATGTTAATAAAATATATATATAAGTAAAAAAAAAAGAACTAGACCTTGGACATACTAAGGCATTCTCCCAGAGAGTTCAGAATAGACTAACAGACATTGTGTTCACAGCAAGTGAAAAGGGGTAGGCATTTACATCCCTGAATTATAGAAGGCAGGACTGGTACCCCTTGACAGGCTCAATCTGTGATTTCTGACTTCTGCTCTGTCCTATCTTTTGAGTCACTGTTATTGACTAGCTCCTCTAAGTGAAGGTGTGAAATGAAGTGCTTGGGAACATGGGCTTTGGAGCTGGTTCCTTCACCACTCACTACGTACTTACTGTGTGACCTTCCGCAAAGTTACTTAAGCTCTCTGTGCCTCTGTTTTTTTGTCTGTAAAGTAGGAAAAGTAATGGTATCTACGTCCCACATCTGTTATAAGAACAAAAAGATTAAATGTGGGGAAAATACTTAGAACATATAGCAAGCACTCTTAAATGTTAACCATTAGTTTGACTACTAATTTTTATTTTTTTTATTAATTTTTCTAGAGGGAGAGAGAATGTGTGTGTGTATGCACACGTGTGTGCACATGCATGCGGCGTGCATGTGCAGAGGGGGCAGGGCCAGAGAAAGAGGGAGAGAGAGAATCTTAAGCAAGCTCCACTCCTAGTGCAGAGCCCAATGTGGGGCTCTATCTCATGATCCTAAGATCACGACCTGAGCCGAAATCAAGAGTTGGATGCTTAACCAACTGAGCCACCCAGGCGCCCCGTGACTACTAGTTTTTAAATTATTGTTACCATGATTATTATTACTGCAGGGGCTACATTGAACAGAGGCATGCCATTGGAGCCTCCCAACTGTCAAATTCCAGAGACTTTCCCCCCACTTTGTACTTAACTTGTGCCATGGGCATCTCCAGCTAAGACCCCACTACTTTCTTGTTGCAACTTGTTGCTGTCTTGGCCCCTGTGCCCTCTCTCCTTCTCTTCCCACTCTGCCTGGCCAACTTCATCCACCTTCATGGTTTCAGGTTCCTTCACAATCTGATGGTTACTAATTCCTTACCAACCTTTTCTCTGGGCAGTGATGCCCTTTATCCAACTCATGGTCAACTTCTCCACCCTTCTTCCCCATCTCAGAGTGGCAGCTAGCATCCTTCCTTAGGATTCAGGCTGCTAAGTTAAAATTTTCCATTCATTCATCCATTTCCTCATTCATTCATTCATTCATTCATCCCAGTAGTGCCTCAGATGCCTTCCTCAGGTTCATGATTGGCCTGCAAGTATGGGGCTGTGTCAGAGCATTTTTCACATCCTTGATTTGGGCCACTTACAGTTCTCCCCATGATCAGAATATTTAACTTACGTAAGTCCCAAATTCCTGCTTCTCTGAATTACTTGCCAGCCCTACCCCAGGTTGTTCTATGGGACGTCTGACCTCCCCAGCAACACTGAGGACCCTGCATGACCATAGATGGGCCCAGGGAGCCTGTGGCCCAGGGAACATAGTCTCGTGCCTGGGGGCATGTTGGTGGGTGGTCACCGCCCATGTGGGAGACTGAGTGCTGGGGTCCTGGGCAAATCTCAATTCAGAGCTGGCAGGATCAGGAGGAGGACACCAGGCACATCTCTGGCAACCCCAGTTTTGTGAGGATCCAAGATGGCATCATGATTGGTGTCAAAGTCACACTGTCCCCACCTGACATCTGATGCCACCCACATGTGGCCCCTGACTTACTGGGATCCAGAGACAAATGCGTACGTGCAGGGGAAAGAAAAAGTGCTTTCTGGGGTGCCTGGGTGGCTCAGTCGTTAAGCGTCTGCCTTCAGCTCAGGTCATGATCCCAGGGTCCTGGGATCAAGCCCCACATCAGGCTCCCTGCTCCGCGGGAAGCCTGCTTCTCTCTCTCTCCCACTCCCCCTGCTTGTGTTCCCTCTCTCGCTGTGTCTCTCTCTGTCAAATAAATAAATAAAATCTTTTTAAAAAAAAAGAAAAAGAAAAAGTCCTTTCTTCCTTGTGATGATGGGGGCAGAGGTTTCCCAGGGCATGACTCAGGTAGCACCCACGGTGACGAGCAGGAAGAATCCTGAATACTGGACAGGGCAGTAGAAGGAGAACTCGGGCGGTGTTAGGAACGCACAGGGAGTGGTACTCTCTTGTTTGGCACATCAGTGGGAAGCATGTCACTGTGTTTGATGCCTGTGCCCTTCACCTTGAGCCTTTGAGGCAGAGGTGACTTCAGTGAGGCCTCCTGAGTCTGACCCCTTGCCCCCATTAGAGTGGTGACCCACTGTGTTCGTCTGCTTGGGCTTCCATAACAGAATGTCACAGGCTGGGGGTGCTCACATAGTGGAAATGTATCCTCCCTCCGTGCTGGAGGCTGCAAGCCCAAGATCAAGGTGTCAGCAGGGTTGGTCTCTGGGGAGGACTCTCTCCTGGGGTTGCAGACCCCCACCTTCTCACTGTCCTCACATGGGCTGTGCATGCAGAGAGAGAGAGGGTGAGAGAGAGCACTCTGGTGTCTCTTCCTTTTCTTAGAAGACCACAGCTCTGTTGGATTAGGACCCCATCCTCATGACCTCGTTTAGCCTCATTTACCCCCTTAAAGTTTCTGTCTTCCAAATACAGTCATATCGCAGGCTGGGACTTCAACATCTGAATCCCAAAGGGACACAACTCAGTCCGTAACACCCACCACCCTCACAGCCCATCGCATTCACAGCATGTGACCTGCTGCTGTTGAGCCAGCCCCCTGCTGACCGCCTTGCCTCTTAAAGGAAGGGGGGCCTGATGTCTGGCTTGGTGCGCCCTCCATAAATGTCTGCTGAATCAAAACTGAGTAATGTGTCCTTCTAGGTGAATGAAAGCTGATTTTATGTGAAGAGTGTTTTAAGATTTTCACAACCCCCTCTTGATATAATTGAGACACCCTGGGGTATTGCAAAACGAGACCGGATCCACACTCCTCTTTACCTTTCCCCCTGCCCTGCTGTGGTTTCTGCAATAGCTGAATTGGAAACAGACCAGGTTTTGCCACAACAAACCCCTGTGTTTCCACACGCAGGAAAGAGGGGCTTCAATTGCATTTTCTTAGTAGCGGCAGTTGTGTCCACACTGGTGGCTCCTACCTACAAAGTCTGCCCTGGGATTTGGGAAGGAAATTGGCGTGAGATTGGCAGTGACCTGTGGTCTGGCATGATGGCAGGTTTTGGCCCTAGCTGGTGGGATATGGTTTCTCCTGGAGAAGACCCCACCAAGTGCGGGGGTTGCTCAGCCTACGAGCCTGAGGAAGGCAGGTCCCCAGAGTTGACGGCTCTGCTTCGGAAGGGTATGGGGTCCTTCTCCTGCATCCCCTGTGGCTGCAGAGGTCACATCTGCCAGCCACCTCTGGCCCAGCCATGTCTGGATGGGCCAACAGAGAAAGTGCCTCCCTTGACCTCACCTCTCCGGGACCCTCGATGTGTGGGGGTGGATGTGAGGATTGTGGGCAGGAGGGGCGGTGTTGCTGGCCTCAGACCCTGAGAGAGAAGCTGGCTGACCCCATGTGGACAGAGCTCTTTCCTGGTGGGGAGTTGTTGCAGCTTGCTCATGGTTCCCTTGACAAGATCTGAGTTTGCAGGCTTAGAATCCACTACAAAACTCTTCCAAGAAAAGTTGCCAGTCCTGGTGAGCCCTGGGCCTGCTGAGCTCGGAGGAGGGGTTGAGGGACCTGAGCCACCGGGACGCTTAGTAACTGACCCGAAGTCACAGGAGGGTAAACAGTTCGAGCTGGTCATCTATTGCAGATAGCCTGGCCCCAGACTCCGTGCTCTTGATGCCTCTCAGGGGAGAGTTGGGACCCCCCAAGGGGATGTGCGGCTGATGCTGCCCAGGGGCCAGGACTTGATAGGCTAGCTGGGGTGGAGGATCCTGCAGGTGGAGAAAGCCAGTCCAGGCGAGGGCACGGGTGTGCAGAGATGGGGAGGCTGTCGGGGGCAGGGCTGGGATCGAGTCTGCGTGTGAGCCCCGGGCAGCCAGTGCGTGGAAGTGGACGTGCCAAATGGGCGGCTGAACGTGGCCCCGTTTGGCTTTCATGATGTTACAAATTATTTTTCTTCATAGTGTGGTAAAATGCACTAGTATCAAAGTTACCATTTCCACCATTTTAAAGTGTATGATTCAGTGACATTAAGTACATCGACGCTATTGCATGAACATCACGTCTGTTTTGGTTTTTTCTTTTTTTAAACATTTTCTTTCTTTTTTTTTTAAGATTTTATTTATTTGCCAGAGAATGAGAGACAGCGAGAGAGGGAACGCAAGCAGGGGGAGTGGGAGAGGGAGAAGCAGACTTCCCGCGGAGCAGGGAGCCCGATGCGGGGCTCGATCCCAGGACCCTGAGACCATGACCTGAGCCGAAGGCAGATCCTTAACGATGGAGCCACCCAGGTGCCCCTGGGGTTTTTTTTTCAAGATTTTATTTTTAAGTAATCTCCACACCCACTGTGGGATTTGAACTCACAACCCTGAGATCAAAAGTCGCCTGCTCCCCCCGACTGAGCCAGCCGGGTGCCCTGTCACTTCTGTTTCCTTGCAGAACATTTTCATCATCCCTAAGGGACCCCTGTACCCGTTAAGCAGTTGCTCCAACCCCCAGCCCCTGGCAACCACTCATCTGCTTCTTTCACCTCGCATTATGTTGGCAAGGTTCATCCACGCTGTAGCCTGCGGCAAAACGTCATTCCTTTCTATGGCCGAATAACCAAAGTGTTTATTTTCAATCAGAACGCCTTTCAGGAGACCAGCATTTGGTGGAGTCTGCACCCCACCCCCCACACAGTGGGGTCCCCAACTTTGCGGAGTTGAGAGAACAATTTATTATAAACAGTTAACATTTCCAAAAAGGCTTAAAAGTGGTGATTTTGGGGGACACCTGGGTGACTCAGTTGGTTAAACGTCTGCCTTCAGCTCACATCATGATCCCAGGGTCCTGGAATTGAGTCCTGCGTTGGGCTCCTTGTTCAGCGGGGAGTCTGCTTCTCCCTCTCCCTGCCGCGCCCCCCCTGCTTGTGCTCTCTCCCTCTCTGACAAATAAGTAAATACAATCTTTAAAAGTGGTGATTTTTTCAAAGTCAATCTCACTGAGGTATAATTTACATACAGTAAAATTCACCATTATAGGTGTTCAGCTCTGAGCTTTTGATATACAGTTTTTTTATTGGAGGAAAAACATATGCAACAAAAAATTGACCATTCCAACCATTTTTAAGTGTACGTTCGGTGGTATTATGTACATTCCCAGCGCTGTGCAACCATCCCCACTATCCACCTCCCGACCTTCTGCATCTTGTCCAACTGCAACTCTGTACTCACAGAAAAATAATTCTCCACGTCCCTCTCCGCCCAGCTGCTTATAACCCTTCTGCTCTACTTTCTGCCTCTATGAGTTTGCCTTTTAGAGCCCTCATATAAGTGGAATAATACAATATTTGTCCTTCTGTGACGGGCTTATTTCACTTAGCATAATGTTTTCAAGGTCCACCTGTGTTGTGGCGTATGTCAGAATTTCCTTTTTTAGGCTAATATTCCATTGTGCATATATACCACGTTTTGTGTCTGTCGTTGAACACGTTGATTGCGTCCACCTTGAGACTATTGTGAATAATGCTGAACGTGGGTGTACAAACATCTATTTGAGTCCCTGCTTTCACTTCTTTGGGATATATATCTAGTATATCTAGGTGTGGAATTGCTGGATCTTATGTTCATTCCATGATTAATATTTTGAGTAAGCACCATACTGTTTTCCAGAGTGGCTAGATCATTTTATGATCCCACCAGCAATGCACAAAGGGTTCCAATCTCCCCACATGCTCGCCAACACTTGTTATTTCCAGTATTTTGAGAATAGCCATCCTGATGGGCATGAAGAAGTATCTCATTGTGGTTTGTCCTAGGAGTTTGACAAGTATATATAGTCAAAAAACCCATAAGATGATGATTTGGGGGGAAAAAATGGACATACCCAGATGCATGGAAAACTTTTGGAAAGCTCCCTCTTGGACAGTGAGGAGGTTTCAGGAAAGGAGATGGGGCAGGAGGTGACTGAATCTGCCCAGACTGAAGGTGAAAAATGCAGCTGGGCAGTGGTTCAGGGAGTAGACTGGCCCACTAGAGCCCAAAGTCGTGAGAATCTGCTTCCTGGATACCTCCCCTAGACGACTAGACGGGGGCAGGTGACAGAAACCGAGGGGTCAGAGATATGGCTGCACTTAGCTGATGGGTGACTGCTTTCTGCTGGCCCTGCCCCCACCCCACGCTCCCCACCTCCCAGTCTCCTCTTTCGGTATCATGAACAGTTCATGTCCTTTGTTCCTGGCTTCTCCCTTGGTCTGTGAGAGAGCCCTGCTTCCCGTGCTGACTGATTTCCAATGATCTCTGGTGGGAAATCCGGCCAGGAGGCCTATGGAGAGCTGGACGTATTTAACCACTGTTGGCCAGTGGCTTGTGTGTTTGTTGACCTTGAAGAAGTCTGGGGAAGTACTGGGACATCATTTCTTCACTCCGAAGCCTGGCAGGGGCAGAGACCGTTGTGGTCCACCAACTGCTCTCATAGAACCGTGGATCTCCTGCCCAGAGCCTCATTCAGTCATGTCCATTAAAAGTCATGGGCGCATTGGTGGGCTTCCAACCCTGTGCACCATTTTGTCTAAATCAGTGGAGGCCTACTCTGCAAACCTGAGCTGGAGGATAACGAAGTCAAATTGGTTCAAGATTTCAATGATAGACAGAAGACATTGCATTTTGCAAATAACCTGACATCTGAGAGAGGTAGAGATGAGGAGAGGGCAGAAAATGCTGGATTCAGCCTGGAGTTTTCTCTGTGTGTGGCAAAGTGAAAGGAAGTCTATCACCTGAATTTAGAGATTCCAGGTCTGGGGCCAGGGATTATGTTCTAATCTGTCCAAGCATTCAGGACGATTGATGGGAAGATGCAACAAGTCTGCATCAGAGAGGTATTGTTTAATGAGAGGATTTTCCCTGAACAGATCCACAGCAGACTTTTCTTGGGGCTTGTCATCCTCCCTCAATTCTGATTTAATATAAATTGAGAGGGCTGAGGAACTGGATCACCCCAAGCCCTGCCAAATGACAGCTCAGTCTCAGGTTTGTCCCCTCAGTGAGGAATGGGAGCAGTCACTAAGAAGGCTCACTCTTTGCCACATGCCCAGAATTATTTCAAATACTTTTCATAATAACCCCCAAAAGTAAGGCTTTCATGTCCTTTACAGTTTTGGGGAGGTTAAATAACCTACCCAGGGTCTCACGGCTTAAAATATTGATTTGTTCTTAAGCGCTACCCACCAGGAGCCAGATACCCACGAGGAGCCCCTTCTGCACAGAGCTGATGGGGCAGGGTTGTTAAATTAAAACGTATGACCCAATATATAATAGGATACTATTCAGCCGTGAGAAAGAAGGAAGGCGTCCTGCCATTCACAACAAGGTGGATGGAACTGAAGGGTGTTTTGCTTAGTGAGACAAGTCAGGCAGAGAAAGACAAATACTGTATGATCGCACGTATATGGAATCTAAAAAAGCCAAATTGGTAAAAACAGGGAGTAGAATGGTGGTTCACCAGGGCTGTGGGTAGGGGAATCAGAGAGATGTTTCAGGATACAGACTTGCCACCAGTCGATAAATAAGTCCTGAAGATCTGCAGCACAGTATCATGATCATAGTCAATAATGCTGTTGTAAACTTCAAAGTTGCTAAGAGACCAGATCTTAATTATTCTTGCCACAAGAAAGAAATGAAAAGTATGTGAGGTTGATAGGGATGTTAGCTAACACTACAGTGGTAACCATATTGCGGTATACAGATGAATCGAATCAACGTGTTGTATACCTGAAACTTACACAATGTTGTATGTCAATTATATCTCAATTAAAAACAAACTTTATGACCTAGCAGAGGTGATTTCTAATGTGACTCATGTCTGTCTGACGAATTCTGGGTGCAGGGTTTCAGTGGGTCTTGGTACCCTGTTTCAATTCAAGTTTGGTTGGAATCGGGGTAGGTAGTTATCATGAAAGAGCTAGAGGAAATGCAGACCAGCGTAACTGAGGCATCTCTGCCTGTACCAACATGTGTGCATCCCACCAGCCCTCCCAGGAGGGATGTGATATTCGGCAGGAGCTGGGTCCTGGAATCCCCAGAGCCATTCCCAGGGCAAGCATCACATTGGGAACCTTCCAGCCTGCATAGGTCCCTGGCTTTCCTGGGGAGGACCCACACTACACCCAAGTTCCTCTAAAAGCTTCCAGGAAATAAGACAAGCCCTGCTCTGTGCTGGAGATCATGTGTAAGTTGGGAAGCAGACGTGGCCCCGCCCCTGGAGCATCTGGATTCCGAGAGCATCACCTGCAGAGCCACCTGAGATGGGAGGCGCTGGGGGAGAGACATGTGATGGGTAGGTTGATTCTAGAACTTAGAAGCCCTGGACTTACTGGTATAAAAATGGATTCAGACTGAAAGATCAGGCGCAGCATGTCTAATTGACCTCGTGTGGCATTAATGTGGCTGATAGTGGAGAGCAGAACCCCGAGGCCCAGAGGTGGGATTTTTCACTTGACCACATCCTGTCTGACCCCCCCCAGTTCTCTGCTAATGGTGTAGAATGCCCTCCTGATGGTACCATTCTGATGGTCCATGACAAGATACATTAGGTTTATATGAATCTTTACATTCCCAAGGGTACCTTCTAACAGGTCCTACTCACCTTGGCCCTTTTTTAAAATAGGAAATACCTCTGCCTTGCATGTATGAAGCAGCCTCTGGGTTCCCAATGGGTGCCTAGCTTCTGGCTCTCCCTTCATCCTGTCTCCCCAGTGCCCTCCATCCCTGTGACCTGGAGTTATCTCCACTTTGACAAAACCATTGGCCTCTCCCTGAAATAGCCTCTTTGCATTTGCCAGTTACTCATTTTCTTTTAAGCCCCCACATTTCCTTATCTTGTTCAGCTTCTTCGGTGTTCCTTCTGCCCTTCCCTAATGAATGACCACGTTCTGTCAACATTTCACTTTCCAAAACATGGTAATTGTACAGTGGACTTCTCGGACTCCCATCCCGGTTCATGCCCTCGGGATTTTCTGCACCAGACCTTCTCTGTGACACAGGAGGGGCCCCTCCAAAGCCCTGACCTTTCTGCTCATGCACAAGAGGGGTCTTGGCAACCCGTATACGACACGGCGTTACTGAGTGTAATTGTCCTGACTTGGCAGCTTCCTGAATCTCTTCTTCAAAGGCTCCCACATCTTCAGAATGTTCAAGTCATCCATACCTTTGGGAGTGTTTTTTAAATCATGTGTTGAAGTTTTCAATAGTCAAATTCGGCACCACATGTATGACCTAGATTGACATATGTAATCACACAGGTGCAGCTATGTAAGTGCCGTGCTGTAGGCTTGCGTGTGGTGGTCAGTTCATTTCACACAATTTTAGCTGGTTAAGGCATCGAGATTTGAGGGCAGACGTTTTTGCCATCTTTCAAAGGTCGAGGGATATGCAATTTATATTCCGTGCTGTTGGAAGACTTTTTTTTTTCTTAAAGATTTATTTATTTATTTTTATTTATTATTTTTTATTTATTTATTTATTTATTTGACAGAGAGAGAGATAGCGAGAGCAGGAACACAATCAGGGGGCGTGGGAGAGGGAGAAGCAGGCTTCTTGCCGAGCAGGGAGCCTGATGTGGGACTCGATCCCAGGACCCTGGGATCATGACCTGAGCCGAAGGCAGATGCTTAACGACTGAGCCACCCAGGCGCCCTATTTATTTATTTTTAGAGAGGGAGAGAGCACAAGCTGGAGGGGCAGAGGGAGAAGGAGAGAGAATCTCAAGCAGACTCTGCACTCAGTGCAGAGCCCGATGTGGGGCTCAATCTCACGACCCTGAGATCAAGATCTGGGCCGAAACCAAGAGTCAGACACTTAACAGACTGAGCCACCCAGGCATCCCATGGGAGTTTTTTTTTTTATGCAGAGTCCTTCCTCCCCCACCATCCCCACTGCCCAATGCAACGGACACTTGGGAATTGAGGTTCTACTTACAAACTCAACTTGCTGGTGGGTTTCCTTTTTAATGCCAAGGTTTATATCTGCACCCAGTTTCTTGACGAGCATAATCATACCAATTTCATCTTATTGGAATGAGACGGGAAGTAAATGCATAAATTGACCGATATCTTATTGTTGGAATTTTAGGAGGACATTTTTATGCAGTTCACAAATGTTTTGGAAGCTCAAAGTGCTAGAGCTGTATGGTAACTCCTCATCACTTGACAAAGTTCTCTTCATTCATTTATTCAACACACATTTATTGGATGCTCACCGTGCTCATTTGCTAAGCCCTGGAGACCCGTGGCCAGAGTCTGACATCTGAAGGGCACATCCTGTATGCTGGACTCTTTATAAATATTGATCAGAAAGAAAGGAAACATCATGTCCAGTCCCATCATGCTTATGGTCTGGGGACCCAGACACATGAACGGTCATCATAACACGTGGTCATTTCTTTTTTTAAGATTTTATTTATTTATATGAGAGAGAGACAGAGAGAGCACAAGCAGGGGGAGTGGCAGAGGGAGACGGAGAAGCAGACACCCCGGTGAGTAGGGAGCCCGATGCGGGGCTCAATCCCAGGATCTTGGGATCATGACCTGAGCTGAAGGCAGCTGCTTAACCGACTGAGCCGCCCAGGCACCCCTCACGTGGTCATTGTTGAGAGTCTCCTGTACAAGGTTCATGGGATGGGGCCAGTAGCTCTGCCCTGGAGACCCTGTCCTTGTTCTTTCAACAAACTGCCCTGAGTTTCATTTGCTTATTTTGCTTTGTTGTATTTTTGATAGATTTGTCATTTGAATCATCCTCCAAACAGAACAAACGAAAATAAACTTCTTTTGAAAATCTTGTGCCTCAGGGCACCTGGGTGGCTCAGTCAGTTAAGCGTCTGCCTTCAGCTCAGGTCATGATCCCAAGGTATTGGGATCAAGTCCAGCATCAGGCTCCTTGGTCAGCGGGGAGCCTGATTCTCCCTCTGCCTGCTGCTCCCCTGCTTGTTCTTTCTCTCTCTCTCCCTTCCTGACCACCCTCCCGACAAAGAAAGGAATGAAAGAAGGAAGGAAGGAAAGAAGAAAATCTCATGCCTAGCAGAGTTTGGTGCCCAGGGGAATGTATGCATGCTGTACTGGAGGCAAGCAAATGGGCATTCCTCAATCAGTATTCCTTTTTCTTTTGTGCACTTACCAACCCTAGTATGAAAGTTTCCTTTTAAAGACAAGCCCTCTTGGGCGCCTGGGTGGCTCAGTTGTTAAGCATCTGCCTTCGGCTCAGGTCATGATCCCAGGGTCCTGGGATTGAGCCCCACATCGGGCTCCCTGCTCCGCTGGAAGCCTGCTTCTCTCTCTCCCACTCCCCCTGCTTGTGTTCCCTCTTTCACTGTGTCTCTCTCTGTCAAATAAATAAATAAAATCTTAAAAAAAAAAAAAAGACAAGCCCTCTTGCACAAGGCTCCTTACAACTCTGTAGGATACGGGGCGCCTGAGTGGCTCAGTCGTGTAAGCATCTGCCTTCGGCTCAGGTCATGATCCCAGGTCCGCTTCTCCTCTCATGCTCTCTCTCTCCCTGGCTGGCTCTCCCTCTCCCTCTCTCTCTCTCAAATAAATTAATAAATAGATAAAAATCTAAAAAAAAACAAACAAACCCAGCTCTGTGGGATGAAGATGGTCAAGTTGGAATTAGAACCCACAAACAAGCCAAACTGAACCTAATATCGGAAGAATGTACCAAGACCAAAACAAAATCAGAAGAAAACAAAACAAAACAAGCAAGGGAGAGAACTGGAAGCAAAGCATAGGGATAGAAGCTGAATTTTTCTGAATATGACTTGTGGTTTTTAGATGGGACTTTGGAAACATGTAAATATTTAAACGTGTAGAAAGTTAAATGATTTTTTGGGGGGGAAATTTGACCTTATACTTATTTGCTCACATGTGACTCCCCACTTCCGAGTTGTAGTCAGCTGAGGCTCCGGAAAGCCAGAAGGGAGGACATGAGCAGAGAGAATCTCCCAAGTTGTGCATCTTGAGGGAGGCTATCCCCATGAGCTCTCTTGTTCCTTGGATCTGAATCTGATCGCATCTTGCTGGGGACGCTGCCCAGCCCCAAGTTAGCCACCTTTTGGAGATTCTTTTTTTTTTTTTTTTTAATTCCTGTTTCATGTGGCATCTCTTGCCTTCTCCGATAAATTCCTATATGATTGTCTCCCCAGTAATTCATTTCGAAGGAGAATTATGTGAAATGACATGCAAATGCTTAACTCTACCTAGGTGTCAGGATAGCTCAAAATTGATCACTTGCAAGCCTTCATGGTGCCCCAAAGTGCTCATCAGTGACCTGTTGGTTGACCCTACTCATGATTTTTTTTATGGTGATAGAATATACATAACATAAAATTTACCTTTTCCACCATTTTTAAGTGTCCGTTCAGTGGCATGATGTATATCCGTATGGTGTGACCATCACCACTGTCCATCTCCAGAAACTTTTCATTTTTCCAAACTCAAACTCTGTACCCACCAAACAATAACTTCCTTGTTCTTTCCTCCCTCCAGCCCCTGGAAAGCACTCTCCTACTTTCTATGTCCAGGAATTTGATGACTCTAGGTACTTCATATACGTGGGATGCTACAGTTTTTGTTCTTTTGCATCTGGCTTATTTAATAAGCACATTAGCACAATATCTTCAGGGTTCATCTATATTGTAACCTGTTACTAGAATTTCATTCCTTTTCTTAGCTGAATAATATTCTATTCTGTGTGCTACAGTTAGAATGTTTGGGTGCCCCTCCCCCAAATCCATATGTTTAAAGATTTTTTTTTTTTAATTTGAGAGAGAGAATGAGAGAGAGAGAGAGCACATGAGAGGGGGGAGGGTCAGAAGGAGAAGCAGACTCCCTGCTGAGCAGGGAGCCCGATGTGGGACTCGATCCCGGGACTCCAGGATCATGACCTGAGCCAAAGGCAGTCACTCAACCAACTGAGCCACCCAGGTGCCCAAATCCATATGTTTAAGTCCAAACTCACCAGCTGATGGCATTAGGAAGTGGGGCCTTTGGGGGCTGATTAGGTCATGAGGGTGGAGCCTCATGAATGGAATCAGTGCCCTTATAAAAGAGACCCCAGGGGGCATCCCCATGTGGGGACACAGCAAGAAATCAGCAGTCTCAAAGCTGGAAGAGGGCCATCACCAGAACCCAACCCATACTGGCACCCCGATCTTGGACTTCAACTTCTAGAACTGTGAGCTACATGTTTCTGCTGTCTATAAGCCCCTCAGTCCCCATGGTATGTTGTCATAGCAACCAGAACAGACTAAGACCATATGGATAGATCATGTTGTTTATCCATTCATCTGTGGATGGATACTTGAGTTGATTCCATCTTTCAGCTATTTCGAATAATGCTGCTATGAGCAGTGGTGTACACATTATCTGTCTGAGTCCCTGCTTTCATTTCTTTTGGGAAGGTACCAACTTTCTGGGTCATATGGTAATTCCTCATGTAACTTTTTGAGGAACGGCCCAACTATTTTCCACAGTGGCTGTACCAATTTTACATTTTTACGTACCATTTTACGCACAAGCACTCTAATTTCTTCACATCTTCGCTAACACTTGCTGTTTTCCTTTTTTTTCCATCATAGCCATATTAATAGGTGTGAAGTAGTATCTCATTGTGATCTTAATTTGCATTTTACTAATGACAAATGATGTTGAGCGTCTTTTTTAAATGGAACAGTAAATGTATTTTTTGTTTTATATATGTGTTTTTAAATTTGAATTTAAATTTAAAAGATTTTAATTCCAGCATAGTTAACATATAGTGTTACATTAGTTTCAGGTGTACAATAGAGTAATTCAACACTTCTATACTCACTCTTAATCCCCTTCACTGATTTCACCCGTCTCCCCACCCACCTCCCCTCTGGTAACCATCTGTTTGTTCTCAATAGTTAAGAGTCTGGTTTTTGGGTTTGTCTCTTTTTTTCTTTGTTTGTTTTGTTTCTTAAATTCCACGTATGAGTAAAATCATGCAGTATGTATCTTTCTCTGACTTATTTTGCTTAGCAGAATAATCTCCAGCTCCATCCATGTCATTGCAAATGGCAAGATTTCACTCTTTTTATGGCTGAGTAATATTCTGGTGTGTGTGTGTGTGTGTGTGTGTATACCACATCTTCCTTATCCATTCTTTTGTCAATGGACACTTGGGCTATTTCCATAGTTTGATTATTATTGATAATGCTGCTATAAACATTGGGGTGCAAGTGCCCCTTTGAGTCAGTATTTTTGTATGCTTTGGATAAATTCCTAGTAGTGCAATTGCTGGATCATAGTATACTTCTGTTTTTAATTTTTTGAGGAACCTCCATACTGTTTTCCAGAATGGCTGGGCCAGTTTGCATTCCCACCAATAGTGCAGGGTTCCCCTTTCTCTGCATCCTTGCCAACACGTATTGTTTCTTGTGTTTTTTATTTTGATATTGAGCATCTTTTCATGTGCTTACTCACCATTTGTATATCTTCTTGGGAGAAATGTCTATTAAAAGTCCTTTGCACATTTTTAATTGTTTTGTTTTGTTGTTGAGTTGTAGGATTTCCTTATGCATTCTAGATATATCTATATCTATCTATCTATATCTACCTATCTATCTATTTTTTTTTAAGTGAGAGGCTGAACAGGGGTTGGGGCAGAGGGAAAGAGAGAAAGAATCTTAGGCAGGCTTCACACTCAGCACAGAGCCCAACACAGGGCTCAATCCCACAGCCCTGAGATCACAACATGAGCAGACATCAAGAGTCGGACACTTAACTGACTGAGCCACCCAAATGTTCCTGCATTCTGGATATTAATCACTTATCAAATATAGGATTTGCAAATATCTTCTCGCATTATGAAGGTTGTCTTTTCATTCTATTGATAGTGTCCTTTGATGCACAGAATTGTTTAGTTTTGATGAAGTCCATTTTATCTGTTTTTTTCTTTGCTGCCTGTGCTTTTGACATCATAGCCAAGAAATCATTGCCATATTCAATGTCATGAAAAATTTTCTCTATGTTTCCTCCCAGTAGTTTCATAGTTTTAGCTCTTGGGCTTAAGTCTTTGATCCACATTAAGTTAATTTTTGTATGTGGTCATATTTACTTTTGATATTAAAAATATTTATGAATATCCCACATCTTATACAAAGATGGATTCACACAGTCAAGTCTGCTTAAACCTGTGAAAAACAGACTTATGTATCCTTTTTGAGCAGTTATCATCAATTTGCTGATCTGGTTTCATCTGTCTCCTCTGCCTTTTGTTTTTCCTGGAGTTTTTTAATTTTTAATTTTTAAAAATTTTTAATTTATTTTTAATTTTTTTAGCATGCACAATTGGCGGGGAGGGGCAAAGGGAGAGGGACAGAGAGATTCCCAAGCCCCAACCAGGCTCCATGCTCAGCATGGATCCAACATGGGGCTTGATACCATGACACCAAGATCATGACTTGAGCCAAAGTCAAGAGTTGAGTGCTTAACTGACTGAGTCACACAGGTGCCCTTTTTCTGGAGTATTTTCATTTCTTTATTTATTTTTAAAGATTTTGTTTATTTATTTGAGAGAGAGAGAGCGTAAGCAGGGGGAGCAGGAGAGGGAGAATCAGGCTCCCTGCTCAGGGAGCCTGACACAGGGCTTGATCCCATGACCCTGGGATCATGACCTGAGCCAAAGGCAGACACTTAACCTACTGAGCCACTCAGGTGCTCCTGGAGTATTTTTAAAGATTTTATTCATTTATTTGAGAGAGAGTGAGTGAGAGAGAGAGAGCGTGAAGGGGGGAGGGTCAGAGGGAGAAGCAGACTCCCCGCTGAGCAGGGAGCCGATGTGTGGCTCAATCCTGGGACTCCAGGATGGTGATCTGAGCCGAAGGCAGATGCTTAACCAACTGAGCCACCCAGGCGCCCTTTTCTGGAGTATTTTAAAGCAAATCCCAGACCCCTTATATTTACTTGCAAAAATTTCATTGTGCATCTCTCAAGGATTATGTGGGGTTTGGGTTTTTTGTTTTTTTGTTTTTTGTGTTTTTTTGCCCTTATAACCACTGTGCCATTATCACACCTAAAATTAATACGAATCCCAAATATCACATAATTGCAGTCTGAATTCGGATTTCTCCACTTGAATTAAATCATGTCACCTTAGCATAGTATCATGCAGACCCCCTTTGGCCCCTTCCTGGGAGCTAGTCCCACATCCTCTGGCTTCAAGGAGCCGGAAGTATTTCTGGAATGTAATCAAGAGTTGAAAATACTTGTGTATTGCGGGAGAGCATGGTCATGGGGGCAGCTGGCATTCCCAGCATCAGGGTAAGTGTGACTGCCCGTAGAGGAGCCAGGAGGGGGAGGGAGCCAGCAGCGCCAGGTTGTGCATGTCTGCAGTTAGGAGCACAGGTTGGCTGTAAGATAGCCTGAGTTCAGGTCCTGGCTCCTGTCGCCAGTGTGTGTGACCTTGGGCAGGTGGCTTTGATGTGGGAAACAAAGGCAGAAGAAAAATTATTAAATTTCCGTACTACCTACATTCCATTGACAAGCCCTTGAAATGGGCAGAGTGACATTTCTCTAAGGACTCAGCTGCCTCGAAGTTAATACTTTGCTAAGGGCAAAAGGCAACCTTAGCCTGACCCCCATGATCCTGTAAGTCTACTTTAACGTATAAAAATTCCTTTGGAAACTTCCTTTATCTCTAACCTCCCCCCAAGATACATGTTGGTAACCATCCCCCAAGCATATGGCTCACCGATATATATCTGAAGGGTCTCATGACTAAGGTTTTATTAGATGGTAATAAATGACCTTTTCCCAACAATAGCTAGCCCCCTCAAGGTCTGGATACCTTGCTTCCAAAATTCCTTAGAGACTTTCACTATCCCTAACCCCGTCCCAACTTGAAAGTATATAATGGGCCGCCCTTCATGACCCCAGTGTAGCTCCTTCTGCCCACGGGTCCTGTCCCTGTGCTTTAATAAAATCACCGTTTTGCACCAAAGACGTCTCAAGAATTCTTTCTTGGCCGTCGGCTTCGAACCCTAATAACGTCTTTCCTACATCAACTTTACCTCTTTGAACCTCCTTTACTTTGGCTGTGAATTAAAACGGTAAAAGTCGGGCTTCGTATTAAATAGTGCACATAGAGGGCCCGACAGCATTATTAATACTCAGAGAAGGTTGGCTGTTGTCAACAGTGCCATCACCGTAATCATTATTGGGGTGATTATTGTTAACCTGGTGAAGATCACAGGCCACTGAGGCTCATAACCTGGCTCTTGGCTGTGTCCCTGGGGACACCAAACTTATAGGGCAACCCAATGATTTGAAGAAGTGTAGTACCTCTTGGAAGCCCAGTGGTGTTCTGATGTTCCAGTATGGTGCCCACGTCCAGATATTGTGGCAGAGTTTCAGTGCCAGCTCGCATTTCTCTGTGCCCTTGTTCTCTGGGGGAAACCTTTTGACAAAGTCTTGTGTAAGTCAATGGAAGGACAAATGGAAAGCATGGATTCTTTCAAAGGGCCACACCAGCTACCTTCATAGCTACTTCTCTTTCAACCTGAGGAGATCTGGCTTCAAAGGTAACACAACTGGCCTGGGTGTTTTTCCCCAAATATTAATTTAAAACATTAGATTCCTCCAGACACTCTCTCCGTGGACACAGGAAGGGAGGAGGTTGGCACAGGGAATGTTCGCCGCCCAGATGGGACCCATTCTAGGGGAGGCCACCCAGATGTTCCCCGGGCCACAGGCCTCGATGTTGGTACAGAGGATGCTGGAAGGGAAGAGCAACTTCCAAGTAAAAGGGACCAGAGCTAGGAAAACCCGCAGCATTTGGGTAACAAATAGCATGTAGATTACATAAGAAAGGACAGCTATTGTTTTGAGTCTGGAGGCTGGCTCCTTTTGGAGCAGTCAGATGTGTAGCCCAGGGAAACAGCTGTTGCAGGGAGCACAGGATAATCCTGGTTTGTTTCCACGTCCCAAACCCTCAGTGCATTCTCCTGCCTGCCCCTCCCCAGGCATCTTGGAAACCTACTGGTTCTTCGGGCCAAACCCTGGTGTCTTCCCATCTCGTATGTAAATCTCCTGCATGGGGCGCGGGGAGAGCTTTCATGTTGAAGGCCCCAGTGGGGTTCAGTGGGGTCTGCCAGGGTACACGTTGGAGCCATCTGACCCAATTGGGTCAAACCCTGCCAGACCCCCAGCCCCGACTGCTTCCCTGCCTGCTGGGGGGGGGAGGCGGCAGGAGGAGGTGTCTCCCTGCCCCACCCCCACCCCACCTGTGTGCCCAGCTACGTCCAGGCCCTGACACCTCCTGGCGGAAAGGAGGGGCCTGAGAGTCTGCGACTCTGATAACTGGCATTCGGCCATCTCACCTTTAGCTCCTCCTCCACGAAATGGGGACGATCATTGCTCCTTCATCGGGCAGCCATGAGCCTCCCAACGGCGCACTTCACCCAGGGGAATCAATGTCCCAAACGGTCTTACCCTGTGAAACGAATGACTTCCCTGCTCTACTTGAAGTGTTTTCTTACTTTATGTTCTTTGGGGGAAGAGAAAGAAAGGGGGATGTGCGGATGGTTGTAAACATAGATGTTTTCGCTTGGAGAGGGGCTCAAGCTGTTTTGCATTTCTGCGAGGAGCCTTCAGATATGCCCTTCAAGGTCTTTGCTTCCTGATTAGGCAAGAGGCACAGTGATTAACCATTCTTCCCTTTGGGCCAAACCGTCTAAAAGACCTACTGGCGCCTAATAAGGAGGCATGAAAGACAGTCTTTGGGGGACAATTCCGCTTACACTGTCTGCTTTCCATTTAAACAAGCCGTTTGTTTGCATGCAAGATGGATTGTTCGGCTCCGCGGGTGAGTCGGTGCCCTGCAGGAGCGCAGGGAACACCGGAAGGTACTGCGCATGCGTGCCTCCCCTTTGAGCGGGTCCAGCCACCCTGCCTCTGCTCGGGGCTGGGTGCCTCCCCCCGCGCCCCACCCCCAAAGCCCGGGCACTGGTTCTCCCGCTCAGAGC
The DNA here is from genome assembly GCF_054177405.1 of Leptonychotes weddellii. NCBI lineage: Eukaryota > Metazoa > Chordata > Mammalia > Carnivora > Phocidae > Leptonychotes > Leptonychotes weddellii. The sequence goes on along the minus strand of NC_138375.1, from coordinate 131,606,524 downwards.
TTTGTGAGCCTCAAGATGACTTCATGTTTTGGTTGTTTTCTGAATCCGTGGGTTGCCTGGAAAACAACTTCTTCCAGTAAAAGAAGATAAAAGTACTTAACGGGAACGTCAACAGTCACAATCCCTCAAGCCTTTTATGGCCCTTTGCTGTTTAGAAAATGCAGTTCGTCCATGATTGCTTAGAGAACCCAAACACTAGCCCTGAGAAGGGGGGAGGCACAGATATTCTGTTAACCCCCCTACATGGATGAGCAAATTGAGGCTCAGGGGAGTGGAGTGACAAAGGTAATAATGTTAGAGCTGGACTCCTGATTCTCTGACACCCCAGGTTCAAATCCTGGCTGTGCCACTTGGTATTTGGGAGCTTAGAGAGGTCACTAAAGTCATTGGAACCCTGGTTTTTTTCATCTGTATAACAGAGTAGTCGATCATGCCTGTACCAAAGGGAGGGTTGGATGAAATTGCACATAGAAAGTCCCCAGAATGGGAGGCGGCATCATTCTTGCTAAGACTCTTATTAATTATCATCATTATTTTTCTTGCTACGTCAGATGCAAAGAGTCAGGTGTCCAAGCAGCCCCACCCATGTTGTTGGCAAGCGCATGCGGGCACGTACGGAGCGTCATGCTGCCCACAGATGGCCGGTGTTACCATGATGGGCATGGAGGATGGGAGCGGCAGGCAGATTCTGCCCTGGGGCAGGTGTAGCTCTGAAATCTCTTCCTTTGAGTGTGGGCAGCCTGGGAAGGTGGTGGGATATTACTCCTTGGATGATGTCACATTTGACAGCAAAGGGATTTTGAACATGGAATTGAGGTTAACTTTGAGTTGTTCATTGAGGTTATCTGGGTGGGCCTGACGTAATCGCATCAGCCCTTTAAATCTGGGTGGAGAAGTCAGAGGCAAGAAGTCAGAGGGATCTGAAGCTTGAGAGGTTTCTACAGAGGGCCACATGGCCTCTAGGAGCTCAGAGCGGCCCCCAGCCAACAGCAAGCAAAAGATCGGGGGCCTCCGTCCTGCAACCACAAGGAACTGAATTCTGCCAACAACCATGTGAGCTTAAAAGAGGCCCCTGGGCTTCAAAAAGGAATGTGATTTCACCTTGATTTCGGCCCTCACAGGACACACAGACCTTGAGCAGTGGACCCAGACTTCTGACCTACAGAAGCTGTGAGTTAAGTTTTAAGCTGCCAAGTATGTGGCAATTTGTTTGTCGCAACAGAAAACCAATGCCATGGGCGAAGCCGCTGCAGGGTGACGATTAGTTATCTGTTGCTGTGAACACATTTCCACAAAACTTAATGGCTGAAACCACCAACATTTATTGCCTCGTAGTTTCCAGGCATTAGGAATCCAGGTGGGCCTTTAAAGGATGCTTCTACTTCAGGGTCCCTGCTTGGACCCAGATGTCCTCAGAGCTGTTTTCTTCACTTCATTTAGGTTCCTGCTTCTGGGAAATCTCCTTCGAGAGACCTCCCTGACACGCTCACACCCATCACTCTCTGTCTCCTGTATGGCCACTTAATTTCTTTTCACGGTGGTACTTGTCATGTGTTAAATTGTGTCCCTCAGGGCGCCTGGGTGGCTCAGTTGGTTAAGCGACTGCCTTCAGCTCAGGTCATGATCCTGGAGTCCCAGGATCGAGTCCCATATCGGGCTCCCCGCTCAGTGGGGAGTCTGCTTCTCCCTCTGACCCTCTCCCCTCTCATTCTCTCTCTCTCAAATAAATAAATAAAATCTTTAAAAAAATAAAAATAAAAAAAATAAATTGTGTCCCTCAAAAAGATATGTTGAAGTTCTAACCACTGCTCCATGTGAGTGGGACCTTATTTGGAAATCAGATCTTGGCAGATGTGACCAAGTTAATAGGAGATCACCCTGGGTTAGGGTGGGCCACCAAATGACTAGTGTCCATAGGAGAGAAATTTAGACACACAGACATGCAGGGGGAGCCCCACGTGACCAAAGGAGGAAGAGATTGAAATGATGCATCTATAAGGCAAGGAGTGCCGAGGACAACTGGCAACCACCAGAAACTAGGGAGGCAAGGAAGGATCCTCCTCTAGAGCTTTCAGAGAGAGCATGGCCCTGCTGACACATTGATTTTGGACCCCTGGCTTCCAGAACTACTAGACAATAAATTTATGCTGTTTCAACCTCCAAGTTTGTGCCTACTTGTTATAGCAGCCAAAGGATACTAATACAGTACTTATCACCATCTCTCTCTTTATCTATCCATCCATCCATCCATCAATTGATTGATCTTTTTATCTCTCTATCTAGTGTATGGTTTATAGTTTGCGTTCCCCACTGGCATTAAGTTTCTTGAGAACAGTTGACTTTCTTTTGTTCCCAGGGCAACCCCTTGCACCTAAATCAGTGCTTGCTTGGAACAGGACTTAATAAGAATGTGCTGAGTGAATTGATGAATATTTATTTAGTTAAAAAGTGCCCATGATATAAATCCTGTATATGCCACATTCTTCTACCGTTAAAGAGGTTAAGAAAGAAATACGGTGAGTTCCACTGATCTGTTTCACGATGAATGAATTTATTTTTTAACTTCTCATAGGGGAAGAGAAGATACTGAATCTTTAGGAAAAAGATTATTTCCAATAAAAACCTCAGACATGAAACTTAAGAAAATAATGATTTCATTATGAATAAGAAAAAGGGACAGAAGTATTGAAAATTTATTTTTCCTGTAGCCTGCTGCTGGAGCATAAACTCTTTGTGAGCTAAATTCCACTGACCACCTGGTTTGGGAGCAGGACGTAGTTTCGCTGAGACAAGAGAGAAGGGGACTGGGGAGGGTAACCCTTAAAGTTAATTAGGAATGAAATTGATACAAAACTCTGACTTTCGAGGGGCTCCTTTGAAAATCTGATGAAAGCTAAGGACTTAGACAAAAGTGCCCTTTCATGCAAACCCTCACATGTGGCGTCAGGGTTTTGAGGATTTGCTGAGGCTCGAGGTGAAGAACTCTTGTCCTGAAGGATCTGTCAACGCACATCCACGTTTCTCACTGGGACTGACCCCGTCCCCTTCCCGAAGTCCACATCCCCTTGGCCAGGGGCGAGCTGGGGGCAGTGTCTGTATGTCAGGGCCAAACACCACCTCTCAGATCACAGTGAAATAAAAATGGTTCGCTGTTATTCAGGGAAATGAAATTGTTTGGACGATTGCAAAATGAATGACCCCGTGTGGTTGTTCAACCTCTTTCTTTCAAAGTTCTCAGGACACTTTGTTTCAAGCAACTAGGAGCAAAACCCCACAGGGGTATGCCCGGTAAGGGTGTAAGAGTTGCATGACGCCCCCTCAGGGAGGTTTTGGGGGTGCAGGGTGTTAATCAGCCTGTGGCCTTGACTGTTCAGAGGCAAATATCAGAAAGAAGTGGAAAAACAGCCCTGGCTTTGGGCAGACTCAAAGCCCCAGGTCTCCCACTCACAAGCTGAGTGATCTTAGGCAAGTTACTTAACCAGCCTGAGCCTCCGTTTTTCCCTCCACGTAAGATGAGACTAATAACACTTACCTTTTGGGCTTGTTGTGGAGATGAGGAATTATGCATTACAAGCACCAGGCCCAGGAGTGGTAGCTGTTGGTAATATTATTAATGTTGACAGTACCTTACAGTTTGTGATGGATATCCCATATCTGGCTGTATATCTGAAATATCCAGGAAGCATTTAAGAAAAACTCCCAGGCCCCACCCAAGAACTATTGAATCAGACTTTCTAGGAGTCGGGCCCAGGTACACGGGGCATCTGCCTTTGCCTTCTCCAGACCATTCCACAGCCTGTCCACCCTGTTCTGGGCCCCATGAGGCCACCCAGTATGGCCAGTGGCTTCCAGTTGGGTCTCAGTTGACCTTCCTAAAGGTCACTGAGGACTCACTGGATCCTTCAAGCAAAGGGATGTTCCCTCTACCAGCCCCTTTAGTCTTTTGGTTGTTTAAGTGTGTACCTGGGACTTCATTCTAATCAAGGGCGGTAAGATGACAGACACAGAGACAACAGGCTTGAAGGAAGCGTTTATTCTTCACAGTTCCCAAGAGGAGGGGCCACGGCCTGCCACGCAGGGCCACACGGAGAAGCACCAGGAGGCAGAGGGAGTGAGGGGATGCATGGCCAGAGCCTGTATTGTGGTTTTTGTGGGGAGGAAGGGATGAGGCAGGATAGGCAAGATGAGCAAGTTCAGGATTACATCGTTTGAATAATTTTGGCAGGCTCCGGACAAAAGGGATGGTCCCTAGTCGTCTGGGACCCAGCCCTGGGGTGATCTGGGGCCCAGGGCTTGCTGCTTGGCATGTGAGAGTCAGCTAGGTAAAGGAGGCAGTTAGGGGTACGTATGGGCTTTGGATTGGTTGGTCTGCGGCTAAAAGATGCGGTTTGAAGGAAAGTTGTTTGCTGTCTCTTAGGAATTCACTTACCCGGATAGAGGGTTGGTCACTTCCTGGCCAGCAAAGCATCAGAAGATGTCAGGGCATCATAAAACATTAAAAAAAAAAAAAAAATCTATAAAACACAAAAACTAACAGAAGGTGATGAGTGTGTCTATAGCCCCTGAGAGCTGCACCATCCCTTGTCTGCAGTCTTAAGTTTCTTTACTTTCTTTCTTTCTTTCTTTTTTGAGCCTTGTAAGTTTCTTCATTAACCTCTCCTCAAACCGTGCCCCGGAGAGTGCTGTCTGTTTTCTGCCAGGGGCCTGACGGACATGTGAAGAGGGTACACACTCCCCCAGGAGATCCTGCTGCAGCCAGTGGCTGAAATAGGGGGTCTTTCAGAACGAGCTTGTGCAGGCACAGAGCACATAGTTTGCAGAGCCTGCTCAGACGGTCTGGTTAGGCCTTCACAGTAAGCCAGTGAGGAGCAGAGACTTGAGAATGGTTGTCACATGCAATAACCGGGAACAGACAAAAGCATAGGTTTTGCTGGGGCGGGGTCGGGGTTGGGGGAGTCGTCCTGTGACAGGCTTCTGAGGCTCAGGTACCTGCTGCAGACCTCAGACTGGCTTCTCCCGGTGGGCCTTTGGGAGTTGGTAGCCACCTGGTGGGGTCCCTGGGTGGGGCTTGGCTCCTCAGGACAGGCAGTGTCCATGTCCAGTGGTCTAGCCCCAGCCACTATATTCCATGACAGTCCATCCAGATGGCTCCAGGCAGCAGGTGCCCAGGAACAGGGGCATCTCCAGATTTCCAGCTAGGTGAGCTGCTTGTATAGAATGAGCTAGGCATTTCCCCCAACGCCCCATCTTTGATCCACATTATGGTGTCCTTTCCTCTCCCTGTCTTGCAGCTCTGCGTTCTTTTCCACCCTCTGGCCTGTTAACGAGCTTCGATCTAGACCTCCCCTCCCCCTTCCCGCCTGCATCCTCTGCTGCTCCCCACTTGCTATGACTCCTGGATTGAAGACCAGCTTGGGGTCTGACTGGAGAGCTGGGAGGCTTCACGGTCTGGTGGGGGGGGGGGCAGGGCACTGCCCAGCTCTGTGGCTCTGGACGATTCTTCTAGACAGTGGCTAGTACCAGGAGGACTGATGGGGCAGGGTTTGCAGGGATCTATAATCACAGGAGCCCAGGCCTGCGTGGCCGGCCCTCGGACACTGACTCCTGGCAAAGGAAGGACGCGGGAGCAGAGCGGGCAAGGCTGGGTGGCAGCCAAGAGCTCGGGTCACAGCTGATCCAGAGCAGAGCCTGGATCGTCAGCTCGAAGCAAGCTGCATTTCGGGGGAAGGAGCCCGAGAAAGGACTGAGCCAGACGTTGAGCCGTCAGGACTGTCTATTGATTTACGAGCGTGGCCCAACAGCTGCTCTGTTTATCAGGCAGATGTCCGCATGCTGAACCTCCAGTGTCTGGGTATGGAGGGGATGAAGTCCTTGGAGTGTGAAGGGTAAAGTTTTAAAGGGGCTGATTCAGCTGCCTGGAGTGTCACTTGCCCTGTGAGACAAAATTCATTGTTAAAGGAATGACTTATTACCATGCTTGCCATAAGAAAGGCCAGCAAGGGGGCGCCTGGGTGGCTCAGTCGTTAAGCGTCTGCCTTCGGCTCAGGTCATGATCCCAGGGTCCTGGAATCGAGCCCCATGTCGGGCTCCCTGCTCAGCGGGAAGCCTGCTTCTCCCTTTCCCGCTCCCCCTGCTTGTGTTCCCTCTCTCGCTATGTCTCTGTCAAATACATAAATAAAATCTTAAAAAAAAAAAAAAAAGGCCAGTGAGAGGAGATGCCTGAGAAAAAGAAAACAAAATCTTGTTCGCGGGCGCCTGGGTGGCTCAGTTGGTTGAGCAACTGCCTTCGGCTCAGGTCATGATCCTGGAGTCCCGGGATCGAGTCCC
>NC_138375.1:131539900-131599697 GCF_054177405.1 Leptonychotes weddellii | reverse complement strand
AAAAAATATATAGGTGTCCCTTTAAAATCCCACTTCCCATGTCTTTTTTTTAAGATTTTTAAAATTTATTTATTGGAGAGTGAGAGAGCGAATGAGCATGAGCAGGGAGAGGGGCAGAGGGAGAGGGAGAAGCAGACCTCCCGCTCAGCAGGGAGCCAGACGTGGGGGATCCCGAACCCCAGGACCCTGAGGATCTGAGCTGAAGACAGATGCTTAACCGACTGAGCCACCCAGGTGCCCCTCCATGTTCTTTAACAAGTGGGAAGCTGTAGCAACAGAGGGTGGCATTCCTGCATTTCCAGAGTCAGGACTGAGTGACAGCCACAGCCTTCACGTGTACCCCGGGGATGATAGCAATGCCTTATAAATATCGATGTGCTATAATACGTGTCCATCAGGGAGAAGATTCTGTGTCTCAAAGGGGTGCTGAATGTGGAAACAACCCACCTGTCCATCGACAGACAGATGGATACACAAAACGTGGCCTTTATATTGGAGCACAGAAATTTACAAATGTGCTATTTACAACGGAATATTATTCAGCCTCCAAAAGAAGGGCGTTCTGACACAGGCCACACCATGGAATGAAGCTTGAGGACATCATGCTAAGTGAAATAAGCAGGTCCCCAAAAGACAAATAGTGTATGATTGCATTTATATGAGGAGTGGATTCCGCTTACATGGTACCTTGGATTTGTCAAATTCATAGCGACAGAAAGGAGAATGGTGGTTGCCAGGGGCTGGGGAGATGGGGAGTTAGTGTTTAACGGGGACAGAGTTTAAATTTGGGATGATGAAAACGTGGAGATGTGAATGGACTTCGCACCACTGAACTATACACTTAAAATGGTTAAGATGGTCAATTTCATGTGATGTGTACATTACCAAATGGAAAAAATGTGGATGAGTTGCTGACACCTGCTTGCTGGGGGTGTCAGATTTCTGCCCCTCAGCCTGCACCCTTGCCCATTTCGGGTCCCTGGAAACCCAGTGCAACAAGGAGCAAGTAGCCTCCTCCCCAGGAACGCTCCATAACCAGGCTGGTTCCCCAAAGAGGGGAGACCTCCTGGTATTTATGCCACGTGGCCCAGGCAGGCCAAAGGGCCCGTACCTGCACAGTGTCCTCAGCTGCAAAAGCAAGACCAGATGTTTGAGCTCTCCCTTGTTTATAAATGAAGCGTCTGTTCCCATCCAGACCCTCCGTGTTTACAGGATGGAAGGGGGGGGGGTCGGCCGTGCACACTTGGAAGCCTCCAGGGGCCAGTCGCTCTTGCCCCCCACCCCTGCCACCCTTAGCTGTGGGGTCTTCAGGGAGTTAATTAAATTCTCCTACCTGTTTCCTCGTCTGTAAGATAGAGATGCTAATAATGCCCATCTCGTAGGGCCAAGTCTCAAGGAATGTTTGCAAAGCACTCAGAACAGTGCCAGCCCGCAGCAAGTGCTCGGTATGGGTGTGCTATCCTCCTGCTAGCCCCTCTTTCCCTGCCCTCCCCCCCACCCCGCCTCTTGCTTCTGCTGCCCCCTTTCCAGACAATAATGCTTTCACTCAACCCCACAGCCCCAGCCTGGGAAAAGAAAGCCAAATCCATGGACATCTTGGGCTTTCTGAGAAAATAAACTCCCCTCCACGCATCTAATTAAAAGCAGAGTTTTCACAAACACTTAAAGTTCGGAATGTTTGTGTATTCTCCAGCGAGAGCAGAAAGAAATCTTTCTTTGACTCACATATCACCTAGCCTGATGTCAAACCCCTGGTCGGGGCTAGAAAGGTGTGCGGTGGCTCTCCAAAGAAGTGGGATCCCCAGAGCAAAACAGCCCATCGGGGCGTCTAAAGTTCAGTTACACTTAAAAAAATATTTCCCTTTATTTAGCTGGGTAGTGAGGCATGAAATTGCACCTAACCACCCACTTACGGGGCCCTTTGAACATTTTCCCCCTCCCCGAGCATTGGGGCAAGGTATGCGGTGCCAGCCTTCAGCTGGTCCTGCTTTGCTAATTACACCAAATACAGAGCAAATCCTGCCCTCCCGTTTCTCTCCTTTTTCTGCTGTTCGTAAATGCTCACTAATTTTCACACCAGTTTCCACTTTGGCTCTAGTTCTGAAGAGGGCACCGTGGGGACGTTTGTTAAAGAGAAATCTGGGAAATCTGATTGGGAACTATTCTCAGACGAGCGTTTAATTGTTGAAAGGATCGGACTTGTAATTTGTAGTGAAATTGGCTACATCCTGGAGGGGTTTGATTTTTTGTTTGTTTGTTTTTGTTGTTTCAGTAGAGCAGAGTCGGAACAAAGTTAAATTTTCCACCACTCTTTGGTCTGGTTTTGTATTTTCATTAACTGTGATGGATGGGGAATATTGAAGAGCCCAACAATAGTAATTTAGGGATTTCAGAGCTCAGTGGGGGTGATTTGTAGAAACTCGAAGCTCTTAACTTAATATTTGTTAAAAAATGTTTCCTCTTATTGCATCTGATTTAATACAGACGCTTCTCTTTTGTTCTTTATTTCTTTAAATGACCGAAATAAGTTAAATGCATACAGGTTTATGTGAGCCTCAAATGCAAAGATAAAAGGAATCAATAGGAAAAGCTCCCTATAAGTCATATCAATGACAGAAGAATGTTGAGTTTTCATTACTGACCTGGGTACATGCCTCAGCTGCTTTTATTTAAAAGCTGTGTTGGGGATTGGGGCTGATTGCTGCGGGGAGAGACCCGGGACTTAACCTCTTGGAGACTCAGTACCATCTGTGAAATTGTGGTCATAGAACGAGGTTTAAATTACATGGAAATGTTTACCATGCACAGCACAGAGCAAGTGTTGCTTGTGTGGCTGCTTTTATCCTAACTCCTTCCGGAATATGGAATAAGCACCTCCTATGTGCCAGGAGCCCAGCGCTGAGCTAACTCACCCACTGAGAACCACATCTGCAGGGGCAGGTGGGTGTGTTTGGGCATCCCCGCCCCCAACATTTTCCTTCAGTGTCTTCTTGAATTTGTGTCGAATTCCTGTTATTTTGAACAGTTTGCCAAGACTGCCTCAGGCCCACAGCCTCAGTCCTCTCACAGACCCCCTGAGGTAAATGCTATGCTCTTCCTTGTGTCACAGAAGGGGAAACTGAGGCCCAGAGAAGGGGAAACTGAGGCCCAGAGAGGCGGGGCAAATTGCCGAGGTCACAGAGCTTGAAGGAACTTTCGGATGAGGTGCCTTTGTGTAAACTGTGGCATGTTGGCTACCCTCATCTCTCCAAAGTAGAGAAAAATTTTTTTAATTTTTAATTTTTTTTTCTTCCTGAGAGAGAGAGAGAGTGCATGCACACATGCATGTGTGAACTTGAGCCAGGGACGGGGGAAGGCAGAGGGAGAGGGAGAGAGAATCCTAAGCAGGCTCCATGCTCGGCACAGAGTCCAACACGGGCCAATCTCACGACCCCTAAGACTATGACCTGAGTCAACATCAAGAGTCAGAGGCTTAACCGACCGAGCCACCCAGGTGCCCCCAGAGTAGAGAAAGTTTTTAAATGTCCCAAAGTGCTTCCACAGTTGTCCAAACTATTAAAAATTGGTGCTGTATTTTCCAAGAGCAGTACCCATTCACCACGCCACCAAGTGGCCCTTCCCTGGGTGGGACTGCCTTGTGCCGCCCCGGCCTGGCTCCTGCTCCAGCCCCGTTTGGGAGAGCAGGGGGCATAGGGAGTGGTCAGCCCCCTGGTCCCTGCCCCGCCCCCATCCACCCCTCTCCCCAGCGTGGGGCCCACTGGCCTCTTTTGCTGCTGCTGCCCCCTGTGGTGGAAATGGTCATTACAGTCAGGAGGGGTGACCAGAGATGGCCCCGCCTGATAACAATGGTGAGCACCCTGGGCACACACCCTGCAGCTCCCTGGATTGTCCTTTGGCTGGAAGATCAGGGGAAGTGACCCGCCCCCAAGGGGTGAGGCAGCACCGGGAATCCAGCCCCTGGGCTGCAGCCAGTTCCCATTTCCACACTCTAGGTCCGGCTGCCAAAACCAGGTGCAGCAGCTGGTTTCTGCCCGCCTGCCTCCCTTAGAGAACAGCTCTCTTCAAGGAGGTGCCGTCCGGACTTTCCCATGGCAGTCGCTCCTCTTCATCTCCTTACCCTTAAGTTTTTTAAAAAATACGCTTGTATGAACTGAGACACCGCATCCACAGCCCCCCCCACACACACCCAAGCTTGACTATGGTAAAATGTGGAGAAGGGGGTCGGGTGATCTTGGGCGTCTGACTTCCCTCCCCAGGGGACTGCAAACCAGGCATCAACAAAGCCTGGGACTTAATTCTCCCCACCCCTCAGGTCCTAATGACGTAGGGTCGGTAGAGTTGATAAGACCTTTTAAAAAATGCAAAGGACAAAAAAAAAAAAAAAGTCCATTTCTTTTTCCGAGGGGAGCAGGTATAAGGCAAGAAAAGGAAGGAAGTGGGTTCCATGCGTATGTCTGTTTTCATTAGAACCCAAGGCAGCTAGGTAGGGGGTTGATTGGTCAGACTAGATGGTGGAGCGTTCTAGAAGCCAGGCTTTCACAACAGTTTGAATCTTAAAGGTGAATCTTTACTAAAGAGAGGACAGTGGTCACTCCCAATGAAATGAACGTCTTTACCACTGCACCTCCTCGCAGAGCCTCTTCTGGTAGCCCAAATTATGTTTCCTAGTTGGGATTCCTAGGTTATTTGGGTTTGTTTTCACTGACAGAGCTTTCTTTACAGGTTTTGTGTGTGTTGGCACAGATCCCATGCCCGTCTTGGCTAATGGTCATGGGCCCACTGCCTGGTACTGCTCTGTCCCCGTGGGCTGGGGGCCCCTGTCGGGCCCTGAGCTGGGACCAGCTGTCCCCTGCTGGGAGGGGCACTGCTGTGCTCATCTTTGCAAGGGATTATTTTCCACTTGATTCTCTTTCCCTTGGGGTAGAGACTCGGGGGCTCCATGAAGCCTTGGCCCAAGAAAGGTGCTTCCGTATTAGGTCTACTGAACGTTGTTTATTTTATCAAGTCTGGGGATTCTCGGCACAGTGAGGGTCTCTGGGTTCACAGCAGTTCCAGAGACTGTTGGAAGTGATTAGACAGAAATAGAAATAAACACACGGCGAGCATAACAACTTGGTTTTCCTTGACAAATTCCAAGTTAAATGCTTTCAAAAATATATTTCTGTAATTATAAAGTAAGGCTTACTAAGTGTAGAAAACAAAATACATAGAAATAAAAACCATCCAACACAACCACCATAAAGAGATAACAATTATGGTGAATTTTCTACTTTTTGCCTCAGAATTCTTGATGTATGTGTAAGACTGAGATTACACTACATAATAGTTTTGTAGCTTTTCCCACCATTGCCATATCTTGAGCATCTCCTCATGTCTTTAAATTCTTCTGGAAAAAAATCTAATTTTCAATGTTTTAAAAATCTTTTATTCTGGAAAATTGTAAACATTTCATAGAATAGTATGAACTCCAGGTACCAATCACTGGTTTTCAACAATTGGCAAATCATAATCACTGGAATCTTGTTGCATCTCAGCTCCCACCTATTAACCACCTGGATTATTTGGAAGCAGTTATAGGCATCATAGTTTTTTTTGTGGTAAATATTTCAGTATAACTATTTAAAAATCAAATGCATTTTTAAAAAACATAGCCAAAATACCATTTATTGCACCTCAAAGATTTTAAAGTTAGCAAATACTGGGGTGTGTGGGTGGCTTATCCAGTTAAGCATCCAACTCTTGATTTCTGTTCAGGGTCGTGAGATCGAGCCCCTCGTTGAGCTTGATGCTCAGCATGGAGTCTGCTTAAGATACTTTCCCTCTCTCTTTGCCCTTCCTCCCACTCATACTCTCTCTTAAAAAAATAAAAATAAAGTTAGCAAATACTTAATATCAATTAAATATACAGTTGGTGTTCAAGTTTCCCCCATTTTTTCATGATTTTTTAAAAGAGTTTAAATCAGGATCCAAATTAGTGATTGGTTGATACATCTCTTATATCTCTTAAGTCTCTTTTGATCTATAGGTTCTACGTCCTTCTCTTTCAGTTTTCCTTGCGATGTATTTATTGAAGAAACTGGTCGTTTGTCCTGCAGAGTTTCCCACAGTCTGGATTTTGATGATTGCATTCCTGCGGTGTCATTTAATATGTTCCTCTGCCTCTATTTCCTGTAAATTGGTGGGTAGATTTAGAGGCTTGATGAGATTCAGGGTTGGTTTTGGGGGGAAGAATACTTACCAAGCAGTGGTGTGTGCTTGCACCAGGAAGCACACAGTGGAATGTGTCTCTTTTGTGATGTCAACAGACATTGATGGTCCTTGCCCAGATCCGTTATTTTATTAGGGATTTGTAAAATGGTGATAGTCTAATTCTGCTCTTCTTCTTTATTTGTTAGCTGGAATACTTCTGTAAAGATCAACTGTTTGGGTTAACCTGTGGTAGAATACACTTAAGAAGAGCAGAATATATGTTTTTTTCCCCAGTTATTTACCAGTTTTCAAAATAATGAGTTTCCTCCTTAGCATCCTGCAAGGTGACCGCTGAGTTCTCTTTCTCAGTACCTTTATGACATGCATTTAAACATCTTTGGTATATTTTAATCCCTTGAACTTATTTTTATTGATGTTTAAGGGGTCCTGTCTTTGGCTAATGGGAACCTCTTCAAGGTGAGCCATGAGTCCTTTTGACAGGACCTTAGTTGTTTCTGCATTTCCTTTGCTTTGACAATGACAAGATGGTCCAGATTCAGCTTGTATATTTCTTTAAGTAGGAAGTTTATAGAGACTATAATCTGGACACTGTGGGTAACCCACTGGTACTGGGTTAGTCATTTTTGTCTTTGGCCTTTTCAGTGGAAAGAACTAGAAGATGTTTATTTGTTCTTAAGATAAAATGCTTCCTCAGATCATGCCGCTATTTTCAATTCAAAGTTAGACCTGCTGGGTTTTCATTTAACATGGTCTTTTTCATACTGAAAATCCTGCCTCTCAACAACACACCAAATTCACTTGCTTTATCCTATGATACAGGTACAGCAGTCTTAGAATAAAATTGTCACACTATCTTCAATAATAGGATTACTATACAGAGTTTAATTTGGGGGGGTATTTCTTTTGTTCTGTAAGGAAAACCTTTTGGGAGAGAGGGGCATGATAATCCATATTTGAGGGAGAATTTTCTCCACTTTTTGGCCATTAGGGTTAACTTCAAATTTTTGCTATTACAGAGAATGCTGTGATAAACATCCTTGCCTTTTCTTTTATTTCTGATAATTTCTTTAGGCCAGACTTTGGGGAGTGAAAGGAGACAGTCAGAGGTAGTGGACATTTCTAAGCCCCACACACAGAGTACAGTGCCTTTCTCAGAACCAGCTGTGCCTGGAAGGACCTGCATCCCTGTATCCTGGTCAACATATTCCATAATGAATGGTTCAGTGTTACCAAATAGGCCCAAGAGAGGGTGCCTCATGGTTTTATCTCTGCAGTTTTTAAAATTATTATTACCAGCCATATGTTTATTAGATGGTCTTAGTTCTATTTAGAATTGTTTTTGCGGTGAGGACGCAGGGAATTTTAGGGTTTTTCTTACTGATTTGCAAGATATTTTTAATATCTTTTTTTAAAAGATTTTATTTATTTATTTGACAGAGAGAGAGAGAGTACAAGCAGGGGGAGCAGCAGAGGGAGAGGGAGAAACAGACACCCCGCTGAGCAGGGAGCCTGATGCGGGACTTGATCCCAGGACCCCGGGATCATGACCTGAGCCAAAAGCAGACACCCAACCAACTGAGCTGCCCAGGTGCCTCGATATTTTTAATATCTTAAGGACAGTAATCCTTTGTTATGTTTGTTGCAAATGTTTTTCTCACTTTGTCACTTGCCTTTTGATATTCATGGGGTTTTTTAATGTATATCACTTGAAATTTTTTAATGCATCAATTTTGTTGATCTCTTTGTATCATTGCTATTATGCTGAGAAAGTCCCACCGAGGGGGGCCTGGGTGGCTGTCGGTTGAGCATCTGACTCTTGATTCAGCTCAGGTCATGATCTCAGGGTTGTGAGAGGGAGGGTCCGGCCCCCCCCCCCACGTTTGGGCTCCGCGCTCTGCCGGGAGTCTGCTTGAAGATTCTCTCCCTCTGCCCCTCCCCACCACTTGTGTGTGCAGCACGCACGTGCTCTCTCTCTCTCAAATAAATAAATCTTAAAAAAAAAAGAAATTCCCACCTGATATCAGTTAAATATTCACCTCTCTTTCCTTCTTTCTGGTTTATATAAGGCTTAATTTATTTTTTCACCTTTATTGTTCATTCTCTTATTACAAAAGGAATACGTGTTTGCTGCAGAATTATGAAAGCTGAGGGAAAACATAGAGGCATCCTTTATGTTTATACTTAACTTTTTAAAATCTGTAATTTATTATGGTACACGGAGCGAGGAGAAGATCCAACTTGAAGGTCTTCCAAATAACTAGTTATGCCAACACAATCTGCTTTTCTCCTATATCATACACAAAACAGTTTGGTTACATGAGCACCTTTTTAAAAAAAAATCTGTACCAATGCCAATTTGTTCTAATTCGTGTGGTTATGTAATAATAGTCCTGTCACAACTCGAGTCACTTTCTGGTTACATTTCCTTTGCAAAAATGCCGTCGCTGTTCTTGTCTGTTTATTGTCTGAATACCCAGGAGAATTGTTTTGTCAAGTGAAACCCGTGATCTGTTGATTGGAATGGCTTGAAATGGAGTTGGGAGTTTCTCCGATGGGAGCGTGTGCTGAGCCGAGGCGAATTACACAGGAGGAGTGACGTGTTAGGGTCTGTGTTTCCCATGTGGAGCGGGGGCGACGGGGCGGGGTGTGGATTGCAGCTGTACAGGAGAAGGATGCGGACCCCCAGTGGGATCTGGCTAGACCAGCACAGAGGCAGCTTGCTGAAGGCACCGTAAAGAGACAGTTGATGTCACACTTGCATAGGAGAGTGGAGCAGAAGGGAATATCCATCATCATCATCATCTTTGCCTTCATCTTCATCATGGCAAGTTGGTTGGTTGAAAAGATGGACTGGCCACCCCTAAGTATATGGGTCTTAAGAATCCTAGTATCGGGGCGCCTGGGTGGCTCAGTCGTTAAGCGTCTGCCTTCGGCTCAGGTCATGATCCCGGGGTCCTGGGATCGAGCCCCGCATCGGGCTCCCTGCTCAGCTGGGAGTCTGCTTCTCCCTCTCCCTCTCCCCCTGCTTGTGTTCCCTCTTTCGCTGTGTCTCTCTCTGTCTAATAAATTAATTAAAAAAAAAATTAAAAAAAAAAAAGAATCCTAGTATCTCTGGGGCAGCTTGGCTGGCTCAGTCCATAGAGCATGTGACTCTTAATCTCAGGCTGGTGAGTTCAAGCCCCATGTTGGGCATGGAGCTTACTTTAAAAAAAAAAAAAGGAATTTCAAGTACCATTTCTTTAAAAAAAAAAAAGAGAGAGAATCCGGGGTGCCTTGGTGGCTCAGTTGATTGAGCATCCAACTCTTGATTTCGGCTCAGGTCATGATCCCAGGCTCCTGGGATCGAGCCCCACATCGGGCTCCCTGCTCAGTGGGGAGCCTGCTTCTCCCTCTGCTTCTACCCCTTCCCCCACTTGTGCTCTCTCTCTCAAATAAATAAAATATTTTTTAAAAAATCACAGACCTGTACCTCTGAAACAAATAATACATTATATGTTAAAAAAAAAAGAAGATAATAGGAAGGGAAAAATGAGGGGGGGGGAATCGGAGGGGGAGACGAACCATGAGAGACTATGGACTCTGAGAAACAAACTGAGGGTTCTAGAGAGGAGGGGGGTGGGGGGATGGGTTAGCCTGGTGATGGGTATTAAAGAGGGCACGTTCTGCATGGAGCACTGGGTGTTATATGCAAACAATGAATCATGGAACACTACATCAAAAACAAATGATGTAATGTATGGTGACTAACATAATAAAATAAAATTTTTAAAAAATTAAAAATTAAAAAAAGAAATTACTTTTAGATCATGCCCAGGAAGCTGCTCTCATCACTTCTGCTCATGTGCCTTTGGCCATAAACTAGATTTATCGCCACACCTAACTGCAAAGGAGCCTGGGAAATGTAGTGTGGATGCCCTTCTAAAATGTTTCTTAATATAGAAGAAGGGGAAAATGAACACCGGGGACCACTAGCAGTCGGAGCCACGCTTGATATATGAAATTGACACTTCCCACGTACTACCAGATGGCCACATCCTGGGCCTGCTTGAGACCCATTTTGGCGGCGGGGTGGTGGGAATGGGAGGGCTCAGAATCTGAATCTTGTGCCTTATTTCCCTTTAGACCCATGAGAGTGTGCAGTCACCACACCCAGATAAGCCTTGCTCGTTCTCTGGGGCTTGCTCAGGGAGGCTGCCTTTCTTGGTGAGTGGATCTTAATGTGAGGCGATGAGGTAGAACCTGGACCCAGGTATCTTTATATTTGCTGGGATGAGGCAGACACTCTTGGGAGACGTCAAACCTTGATCTTTTTTGTTACCAAACAAACAGTGCCAGGCATACAGTAGTAGGTGCCCGCAAATGTTGAGTGATGACCAGTAGGCTGATTCTAGTGCAAGGATTGTTTGGACACAGTCAACAGCGTTCATTTCACATCACCAGCTAAACAGCAAGGGATGGGCTCCCGTGCCAGCGCTTTTGTCTCAGGATGTGGAAGAGGATGCTTTATGTATAAATCTTCTTAGCAACTTATTAAGACCAGACAACAAAAGCCTCCCTGTTTCTCAGGCCCCTTCTCTAATTAGGAAAAATCATAAGTAAAAGGATGGGGTGGGGTGGGGGAGGTGCGCCATCTTTTGAGTTTGAAAGCTGTGTTTAGGCCGGGACAGTTGTGCCTTTAATTATCCTGTCTGAGTTGACTTTAATGAGCATTATTTTTAATGCCTTCATTTCAAGGAGGAAAAAAAAAAAAAAAGTGCTTTTAGCATCCAAGCATGTAAAACAGTGTTATTCACTGAGCTTGAAAGACAGAGTCATTGCTATTGGGTCTGTAGCAATTCTGAGCCAGAAACCTCGCAGGAGAGCGTTGGCCAGAAGACCCACATCCAGTCGCTTATCAGGGAACCACTGGATTCGGGCTGTCCTGGGTGGGGCCCCTCTTCCCATGACCATCACTCAGTGGTAGCCACTTGGGAAAACAGTGCTGGACACGGGCAGGCAGCTTCAGTGTCCTGAGAGCTGGACATTTCCCCATCTAGGTAATTTTTTTAAAGATTTTATTTATTTATTTGTCAGAGAGAGAGAGTGAACAGAAGCAGGGGGAGCAAAGGAGGGAGAGGGAGAAGCAGGCTCCCCACTGAGCAGGGAGCCCGACGCAGGACTCGATCCCAGGACCCTGGGATCATGACCTGAGCCAAAGGCAGACACTTAACCGACTGAGCCACCCCTGCGTCCCCCATCTAGGTTATTCTTGACATGCTATGCAAACTGTCCTCACTCCAGGTTAAGCCATCACTATCAGCTCATTCCCAACAGGCGAACCGACGTTCTCCCTTCTCTGCTTCAGACCCTTCCCATTGTCCCCCCTTCCATCATGTTCTCTGTCTTGCCACCTAACTTCCCTCTTCTATTCCTCTTCCATATATAATTTCTTGGAAGAATAAAAGTAATATAACTATATTCAGGAAACAGAAAAAAGGAAGAAGTAATCATGGGGCACCTGGGTGGCTCAGTCAGTTAAGTGTCTGCCTTCGGCTCAGGTCATGATCTCAGGGTCCTAGAATCGAGCCCTGCATCGGGCTCCTTACTCAGCGGAAAGCCTGCTTCTCTCTCTCCCTCTTCCCGTCCCCCCACTCACACATGAGCATGCCCCATCTTTCTCTCTGTCTCTCTCAAATAAATAAACAAAACCTTTAAAAAAAAAGGGAAGAAATAATCATGTATAATTTTACATCCTAACAGCCATCTGTAATTTTCATACATGTCTTTCTAGTATTTTCAATCATAAGCATAATTATCCTCATAATTCTAATGATAATTGATAAACAGCCTTTTATCTTGGTTTTCTCTCAATGTGTTAATTAGCTTTTCCCTAAAATTTCTTTCTAGTTGCTCGGTAGATGTAATCCTATTTTATTTTACCACTCTCCTCATGTAAGACATTATGGTTGGCTTCTAATTTTTCACCTTTGCAAAGAGCATTACAGCGAAAATTTTTATTTTTATGTACATAACTTTTTCAGTATTTTGAACTATTTCTCCAGGATAGATTCACAAGGTCAAAGGAAATGAAGTCTTTAACATTGCAAAATTGGTGTTCAGAAGTTGCATACTGATTTATCATGCCACAAGTAATGTTTGAAAATGCTACTTTCAGTGTCCTGAGAGCTGGACATTTCCAGTCGGTACCTGTGACAGTAAGGACTATCATGCTCTTTTCTAAATTTTTTCCTGCTTTGAAAAGGTGAAAATAATCCATGGAAAAAAATTGTTTATTCTTATTGGAAAAAGTAATACATACTTGTATAAGACTTAGAGAAGCCAAAAAGAACTTAAATTACTTTAATATTGCCCTTGTACCATAAACACTGGAAATATTTTGGTATGTATCCTATCTGAAGTTTTAAAAGTATGTATATATAATTTACTTTTTTTCTTTCATTCTTTATTTTAATTTTATTATGTTATGTTAATCACCGTACATCATTAGTTTTTGATGTAGTGTTCCATGATTCATTGTTTGCATATAACAGCCAGTGCTCCATGCAGAACATGCCCTCTTTAATACCCATCACCAGGCTAACCCATCCCCCCACACCCCTCCCCTCCAGAACCTTCACTTTGTTTCTCAGAGTCCATAGTCTCTCATGGTTCAGTTCCCTCTCCACTTTCCCCCTCTTCATTTTTCCCTTCCTACTATCTTCTTTTATTTTTTAACATACTATTTGTTTTTTTTAACATATTTTTAACATATTATTTGTTTCAGAGATATATGATTTCACTCATATGTGGAATTTAAGAAAAAAAAAACAGATGAACATAGGGGAAGGAAAAGCAAACCATAAGAGACTTAACTATAGAGAACAAACTGAGGGTTGCTACAGGGGAGGTGGATCAGGGTTGTGCTAAATGGGTGGTGGGTATTAAGAAGGGCACTTGTTGTGATGAGTACTGGCTGTTATATGTAAGTGATGAATCACTAAATTCTACACCTGAAACCAATTTTACCATATATGTTAAGTAAGTAGAATTTAAATAAAAACTTTAAAGAAAAAGAATTTGTTATTTCTCCTTATAAAAAGAGAGATTAAACTAATTAGGCTTCTTTGATATGTCATGTTACATGGGAAGCATTCTTTTTTTTTAATTTTTTATTGTTATGTTAATCACCATACATTACATCATTTGTTTTTGATGTAGTGTTCCATGATTCATTGTTTGTGCATAACACCCAGTGCTCCATGCAGAACGTGCCCTCTTTAATACCCATCACCAGGCTAACCCATCCCCCACCCCCCTCCCCTCTAGAACCCTCTGTTTCTCAGAGTCCATAGTCTCTCATGGTTCATCTCCCCCTCCGATTTCCCCCCTTCCTTTTTCTCTTTATTTGCTTTTTAAAAATGGAATACAAATATTTTTCACGTAACAGTTTTATGCTATGTGAACGTCTTTTTAGGACATAACATATTTTTTTTCATAAAATTCCCCAGTTTTGGAAATTTGGATTCTTTTCAATTTTCTGCTATCTTAAATAATATTGTATTACCACATTTGTAAACTGTGTCTTTGCAATTTTAAGACTCCTGTATGTAAGAACACCCCTTAACCTGCATTGAGTATTTGTTATAATGTTAATTAAGTTATATATTGGGAAATTTTCAGGTAAAAAAAACTACCTTATTACTCTGTTAGTTAGTAGTTTTTAACTTATTTGGGTTCATGTAATTAAAGAAATGAAAGACGTTTTCATATGCTTATCAGACAGTTGTATTCTTCCTTTGTGAATTGTTTGTTCTGTTACTTTTTTCTCTTTTCCATTAGATATCTAAACTCTTTACCGTATTGCAGAATCTTTCTCCATTTTATTCTGGTTTGGTGGTTTTTTGTTTTTTGTTTTGGTTTTTGTGTATATGTATGTGTCTTTTGGGTTTTTTGTTTTGTTTTGTTTTGTTTTGTTTTTATCTTCTCCTTCATGGCACCTGTCTTTGGTGTCATACTTTGGCAAGGTCTGCCACATTCCGAGCATCACACATATTTTCCTTTAGTATTTGCAAGATTTCACTGTCTATACGTAAATCTTTAGACTCCTTATCCTCCATCATGTCACATGGTAAGTGTAGGTTCTAATCTACTTTTCTTCTCTAACTTAGGTAACAAATCGTTCAAAATAGTGATGTCACAGAGATGGCTGGTTGGCTATTTTTGATGCCAACTCTTTCCAAATCAATTTATGAATGTTTTACAATTTCCATCAAAATGGTGATGACAGTTGGATAGGCATCTGCCTTCAGCTCCGGTCATGATCCTCAGGGTCCTGTATGGAGCCCCGTGTGGGGCTCCCTGCTCAGCAGGGAGCCGGCTTCTCCCTCTCCCTCAGCCCCTCCCCCTGCTCGTTCTCTCTCTCTCTCAAGTAAATAGATAAAATCTTTTTAAAAAATCATGATGGGGGCGCCTGGGTGGCTCAGTCGGTTAAGCGGCTGCCTTCGGCTCAGGTCATGATCCCAGAGTCCTGGGATCGAGCCCCACGTCGGGCTGCCTGCTCAGTGGAGAGCCTGCTTCTCCCTCTCCCTCTGCCTGCCTCTCTGCCTACTTGTGCTCTCTCTCTCTCTCTGTCAAATTAAAAAAAAAAAAATCATGATGAACTATTTTGGGAACTTGACCAAATGATTCTAAATTTGATCTAAGAGAATCAACATATAAAAACAGCCAAGAAAATTTTAGAAAGAAAAAATTCAAAGAAGAGGGATGTAGGCTGTCAGATATTAAAATGTATGATAAAGTTATGGTAATGAAAATGAAAACTACATGTTGCAAGGATGAGACAGTCAAATCAATCAAACAATGGAAATTTCTGAAACGGACCCGAGGATATAATGTAATTTAGTACAGCATATCATTGGAGCAAAATATTTCATATCAGCGGAAAAGGGAAGGATGGTTAACATGAATGAGTTTGACTATTAATGTTTTGAGTTTGACTATTAATGTTTTGAGTTATATGAACAAGTTTTGTAACACTGAGCCAACCTTACAATTCTAGAATAAATACTCATGGGACATCGTATATTATTCTTTTAGTCTGTGTCACAATTGGATTTGCTAATGTTTTATTGAAGATGTTAAGGACCTTTCTTCATAAGTGACACTGGTCCTTATAGCTATGAAGTTTGGGTATTAGAATTGAACTTGTGATAATGTGCCCACTTCTCCCTCCCCCAGTTACCTTGCCAGAGTCCAGAATCATTTTCCAAGCATTTCCCAAATCCATTCCTTCTCTCCCTCTCGGCTCTACTTCCCATGGCTGCCCACCTCCGCCGTGGTTTCTGCTCCACCCTTTGTCCTTATAACAGCTAAGGTGATTTGTGTGCTGGTTATTTTTGGTTTTGTTTTTGTTTTTGTTTTTGCATAAAATGTCTGTTTATTAAGTTTTGCAATCAGTAAAAAACAGTGTAAGTTGCTTGATTAGTTGGGGGTATTTTGGTTTGCATTTTTTCTATATTGATGCAAAATACGCATCACGTAAAATGTTACCATTGAAACTGATGTAAAGTGTATGATTTAGTGGCATTAAGTACGTTCTCCATATTGTACAGCCATTACTATTATCTAGTTCCAGAACTTTTTCTTTACCCCAAACAGAAATCCTATGCCTCTTAAGCAGTCACTTCCCATTCTCCACCACCTTCAGCCACCGGCAACTGCTAATCTGCTTTCTGTCCCAGTGCATTTGCCAAATTGGGATATTTCATATAAGTGAAATCATACAATATGTGGCCTTTTGTGTCTGGCTTATTTTATTTAGCATAATGTTTGCAAGGTTCGATTATGTCATAGCATGTACCCAAATTTCATTCCTTTTGTGGCTGAACAATATTCCATTGTATGAATATACCACAGTTTGTTTATCCATTCATCCTCCAGTGGACATTTGGGTTAATTCTACTTTTTGGCTGTTATGAATAGAGCTGCTCTGAGCATTTGTGTATGATTATTTTTTGAATATCTGTTTTCAAATGATGGACCTATTTTCAATGGAGGAATGGAGTTGCTGAATCATATGGTAATTCTATATTTACCTTATTGAGGAACTGCCAAAGTGGCTGAACCATTTTACATTCCCACCAGCATGTGTGAGGGTTCCAATTTATTCTGCATCCTTGCCAACACTTCTAAGAGAACATTGCCAACTTTAGCTCTTAAATTTAGGTCTTTGAACCATTTTGAGTTAATGTTTGTGTATGGTGTGAGTTAAGAGTTTGCATGGGGATATCCAGTTCTCCCACTACCATTTATTGAAGAGACTACTCTTTCTCCATTGAATGGCCTTGGCACCCTTGTTGAAAACCAATTAGCCATAGATATATGGGTTTATTTATGGACTGTCAGTTCTATTCCATTGATCTGTATGACTGTCCTATGACAGTTCCACTTTGCTTGATTATTGTAGCTTTGTAGTAAATTTTGAAATGGGACAGTATGAGTCCTCCAAGTTTGTTATTTATTTTTCAAGACAGTTTTGGCTATCTTGGGTCTTTTGCAGTTCCATATGAATTTTAGGACCATAGCTTCCATCTGTAAAAAAAAAAAAAAAAAAAAAGGTCTTTGGGGTTTTGAGAGGGATTGCATTGAATCTGTAGATCACATTAGGGAGTATTGTCATCTTAACAATATTTAGTTTTCTGCTCCATGAACATGGGATGTCTTTTCATTTGTTTAGGTCTTCTTGATTTCTTTTAATAATATTTTATCATTTTCAGTGTACAAGACCTGCACTTCATTGGCTAAATTTATTCCTAAGTGCCTTATTCTTTTTTTTTTTTTTTTTTAAGTAGGCTCCATACCCAGCATGGAGCCTAACATGGGACTTGAACTCACGGCCCTGAGATCAAGATCAGAGCTGAAATCAAGAGTCAGATGCTTAACTGACTGAGCCACCCAGGCACCCCAGTACCTTATTCTTTTTGGTGCTACTGTAAATAGAATTCTTTTCTTAATTTCCTCTTTGGAGTTTTCATTTCTAGTGTATAGAAATACAACTGATTTTCTGTGTTGATCTTGTATCCTACAACTTTGCTAAATTTATCAGCTCTGTTTTGTGTGTATGTATGCATGTATCTATCAGGATTTTCTATATATAAAATCTATGAATAGAAACAATTTTACTTCTTCTCTTCTAGTTTTGATGTTCTTATTTCTTTTTCTTGCCTAATTATTTTGGTTAGAACTGCCAGTGCTATGTTGAATATAAGTGGCAAAAGCAGGCATCCTTGTCTTGTTCCTGATCTTTGGTGGAAAGCTTTCTAGCTTTCACCATTGAGGATGATGTTAGCTATAGGTTTTTCATAGATGCTGTTTATCCTGTTAAAGAAGTTCCCTTCTATTCTGAGTTTATTAAGTGTTTTATCATGAAAGGGTGTTGGATTTCATCAAATTCTTTTTCCACATCAATTGAGATATCAGTAGGGTTTTTCCCCCTTCATTCTGTTATCTGTATGTTACATTGATTGATTTTATGTATGTTGAACCAACCTTCCATTCCCAGTACAAATCCAAGTTGGTTGTGATCTAGAATCCTTTTAAGGTGCTACTGGATTCAGGTTGCTAGTATTTTATAGAGGACTTTTGCATCTATATTCATAAAGCTTATAGTTTTCTTGTGATGTTTTTGTCTGGCTTTGTTACAGAATAATGCTGATCTCATGGAATGAAGTAAGTGTTCCCGCCTCTTCTATACTTTGGAAGAGTTTGAGAAGATTTGATGTTACATAGTGATCTTTTAAAAGCACAGTTAGATTCTCTCTCTGTAAAATAAATAAATAAATCTTTAAAAAATTAAAAAAAGAAAGGGTGCCTGGGTGGCTCAGTCAGTTGAGCAGCCGACTCTTGATTTTGGCTCAGGTCATGATCTCAGGGTCCTGGGATTGAGTCCCACATCAGGCTCTGTGCTCATTGGCGAGCCTGCTTGAGGATTCTCTCTCCCTCTGCCTGTCCCCCTACTTGTGTGTGTGCACATGCTCTCTCTAAAATAAATAAATAAATAAATAAATAAATAAATAAATAAATAAATAAATTTTTTTTAATTGAAAGCACAATTAGATCACCATGCTCTCAAGTTTAATACCCTGTGCTAATGCCCACTAAACTCTGAATGTGCTTGCTCCTCATTTCCTGCTCTGCTCCAGGCACAACATTTTTCACATTACTTATTCTCAACCAGAAACAAACCTTAAACCCCTTCACTGCACATAGGCTGGGAAGCTCTCCTCTGACCCATGAAGCCCTTTACTGCCCTGGGACCTTTGCACATTCTCTTCCTGCTACCTTCCAGATCTCTTCTTGTTCTATTTTATCCTGCTAAGTGTGACTCATCTTTCTGGAAATGTTGCCTGAATCATCAACCTACATATAGTAGTTTAAGTTTCTTCTGGTTATTCCCTTTCATAGTACTTTGAACTTTCTTTATAGCAGTGATCTTTATTGTAACTAATTATTGCTAGTGCTGGGGTCTTGGGAGGGGTATTGTAACTAATTACTGATGTGATTTTTGGTTTATTCTTGTCTCTCCCATAGACTTTGGGTGCCATGATGGTAGGTGCCATGTCTGTCTTTAAGTTTGCTACCAAAAACTCAGTGCTTGGCCAAGTGTCTTTGACATGGTAGAGACTTGATAAATATCTACCCAAAGTACAAAGGATGACAGTAGCTTAGAAAATAGAACTGGGAAGCTTTCTGTATTTCTTAAGATGTGGAAAAAGTTTAAAGTAATTAAAAATTGTGTGTTCTTTAAATGGTTCAAGCAACATGCTCAAAACACCAATTGAACCCAGGACTAGTCATTCTAGTAATTCTGTTTTTCTTTTCAAAAAAGTTTTTGAGTTGTATGTAATATTCCCCTACAGTGTTTTCTAGTTTCCCATACCTCTAATCTCTGCTGCTAAATATAGTGATTTTGCTCTATTTATTCTTGATTAGGATTTCTAAAAATATATGTGTTTTATATCCCTGCAATTGAAGCTTTTATTTTCTTTTGGATCTAAGCATTTTTAAAAATTTTTATTTTTTGTGAGAGAGAGAGAGTGTATGTATGTGCGAACCAGGGGAGGGGCAGAAGGAGAGAGAGAGTGAGATCCCAAGCAGGCTCCACACCCAGCATGGAGCCGACATGGGGCTCGATCCCACAACCCCAAGATCATGCCCTGAGCCAAAATCAAGAGTCAGATGTTCAACTGACTGAGCCACCCAGGTGTTCCTTGGGTCTAAGCATTAAAAAAAAAAAAAAAAATAGGAGTCTTTAAAAATTTTTTGAATTATTTTTACATTTTTTTTAAAGATTTTATTTATTTTTTTATTTGACAGAGAGAGAGAGAGAGACAACGAGAGAGGGAACACAAGCAGGGGGAGTGGGAGAAGGAGAAGCAGGCTTCCCGCTGAGCAGAGAGCCCGATGCGGGGCTCGATCCCAGGACTCTGGGATCATGACCTGAGCCGAAGGCAGACACATAATGACTGAGCCACCCAGGCGCCCCAAACTATTCTTGCATTTGAACTTTTATTATTTACTTTTAGTTGTATAACCTGATGGTCAGCCTATGTACCTTCTGATTTGACTACAATATATTGTGACTTAAAATATGGTCACCTACAAAAATATATTATGTGAAGAAAGATACAGAGATATAAAGAAAATGTCAATAAATTCCCCAAAATATCAAGGTAGGTCTCTTGTTATTAATTTTAGCTGCTACTCAGTGAGACCTTTTGAGCTTAAGACTCAGGGAAGCCTACTGAGTATTTCTTTCACAGTTATTTTCTTTAGTTCTCTCTTGAAATTTCTACTTTGAGTGTGTGTGGGTGTGTATTAGATTTTTTTCTCCATGTCTCTTATTTTTGAAATGAGGAGCAAGTGAAATGAAATGGTGAGACACTACAGTTTAATGACACAACTAAGACAAATTACTTAAGCTTTTCTGCCTCAATTTCCCCATCTGTAAAATGAGGGTAATACAGCACCTACCTCACATGAAGACTGTTAAATAACAGAAATCCAACTGAGTAAATTTTATTGTATTTATTTATTATTTTTTTAGAGAGAGAGTATGCGTGAGTAGGGGGGAGGGGCAGAGTGAGAGAGAGAGAGAGAATCCCAGACTCCCCGCTGAGCATGGAGCCCAGTGTGGGCTCGATCTCATGACCCTGAGATCATGACCTGAGCTGAAATCAAGAGTCAGATGCTTAACCAACTGAGTCGGCCAGGTGCCCCAAATTTTAAAGATCTAATTGGCTTTCTTGAACAATTCATGAATCGGGCAGCATCCCACCCAGCAAGGAGAGGAGAGCTCCAATGTACAAAATAGAACATTTTTACAGAAGGAGAGTGGGGCAAGAAAGTTTTTAGCAAGAGAAAAGGATTGCTCCAGACAAGGTGGCTTTCCCTCAAGGGGTCTTATCATGCTGATGACCTCCATCTTACTTTTGGGGGATGGAAGGGACCCCCGTGTGGCAGATTCATTGGCACTGGCTGAAAATTTCCTGACTAGCTAGTTACAACTATGTTTCTGGGGGGAAGCTGAAGCTGGAATTAGATTAGGTACTAATGCCATTTGGGGCCTGTGGTTTTCTTTTTCACGGGACTAAAGGAGTTGATGTGTATACAGCACTTAGCCCCATCCCTGGCATATCATACATACTCAGTAAATGTCACCTGTGGTTTGTGTCTGGGAAAGGAGCATTGCTGGGCTGGTGCTGGGGCCCCCAGGCCAGAGCAAGAGCAGCATGGGGGTCTCAGGGAGCAGAGGCTGTGATGAAGCTGGTTCTACAAGTGGAATGCTTCAGCTGCAAGTAACGGAAAACCAGACTCATAGTGCCTTAAACAAATAGAAGTTCATTTTTTTTTCACATGCCAGAACTCTGGAGGTAGACTGTTGTTGGGGTTGACTCAGTTGCTTGACAATGCCATCAGGGTCCCAGGCTCTCTCTATCCCACTGTCTTTAGTGTGTCAGCTCTGGATCTCGTACTTGGATTTCCATGGTCCCAAGATGGCCACTCCACCCCCAGCGATTAGGTCTTCATACCGGAAAAGGAGAAAGAATAGGAGCAAAAAGCTTTCTTCTGGCACGGCTTGGTCCTTCCATTCAGGGAGGTGGCCCTCCCTTTACAAACTCCCTCTTCTGTCTCATCAGCCTGAATCATTACCTGCCCATCCAGGAGAATGAACCAGCCATGATTCAACTCTGGATCACGTGGGTCTGGGCTGGGGACCTACCTTTCATGAAATTGAAGCATCTCCATGTTCTCCCTGACCAAACTTGAGTTCAGTTAGTGGGGAAGAAGATGGAAGGAGACATGTTGTAGAGTAGATATTTGGACACGGTTGGCAGCCTTTTCAGAATGCACCTATGCAGTTAGTATACAAGGATATCATAGACTTTTTCACCTGCCTATTTGTTAATCCTCATTCCAGATATCAGAGATGAGGGGCTTTCTGGCTACACTATGCCCACAATACTCACCACACTGTTGAGAAAAAAAATGTGGGTAATTTGTAATGATTTGTCCTTAGAGCACCTCCAGGACTCACCACTGTCTGGCCTCAGGAGTTGTGTGCCTGATGGGTTTGCTCATCCTGCAATTCACCTAGCCCTCTCCAGCTTGATATCCTCCTTCTTCAGAATCACCTGTGGTCAAAGAGTGTAGACAAATGATGACATGTCTAAGTGTAGTTGTTCTTTTCATTGAGATCCAGTAGGTAAAAACCAGCTACGTCCATGTCCTTGTCCTGAGACTGGGTTGTTTAAGTTGGGTTTACTAGTAAACTTCTTCAGATAAGGTGTAAGAAAGCTCATATAATGCTGGAATCCAGCAAGAGGGGTTTTTTTATAAGTGGTACACGTTCAAGGATGCATAAGCATTTCTCTGAGTCAGTGTTTATGGGCCTCCTGCTGTGTGCCATCACCATGCTGAACTTGGTGTGGGTTCTCAAATGAACTGGAGGCTGCAGTTACAGCAGGAGGAATACTGGATGTAGGGCTGGGAGACCTACATGTGAGTAAGCTAAGCCTCTTAATCTCCAGTCTCTGGTTTTTTTGATGATAAAATGGACATGATAATATCTACCTCCAGGTGCTGTGTGAAAATTAAATAAGGTGGTGTGTGTGAACTTATGTAGTGCCTGGCACTTAGTGGGCATTCAAAACACATGAGATGAATCTGAGTTATTTGAAAAAAAGGCAGTCATACCCTCATAGGGAGATAACATACATTTAAACAGTTTTAATACACAGTAGAAAGTAAAAGATGTCGTGCTTAAAATTTTCTGGCCATGCAAGACTGGTTTAACATGCTAAAATCCATTGATGAAATCCCTCATATTAACAACTAAGTAAGAATAATCACATGATCCTATTAAGAGATGCAGAAACAGTATTTGATAGGTTTCAACATCCATTCACCATAAAAACTCTTAGCAAACTAGAAGGGAACTCTCAGAAATAGAAAGGGACACCTTTCACCTGAAACCAAAGGTAAATTTCAACAGGTATTACTGCATTTGCATGACATTCCAGGATAGGCAAAACTGTAGTGATGGATCAGTGGTCTCCAGGGGTCAGGGGTGGGGGGGATTGTATTACTGATGAGAGTATCTACAAAAACCTGCAGCTAACATCATACCTAATGGTGAAAGATTGAATGCTTCCCAATAATCAAGGAGAGTGTTCCTACTCAATATTGTACTGGTAGTTCTAGCACATGCAATAAAGTAGGAAAAAGAAATTAGTCATTCAAGTTGGAAAGGAAGAAATAAAACTATCTGTATTCATAGATGATATGATTGTCTACATAAAAAAATCCAAAGGAACTATCAAAAAAAAAAAAAAAAAAGCTCTTGGGCCTAATAAATGAGTTCAGCAAGATCACAAGATACAAGATCACCTTAAAAAAAAAAAAAAATCTGTTGTATTTCCATACACTAGCAACAAACAATTGGAAACCAAAATTTAACAAGCAGCCTCATTTACAGTACTCCCTTATAAATGAGATAGTTAGGCATAAATATAATAAAATATGTATAGGATCTGTATGCTGAAAACTACAAAATGTTAGTGAAAGAAATCAAAGAAAAACTAAATAAACAGAGAGACATACTCGGTTCATGAGTTGGAAGACTCAATATGGTTAAGATGTCATCTCTCCCCAAGTTGATTTATCTCCCCATAGATTTAGTGCAATCCCTCTCAAAATCCAACCAGGATCTTTGTAGATGTCAACAAGCTTATTCTAAAATTTATATGGAAAGGCGAAGGAACTAGAATATCAAAAACAATTTTGAAAAAGAGGAACCAAATGGGAGGAGTCATGCTACACAAATCAAGACAGGGTAATATTTGCAAATGGATAGCATACTGATCAGTGGAACAGCAGAGAGAGTCCAGGGATATACCCATGCAAATAGAGTCAACTGATTTTTGACTAAGGTAATTCACTGAAGAAGGACAGCAGTTTCAATAAATGGTGCTATAACAGCTAAACATTCATATGCAAAAAAAAACCCACAAAAACAAAAACAAAAAACATGAACCTCAACCCAAATCTCATACCATCTCCAAATATTAAATCAAAATGGATCAGATATAACTGTAAAACTATAAAACTCTTAGACGAACCTATAGTAGAAAATCTTCATATCAGGCAAAGAGCTTTTAGAGATGACAACCAAAAAGCACAATCTATTTTTAAAAAATTGATAAGGTGGACATAAATGTAAAACTTCTGTTCTGGTGGGGACATCCCAAATAGAATGAGAAGACAAGATGCACACATGGAGAAAATACTTACAAATCATATATCCAACAGAGGACTTATATTGAGAAATACAAAGAATTCTCAAAATTCAACAATGAGAAAGCAACAACCCAATAAAAAATGAGGAAAAGTCACTTCATCAAAGAGGTTACATGGATGGCAAATAAACACATGAAAAGACCCTTAACATTATGAGTCATTAGGAAAATGCAAACTAAAACCATAGTGAGATACCATCATGTACCTATCAAAGTGGCTAAAAAACATACCAACAATGCCAAGTGTGGACGAGAACGTGGAGCCTCTGGAACCCTCCTGTTTGCTGGTGAGAATGCAAAATTGTTCAGCCACTCTGGAAACCGTGGGGCAGTTTCTTACAAAAGTGAACATACTCTTAGCAAATGACCAAGCTATCTCACCCTTGGGTGTTTATCCCAGATAAATGAAAACATATGTTCACCCAAAAAAACTATACATGAATGTTCATAATAGCATTATTCAAAATCACCAAAAGCTGGTGAATGGATAAAGAATTTTGTTGGAATGTTAGTCAGCAGTGAAAAAGGAATGAATTTTTTTTTAAGAGAGAAAGAGCACATGCACGTGAAGGGGAGAGGGGCAGAGGGAGAGGGAGAGAAAGAATCTTAAGTGCTAAATGTGGAGCCTGATTCAGGAATTGATCTCATGACCCTGAGACTATGACCTGAGCTGAAATCAAGAATCAGATGCTTGGGGCACCTGGGTGGCTCAGTCGTTAAGCGTCTGCCTTCGGCTCAGGTCATGATCCCAGGGTCCTGGGATGGAGCCCCGCATCGGGCTCCCTGCTCCACAGGAAGCCTGCTTCTCCCTCTCCCACTCCCCCTGCTTGTGTTCCCTCTCTCGCTGTGTCTCTCTCTGTCAAATAAATAAATAAAATCTTTAAAAAAAAAAAAAAAAAAGAATCGGATGCTTAACCCA
The DNA here is from genome assembly GCF_054177405.1 of Leptonychotes weddellii. NCBI lineage: Eukaryota > Metazoa > Chordata > Mammalia > Carnivora > Phocidae > Leptonychotes > Leptonychotes weddellii. Next base: position 131,574,734 of record NC_138375.1, on the reverse strand, counting down.
CTGAGCCACCCAGGTGCCCCAATAGGAATGAACTATTAATGCACACAACAACTTGGATAAACCTTAAACGTCTTATGGTAAGGGAGAGAAATCAATTGCAAAAGGTTACTTACGTGCTGTGTGATTCCATTTATATCACATTCTGGAAAGGGTAAAACTAGTGATGGTGAACAGATCAGTGGTTATGGGGGTTAGACGTAGGGGGCCAGTCTGACTGCAAGGGGATTGCGTGAAGGACTTTTGGGGATGTTTTGGGGGGAGTTGTCCTTTATCTCATTAAGTGGTGGCAATTATAAGAATCTGCATGTCACACCACTCAAAAAAAAAAAACAAAACAATTTTATTGTGCTTAAGTTTTTACAACTCTTTCCAGAATCTGAACCAAGAGAAGGCAAGTGGCCACAGGGCATTTGGCCCCTGCGTGCCTGCTGCTGAATCACCTTCCAAAGCAGGGGGTTTGGGTGCTGGTTTGGTGGAGCATTCAAGTCTCTCCAGTTTCAGCTCCCTTTAAATGTGGGGTTCGTTTGCTGCCTGGAACTGAAATGGCACATGGTTAAGTGTTTTCACATGGGCACCGCTTCTGTGACTCTAATGGGTTTCAGGGAAACGCCGTAGGTGGGTAGGGGTGTGGACGTGTGGACGAGCTGCCTCCAACAGAGGACTGCAGGCCACACAGGCCCAAGTGAATGCCGTGGCACACACCAGACCCCACTGGGACCACACAATGCACAAGCCTGCTTTGAATCTTTGGAAGGAAACAGAGAAGCCTCCTGGGGTGCTGGAAACATCCGTGGCCCGGAGACAGGGGAAGGCTTGGGGTGATGGTGGGTCTCCCTGACCTGTAAAATAGGAAAAAAGGGGACAGAATAGACCAGAGGTTCTCAGACTGGGCTTTGCCCATGTCTAGGGGATGGGGAGGGGATGGGGAGGTGTGGTAAAGGGCATGTCGGGAGTCAGGCATAGCTTCCTTGTGCCAGGCGACAGCCAAAGCTGTTGTATTCTGATTCTTTTATAGACTCGGCCTCTGCAAGGTGCCTTCGATTTAAAGAGCAGCTTCTGCTGCTTTAAACAAGGCTGAATCACCACGGGACCAGGTGATCTGTAAGGTTCCATAGGGGCCTCCTGATTCCCTGAGTCAGCTAGAAGCTCACCCAATCCGCCCTCCTGCTGTGGACCCTGACCCCAGCTCTCCTAAGGGAGATGCTCAGGCCTATCATTCTGGATTCATGAAGGCTTCACTACAGAAAATTGCTTTTGGGGCGCCTGGGTGGCTCAGTGGGTTAAGCGTCTGCCTTCGGCTCAGGTCATGATCCCGGGATCCTGGGACTGAGCCCCACGTTGGGCTCCCTGCTCAGCGGGGAGCCTGCTTCTCCCTCTCCCCCTGTCTCTCCACCCTGTTGTGCTCTCACTCACTCTCTTTCAAATAAATAAAATCTTTTTTATTTTATTTTATTTTATTTATTTATTTTTTTTAAAGATTTTATTTATTTATTCATGAGAGACAGAGAGAGAGAGAGAGAAGCAGAGGGAGAAGCAGGCTCCCAAGGAGCAGGGAGCCCGATGCGGGACTCAATCCCAGGACTCTGGGATCATGACCTGAGCCGAAGGCAGACACTTAACCGTCTGAGCCACCCAGGCGCCCTTTCAAATAAATAAAATCTTTAAAAATTTAAAGAAAATTGCTTTTGATATGCCTAGGGGTAGAAAGTTTCTCACAAGGAGCTCCAAATGATTTAAGTGACATTTTAAGTCACGTGGAGGGAGGGTCAATCTTTAAAAAAAGTTCCCATCTAAATTTGCAAGCTTGTTTGTATAAACAAGTCAAAGGCAATTTTCTTCCTGGAATTAGCAGCATGGAGGACCTTGCATTATCCTTTTGTGCTTGCAATATGTCTCTTCATCTTTCCTTTTTTTTTTTAAGAATTTATTTATTTATTTGAGAGAGAGAGAGCACAAGCCAGGGAGTGAGAGAGGGAGAAGCAGACTCCCCACTGGGCAGGGAACCCTACACGGGGGGCTTGATCCCAGGACCCTGGGATCATGACCTGAGCCGAAGGCTGATGCTTAACCAACTGAGCCACCCAGGTGCCCCATCTCTTCATCTTTCTTGACCACACTCACCACCACCACCACCACCCCTGGGTTTCCTAACATTTAGAGACCACGTTCAGACTCTTTTAATTTGGGGGATCTTGGCCAAGGATAAGAGGAGAAGCGAGGGCCAGGCTGGAGACACAGGTGAGGCCACTGGACTTGGCATCAACTGGGATGTCCCAGAAGGCCAGGCCACCGGGTATGAGCTCGGGTTGAAAGACAAGGCCCTGGCCAAACAGGGGGAGGTGCAGAGCGGAGAAACTGAGGCACAGACTGACTGATGGGTCCTCAGCCCAGTCATGTTCAGCCTATGGAGTACAGAGTTTCCTTTGGGAAGCCCAAATCCTTCTGTCATGGGTGATTCGGGGCCCCTGTTGGACATCCGATGGGCTTTCTTCCTCACTGCCACCATATTGGGCTGGGTGGGCTCCCATGATCTGGGAAAATGATACAGAGTGCTCTGCCAAAATATGAGAAGGGTTTGTGGTAGAGCCTAATGCTGAGCCTGCCAGCCCTGTGTTTGTTTGTTTCAAAAGCATCTTGAATCCCTATTTCTCTAAATGTCAGGAGTTAAATGGGATCTTCTGTGCCCCATCCATTAAGACTGAGAGGAAGCTTTTAAATTCCCCTGTGCCCCAGTCTCTGTCCTTGTGTCTGGGGTCAGGGCGAGGTTTTATGGGTGATCACTGTGTGCCCCACACTGAGAGGGGCCCCTCCTTTGGGCCAACGGTTCTGCTGTCCCCATCTTAACTTAATAGTTTTTGCACAGGGGGCCCCACATTTTTATTTTGCCCTGGACTCCCACAAATTATATAGCCAGTCTTCTCTGGAGATTTCGATTGAAATTATTGTTGTTATCCCATTATTATTTTTATGTCTCGAAAAGTGTACTTGACATTTGCATTTCATCCTCTAACTCACTATTTATAGCAATCATTTGCACTTCTTGCTGGGGTTTGCTGCCCAGTCTAACCGTAGGAGATTGTTGGCTAACAAACAACTTTTTTAAAAACCATGCGCATATCGTAGGAGAGGTGAAAACATAAGACACACAGGGACCCATAATCAAGTTGCAGCGTGGGGGTAGGGGGGTTCACAGGTGCACAAAACCCATCTTCCATTGAAGATACTGCACTGGGTGACCTCTGGGTACCAAGCTCATGATGACCATGGGGATACAGAGAGAAACACAGTACAACCCCTGCCTCTAGAAACCCCTTGTCTAATGAAGTGTTTTTCAGACTTTTGAAGCCTCAACTCATAGTAAATCATAAGCAACTCAGTACACATACAAATATACATCCATAGAATCGTGAAATGATAGTTTCACAGAACGATGTGCTTCCTACGTACAGGGCATTCTATTTTCTCTTCTGTTTTTATTTCACTTCTTAAAAATGCTGGTTGATTTCACAACCCAGTAGCTTCAGTTTTAAAAGCACCGCTGTGATAGGAGAGGTGGATATGTAAGCAAATAAGGATATTTTGAGAAGTGTAATACTACATAGGGGTGGTGTGGACTTCTCCGATGAAGTGTTATTTGCTCTGAGTCTTGGAGGTTAGGAAGGAGTTGGCCAGATGGAGAAGCTGGCCATGGTTACGAGCCATTCCAGACACAGGGGCCATGTATACACTTGGGAAAGCCTGAGAATTCCATGGAGCTCGAGGATTTGGGGAGAGGGTCCTGGAAAGGTGGATCAGCATATGGTGGAGAACTTTGCCTACCAGGCAAGGAATTTGTTCATTGTCCTGTGCAAGCCACCAGAAGGGTTTTTTTTAAAAACAGTTGACCCTTGAGCAACATGGGTTTGAACTGCGTGAGTCAACGTAGGCACATATTTTTGTCATTAAATACTATACATGTATTTTCTCTTCCTTTTGATTTTCTCAATAACATTTTCTTTTCTCTAGCTTACCTTATTGGAAGAACACAGTAGATAATACACATAACACACATAATACATGTTAATCGATTGTTCATGTGATTGGTAAGACTTCCCATCAACAGTGGGCTATTTGTATTAAGTTTGGGGTGAGTCAAAACTTGTATGTGGACTTTCAACTGCATGGGGGAGGTCAGGGCCCCTAACGCCCGAATTGTTTAAGGGTCAACTGTAATTTATACACCACAAAACTCACCCATTGAGAGTGTACAGTTCCATGACTTTGAGTAAGTCTACACTGTTGTGCACCACTACCACCATCCAGTTTTATTTAGAACCTTTCCATCACCCCAGAAAGTTCCCTGTGCCCATTTCCAGTGAATCCCCACTTCTTTCCCCAACCCCAGGCAACCACTGATCTTTCTGTCTCTCTCGATTTGTCTTTTCTAGGAATTTCATACCAATGCAATCACAGTTTTTGAGTCTGGCTGCTTTTCCTAGGTATCACGTTTCCACGGCCCATCCATGCTGCGGGCAGTAGTATTCCATTGATTGGATATACCGCAGTGTAGCCTATATATATATATATATATATATGTACATATTGGCCCGCTGATGGACATTTGGGTTGTCTCCAGTTTGGTGCTGGATGAATATTGCCTCTAGGAGCATTTGCATCCACGTCTTTGTGTGGACTTATGTTTTCATTTCTCCCAAGGCGATCCAAGGAAGGGACTTGCTGCATCAGATGGTAAATATGTGTTTAGGAATGCCTGGGTGGCTCAGGCAGTTACATGTCTGCCTTCAGCTCAGGTCATGATCCCAGGGTCCTGGGATCAAGTCTCACATTGGGCTCCTTGCTCAGCAGGGAGCCTGCTTCTCCCTCTCCCTGTGCCCCTCCCCCACCACTTGTGCTTTCTTTCTTTCTCTCCCAAATAAATAAATAAAATCTTTAAAAAAAAAATCCCTCCAGTTGCACGGTGGGGGTTACTTCTGAAGGACAGGGAGAGGGAGACGTCACGGACAGGACCACAGAGCGCATCTCAAACTGGCTCCAAGTCACACTGTAAGTGGTAGAGAGAGAGAAGACAGGAGTCATCCAGGAACAAGATTTGCCTCTGGACTGAGACAGCGGTGCTGAAGCCTCTGGCCTGTCTCGGGTTCCTATCAAGTGAGGCCAGCTCACCAGTCCTGTGCCCCCAGGGTCATTCCCAGATCCGTTGAGCGACGTGGTTGGCAGCCCTAGCCTCACATACGAATCACCCAAGAAACTTTAAGAGCACCTGCCGGCCGGTCCTGGTGTCATTGCTCTGGGGGACACACAGCCCGGACGTGGAGAGACTCCAAGCTCCTGGGGGACTCCAGTATGCACCTGGAGAACCTCCACTCCAGGGCACGGCCACCCACCCGGCTGCACGCTGCAAACCCCTGGGGAGTTTGACAAGCTACGGACGCCTGCATCCCACCCAGAGCTTTGGGCATAATTGGTAAAGGATGAGGCCTGACCACCAGAACTTTAAAAAAAAAATCTCCCCAGGTGATCATTACGTGCGGCCAAGTTGGAGACCCCCCTACAGCTCATTTGGACCGAAGAGTTCATTCCAAGCACCGACGTCCAGCACCAGCATTTCCAAGACCGAGAAATCGTTTTCTTTTCCCTTTCGAGAAGGTGCACGCAGATCATTTTTCTGAAGCATTTTATACTACATGCTGTTAAAAAACAAAACCAGATTCCAGGGCACATGTTCTATAAATCCATCTGGCTTACATAAAATATTTATAAATACGGATACAGAAGGAATTTAAAGCTGTTGGTGGGTAAGGAACGGGTGTGTTAGCTGTACGTGGCTGGCCCTGTGGTCCACACAGCACACGTGTGCTGAAACACAGAGCAGACGCACGACAAACTCGGTATCTGTGGGTAAAACAGTTTATTTCACTAGGACCCCATTGGAAAGCTCACCGCTGCATGCTTTTCTGGCCCGAATAGTTTCCGACGGTAAATTAAACAAACAGAAGGATGGCTCGCACCTTTCTGTTTCTCCAGGTGTTTGGCATTTGTGCATTCCTGCCTGTCTTTTAACTCTTCCAGCAGGAACCTGGGGAGGAGGCCAGAGCCAGCTTTTTTTTTTTTTTTAACTTGGACTGTTTCAGCAAGCGTATTAAATTCTCCAGGTGCTGTTTGCATTCTTCAGACAGAATGCCTTACTCCTTTGGTGTGGACCAGAGCAGAGTCTCAGGGTGGAGACAGGTGCCATGGAGGAGCCCTGCCTGCTTGCCTTTGGCCCTGGTCCTCCTTCAGGGGATTATCACACTTGGGCTGAGATTTGTCGAGGCCTGACCAGCAGCCTCGGGTCAACTTCAGGTTTATTCACTGTGGCCGTCAGGGGCCTCTGAGCCCATAGTGGGCACTTAGACCAGACATGAGGAGCCTAGGCACTTGGCTGAGGTCCATCCCACCCCTTGCTGGGCTTGGGGCCCTGGGTCTGGACTACCAGTGTCCCCCAGGTCTGGGATGGCTTCTTGACTGATGAACCTGGGAGGCAGTTGATACTGGCACTGATGGAGACATAGGGCTGGCCTCAGAGGGGCCAGACGAGGGATGGGGGAGCATGGGGCCATGACAGAGGGAATCCAGGTAGACAGCGAGCACCCACAGGGCCTGGTCCCTCAGAACTCAGATCAGGACCCAGGGCCATAGCTTCAGCGACTGGATTCAGACCTGGGTGGACACCCAGGACAGGTCATGCCAGGCAGGTGGCAGCTGGGGCCCAGCTACAGTCCCACCAGGGACACTGAGGCAGAGGCCCAGAGTCCCACACATTTATTCATGCACCAGGAACAATTCGTCATGAGGCTCATTCTGGGCCCCAGGATGCCATAGAAGTGGGCCGGCTCCTGGTGCCTACCTGCTCAGTTCCTCACCTGCAAACCCTGCCTGGGCCTGTTTCATCCCAGGTAGAGCATAAAGAGCCAGAAGGTGATTATGGTCAGATACCACCAGGAATGCGATGAAAGAGCAAGATTATACTCCACAGAGGTGGACAGCAGGGGCATAAGAAGATTGTACTTGGAGACAGATGTCCTGGATTCAAGTGCCTAGTCTACCACTTCCAACACTGTGATCTTGAGGAGGGAGACAGATGGGAAACAGGAGTCTCAAGGACCTGGGGCCCTAAACGTGTTCTGCCAACTGTGCAGTCCACCCACCACTCTGCAACTTTGACAGGCCTAAGGAACCTCTGACCCTCGGTCTCTTCCTTTGCAAAATAAGGGTCTCACCCCTCAAGGACTGAATGAGTTGAACGACCGTTCTACACAGATAAGCCCCCGATAAATGTTAGCTGTTGGTTCTGTGCCCTAGGCGGGCAGGCAGGCTGAGGAGCGAACACAGTTCATCTTTGGGTCCCACCTCTCGGCTCAGAAGGGGTGGCTTGGTTGGGTCACCAGATGCTGCATGGTGACACCATGCTTGTCCACCATTCTGGTGCCTTTGGTCTCAGGCAGCCCTGGGGAGTCCTTGATGGAGGTACATTTTGGGAAAAGCAAACAGGGTGCTTCTCGATGGTTTTCACCAGAGATGGTGTTCTGTGCATTCTCTGACACGCAGCATCACCACCCACCCTGCCCTCCTTCCCTTCCCACCTCAGGCCCCTCCGCTGGGGCCCTTCCAACCCTCCCATCCCCCTCTGCCCACACCCTGTGCCCTCTCGCTGTCCTTCCCACAACCTCGGCTCTGGACACTGGTAGCCTCCTCCTTGGCCTCCCGGCCTCCCTGTCTGTCTCTCCACGCAGCCAACACAGCTAAACACCAGGCAGCTGAGCTTGGAGCTCTGAAGCCTCTCCCTCCGAGCTTAGCTGCCTCAACCCGGCCTCCGATGCTGTCCTAACGCGTATGTTTGTCGGTCACTCATCACGCACTCTCCCTCTTCATTCACGCTGACCTCTGCCGGAAGGCCCTGCCCTGAGCCCAGAGCATCCTTCGAGGCTCTGATGAAATGGCAGAGGCTCTGAGAAGCCAGCCCTGGATGCCCAGGCCAAATGGAACAGGCTCTCTGTGTCCTCTCGTAATGCCTGGCCCATGAGGGGGCTGTTTCTTTCTTGTATTTATTTATGTATGTATGTATTTATTTATTTATTTATTTATTTATTTATTTATTTATTTGAGAGAGAATGAGAGAGAGAGCACGAGGGTGCTGTTTCTAATGGCCTGCACTACGGCCGCCTCCCCCGCTGTTCCGTGAACATATCCTGGGCAAGCGTCATATCCTATTATTAACAAAAACACCGGTAAAAGAATGGCAGTCAGCATATTCCGTGCTAATTAGGTGGCAAGCATTGTACTAGGGCGATTCTTGTACACAGGCTGGTTCATTCCTCAGCGGCAGGGCCAGGAAATCGCAGGGGCTGGGGATGGGGTGGGGGTGGGAAGACCTTCCCCGGGGCCACCCCCAAAACACACCATCTAAGTGAAAACAGTGCCCTGGCATGCAACTGTGGCTCTCCCCTCACTGCCCTGAAACTGGATCGCCTCCCCCCACCTCTGCCCCACTACACTTTTCAGAATCAGAAATTCGAGCAGCCAAGGGAAGCCTAGGAGATGGGTCCTACGATTATCCAGTTTCACAGATGGGGAAGCGGAGTCTGAGAGAGCTCAGTACCCGCCCACCGGGTCACCTGGCAAAGTGGGACTGGGACCCCATGCATCAGCCTCTGTGAGCCCACAGCCAGAATTCGGGGGGCCTCCCCACCTTTCAGTGTACTCAGCTCTGCCGGGTTGAGGGTTGAACTTGGAACTCCTGCACCACCTACATACCATTGAGGGTCACTGCAGACCCCAGTGGAGGCCACCCAGTCTCCCAGGCTCCGAGTCTGCAAATGACAAAGTCAAAGTGAACTCTAGCCAGGGAGGGAGTTCAGCTCAGAGTTCTTGCCCTCGCCCGCTCACCCCTTTCCACTTCATCTGATTAAAAGGGAGGAGAAAAAATACAATACATGCCACCCCAGGGGTCCCGGGCTCCAGGATCTGGTTCCAGAAACAGAAAAGTTACTTTATTAGCTGTCACAGAAATTTCACTATGACCCCGAAGTAATTTCCCCAGAGAGAGGCAAATCTCCAGGAGCCAGGAATAGACGAAAAGGTTATTGCTTACCCTACTGGGCAAGCAGCGTCTGTATCCGGTGCTCTCTCGGAGTTGAGTGAGCTGCTCTGGATTGGTGCCTACCCCCCTCCCTCGACAGCAGAGGCTCCTGGGAAAGGCAGGGTCCAGCGGCTACTGGTGGCCGGGGTCAGTGTTGGGGTGCCCTGCATGAGCCGCACTGGGCGCCAGGACAGACAGGACCTTTCAGAAAGGGCCAGAAAGTCTGAGATCAAACTTGGGTTTGAATTCCACACCTCTGTTAAGTTCCAACTCGGTGGACCTGAGAAAGTTGTACCCTCTCCCTGCCCACCCCCCAGCACCCTCAGCTGTAGAATGGACATAGGGGCAAAGCCCCTGGCCTCCAGAGGGGCACCAGTGGTGCTGGATCCTTCCCTCCCTCGGCGGCGTCATGACCAGAGGCCCCTGCCCCAAACTGCCCTTGTGAGGTACAAAGTGAGGTCTCCAGTCTGGGGTCCCAGGGAGTTGATGCCCCAGGAAAGACTTGCTCTGGGCGGAGGCTCAGCCTGAGCCACTTGCGCTGAACCCTGTCTCTGGGCCCAGCAGCCTCTGCTAGCCTCACCCTGCCTCACCATTTTACAGATGAGGACCAAGGTTCAGTGATGGGAGAGTCCCCACCGGTCACACATCTGCCACAGGGCAGAACCCAACGTTCAAGTCCCGGTCCGGGCATTTAGCTCAACTCCCCTGCGGTGTGGGGGGGCCATCCTGGTGGGACTGCGTGTGGTCTGTCCTGAAGAGGGGGACTCAGGGGCCAGGAAGTGTGTGACGAGGAGGCAAAAGAGCCCCTTGAGAAAGAGTACGGCCTGCTACTTTGTGGCCTTGGGCAAGAGTGCATGACCCTGCGCCACTACTTAAACTCTACCAGCCTTGATTTCCCCATCTGTAAAGCAGGGAGGATGATAGCACCTGCCTTCTGGGGGTGGATGGGAGGCTGTATCTGCCCGCTGGGCTGCAATGACGGAAAACCACAGACTGCATGCTTGATGTATGCATGAGCTCAGTTCTAGAAGCTAGACGTCCCGAGGTGAAGTTGTGGGTGGGTTTGGTTTCTTCTCTTCTTGGCTCTCAGATGGCTGTGTTCTCCCTGTGATTTCACATGGGCTCCCCTCTGTGCTTGTCTGTGTCCCGAACTTGTCTTATGAGGACAGCAGCCGATGGATGAGGGCCCACCCTAATGACCTCATTTTAATTTTGTTACCTCTTGAAAGGGCTGGTCTGCAAATACTGCCACATTCTGAGGCCCTGGGGGTGAGACTTCAATATATGAATTTGGGGGGGACACAGTTGAGCCCACACAGAGGGTTAAATGAGGGGAGAGTGTGCTGTAATGAAAAATAAATATTTGGTCTTTGTCCCCAGGTCCTGGCACACAGCTCCTTAAGGTCTCAGAATCTCGAGTAGTAAGAGTCTTGTATGCAGGGTGCCTGGGTGGCTCAGTCTGCCTTCGGCTCAGGTCATGATCCCAGGGTCCTGGGATAGAGCCTTGCATCGGACTCCCTGCTTGGTGGAGACCCTGCTTCTCCCTCTCCCTCTGCTGCTCCCCCTGCTTATGCACACGCCCTCTCTCTCAAAAAAAAAAAAGAATCTTGTATGCTAATGAGATGGTTGGTGTCTGGGGGCCCCCAGAGAGCTGCAGGTGGGGGCTGGTTGCCAGAAAGACCAATCCATGATAACAGGGTTGGAACTTACAGTTCGCTTTCTTAGCCACCATCCCCCCACCCCACCCAACCCTCTCCAGGGTGGGAAGAGGGCTAACCCTTGAGTGTCATCACCAATGGCCAATGATTTCATCAGTCACACCTACTAATAGAACCTCCATAAATCCCCAGAGGATGAGGTTTGAAGTTTGGAGAACTTCAAGGTTGATGAGTAGAAGGAACAAGGTTCAGAGACGGGAGCATCCCCTTCCATGCCAGGAAGTTGGCACACTCCCAACTCCCTGGGGACAGAAGCTCCTGCTCTTGGGACCTTTTGGTCCTCACCCTCTGTGCCCCTCCATCTGGCTGTTCATCTGTATCCTTTCTAATAAACCAGTAAGCATAGGAAAAGTGACTTCCTGTGTTCTGTGAGCTGTTCTAGCAGATTATGAGACCCGAGGAAGGATTCATGGGAACCCCCAATGATAGCCAGTTGGTCAGAAGTTCAGGTGGCCTGATACTTGCAGCTTGTGGGACTGAGCCTTGATACCTGTGGGGTTTGTGCTAACTCACGGGTGGTGAGCGTCTGGATTGAATCAAACTGTAGGACCCCTAGTTGATGAGGGAGAATTGGAGAAGCGAGTTTGGAAATGACACCACATGTTGGGTGTCAGGAGGGAAAAGGACCTCTCAGAGAGTGAAAAGCTCAGGGCACCTGAGCTTTGATGGTCTCAGCAGCTCAGGTCCAGGGGCGTGGGGTGGGGAGCGGTGAGGGTCTTTCGGATTTGAGTTGACAGTTGGCTGGTGGGTGAGAGGACCTGTGGGGGGCGCTAGTGACCAATACAAGAAGGCTAAGGGCCCCAAACAGGGCAGCTAGAACAGCTGAAATGGGGGTCTATGCCCAGGACTGCGCTGACAGAGCAGGAGAGAAGGAGGGTGGACAGCCGGGAGGCGCTCGGGCCTCAGTTGTGCAAGTGGGTTGTGGGCCCCAGAGGTTCCTCACTTGCCTTCATCCTTCTTCCTTCCCCCTCTGCCCAGCATCTTCTTCCTCCTTCCTGGCACGACTCTCTTTAGTGGGCGGGTGACTTCAGGCCTCCCTGGGTGCAAATCCACAAACCCAGCTCTGGGCGTTTGCAACCATGAGTAAATGATCCTGCCTTTGCGCCCTCAGCCTCTTTCCTGTTGCGCTCTGATCACTGGGGACTGACCCCTGCAGGCTGTGTGCCCCTGCTCTGGGGTCTCCTGCCTTCCCCACTGGTTTCAGCCAATGGGATCGCAGGAGGGAATTAGAGGGTGGGAGGGAGAAGCCAGGGTATTTCTCCCCGCCCCTCTGGCCAGGAGCCACATGGCCTGTGGTCGGTCCAGCTTCTGTTGGTGACTCAGTCCCTGGCCTCTTCTCATTTGTCGCCCCAGCTTAAGGGGGTGGGAGTAGCTTCCTACTGTTGCTAAACTTTGGGTTATTTTAAACGTCCTCGGGTTGGCTGCTCGACTCGCCCAACACCTGTGTAACTAACCCCCTGCATTAAATTCCCTCTGTTGTAAATACTTGTGTTCCTTCCTCTTGTCTTAGTTCAACCCTGTCTACGTGAATACACGTAAAGACTTTTTTTTCTGAAGCCTTCACAGTAAAAGGACAGGGTTCTAGAAGTTACTTTGATAGGCTCTGCAGTGATTAATTGCAGCCAAAGTCCTACAACGCTTAAGGACGTACCACTGTTTTATCCAAGACCTCAAAAGCATGTTGCAAATGTCCTCTTCTCTTCCAGCAGGAGTTTTCAGCTGCTTACCCTTCTAATCAGAATTGGCATTCATGGCTCTCATTTCTCACAGATTTCTGAATGATTTCCGTTCTCTGCCTGCAGAAAGTTTTGGTGAAAGATGTTTCTCCCCAGGCCACAGTGAGCCTCCTTAGCTGAAGTAACCACAGACACCTTTGATAGAATCCTTCGCAACGTGAGCGTTTTCGTGGTTGGCAATTATCACAACCTCAGTGGCTTAAAACGACCGGTGTTTACTCTCTGAAAATGCTAGAGGCCAGAAGTCCAAAATGAGTTTCATGGGGGTTAAAATGAGGGCGTCAGAAGGGCTGGTTCCTTCCGAGGCTCTGGGGGGAGAATGCATTCCTGGCGTCTCCTGGCTTCTGGTGGACTCCAGCATCCCTCGGCTTGTGGCCACGTCACTCCAGTCTCTGCTCCATAGTCATATTGCCTTCTCCTCTCCCTCTGTCTCCCTCTCATAAGGACACTCGTGGTCACTTTTAGGGATAATCCAGACAGTCTTCCATCTCAAGAGCATTAACTTAATCACATTTGCAAAGTCCCTTTTATCCATTTTGGGTAACACTCACAAATTCCAGGCATTAGGACAGGGACATCTCTGGGAGCCACTATTCAACCCTATCCAACCACAGTGTCTTCCAGAACTTCATCATGGCGGCTGTATTCCAGAACTTCCTTTGTGTGAGTAAGCTTCTGCCCCTCTCCCCCAAGAATGAGCTTTCCAAAAACCATCTCCAACCAGGACATACCCCATGTGTATGAGCTTCGCAGACCCAAGTCCGGCCTCCACCCTGCAAGCGCCCACTGGCCTTCTGGGCAGCTTTCCCACAGGTCCTCCATCACCCACACCTTTGGCTCTCCCGCTTGTCTTCCATAAACTGAGCATGCGCTTTCTGTGCCCTTGCTCATGCTCGACCTGCTGCCCGTGTTCCTGTCTCTCTCCTCTGCCTGGAGCACTCTGCTCATCCTTCAAGGCCCATCCCCACGTTACTTCCTCCCACATCTCCCTGCTCTATGCTCCCGTCTCTGGGTCTGCTGCTAACACACCCATCACAGTGGACTTACCCCGCCTGACTCCCCGGGTAGGGACCTGTTCCCTCACCTCTAACCCCGTCATACCTGGCAACTCCTCGTGAGCACGAGCATGAGTGAAGAGTCACAACCTGGGTCTCAGGGCCCTGGAGGCAGCCGACACTCAGGGAACGCGACTTGTGTGGAGTCATGCACACAGATGATCTTGTTCTCATTTCATTGGAAGACCTTATTTCCCAAGATGCCATTTAAAAGAACCACGGAATTCTGTTGGTCTCCTTTCTCCACATCCTGCCTGGAGATCAGAAGTAAGCCGCTGTGTCCCCTGCACACTCACACTGGTGTGTGCTCACCCGCACGCACCTTTCCCGCAGAGGTGGACAAGCCAAGCAGGTGACAGTCCTTAGGAATAGATAAAGGTCACCTTTAAAAAACATCTCCCATTTTGTCCTTTCCAAGGGACCCTGAGCCCTGGGGATGGGATTGCCACTCACACGCTTGGAAAAATCGGAATCCAGTTCTGGAATTCTTGGCAACGGTGGCGGAATTCCAGTGGATAGAGGCCCTGGGTGTGGGGGCCCTGGTGAGGTCACCTGTGGGTCGTTATTAACTGCGTGCAGAGATGAAATCCCTCATGGGGAAGGAATCCCATCCCTGTGTTCACAGAAGGTCCCCCTGACATTAGTGTGGAAACAAGCCAGGGGAGACAGCTGGGGTGCTTTGCATTGTCCCGGCAAGAGACCAGGTGGCCCCACCAGGAAGACGGGGGTCAGACTGGAACTCTGGGGTGTCCCCAGCATGGATGCCCCATGGGCCTAGATTACCGTGAGCCTCAGATCAAGGGAGTGGAGCAACTTTCTCCAGAGGAAAGGAGAGGAGAGGTACTTTACTTTTGGGGTGTCAAAGGGGGAGCTTGAATCGTGGTGGCAGGAAGGCTGAGCTTGAGACCCCGGCTCTGCCCTTTGTCGCACCCCCCTGGGTGTAGAACGGGGACGCCACCCAACACCCAAGGCTGCATCTGAGGCCAGGGGCTGCAGGGCTGGTAGCCTCAGCTTCTGCAGCCCCCATCAGGCAGCCAAGGGGTTAAAAGTCCAGATGCCGGTCCCAGTTCAGGAACAGAATGAGGCCTTGAAATAAATCGCCACAGGCCAAGAGAGTGCCAATGTCCTGAGAGAGCAGGAGACATCCTGTCCCCAGCCCAGCCCCAGCTCACAAGCTGGGCGCTGACATAATGAGGTCAGGAGAACGGCGGCTGTCTCGGTCCCGGGGCTGGAAAGGCCTGGGTGCTGAGCAGAGGCGCCATCAGCACCAGAACATTCCTTCGGTCCTCTTCACAAATACTGCCGAGGAACAGAACAGGGCCGAGGCCCCGGAGGCCGTCCCTGGCTCCCTGTCCCTGCCAGGGTGGCGGGGGGTCACGGGCCCCACACAGAGCTTGGCATGTGTGCGTCCCCCACTGGCCTCCAGGGCCAAGGCACTGAGGCCCCAGCACATAAACACAAAGCCACTTGTCCCTCCCGAGAGAATTCGTGGTTTCTGTGTAGAAACTACTGAAGTTTATGTTCAACTTTTATATCATGACTCCATGTAATTAGGTTTAATTGCCTGAAGTTTCGGAAAAATAATGAGAAACTTGTAGGGTTATGGAGCCCATCTCGTCCCGGCCCCGCAGTGTTCCCTGGGTGGAGGTTTTTAACAAGAAAAAGTCTCTTGAATGATTTTTGGGCCAGGATAGCTTCTCCTTATTCTCAAGCCCTTCAGTTTGAAAAGCAAAAGAGCTGGGGCTCAGTCGGTTAAGCATCCGCATCTTGGTTTCGGCTCAGGTCAGGATCTCAGGGTCGTGCAGCCTCGGGCTCCGTGCTCAGTGGGGAGTCTGCTTGAGATTCCCTCCTCTCCTTCTGCTCCTGTCCCCCTCACATGCTTGCGTGTGCTCTCTCTCTCTCAAATAAATAAAATCTTAAAAAATAAATTAAAAAGCAGAAGAGCTGGCCCACGGGTCCCTCTGGTTCCAGAAAGGGAGGCCAGCCTCGGCTACCTTCTCGCCTGGATGGAAGTCAGCCTGGGAAGCCAGAGGCCGCTGTCCCAGCACAGGGGGCTCAGTCTCCTCCGAGGACTTGTGATCCTCCCCTTACCCCTCTGCTACCTGAGATCTGAGGCAACTGAGGATACAGACATACTTGTCAGGGGTCAGAATGCCTGCTTCACTGCTGAAAAGGCTGGGCTGGAGGGAAGGGCGCGGCCCCAGGCCCAGCAGACTTCCCGACACTCCTTCCCTGAGTCCACACTGTGGGGTCCCGGAGGGTGACACGCAGACACCCACTCAGCCAGCCGTTGGTGGCTCCTATCCATGCCTCCTCAAGGGCCCGGGACAGCGAAGACACTTGTGGCCACCCAGTGGGAGGACAGAGGCCACGGTGGACAAACCCTGCCCCGACTGCTGACCACAGGCATCGTTCCCATTGCTGCACGGAGGGTCCAGTGAGGCGGGTAGGAGATGGCAGAGAGTTTCTTCCCAAAACTTGTGGTGAGGGCCAAGGTGGATAAGTGGGCAGGGGGAGAGAAGCGTCTCCCTGCATGGCCCTGGGACATGGTTAATGCCCAGGGCACTTGTTTAATTGGTTATAATGGACATAGAGTATTATATTAGTTTCAGGTGTATGACATAACAATTTGATATTTGTCCACAGATGACTCTGGAACAATGAGGATTTGAACTGCTCAGGTCCACTTAAGTGTGGAATTTTTTCAGTACATATACATACAGCACTATAAATGTGTTTTCTCATCCTTGATTTTCTTAACATTTTCTTTTCCCTAGCTTACTTTATTGTAAGAATACAGTCTATCACACCTAAAACATACAAAATCCGTGTTAATAATAATGAGGTGATTGGTAAGGCTTCTGGCCAACAGTAGGCTATGGGGGAGTCAAAAGTTATTTGTGGATTTTCAACTTCCCAAAGGGTCCGTGTCCCCAACCCCGGTGTTCAAGGGCCAACTGTGTGTTGCAAATAATCAACACAGTAAGTCTGGTTAATATCCATCACTACATGGGGCGCCTGGTGGCTCAATTGGTTAAGCGTCAGACTCTTGATTTTGGCTCAGGTTGTGATCTCAGGGTCTTGAGATCGAGCCCTGCATCGGGCTCCACGCTCAGCAGGGAGTCTGCTGGAGATTCTCTCACTCCCTCTCCTTCTGCCCCTCCCCCCGCTCTCTCACATGCTTTCTCTTTAAATAAATAAATAAATAAATAAATAAATAAATAAATAAATAAAATCTTTTTTAAAATGCCGGCTTGTGGGGGGAGGGCTTGGCACCTGGGTGGCTCAGTTGTTAAGCGTCTGCCTTCGGCTCAGGTCATGATCCCAGGGTCCTGGGATCGAGCCCCACGTCGGGCTCTGCGCTCTGCAGTTGGAAGTCCAACTCTCGGTGCTGGTCCCTCAACCCGGTGGCCCCTTATCCACTGGCACCCTCACTTCTACTTCCTGACTCTGGCCCCAGTTCCAGGGCAAACTCCAGAGGAAATAGGGTCCGAGGTGGCATGCAGGAAGAGCCTGGGACGAACTCACTGTATGATTGCTGATAGCATGGAGTAGGAGCTTTGAGACGTTCACCTCCCAGCACGCATGCAAGGATGACTGTTCCAATGTGAGTGCGGTGTTGTCTGTGGGGTCTGTCCCCACTTTCCCTAGTGGGAGCAATATTTAGTTCATTTTGACCCATCCGACTCCTGCCACGGGTTCACAGGTGAACGTGCCCTCCACCTTAGAGCCCTGGCAACCACTGATCTTTGACTGTCTCCCAAGTGTTGCCTTGTCCAGAATGTCCTATAGTTGGAATCACGTAGCATGTAGCCTTTTCAGATCGGTTCCTTTTACTTAGTGATAATGCATTTTGGTTTCCTCCATATCTTTGTATGGCTTTGATAGCTCATTTCTTTTTAGTGCTGACCAGTAATATTCCATTGTCTGGATGGACCACAGTGTAGGAATCCATTCACCTGCCGAGGGCTGCTCTCAGGTTCTGGCAGTTATGGATAAAGCTGCTCTAATTTGCCGTGTGCAGCTTTTTGTGGGGACAGAAGTTTTCAGCTCCTTTGTGTAAATACCAAGGAGTGTAATTGCTGGATCGTATAGTACAAGTATGTTTAGTTTTGTAAGAAACTGACAAACGGCCTCCCACAGTGACTGTCTCATTTTTCACATTCAACACCAATGAATGAGTCCCTGTTGCTCTGTATCTCTGACAGCATTTGGTGGTGTCAGTCGTCTGGATTTTGGCCATTCTGATAGGTGTGTAGTGGTATCTCAATGTTGTGATTTGGGGTGCCTGAGTGGCTCAGTCGTTAAGCGTCTGCCTTCGGCTCAGGTCATGATCCCAGGGTCCTGGGATGGAGCCCCACATCAGGCTCCCTGCTCAGCGGGAAGCCTTCTTCTCCCTCTCCCACTCCCCCTGCTTGTGTTCCCTCTCTCACTGTGACTCTCTCTGTCAAATAAAAAAAAAAAAATGTTGTGATTTGCACCTCCCTGATGACATATGATGTAGAGCACCTTTTTATGTGCTTTTTTTGCCATCTGTATATCTTCTTAGTGATGTACCTGTTAAGATTGTTTTCTTCTTGTTGTCTTTGTATATTTTGGCTAACGGTCCTTCTGCCCCTTTCTACCCCACCATGCCTCCCGAGGAGGAGGTGAGGGCCAGGACCCCTCTTTGGTCCCCTAGACCAAGAGGGGTGCCCCAGGTCACTTACTGAACCCCCATTTTGTGCCATCGTTACACCCATGATCTCCCTGAATCCTCAAGGTGGCCTGGGCAAGTCTGCACTCTATGGACGGTGTCTGGAACTCAGAGGATAACTAACCTGCCAGGGTGGGCCTGAGCCATAACCGTGACCATTCAGGTTTAGAGGGATTGTTATTTAAGAGTGTGGACCTTTTGTTCTGACCCAGGGGACACTGAGTGACTACAACCACTCAGATGTCTCAGATCCAAGAGCTGTTGGTAGACCCTCTCTTTGTTCAGCTCCAGAGAAGAGCATTCAATGTTCTCTCTCCCACTGATGTGTACATTTTACTGCCTCTTCGAAGGCAATGGTGAGACAGAGCACATGACCGGGATCCAGATCAAAGGGTTTTCCCCTGAAGTCTCGCTGTTCTGTCTGCTTCCCGTGGAACAGCGCTCACCCCAGGGTCCTGGGCGAGCCGGCCAGATTTTAGGTTCACACAACGTTCCATGCCCAATGCAATGAAACTGCTTTCACAAGCATTTTTATGGCCTTTGTCCCGGAGAGGATTGGAGAGGTGCTTTGGCATCTAACACAGGGGAAAATCACCATGAGTGCATGAGTGGATGCATGATGTATGAACAAATATATGCCTGTCTGCAAGCAAGGCTGCTTGATCTAGTTCCTGCCCGCCCCCCTGGGGCAGGGAGTGAGCTTGAACTTCATCCAACTCCTCCTTTGTTCCTTCCTCAAGGAATAAGGCCTTGGATTCCGATGTTTAATTGTGCACTGTTCAGATAATCATTCAACGGCCAAGTGTTAGCATCCTCATCTGTAAAATGGGCTTTTTCCCTCCTCTTAGCCCTCAGCCCTCCTGGATTACCTGCTAGGTCAGGAGCGTGAGGACCAAAGCTACGTCATACCCCCACTCAGCCGCTGCAGCTCATAGACATCTCTGCCCAGAGCAGACGGAGCATGCTGACATTAGCGAGCATGACCCTGGGACGCAGCGCCCAGTCCGCACCCTGCAGCAGCCTTCCCGGAGCCTCAGTTTGCCCACAGTCCAACGAGGACAGTAAATGTACCTCCAGGACTAGTGCTAGAGCAAGGATCAAAGGAGGAGCAGGAACATGCCGGAGCTTTGTATACGTGTTCAAGGTTGTATGTATATATAATCATGATTTAATCATAGATGCTACAGGTGCTATTTCATGCGATTATGATGACCTCTTCAGGTAAGTGCTTTTCTTGTCATTGCTCCCAACTATATTGCTGAAGGACAAGGGACAAGCAGGATGTAGAAATGCAGAATGGCTGTGCTCCCAGCCTCCTCGGTAGCCATCGGGGGACGGTGGCCAGCCGAGCTTGTCACGGGTGGGGGGAGCTCACAGTGCCCCCCGCCGGGATCTGTGACCCTGTACCTCCTGAGTGGGCTACATCTGGGCACAGCCTCTGTCTGAGTCGTCCATGTGGCCGCTGCCTGCTAGCCCTTCTGTCCCTCAGTCCCCAGAGCTGCCTGTCTTCTCTGATTTGGTTTTTGCTCTGAGTTGCTCAAGAACTTTGTCGCCTTTTCAGCAGAAGTGCTGAAGTAGCTTTGGGGCAGATGCAGCTGCCTGAGGGAAGTGTCAGGATTCCAGAGGAGATGTGGGGGTGGGGGGTGCCTTCGTAAGATTCCCCCAAGACAGCAGTTTCCCAGCAGGTGCGGAGCTGGGGACTGCTCCCCCACCACCGCCGTGGAGTGCAAGGGGCTCACGTGTTACTTAAGTACTGTGCGTTTCTAAATCACACTGGAGATGTGGGTACTGGAAGCAGCTAGTATACATACAGTCTTAGGACTGGGGAGCATGGAGGGTCTGAGATCAAGCCCAAGGTCTCACCTTGGAAAGGGGCAAGAACGCGGTCAACCCAGTGAGGGGCTGTCAGTACCAGAACGGGGCCCCTGGTGGCCCCCACCCCGTCTATGTGCTCCCCCCCTCTGCCTCACACTTGCCTTCCTGCCTGTCCTGCTATGCCACGAGTCTCAGATTTTGCTAACAAACGAAAGCAGGGAGGGTCCCCGTGCAAATGTGTTTGATGTGCGAGAGGAGGGGTTGCCTTGTGTGGAGACTCATCCCTCACCAAATTCGGCTCCCAGCGCAGGTGTAACTATCCCCCATTTTACGGGTGCAGAAAACAAAGCTCAGAGAGGCTGAGTGACCTGAGCAAGGTCGCACAGATGGTAAGGGCAGAGTCGGCTTGGAAATCCAAGCCCTTCGAGGAGAGTCCGAGGCCCATTCAGTTATACCTCGGCCGACTGTCCACCATGTCTGTTCTTCTCCTATAGAAAAACATTTTTCTTATTAAAGGCGCTCATGGGGTCAACCTACATCTCCAAAAGTGAGATCGTGACTGTCGTAATTGATCATGTGCTTCAAAGATGGTTTGGGGTTACACTGTGGGAATTTTCAACAAGGACAGCATCGTTTTTTTGCCAGCCCCATCTCTTTACGAAGAGAAAACCGAAACAAGAACGGATAGTTTTAAAGGCTCCCAGTAAACAAAGAACATCAGTTGTCCTCTCCTGGGCTGGGGTTCCCTGACCCCTCTAGCGGGAAGGGGGCGTTCTGTTTTTATTTCTGCTTTCATGGGAGTTTTCCTTGGGAATGGAACTCTGGTTCAAGTTCTACACATAAAATGAAAACAACAAAGGCCCCCGTGAGGTCAGGCCTTCCCCCCCGGGTGGGTGTGATGACCACCCAAAGCACAAGCCTTGAGAGCTCAGTGTTTCCCATTGTTTGGGACATTCTTTGCACTTTTCAAGTCCCAAAGCCCACATTCCCCCTGTGTGGGAGCCAAAAGGGAAGTAACATCTCACAACAGGGAGGAAGGAATTAGGACTGTAGGAGGTCCTCTGCTGCTTTTGGAATCTGCAGGACGGCTGGCAAAAGTGCCCCCCTCATCCCCATTTTATAGAATAGCAAACTGAGGGACACAACATGATTTCCATCAGGTCAGACGGCTGGTAAGTGATAGGCTGGGGCATAAACTCAGCCTGCTGGCAACAGAAGGCTTGGGTCAGCCTGCCCTAAAGCTGCAAGCAGAGTGGGGAGAAAAAGCTGAAACCCTCCAACACTGGGGATCGGGCCTGCGAGTAGGGGGACAGCAGAGCAGCAGAGGTGGGGGCCGAGTCTGGACCCTGCCACCTGGATTCAAGTCTAGCACTGCCACTTAAAGCCCTGTGACCCTGGGCTCTTGCTCATCACCCAGTGCTTTCCTTCTTCATCTACAGAAGGGGAAAATAATAATAGTAATACCTACCTTGTATGGTTGGGCAAATGGAAAGAGGTAATTCAGGTGAAGAGCCCCTAGCCCCAGCGCCTGGCCCAGAACAGATTTTTAGTAAATGGTTAGTGTCCTTATCAATGACGTCAGCCCTGGCATCGAAGGGCTAGAAGCTTGCCTGTTCTCCCCTGGTCCCGGGGCAGCGACCCATGGTGCGGGCCTGGCCAACTGGACACACAGGCTATGCCACTCTCCTTCAAAACTGGTGCCCAGGCCTTTGATGGAAGGGAGCAGGGGACAGGCAGTGTGGGGGCGACTGCGTTGGCTTCATTCATTCTACAAGGGTTTTCTTGAGCATCTCCTGTGGGTCAGACCTCATTCCAAGCACTAAGGAGTGAAGAGGGCAGGCAGGTTCCTGCTCTCCCAGGGCAAACATTAAATCTGTCATTGCCTGATCTAGTCTTGGCACGACTCCTGGATCTCTGCAATTCCGCTCAAACTGAAACCACGTTGTTTACTCCCCCTGACCAAGGATTTAGAGTGAGGCTACCTCTGGATGCAGACAAGCAGAGGATGAGATGCAGACCTGAGGCTCAGGCAAGAGGGTTCAGCTAACCTGATAATAATGATCATGAAATTAGTAGTAGTGATAATAGCCAACCCTTAATGAGTGCATAAAAATCTCCTTACTTTATGGGTACTAGCCCATTCAATCATCACAACACCAAGACACAGAGAGGTTAAGTAACTTACCCAAGGTCACACAGCTACTGAGTGGAAGAGCTAGGGTTTGAACCCAGTGAGTACAAGGTGTCAGACTTTCCAGACGCTGAGTCCTCCATGTAGGACTAACATCCTATAGCCCTACCAGCTGGCCACCTCAGGCTGCCTCCTGAGGGCTGATCCCAGGATTAGGGGGAGGCCTTGACAGAGGAGCCAGGACTGAAACGTGAAGCTGAACAAATACCAGGCCCTGAATAAATGTTTGTTAATTGAACTTGAAGGGGAAAAATGCAATTTTCTTTGGGCCCAAGTCAGATGTTGTTGGTGTAGCCCAGGTTCAGCATGTCCTCGTTTCTGCGGGGAGTTTGTGATCGTTATCCTAATGGTAGAGACAGGCCCCATCTGTTCTGCTAATGAACCCAGTCTCCTTGGCCTGGATGAAAGGGAGGGTGCAACGAGAGGCCAGGGGCATAGCTACCTATAAAAACCATCTAATCAGATATCGGTATTCCTGGGCATTCTTTCAAATGTCCCTTTATCATCAAGGGTTGGATTTCCCTCGGATACAGACCCCATGGTTTTCTGCTGTAGAATGATATCTCGCTGGGGGCATGTGGGATGGACTGGATTTTCTCCCAGACAATCTGGAATGTTGCATGCCTGATTCCCTGCCTCGAGCAGGGACCAGAAGCACAGTTTTGCTACCAGAGAGAGGTCAGATTCTTTACCTGTAGAAACACTGGCAGTGACTTAATGGCACACACAGTAAGGAAGGCGGGCTTCCCAGACATTAATGTGAATGCAGCAGTCAGCAGGGTTAAACCTCCACAGTTAGAAGTTCCCATGTGTGTGTGACTGGGGGTGATTTCTATGTATGCATGTACGTGCATCAGCCTGCATCCTTATGTCCTCCAGGTACGTGTGTACATGTGTGTTCGGGTGTGTGTATGCATGCATGTCTTGGGCATGTGCGTTCCCGTACGCATGTGTTTGCGCGTGTATGTGTAGGTCTGGAAGAGCCCTCCATCCGGGAGGAGTGGTTCTGCCTTGTCCCGAATTCTAGTAAGCACCAGCCTCATTTTCAGATCAAACGAAGTTGATTCAGTATTAGGAATGTTTTTGTTGAGTCGTGACTCATTCGACAAGTATGTTTGTCAACAGGCCCTGGGCTGATGCTTAACCACATGACATCCCTTACTTCTGAAAACTCCCGCTCTGTTGGGGAAGACTTATACCTCCAGGAGGGACAGGAGGTGAATGGGAGGAGGCCAGACCTCAGGTCGTGGGTCAGGTTGTGATGGGCCCAGATGTCGGCCACCTCCTCTTGCGGGATGCTCTGCCTGCCTATGCTCCCCATCTCAGGAATCAGCCTGTCCAGAAACCGGGGCCATCCGCAACAACTCCCACTCCAGATCCCATTAATCACCTACTCAGCTGTGTGACTTTGGACACCTTATTTAATTTCTCTGAACCTCAGTTTTCTCATCTGTAAAATGGGAATGATATTATTACCAGTTGGGAAGATTGAGTGAGAGCTTGAAAAATGGTGAATTCTACTCTCTACATACATGTGGAACCCACCTGTCTCTCTCTAACTCCACTACATTAGCCTGGTCCCAGGCAACAGCTCTTCCTAGGCCCTCTCCCCTTCATACACATTCCAGCCAGAGGACCCTCCAGCCAGCACTGCCACCCTAGGGGTCTTCCCTGAGGCAGAGATCTGACCCAGGCAGAAAGGGGAGGGTAGGTGCTGATCCCTGGCAGTCAGCCAGTGACGGGAGCAACGTGCGTGACTGAGCCCGTCAGGTCCAGCGACTCAGCACCCTGGGGGCTTCCTGAGTGAAGCGGGCTGGCCTCCAGAGCCCTGTATCTTTGTCCATCTCTTAGAATATAAGCCTCTCAAGGACAAGGATGCTCACTGTCTTCTCTGTATCCAGTGTCTGGCGAGGAGTAGGTGCTCTCAGGTGTATTCAGTGAGTGAATGAGTGAATGGGAAGGTCTGGACTGAGGGAGAATGGCATCAGGGCAACTGATGTTGGATTGGATTTCAGGATTTCATGACCTGGCAAACTGCCTTTGAACCTCTGTCCCTGGTCCATGGCTGAGGGATCCTGGCATGCCCTGGTTTGCCTGCCGCGCCTCCACCCATCAAGTTGGATTCAAGGCCCAGCCCTCACATCTCCCCAAGGAAGGTCCCTCTGGCCCCCTCCCAACCCTGAGATCACCTTCCCACCCTAGCTCCCTCTGGCCCCGCCCAGTCCTGACAGCCCCTCCCACTCTGGCCCCGCCCAGCCCTGATCTCTCTCCCCCCACACCGGAAGCTCTCTGGCCCCACCCAGCCCTGACAGCTCCTCCCCTGGAAGCTCCCTCTGGCCCCACCCAGCCGTGGCATCACCTCCCCACCCCAGCTCTCTCTGGCCCCACCCAGTCCTGACAGCTCCTCCCACTCTGGCCCCGCCCAGCCCTGACACCTCCTCCCCCGGAAGCTCCCTCTGGCCTCACCCAACCCTGACCTCTCCGCTCCAGCTCTCTGGCCCTGCCCAGCCCTGACAGCTCTACCCCCGGAAGTTCCTTCTGGCCCCACCCAGCCCTGACAGCTCCATTCCCCCCCACTCCAGTCCCCTCTGGTCCCGCCCGCTCCCCCTCTGTCCTCAGTATCCCCCTCTGCAGCAGCCTGGCTCTCACCTCTTGAGGTCCTGTGCTGGAGGAGCTCACGGTCTGGTCGTTCACCTCTCTGTCTCCACTGGGCTGTGGGGGAGAGCGGTGGCTTCCATCCTCAGCATCCCTGTGCCTGGCAGGAGTTCTGCCACAGCTGTGGCATTGAAGTGTCCTTGTCCTGTCCACCTCAGTGACTGCCCACATGGTCCCCTTATCCTTTGTGGAGGCAGAGAGGATCTCAGAACAGAATTTCCCTCCTGTTTTCATTCCCGAGACCCTCCTAGCAGCAGCAGACCCTCGTAGACGTAAGCACGCCTCATGCAAGCCCTGAATCCATTTTTACCTGCGAGGAATGTCTGACTAGTAACTCTAGGCTTTTCCATAAATCGAATAAGATGTAACTTTGACAGAGCACAGTAATCCTTACAGCAGCAGTCCTCAAAGAGCAGAGTCCACAGATCATTGCGGTTTTGATTTGCAGTTCCTCATGATTAATGATGTTAAGCATCTTTTCATGGACTTATTGGCCATTTGTATGTCTTCTTTGGAGAAATGTCAATTCAAGTCCTTTGCTCATTTTGAATTGGGTTGTCTTTCTGTTGTTGGTTTGTAAGAGTTCTTTTTATGTTGGATGTATATTCTAGACATATTCTGAATACCAGACCATTCTCAGATGTGTGGTTTGAAAATGTTTTCTTGGGGCACATGGCTCGCTCAGTCCCTAAAGCATGCAACTCTTGATCTCAGGGTCCTGATTTTAACCCCCATGTTGGGCATGGAGCTTACTTTAAAAATTGGCAGTTTACTTTCTTGATAATATCCTTTAATGCAGAAAAGTTTTTAATTTTGAGGAAGCCCAATTTATCTATTTTTTTCTTTTCTTCTTTTTTTTTTTTTGCTTTTTGTGTCATATCCAAGAATCCATTGCCAAATCCAATCTCATGAAGATTTAGCCCTATATTTTCCTTGAGAGTTTTATAGTTTTAGCTCTTATATGTAGGTCATGGATCTATTTTGAGTTAGTTTTTGTCTGTGGTGTGAGGTAAGGGTCCAACTTCATTCTTTTGCATGTGGATATCTAGTTCTCCCACCACCATTTGTTAAAGAGACTATTCTTTTCCATGGCATCCTTGTTAAGATTTAAATTAGGGGTGCCTAGGTGGCTCAGTCAGTTAAGCTTCTGACTCTTGATTTCAGCTTAGGTTATGATCTGAAGGTTATGAGATCAAGCCCCACATCAGGCTCCACTTTCAGCATGGAGTCTGCTTGAGATTCTCTCTCTCCTTCCCCCTACTTGCGTGCTCTCACATTTTCTCTCTCTTTTAAATAAATAAAATATTTATTTAAAAAAATAATTAAATTAGCCATAGGTGTATGGGCCTTTTTCTGACTCTCAATTCTATTCCACTGGTCTATATGTTTATTCTTATGCCAGAACCACAGTGTTTCGATTACTGTAACTTTGTAGTAAGTTTTGAAATTGGGAAGTATGAGTCCTCCAATTTTGTTCTTCTTTTTCAATATTGTTTTGGCAATTGGCCTCTTGTGATTCTGTATGAATTTGATGATTGGCTGAGCCATTTCCTTCAAAAGAAAAAAAAAAGCCATTGGAATTTTGATAGGGATTGCATTGAATCTGTAGACTGCTTTGGGAAGTATTATTATCTTAACAATATTAAGTCTCCCTACCTATAAACATGAGATGCGAAGTATATTTTTTCATATATTTATTTTCATCTTTATGTATGTATCAATTATCTATTCATATCCTTTCCCTGTTTTCTAATGAGGTGTTTATGTTTTCATACTGCTTCATTTAAGTGTTTTAAATACAGAAACAGATTTTTCATCATAGATACTGTAAATATTTTTCCCAATTTGATGTTAGTCACATGACCCTATGTAGGATAATTTTTGATATGTACAAGATTGTTGTTTTTTAAATATAGTCAAAGGTATCAGTCTTTTATGAGTTCTGTGTTTTATATCCTGCTAGAAAGCTCTGTCCAATCTAACATTGTAAATAAATTCACTGAGGTTTTATCCTGGTAATCTTATTTATTTTTATATTGACATCATTGATAATTTTGGAATTTGTTTTTGATATTATAAGTGAAGTAGCCATCCACTTTTGTGGTTTTTCATATGGTTAGCCAATTGTCAAGAATAATCCATCTTTTAGCATTGCAGGAAATGCCATCTTGATGACACTCTGGATTTATGCCATCCTGAATACTGTATACTTTGTCATTGTCTTGTTGATTTCTTTTCCACCACCGAACTGGCTGGTTTTAATTTTTTTGTTGTTGTTTTTTATTTAAAATAATTATAGGGTCTGGGCACCCGGGTGGCTCAGTCAGTTAAACATCCGACTCTTGATTTCGGCTTTGGTCATGATCTCAGGGTCATGAGATTGAGCCGGTGTCGGCCTCCACCCCGGGCGTGGAACCTGCTTAAGATTTTCTCTACTTCCTCCCCACCCTCCCCTCTCAAAAAAATTAAAATAAATAAATAAAATAATTATAGGGTCACAGAAAGCTACAAACATGGTACAGAGAAGTCCATGTACTCTTCACCCAATTTCCCCCAATAGTCACACCTTAGGTACTCTAAAACAATATCAAAACCAGGAAATTGACCTTGGTACAATGTGTGTATAGAGTTCTGTGCCATCTGATCATGGATGTGGTTCATGAAACAAGGAAAGTACATTACTATTTTATCAGTGGGAAACCACCCACCTCTACCACCATCAGCCCCAACCTCTGGCAACCGCGAATATGTTTTCCATAGCTATACACTTGTCATTTTAAGAAACTTTATGCCTGGAATCATATAGTATGTGATGATTTAGGATTGGCTTTGTTTGCTCAGCATAATGCCCTTCAGTTCCATCCAAGTTGTTACATGTATCAAAAGTTCATTCACTTTTTTATAAGTTTGTCTTTAAATTCCAGTTAGCTAACATATAGGGTAATATTAGTTTCAGGTGCACAAATATGGTGATACCACACTTCCATACACCCCCAAGTGCTCATCACAACAAATGCCCTCCTTAATCCCCATCACCTATATAACTCATCCTCCCACCCACCTCCCCTCTGGTAACCATCAGTTTGTTTCTATAGTTAAGAGTCTGCTTCTTGGTTTGTCTCTCTCTCTCTCTTTCCCCCCCATGCTCATTTGTTTTGTTTCTTAAATTCCACATATGTGTGAAATCATATGTGTACTTGTCTTTCTGTGACCGACTTATTCATGTTGTTGCAAATGACAGGATAGCTCCATCCATGGAGTTTTTTATTTGAATGATTGTATATTTCAGTTGCAAAATTTTCATTTGGTTCTTCTTTATATCTTCTCTCTTTATATCGTCTGTGCTGAGAATCTCTGCTTTTGTCATTTGTTTCAAGTGTGTTCTTCATTGCTCACAGAAGTATTTTTATGATAGCTGTTTTAAAATCTTTGTCAGGGGCACCTGGGTGGCTCAGTCGGTTGAGCATCCGACTCTTGATTTCAGCTCAGGTCATGATCTCAGGGTTATAAGATCTAGCCCCTCGTCAGGCTCCACACTGGTCGTGGAGCCTGCTTAAGATTCTCTCTCTCCCTCTGCTCCTTCCCCCCACCCACCCGCATGTGTGATGTACTCTCTTGCTCTCTCTTTAAAAAAAAACTTTGTCAAATAATTCTAACGTCCATATCACACTGGTGTTCACATTTGTGGATTGTCTTTCTCACTCAAGTTGAGGTTTTCCTGGTTCTTGGTAGGATGAGTGATTTTCCATTGAATCTTGGACATTTCAGGTAGTATAAGACCTGCGATCTTACTTGCAATCTTGTGTTTTAGCTGGCCTCCTCAGACACATGCTCATTACTTCCAGCAGGATGGAAGGCCAGGTTTTCCATCCAGCCTCCACTGACATCCAAGATGGGGGAGGCTCCTCATTACTCCTGGGAGGGAGGCTGCAATTCTGCCTCCCCACTCATCCTCCTTTGATACCACCCCAGTGAGGGCTTTGTGTTGTAATAGTCTGGCTAAGAAGGCAGTCTGCTCCCCATTCTGCCCTGCTAGATGGAGGAAGGAGTGGGGCCTTGGGGTTTTTTGGGTTATACGCCTGGTATAGAGCTCATATTCTCTGGAAATTTTGTCTTGTTACACTTCCCCCTTTCTAGGTTGGCTACAGAGAGCGGGCTTTTCATGAGGACTTTTTTGTTCATATCCATTGGTGTTTCTGAGTTGCCGGCTTCTCCAGCACTCAGTTTGGAATAGATGAGACAAAAAAAAAAAAAAAAAGGCAAGGGTGCCTGGGTGGCTCAGTCAGTTGGGCGTCTGCCTTTGGCTCAGGTCATGATCTCAGGGTCCTGGGATTGAGCCCTGCGTGGGGCTTCCTGCTCGGTGGGGAGTCTGCTTCTCACTTTCTCTCTCCCTCTGCCTCTCCCCCTGTTTGTGCTCATTCTCTCTTTCTCAAGTAAGTCTTTTATTTATTTATTTGAGAGAGAGAGAGCATGGGGCGGGGAGAGTCAGAGTCTGTATGTATATACATACAGAGTCTATATACACATATATATGATCCAGGGTTTTCAGCTGTTCTTTCCACAGGACAAGTAGGGACAGTTATGTTTGTTCCTTCTTTCCACCAAACTTTTAGTTACTGTAATTTCATAACATGCTTCAAATTTCTAGCTGGGCTAGTCTTCACTCGTCACTCTTATTTTTCAGAATTATCAAAGCTATTCTATGTGTTTTCTCCAGGTGAACCCTGATACTATTTTAAGCTTCAAAAATAAGAGTGTAGCTACGAGTGTTGTATCTCATCAATTTTGTAGGATAATTTAAGGAGCATGAGCATCTTTCCCATGCTAATCCTCTGTCTCCCTCTCTGAGAACAAGGATGACTTCCAGGATGCTCGCCTTCTCGATATTCCTCGGTAGACGTATTTTAAGTTCTCTTCATAGAGATCCTTTGATTTCTTGTGGAGTTGACTCTTGAGTGCTCCATCCTTTCTTAGAGCAATTACAAATGGAACGCTTTTCTGTGATGCCTTCCTCACTGGTTATTCTTCATATATGGGAATGCCATTCATTTTTGCACATTACATTTATGTCTATCCACTTTAGTGTATTCCTTCATTGTTTCTAGTGGTTTGTAGTTTATTCTCATGGATTGTAGGTATCAAATTCTAGCATGTGTTAATAATTATATTTTTCACATTCCATTCCAACATTAGCATTCCTTCCTTTCTTGTGGCCTTCCAGAAAGCTGTTCCATAATGGCGGTGGTGGTGCATCCTCATCTGGTTCCTGACTTTAATGGGGGTGCTTTCAGCATTTCAGTGCGAGGCATGACAGTACATCGGACTGTGGTTTGGAAACACTGTTTTTTAATCATGCAGCAGAGAGGACTCACCGATTCTATTCTCCCTCTTATCACAAAAATGTCATAAACCAGGCATGAATCACAAAGGCACTTACACATAGAAAAACCTTGCCATCTGGAGATTTAAAAGCACTCTCCTAAATAACTGGTGGGTCTGAAAGAAAATTCAAGAATGGAATCATGGTATATTTAGAGAATAATCTAAACAAGAATAGAGTGGTATTAATGAGAAGTCTTGGAACATGTCACCACGTAAACCAGCCTGAGTGGATGTACTGACTCATGTATTGACTCAGAACCAAGCAGCAGAAGCCTCAGGATGCACTGGCCTCAGGCAGAGCTGGGTGGTTCACCGTCATCATTTCCCAGAGCAAACACAGGACCGGACACTCTGCAGGCCATGCAAACCCTTCTGGGGCTTGTGATCATGGCCTGCAGTGCCCATGGGGCCAGTGAAGACAGGCTGTAAGCGGGGTGCAGGGGGTCACCTGGCTGAGCTCAGGGAGGGTCCACCCCGACTGAGGCACCCTGGTGTGAGGGCGCCACTGGTCATGTGCTATCAATAGAAGCCAAAAGACCAAGGTTGGTGAATGATATCCTTTTCTTTGCTAAATTAAAGCAAAATGCAGGTTAGCAGCATGGTGACCTCATTCTCATGCTGGTGTCCTGAGTAGAAGAGGAGAGTTTCTGCTCATGTCCCCTGGGGAATGCCAAGTGGTGTGGGCCTGGGTCTGTGTGTGAGCCCCAGGGAGTCCCCATCCTCAATATTGTGTGGGCATCTGCATCTCTGAGGGGTATTGGAAACAGGGGTCTGGTTATCAGTGATCTCTGTGCCCCTGCAGGACCACTGGTCTCTGCCCAGTAGCTTGATTTATTGAGTGCCTGCTGTATATGGTGAGAATTGGGGGTCACAGGAGCCAACGGTGGAGGGGGGACGGCGGCTGGTCTGGCTCATCTCATACTCCTTCCTCACCCCATACTCCCACCATAAGGAGTTACCTGTGTTTCCCCCAAACATGTCATGTTATTTCAGACCTCAGTGCTTTGCATATGCTGCTCTTTCGACCTGGAATGCCCTTCTCTTCCTGGCAGACTCCTCCTCCTTGCAGACTCAGCTCAAGTTGCTTCTTCCATGAAGTGTGCTATGCCCAACAGAACTGATTCCTCCTCCTGATGCCACCACAAAGGTGATGACTGCCTCTGCTCACAGACTACACTGCATCTACCTCTGTGTCCCTTACTGAACTGTGGCCCTTTTGTAGTTACATGAAGTGGATGGATGGATGGATGGATGGATGGATGGATGGATGGATGGATGAAGAGTGACAGCGATTATTATAACTGAGTACATTACTAAGGCACCCACACCCAGTAGCGTGGCTACTCCTTCTGATGAGCATGGTCCCCAGTGGGGCATCCGGGGAGGGAACCCCAGAATTGGAGGCAGGCCCCGCCTGGCACACAGTAGGCTCTCAGTGAGGCGTCCGTATCCTCAGGTTGTGTTCACCATGTAGATGGAGGCAGGGGAGGTGGAGGGGCCACGGGGAGACATGGGCCGCAGAACACCCCGACCTGAGTCTCTGTCTCCTTTGCCTTTCTGTTTCCGGGAATCTCAACCGAAGGCAAGACAAGACCCTTTGAACTTCCCTTTAGAAAAATCACTTGTTCTTTTGAGGCTTCGGTTGTGGGGAGTTGGACGAGCTTGTGGTTTCGAAGCCTTGGTGGCAGCCTCCCACATCTGTCACTTTCGGGGTTGCCCCAGAAGGATAGAAGGCGCCTTTCAATCCGTGGGCTTTTCACAAAGGCATTTGTTCTTCTCTTTCCCTTGGCCTCATGTTGTCTTTCTTAGAAAGCGTTGCAGATGTTGGGCAAAGTTGGAGCAGAGGGAGGTGGCTTCAAACAGTGGCTTGACCTTTGGGAGGCATCCCGGCCAGGAATTATAAAGACCCCTGGGGGTGCTGAGCCTTCGGATGACTGCAGGGTGTTGGGTGTCGGGTCTCGGCCTTTGTTTCCGGGGGGACAGACCTAATGCTCAGGCCTTTTGTCTGAAAGCAGCGGTTTGCACATTGTGAACCCGGCGTGTCCCTGAGAGGGGCTGAGACTCAGGAGGCCGTGGACCCAGGCTCCGAGGCTTGAGCCTAGTGCTGGCTGGGCAAAGCTCATCTCTACAATGGGAAGAATAATCCTACCCTGAAGGGGGTGTTGCAACAGTTGAGACAATGCCTTTAAACTCTCCCAGGGATGGGGCGCCTGGGGAGCTCAGTCGGTTAAGCCTCCGACTCTTGGTTTTGGTTCAGGTCGTGGTCTCAGGGTCATGAGATCGAGCCCAGATTCGGGCTCTGTGCTCAGTGGGAGTCTGCTTGGGATTCTGTCTCTCTCCCTGCTCCTCCCTCCCCTCGTGCTTGCGCGTGCACTCTCTCTTTCTCTCAAATAAATAAATAAATCTTTTAAAAAATAATAAAATAAAATCCCCAAGGGGAGGAAGGAGAAGTGGCACTTATTAGCACCCACCTGTATGTGAGGGAGGCACAGACATGGTGGATCAGAACCTCAGTTCACGTCTGGCTCCACCACCATCCACTCAGTGACCTCGGTTAGGTTATTTCTCCTGTGTCTAGGCACCATTTCAGGAAATTGGGAATCACTGAAGCATTAGGTGAGATAACACGTGAGGAGCTCTCAGGACCACATGTGATGCACAGCACTAGTTTGATATGTGTGTGATGCATGGAATGCCTCAGTAAATTCCATTTTCGTTCACTTACGTCTCACCACGAAAATCATTCTATTATTTCGATCTGGCAATCAATGGAGAGCGTATGGATTTAAAAAAGACCAAGGCAACTGACACTACCGAGTGTTGGCGAGGATGCGGAGCAACTGGAACTCTCATGTGGTGCCAGCAGGAATGGAAAATGGCACGGCCGCTGTGGCAGGCATCCACCCCTCACATGACTCTGCAATCGCCCTCTTAGGTCTTTACCCAGGGAGACCAAAAGCTTACGTTCACACCAAGATCTCGATGCCGATGTTTGTAGAGCAGGATTTGTAATTACCCAAAATTAAAAATGACCTAAATGGGGGTGACTTGTGGCTCAGTCAGTGAAGTGTCTGCCTTCGGCTCAGGTCATGATCTCAGGATCCTGGGATTGAGTCCCACGTCGGGCTCCCTGCTCAGCGGGGAGTCTGCTTCTCCCTCTGTGTGCCTTCTGTCTCTCTCTCTCAAATAAATAAATAAATATATAAATCTTTTCTTTTTTAATGACCTAAATGTCCCTCTGATGGAGAATGGATAAAAAAAAAAAAAACAGAGGAATATCCATATAGCAGAGTACCACTGAGCAGTAAAAAGGAGCAAGCTGTTGATATGCACGACAATATGGTGAATCTCAAATGCACGACACTAAGAAAAAGAAGCTGGACTGGAAAAAAAAATCACACTACACACTATATGCTTGTACTTATATGACATTTTGTAAAAGGCAAAACGGTAGAGACAGTCTTTGAAAGCGGAGAGTCAAACAGGTATGTGTACACTCATATTCATAGAACTTGTATTCACTATAATCAAAAGGTACAAACAACCCAAATGTCCATCCATAGGTGAAGGGATAAACAAAAGGTGGTATATGCACACAATGGAATTTTTATTAAGTTTTTTTAAAGATTTTATTTATCTGAGAGAGAGGAAAAGAGCGTGAGTGGGGGTCGTGGGGGAGAGGGAGATGCAGGTCAAGAGAATCGGGGGGAGGACGGGGGCTATTCTGCCCCTTTGATTATCATGGTGGTCCTGTGACTATTCATTTGTGTACACCAAAAAGAATGCATTTTACTCAATGTAAATTTAAAATTAAATTAAAAAAAAAAAGAGGCATTCCAGCTGGGCTCCGACTCTTCTTTTGGTTCATTCATTTAGCCCACAAATATTAATTAACTCCACCTGTGCATGAGGCCCAAGCCATGCTCCCCAGAACCCTAGGGTTGGCCTTGGGGTGGATCCCGAGGAGACAGATGAGCCAATGGAGATGAGAACAATGTGGCTGCCTTAGTGTAATTTTGATAAAAATCATGTCAGTAAGTTTTCCATGGGAGACCAGCTGAAAGTGGGTGGCTCTGAATGTTTTAATACCTTCTCAAGTCATTTTTAGTTAAGTATGTTTATACAGCAGCCCTCCACATCTGCCTCCTTTGGTCTGCCTCCCTTTGATGCTCCGGTTTTAAGCCATCTCTGGTTTGTGCTTTTGTTTGCGGGTCTCCTTACCCTGCCTCCCGCCCTTGAGCAGGGGTGTCTTAAAACTAGAGAAACAGGGCGCCTGGGTGGCTCAGTTGGTTAAGCGACTGCCTTCGGCTCAGGTCATGATCCTGGAGTCCCTGGATCGAGTCCCACATCGGGCTTCCTGCTCGGCAGGGAGTCTGCTTCGTCCTCTGACCCTATCCCCTCTCAGGTGTTCTCTCTCTCTCATTCTCTCTCTCTCAAATAAATAAATAAAATCTTTAAAAAAAAAAAA
>NC_138375.1:131494038-131539400 GCF_054177405.1 Leptonychotes weddellii | reverse complement strand
AGCTGGGGTGGGCGGGGCCAAGAGCCTTCAGCTGAGTCCTGCAGCCCTTGCCCAAGACCTGGGTGCTTGAAATTCCAGCCCCGCTGGATTTACTGTGCACGTGTCACCTCAGCTATTTTGTCTCCCTGGGCCTCAGTTTCCCCTTTGGGAGCCCGAGAGGGGAAGGCTGCCAACATCCTCCTCCTCTCCCTGTTGAGACGGGCACAGGAACCGGGGATTGGGGTGGGGGTGGGGGTGGGGGGGGGTGGGGGCTGAGCTTTGAGCCAGAAATGCTAGTTCAGGCTTATTTCCTGTTTATCCAAAGATGTGAACCTCCAGGCCACATGGGCCTTGTAACAGCCCAGACGCCACGTGTAGGCCAGAACCCCAAGGCTTTGCAGATGAATTCATGTCTTGGAGCAGAAGAGTCCCCGACCCTGGGAATATGGTTTTGTCCACTGGGGATCTTCAGGGAGTGAGCTGGAAGAGGGGGGGAGGAGTGGCCCATGCCAGGTGCCCCGCCCATCGCAGCCCTGCACCCACCCTCTGGAAGCTCCAGGACCCCCGGACAGATGGTGACTGTGCTTGCACTGCCCTTCGGGGTCCTTGTCTCCTTCAGGCACACCTGGGGCCCTTCCTGCCTCCTCCCCTGATACTGCGAGTGTTGGTGGTCTGGCCACACTGTGCACCTCCCGCCCTGGGACAAGGGGCTCTGTCCTGCCCTTCCTTCCCTGTCGACCACAGTGGGCCAGGTGGTGGTGGGTCCTCCTACCCCTCGGGGTCCTGGGGACGGTGGCTGAAAAGAAGGGAGAGAGTCTTGATTGACAGCTGTTATCAGTTCGTGGCCCCACTCACCCGATTGGAGCCAAGACATCTTTTGGGCCAAATATTGTATGCACTTCAGACAAAATCACCTAACGGGACACGGTGTGGGGTTAGAAGACCTGAGTGTGAGCTGTTCTCTGGCACGTGCCCGCCAGGGTCCCCAGGCTCTTATCCTTTGCAAAGCCCAGACACCCCAGCAGGTGATTTCAAGCGTCAGGGGAGCCAGTGGAGGGCAATGATTAGGGCTGGGGCTCCTGCTTGCCTGGCTGGGCATCTGCGGTTTGCCCCCGTGTGGCCTAGCTCCATTTGCAGCCACTGGCCCCGGGCTCACCGACACCTCCTCCATGCAGAGCTGATCGTCAGCCTTGTGTATCCCATTAGTGGCTATCCAGACTTCTGACTTGGATCCCTAGATTTGGAGCATGCCGAGGCCACCCTGCTTGGGGCCCGGCTGGACTTCCGGTTGCCAAATCGATATTACTTTAGTTCTTTGACACTGAAGATCTCTTGACACAACTGTTTTTTTCCAAACCTTGCTCCTACAGGGCAGGAAGCATTCTAAAAATGATATAAGTTCAGGATGGGCTTCTTCAAATAAATGAGGAGAGGCCAAACGACCAAGCCCAGGACCTCCGTCCCCAATCCCCCTTGCAGACAGGCAGATCCCCATGAGCCACCCACCTCTTATGGAGACAGCAGTTCCTAAGTCCTGCCCAGGGCCACGTCTTAGCATCATCTTATCAGATAAGTGATCTGGTTCCAGGGACAGGTGGTGGAGTCAGGTGTCAGATGCAAGGGGATCGAGGGCTCTCCTGAACAGGGTGGTGTGGCTTCTCCTCCCTTATTCCAGAAGGCCAGCCAGGATTGCTCTGTCCACATAAACATCAGCTCTGCCGTCCGGCTTCTGTTGCGCCATCCCATGGCCTTGGATTGTGGTAAAAAGACAGAGAACTCGTAACTTCCACTCGTTTGTTCTTTTGCCTCTTAAAAAAATTCCTCATGGTCCGACAGTTAGTGCCTGGAGGTCTATGTCCGAGAACAATCTTGTTTGGGGTTTTCTTGTTTTAAGATGTGTCCCATAGATACAGTTCCTTTGATTTTTAGGAGAAAGATGGAAATGCTGTGGGCATGTTGTTGGAAAGATACAAGAAGAATGTAGCCTGAGACTCCTGTGGGCCAGAGTGTGCTGCTGGCTCAGCCTCACAGCTGAGGTTCGTTCTATAACAGCCTTACTGAGATATCATTTGCTTACTATACAGTTCACCGAGGCCAAGTGCACATTTCAGTGGTTTTCAATATATTCACAGAGTTGTGAATCCATCACCAAAATCAGCTTTGGGATGAATCATCACCCCCAAAAAGTAGCCCCCCCAACATGAGTAGTCACTCACCCTCCAACCCCTGGCAACCACTGACCTACCTTCTGTCCCTATACATCTCCCTGTTCTGCGTTTTCATATGAGTGCAATCGTATAATACATAGTCTGTAGTCTTCTGTGACTGGCTTCTTCCACTTAGCAGAATCTTTGCAAGATTCACCCATGCTGAAGCATGAATCAGTACCTCGTTCCTT
Organism: Leptonychotes weddellii; assembly: GCF_054177405.1. Taxonomy (NCBI): domain Eukaryota; kingdom Metazoa; phylum Chordata; class Mammalia; order Carnivora; family Phocidae; genus Leptonychotes; species Leptonychotes weddellii. The sequence continues at coordinate 131,537,023 of NC_138375.1, read as the reverse complement.
TGGATTACCAAACAATATTCTGTTGTATGGATATACCACGTTTTATTTATCCATTTATCAGCTGACAGACATTCGGGTTATTCCTACTTTTTTGGCTATTGTGAAAATATTGCATGAGCATGTGTGTACAAGTGTTTGGGAGGACATGGGTTTCTCACTTGTCTTGGGTCAACACCTATGAGTGGAATTGCTGGGTCATGTAACAGTCGATGTTTAAGCATTTGGGGAACTGCAGGATCATTTTATGAAACTGTTGCACCATTTTGAATTCCCACAAAGAAGTATGTGAGGGTTCCAATTTCTCCACATCTCGCCAACATTAATTATTATCTGCCTTTCTGATTTCAGCTATCCTAGTGGGTATGAAGTGGTACCTCATGGTGACTTTAGATTTGCATTTCCCAGATGGCTGATGATGTCGAATATCTTCTCATCTGCTTATATTGACCATTTGTGTATCTTCTTTGAAGAAATGTCTATTCAAATCCTCTATTTTTTTAAAGATTTTATTTTTAAGTAATCTCTGCACCCGAGGTGGGGCTCAAACTTACAACCCTGAGATCAAAAGTTATATGCTCTACCAACTGAGCCAGGCAGTCCCCTCTATTTTTTTTTTTTTTAAGATTTTATTTATTTGACAGAGAGAAACACAGCAAGAGAGGGAACACAAGCAGAGGGAGTGGGAGGGGGAGAAGCAGGCTTCCCGCCGAGCAGGGAGCACGATGCAGGGCTTGATCCCAGGCCTGGGATCATGACCTGAGCCGAAGGCAGATGCTTAATGACTGAGCCACCCAGGTGCCCTGTCAATTTTTTAATTGATCTTTTTGTGTTTTTATTGATGAATTGTGAAAAGAGTTTATATATTCCAGATACAAGTCAGTGGGTTGCCTTTTCACTTTCTTGATGGTATCTTATAAAGCACAAAAATTGTTTTGTTTTGTTTTTTATTTTGATGAAATCCAATATATCCATATTTTTCCTTTGGTTGCCTGTGTTTTTGGTGTCCTAGGGCGCCTGGGTGGCTCAGTTGGTTAAGCGACTGCCTTTGGCTCAGGTCATGATCCTGGAGTCCCTGGATCGAGTCCCGCATCGGGCTTCCTGCTCGGCAGGGAGTCTGCTTCGTCCTCTGACCCTATCCCCTCTCAGGTGTTCTCTCTCTCTCATTCTCTCTCTCTCAAATAAATAAATAAAATCTTTAAAAAATAAAAAAATAAAAAAAAATAAAAAACATTGCCTAATCGAAGGTTACTAAGATTTCACCTATGTTTTCTTCTAGGATTTTTATAGTTTTAGCTCTTATATTTAGGCCTCTGATCCATTTTGAGTTAATTTTTTTGATATGGTGTGAGGTAGGGCTCCAACCTCATTCTTTTGTATATGGGTATCCAGTTGTCCCAGACTTATTTGTTGAAAAGACTATTCTTTCCACCATTTAATTGTCTTGGCATCCTCGTCAGAATAAGAGGTTTTAAGAACCTTCCTGAGTGCAGGACTGCAGCCACCACGACATGGCCCACAGGTGGCCAGGGGTGCACACAACATTGGAAGCCTTGCAGGGCCCTCTGTTGAGTTGTCTCTGCTTTACAAAGCCCTATGCACTTTGCAGGTAGGAACAGGGTGGATATCTGGGTTGGAAGACCCTTGGGAGGACAGCTGGTTAGAATGGATGGTATCAACTCTTCCTTTTCATGGATACACCTCTGTACCTGAGAAGGAAATGCATCTGGCCAGGGAAGGCTGCATGCACCGTGCCTGATGTCCATAGATAGGCGATCTGCCACCAAGTGCCATGCCTCCCTGCTCCTCACTGACCTCCCCAAGCTGGCCATAGCTAAGAAGACTGTATGTGCCACCATATTGGGACAGTCCCATGATACGTAGTCTTCTTCTTTTAAAATATCTTGGTTTGGGGGTACCTGGGTGGCTCAGTCAGTTGAGCATCTGCCTTCAGCTCAGGTCATGGTCCTGGCATCCTGGGATCAAGCCCCACATCAGGCTCCCTGCTCAGCGGGGAGCCTACTTCTCCCTCTTCCTCTGCCTGCCTGTCTGCCTACTTGTGATCTCTCTCTCTCTCTGTCAAATAAATAAATAAAATCTTTAAAAAATAAATAAATAAATAAATAAAATATCTTGATTTGGATGATAAATTATGGAGTCACCTGCTCATAGAGCAAAGACTGGGATGAGAATGTCCGTGGGTCCCAAACTGTGTATTTGGAATCCAAGGCCACCCTTTGCCCTGACAGGAAGAACTGAACTTGCATTTCAAAGTTAAAGCCTCTGCAGACACGGTCCGGATGCCACAAAGCCACTGCAAGCACAGCGGTTGGCAGGATGTGCAGCCTCCTCGGGCTCCCCTGGCTAAGAAGCCGTCTGTGGGAGCCTTTGGGATTAGCCCAGTTGGAGAGCTTACCGGTGTCCTGGCCCGGGCAGCCGAGTTCTACTTCCGAAATGGTTAGGAGAGCCAGACATGGCTGTCCCTGCCCATGCCACCTGTGTGCGCCCAACCCACAGCCTCAAGAAGCACAGGATGTACAATTCATTGCCACTAAATGATGAATAGACACCTCTGGAGGAACCCCCCCCCCCGCCCCCGCAACAAGAGGGGAAAGGCAATAGGAGGAAATAATGTGTTTTTGTTTTTTTCACTAAGCCAACACTCTTCTTTTTTTTTTTTTAAGATTTTATTTATTTGAGAGACAGAGAGAGAGAATGGGGGGGAAGGGAAGAAGGAGAGGGAGCAGCAGGCTCCCCGCTGAGCAGGGAGCCCACTACTGGCCTGATCCCAGGACCCCGGGATAGTGACCTGAGCCAAAGGCAGACGCTTAACCAACTGAGCCACCCAGGCACCCCGCAACTCTCTTATTTTCATTTTTTTAAGTTTTCTTAATGTATTTTTTTGAAGTAATCCCTATGCCCAACATGGGTCTCAAACAACCCTGAGATCAAGAGTCACACGCTCCACCAACTGAGCCAGCCAGGCGCCTCTCTTAATGTATTTTTTTAGGTTGAAACATAATTTGACATACAGCATAATATTAATTTCAGGTGTACAACATAATGATTTGGTACATATTGCGAAATGATTGCCACAGTAAGTCTAGTTAACATCCATCACCACACAGAGGTACAAAATTTTTTTTTTCTTCTCAGGGGAACTTTTGAGATCTCCTCTCTTGGTCACTTTCAAATACACAACACAGTATTATAGTCGTGGTCAACACGCTAGACATTACGTCCCCAGGATTAGTGAATCTTATAACTGGAAGTTTGTACCTTTGAATCCTCTTCACCCATTTCACCCACCCCCCTCCCACTCCCCAGGACACTGTTATATACACACCTAACTAATGCAAACCCAGATATACCTTGGCAAAAAAAAAAAATCCAGATGGAGTAGCACAAAAGCAAGAGAGCTAATTTAAGCAGTGCCTGCAGGTGTCCTCTGTGGGGAAGGATGAGAATGTGCAGCACCCTCCTTCCCCCCTCCCCCCCACCACCAGGGCAAGGGGCAATCAACTCCTGAGAGCCCTGTGAATGAATGTCTGATCATCTGAGCGAGGGCGGAAGTTTTCATACAGCTTACCCTCTAAGCACAAACCAAAGAATCATGTGATGAAATGCAAATGTTGCCTTATGCTCTGTTTATCTGTCACACTGGGGGAGATGCAGGAAAATCCCCATGCACAAGGGGAGCAGGAGAGGGCTTCCCGGAGGAGGTGACCCCGGGGAAGCTGTGTTGGGAGGAGGTGGAGGAAGATGAAGGGAGCTTCCAGGCGGCAGGCACTTTGTAAAGCAAGTACTGAGGCTGTAGGAGTGTGTGGGAAAGGAGGTGAGGCCAGGTTATGCAGGCTTCGATTGCCTTGATAAGGAATGTGAATTTTAAATTTTTTTTTAAAGATTTTATTTATTTATTTGACAGAGAGATAGAGAGCACAAGTAGGCAGAGAGGCAGGCAGAGGGAGAGGGAGAAGCAGGCTCTCTGCCAAGCAGGGAGCCCAATGTGGGACTCGATCCCAGGATCCTGGGATCATGACCTGAGCCAAAGGCAGACGCTTAACCAACTGAGCCACTCAGGTGCCCCAAGGAATGTGAATTTTAACCTTTGGTTAGCGACACCCAGATCAGTGTCCCTGGAACAGATTCATGAGATGCTCCTGGGACGAAGGGTTCCACAGTCACACAAGCTGGGGACACCTCACATGCAACCCCTCCTCCCGGAATCTCCCACCTTGAAGACTTACAAAACATATTAACATAGTAAAGGCCCTGAGAAGTCCTGCAGCAAACACTTTTTTGACTAATTACTCAGGGTTTCCATGAAACCATCCTGTAACCTTTGTGCTCCACAGGAAGCATAGCTCAGGCACTAGGGAGCCACTGCAGGTTTCAGGGCAAGGGAGTGACAGGGTCAGATGCCCCGGCCGTGCTGGGGGCAGGGAGTCCACAAGGTGGCTGGTCACACTGGCTAAGTCAGAAGGTCCATCTCAGTAGCTACCTGGATGTCTGGGAAGGACCCAGCAAAATCCCTCGATGGGGAAGGAGTTGACCATCGAAAGCAGGAGAGACGAGTGAGAGCCTGGGGCTGTGCTGATGCTCCATCCCAGAGCCTCCCTGCTCTGGAGGCTGTCAGCGGCCATGGTCCCCTGGGATGTTCCAAGGCCTGGGAAGGAGCATCTGACAGACTTCTTCCTGCCTGCGTGTGTTTACACTCAGTAAGTGCAGGTCTGTGTCCCGAGCCGTTCCCTTGAAGGCTCCAACGGACACCTGCTTCCCACAGAGCACGTCTTGCCTTTCTTTACCTTTCAAGAAGAGGGAGAACAGATCAAATCCAATAAAACCCCAGACCACCCCAGCCCCCCCTAAATTCTTAAGCAGCGTGGAGCGGACTGGATCTCCCCTGGGATTATCAAAACTAGCGCTCACAACACTTCTTGCATCTTAACCGGACCTGCGTGCCGGCAGAAGGCTTACATGCCGGGCGTCTCTGAATAATTACCGATGAAGCACAGGAGACTCCGAGGCAGCAAACTGCCTGTCCAGCTGTGACTTACAGGCAAATGACACCACACAGGAAAGGAGTTTGGTAAAACTGCGCAAAGAACAGGTGCAGGTGTGGGCGGGCCTCGGGGACAGCGAGGCTTTCTGCATTGTTCTCTGCTGCTCACTGATTTCTGTTCTACTCCCTTCGATGCTGCTGTAGCTATAAAGTCTCAGAAGAAGGGCCTCGCAGGCAGATTGCTTACAGCTCAGGATTTTCCGTCCTGTTTTCTGTACAGCCGCCCATGGACCCTCTTCCTGCCCTGGGTGTGGAAGCCCCGGAGAGAGAGGGGCCCTCGGCTGGGATGCCACGGGCAGCCCTACACACCGCCAGGGGGTTGAACTTACTCGCTTCCGAAGCCACTCATTCATCCATCCTGTGTTTACTGAGTGTGGTGTGTGGCCTGAGCTTTGTATTTGTGTTGGGGGTAAATGATGAGCAGTCATGAGCCTCCAGCATGACAGAGCTGTGCCTGCCGTGCAGGGAGATGCAGAAAGTCCCGATCCCACCTGGAGAGGCTGAGGGCCGGAGGCCGAGCAGAGCTGAGGCTGGAGCTGAGATTTTAGGAGAGGAGTGGGAATGGGGGATGGGAACTTTCAGGCAGGGGTGCTCTGGGGAGCCGGGGTGGGGGGTGGGGGGGACACTGCACGTGCAAATGCACGGAAGCCAGACTGAGCACGGTGTCTTAGGGAGCTGGGAGTGGTTTGGTTTGACCAGAGCTTGACCTCTGAAGGGCCTGTGGAAGGAGAGGAGGCAGAGAGGTGGGGAGTCCGGGCCCAGGGGATGGGGGGCTCAAGCACCACGCTAGAGAGTGTGGCTCTTCTCCAGGAGCCACGGAAGGTTCATGGCCAGGGTCATTGTGAGCCGGCAGCCCCAAGATGGGTAAAACAAGAGAAGAAAGAGGGACCGGGGTGATGTCAGCTCCAGGGAGGATGAAGAGATCAGGGTGTAGAGGGGTGGACAGCCAGAGCGGCTGGGCAGAGGTAAGCGCCAGAGCCGACATCTGAGGGCCAAATCGAGGTCTGCGTGGGGACATACACCACACCCACGTGAATAGTAAAATAATGGAAGCCACATCAATGTCTATGATAAGGGAGAATGGCCAAGTAAATCATAGGGCGGAGTATAGAGCCATGAGACGTTATGACAAAGAAAGCCTGTGTCACTCACAGCCATGCGGAGTGTGCGTCTGGCCATCTCGTGGGGATGCCCCTGCCCAGGAACAGAGCCACAGCCCCTCCCCCCCAGAAGCCATGATTTCCTTAGAAGTTTCCTCATGGGACAGGGACAGGAGGTGGGGGTACCCCTCTGCCCTGTGGATGCTTCCCTCCCCTGGGGTCACGGGCACCCCAGGTCTCGGTGACCGGCGGGGATAGGAAGTTCAGAGAGGAAAACAGGACCCCCCGCCCTTTATCAAAACTCATCCCTCTACACATGCCCACGACTCTTCAGGTCAACAGGCTGGAAGCAAATGTCCAAAAATGGAAATATTTGTGCTAGGTCGGTGGCGTTGTGGGTGGGTCTTACTCCTAAAATTTCCTGGAATAATATATTGCCTTTTTCATAATAATATGGAAAAAACCCGCACAGCCACATACACAAAAAGCCCTCGTTGTATACAAGTGTGGTATTATGTAGCCGGCCACGGTGAGCGTTCATTCTGCCATTAATGCAGCTACGAACTGGTAAATTCTGCGCGCCTCGCTTTCCTCTGCTTTGATACGAGATGGGCAGCACGCACGGATTTCAATTTTCCAAGAAATGTCAGGTTTACTATGAGTGTAGGTGAAGTCGGTAAAATCTGATATTCAATCCAAGCTAAGCTAGGTTGAATGAGCCTCTTGAATGCCCTGGAGGCCCATGTGGGAACTCTGATCCCACCGTCCTAGTTTGATCATCGATGCCTTTGACGGGGGCATGGCTGCGCCTGGCTCTGGGTTTACCGTCTCCTACATCAGGTGACTCTGGGAACCAGGTGTAGTCAACACCACCCCAAGAAGTCACGGCAGATCATTTGGAGAGAGCCCACAGATAGCAAATCACCCATCTGTGGCGAGTTTCAGAGGAAGCGCCTAGACAAACTTCCTCGCATGAACGCATCTGGGGTGGGCCCACGCTGCTCTCGGGAGGACACGGAGAATGTGCCCATCCAGGCTCTGTGCCCATCCAGCCCCAGAGTGGAGGGGGTTGGGGGATGGGCGGGGGCACCCCAGTAGGCCTGGTTCTACTGCGAGCAGGGAATGTGGGACTCAGCTCAGAAATGCAAGTCTCTCTTCTGGCCTCTTCCTAACAGGTTGTTATCAGGCTTTCCGTTAGGAGATAGTTCTCTCTGGGGGAACTGCACACCCCAGGCTGTGTTGGGATATTCCCCCTTGGGTACACAGGCTAGGCCACTGTCACAGGGGCATGGGGTGGGCCCTCCCTGCACACCCCCATGAGCACCCACCCGGTGAGTCACAGTGGTCCCAAGAGGCTCCTGGCTCTGACCTCAGCACGCCTGAGAGCCAATCCAGGACTGCCTCCCATCCCACTGAGCCTTGGTTTCCCCTCCTGCAAACCCCGACCTCCCAGGGTGGGCTTAGAATCCACTCGGGAGAGGGGAGGGAGATGAAGGTGCCCGGCTGAGGGGTCACCATGGTGGGCCACCTGTTTTGCTGGCCCGGGGTCCCTCAGGCCCCTGAGAAGGACTTCACTCAAAGCCATCCATGTGGCCTCCATAACGCGTGGGCTCAGGGGAGCTTGGGGAGGAGAAGCCAGCCTTTGAAAAGCCCTGGCCTTGGGTTTTTTTGTTGTTGTTGTTGTTGTTGTTTTTCCCACTTATTTATTTGTTTATTTTTATTTAAATTCAATTAGCCAATATACAGCACATCATTAGTTTCAGATGCAGTGTTCAATGCGTATAACACCCAGTGCTCATCACATCACGTCGGGGCCTCATTTATGACCTGGATGAACGTCCCTGGGATTTCCTGAGGCTCGGTCTCCTGTCAGGACTGAGGAGCCAACACCTCATGAAATCTGTTTTATGAGAAAACAGCCAGTCCAGGTAGAGGCAGGGGCCGGTGAGGGGGGCAAAGCTGCTTGGCTAACTCTCCATTTCCAGTCCCCGGCGCAGTGCGTTTGGTGGGTCTGGGTTGACACCGTTCATGACACCTGTTATTTCTTGAGAACACCTTCTCGGTCAGCTTCATTTCATCATCGCTGCCCTTTTGAGATGAGGAGCGTCTCTGGGGAGGCGACTCTGCCCGGGGACACGGTGAAGCATGTGGTACTTTGGTGGCACTTTGTATACGCACGGTGTTTTGCAATGGTGGCCAACGTCTCGTTCCAGAACTCGGTCATCACCCTCGAGGGAAATCCAGCACCTTTTACAGTAACTCCCGCCTCCCCCTCTCCCAGCCCCCGCAGACCACGAATCTGCTTTCTGTCCCTGTGGATTTACCTCTTCTGGACACTTGGCAAACGGGTCCCTGCGATATGTAGCCATTTGTGTCCTCTCCTTTTTCACTTGGCAGAGTGTTTTGGAGGTTCGTCTCATCGTGAGGGCTGAATAATATTCCATCGTAGGGGTTAGACCACAACTTTGTCCATTCATCCGTGGCTGGGGGGGTTGCCTTATTCCTACTTTGTGGCTATTGTGAACAGACCTCCCAGGTCTGCGCTGGTATGAACCCCACTTCCCTCCTCGCCCCCTTTCCTCCCCACCCCCCCTTGTAGCCCTCCCCGCCCCCCTCCCCCGGTTGCCACCTGGATTCACTTTACTCCCAGGCTGCCCTGAACCACAACTGACATTCAGCTTTATGACTTTTTGGGCAGGGGGGGCGCTCTGGCCTGAGAGGCCTCGGAGGAGGGAGGTGGGGAGCAGGAGTGGAGTCCCAGGGGTAGAGACAGTTCCCAACCCACGTGGCCGTGCTGGGCTTGTCCATCTGTCATCCTGGGTCCGGGCTCTCTTTTCCATCCCACACCCCTCTGGGAGTGAAGGGGGCCTAGAACTTACTCATAGCATGGGGGGGGGAGCACAGCTCCCATTAGGCTCCGTGGGACCCCAAGATGCAACCAACTGTGGCCCAGCCACTCCCCCAACTTTTAGAGCTGGGCAGGGCCCCCATGGGCTCCTTGCCTCTGGCCACCAGTGGAGTGTCAGGTGCTTACCTCCTCTAGGTCATATGCCCCTGTCCCCTTCCCCCATTAGTCCCCTTCACTTGAGGAGGAGGAAGGAGCAGGTGGGGTCGCCAACTTGAACCTCGTTCCGTTGTTACGGCAAAACCTCTAGACCTGCATTCGAAGAACCAATTCGAAACGAAGAAACTAAAAACCCTGGAAAGTTGACTTTTTTGTTTTTTGAGCTTCTCCTTCCCACCCTAACAATGCAACATTCCCATCAGGAGCCAGGGTGCTTGCTGGCCCCAAACATCTTGCGCTGGGGCTCTGTCCTTGTCAGCTGTGTGGCCTGGGGCAGACAAGCCAGCCTCTCTGGGCCTCAGCCTCCTGGCTTAGAAACCTCAGCCCCACAGGCTGTGTGCTGAAACTGGCTTCTCCAGGAAGACTCCAGGGTAGTGTGAAGCCCCAGAATAGGAGTCTCTGCCGAAGTCAGACTGCATCACAGAGAGACTCAGGGTAGAGACTGCACCACCCTCAGGAAGCCCCTGGATTCCCCATGAGAGAGGGAATGTGCCAATTTGGTCAAAGAAATCCAGGTCAGGGCATCCTTTGGAACATAATCCCTCTGGCCACTGCACTTACTGGACCATGCAAGGGACTTTCGAGGTCCTTATTAACCAGGCACCCCCTGCACATGCCCCTTTAGGTTCTAATCTCCCAGTAAGAGGGCCTTGAATGTGCCTATCGGGGCAGCCAGAAGAGCCTGCTGTGTGCCCTCCAGCATTCCCGGTGGAGGGTGGGGAAGGCATGAGCAGGCCGCCCCCCACCATAGCCCATGCAGCCTCCACGCTCCCCTCAGTCCTAAGCAAGAGCCGGCTGCTGGCCTACTGTCTGTCCCTCCCTTCAAGCTGAAAGGGGTCCATCAAAGCCACTTCCTAATGATCTCTTGAGGGCAGGAGTTGCTGGCTCAGATGGGTCCAGTTGATGAGTGAGGCCTGGGAGGGGTCAGAGCCCGGGTCCCCTTCAGTGACGGACGCCCAGGGAGGTCGGAAACCTCTGATTTTTTTCAAGCGAGGAATCACGACTTTTAGGTGAAATTGTGCCCTATGTCCTAGCAATCACAGATTAGAGTGAGCCTAGCCGGATGGGCCACATCTTCCCTGCCTCTCCCCTAACGGCTGCCCCAGCTTCTCCCTGATGCTGGCTCAAATGTTGCTTTTCATTCACTCGTTCTGGTTCTCAAAATGTTGGAAAAAAAATTTTTTTTCCATGTTAAAAAAAATAATAATGCATTACATTAAGCATCATGAATCATGAATGAAACCAACTGCAATTGCAAAATCAAAACTTGGAACTTCTCGTCCGATGCCATGGGTGGCACTGTTGTTTCCCCTTTTGGAAAAAAGAAAGAAAACAGGAAGGAAGTACAATAGCAGAGAAGAGAAAACCACAAAAAAATAGTACAAGCACTGGAAATCTGAGGATGCTAACTTTTACACTAGAGTGTGGCTACCCCCTCTGCAAGGTCAAAGGACAGTGCCCATGCTGCACCCCCTCCCCAAAGTCACCCGTGACCCAGGGTCACAGTCCCACCTCCAGGGTAGAGACTTCAACTGCTCTGACTCTGGGCAACATTCGACCTGTCGACCTTTCCCTGCCTTCAAAGGCCCTTGCCTTAGCTACTACAGATAACAAATAGAGTGGTCCTTCAGTAGTCAGAAAGGCTTTAGCCAGGGGCATCCGGGTGGTGCGCTCAGTTAAGCATCTGGCTCTTGGTTTCGGCTCAGGTCAGGATCTCGGGATCATGAGATCGAGCCCTGTGTCGGGCTCTGTGCTCTGTGGGGAGTCTGCTTGAGATTCTCTCTCTCCCACTCCCTCTGCCCCTCTTGCTCGTGCTGTCTCTCTCTAAAATAAATAAATACATCTTTTTTTTTCTTTTTTTTTTTTAAAGATTTTATTTATTTGCGAGAGAGAGAATGAGAGACAGAGAGCATGAGAGGGAGGAGGGTCAGAGGGAGAAGCAGACTCCCCGCCGAGCAGGGAGCCCGATGTGGGACTCCATCCCGGGACTCCAGAATCATGACCTGAGCCGAAGGCAGTCGCTTAACCAACTGAGCCACCCAGGCGCCCCTAAATAAATACATCTTAAAAAAAAAAAAGAAAGAAAGAAAAAGAAACAAGAAAGGCCTTGGTCCAAAAAAAAAAAAAAACAACCAAATATGGAATTTTATATCCACCAAAGAGTGACATGCATACAGTTCACAAAGCACCTTCGCATTGATGGTATCATTTGGGGGGCTGTGTTGGAGGCAGCCTGGGTTCAGGAGCAAAGCTCTGGACCAGTCTGTGGAACAGGGTTCCAATTCCAAATGTGAGGCTGTGGGGGCTGTGGGGCCTCCCTGAGTGTCAGTCTCCCTATCTGTGAAACAAACAGGTTGGACTTCATGGGTGGTTTCTTTTTCCTTGTTTTGTTTTTATTTGTTTTTGTTTTTATGGTTCTGGCTCCTTTTTTTTCTCTATTAATTAGAGGAGTCATATGTGATTTCTCACTTACTGTCTTAGTCTGTTGGAGCTGCTATAACAGAACGCCATAGACTGGGTGGCTTATAAACAACAGACATCTGTTCCTTACAGTTTTGGAAGCTGGAGGTCCAAGATCGAGGTGCCAGCAGATTGGGTGTCTGGTGAGCCCGCTTCCTGGCTCATAGATGGTCGTCTCCCTGCATCCTCACATGGCAGAAAGGATGAGGGAGCTCTCCGGGGTCTGGTTCATCAGGGCACTAATCCCATCATGAGGCACCACCCTCATGACCTAATCACCTCCCAAAGGCCCCACCTCCAGATACCATCACCTTGAGTGTCAAGATTCCAACTGATGAATTTGGCAGGGACAGAAACATTCAGTCTGTAGCATTTATTGAAAAAAAAAACCATAAGCAATACCAAAGTCTATAAAATAAAATGTCAGAGTCCACCTTCATCCCTATAGGATCCCTCTCCCCAGAGGTCCCACTATTACCAGATTCCCATGGGTCCATCAAGGCTTCTTTATGCACAGTGCATGCAGAGAGCTTTGTTAGTATTTTTATATTTTTTTGATATTTCTAATACCAGTGCCTACAGTAGCATCCGACCCATTAGGTACTTTGCACATTTTTGTTGCATTGTTAAATTAGCACCTTTTCTTCCAACTGAACCCTATGTCTTGGAGATCTTGCCGTGTTTTCTTTCTGACTGCCACAGAGAGGTACAATAATTGAATCACACTTTCCCTACTACAGGTCACGATATGGTCTCCAGTTCCTTCGGGTTTGGTGTGTGCAGAATTCAACATTGCTCCATTTTAGAGAGGTCACATGCCCAGGGCAGCCCCCGGAACCAGACACCCTAACATTTCTGCAGTGAAATGTATAAATACAATGGGATGAATAAAATCTGTGAACAGCCTCACATCAGGCTGGGCTTGCCTCTAGATCAGCCTGCCTGGGAAGATAGATTCTCTGCTCAGAGCTTTTGGGGTTTGGGATAAGACAAGGGGGTAAGCCTCTGCTTCTTTTTTTTTTTTTTTTAAGATTTTATTGATTTATTTGACAGAGAGACAGTGAGAGAGGGAACACAAGCAGGGGGAGTGGGAGAGGGAGAAGCAGGCTTCCCGCTGAGCAGGGAGCCTGATTCAAGGCTTGATCCCATGCGGGGCTTAATCCCAGGACCCTGGGATCATGACCTGAGCTGAAGGCAGATGCTTAACGACTGAGCCCCCCAGACACCTCTGAGCCTCTGCCTCTGCTTGTAGGTGCTGCACATGTAGACCTCCTGGGCAAACATGGCTGAAACGGGGGGTTGGGGGAGGCCCACCCACCACCACAATTCCCTGTCCTCACTGTCTCTGTTCTCCGCCTCTGAGAGCTGGCAGAGAGGGAGAGTGTGGTGTGAGGACCAGGCAGGGCAGCCTGACCCCAGAGGCACCAAACCTTTTCTGGCACTTGGAGCTGCTCCCACAGGTGCATCCCATGAGCTCCTTCTCTGCTCCCCCCGACCCCATCCCATTTGCGAGCTGGGGAATCTGCCTCTGTATCTTCACTTTTCCAGGGAGCTTCCCCAATCTCCAGAGCTGTCTTTTCCCTCTCAAGTTGGCGTTGATCCCCCGCCTCACTTTGGCACCGTCGTTACCATTGGGACCTCACTGGATTTACCTGAGATCTTTGCATTATTGTGGAATTTTCCCAGACTGTCCCTTCTCTTCCCTCCCTCTGCCCAGTCATCTCCCGAATCCTTCTGCAGCCCAGGTTCGAAGGTGGTATTTCCTACCCAGTGAGAGGCCCGTTTGCCGTGGGGCGGAGACAGCAGGCTTCAGGGAATGCATGAGTACCCTGGAATTGGAGCCAAGTTGGGGGGCACCGTTGGGTCTCCCGAGGGCTTTGTGGAAGTGGTTAACCTCTTGGAGGGTTAACATCATGGATATTAGGCAAAGCCCTTCTCCTCTGACCTTGCCTGCTCTCCGGTATCTTCTCTGCCCCGTGTCTGGGGCCCCAGTCTCCTGCCACACGCAGAGGATCCCTCGCTGTCCCCAGACCATCCTCCCCTCCTCCTCAAAGGTATACTCACTTCCCTCAGCCCTGCCTGTCCTTCCTCCTGTTCTGCCTGTCTGCCATCCCAACACCCCCAAGGCTTGGGAGACGGACTGGGCCGGGAACTCTGCGGGCTACCCTGGAGAGAGTGTGGGGTGGGGAAATGCGCCCAGGGACATTAGGTGCTGCAATCACAGGACCAGGGGGCCGGTGGCCCAGGCTGAAAAAAAGGAGAGTCTAACACAAATTGGGATGTCTGGCCTCATGGTCACTGACTGCCCGATGCTTTGGGGCTCATTCTCTGGCAGCTGTGGGGTAACAGCCCTTTGGAGATGGGGGGTCAGAATTTCGCCACTTAAACAGCATGGGGTCCATCCCTCCATCCCCGAAAAGCAAGGAGGAGGGGCTCCCTTTGCGTGGCCGGGAAGGAGGCATTCCTTGTTTGGGGGAGGCGGTTAGAATCTGACAGATATGAAACGTCAGCCCGTTACGGGATAGTCTTTACTCCAATTATGTTAACAGTGACTCTACTCTGCGGATACGCGGTCATCCTCCACCGCCCACCGCAGACTCACAAGTCTGCCCGTGAAGGCGCCAGCGTACCGGTCTCGTGCAGCTTCCTTCCAGACCCTGCACAACTGGCCGCGGGGTGGCCGCCCTTGTCCTTGAGCCGGCCTTGAGCCGTCCTCAAGCCGTCCTCCAGCTGGCGACCCCTTCCAAGGGCCAGATGGATCGAGGATGCTTTATGCAGCAGGATGGCCTCTCTAGGGGAAGAAAAAAGCGGTGGGGTTTGCTTTGAAGATGTCAAGAGAGCTGGCCTGTTGATGAGTTCCTTCCTCTGTCCCACCCGCTAAGTCCTAGCTTAGCTTCGGGAGCACAGTTCACCCAAGGGTGCTTACCTCGTAGAAGGAGACAGGACGTGACTTATCCATTGGGGAGCGGGGAGAGGAAGGAGCTCAGCTGCGGCCCCTTTAATACAAATAAACATTCAGCCCTGCCATCTACTGGCTGCAAGGCCTTGGGCAAGTCCCAGAACACTTCCTGGCTCCCCAGTAAATGGAAATCAAAGGCCGAACTTGCAGGACTGCGTAAGGATTAGAGGTGGTGTATTTAAACACCTAGCTCGGGGTGCCTCGGTGGCTCCGTGGGTTAAACGTCAGACTCCTGATCTCAGCTCAGGTCTTGAGTTTGAGCCCCGCATTGGACTCCATGCTGGGCATGGAGCCCACTTAAAAAATAAAATAAAATAAAATAAATAAAATAAAGCACATTAACTCAATGCTTGGTTCATAAGTAGGAGCTACTGTCACCTGGCCTCCTACTTTTAGGGAACCAGAGGCCCCCCTGCGATATGAAAGGAGCTGGCCAAGGCACCACGCCATCTGGGCTTCCTGTCCAGCTCCATTTACCCGCCATGGGACCCTGGGCAGCTGTCTTCACCTAGTGGAGCCTTTGTATCCCCATCGGGGAAAGGGGGAAAAAATAAAGCCTACTTATCAGAGATCTTGTGAAGACCAAGTTCTCAGCAAATGTTTCTGGAGCCTACCAATAGGAGAGGATACGTAAATCAACACAACAATAAAAATTCCCTGACCTGATGGGGCTCCCATGTAGCAGGGAGACAGACAATAAACCAAGACTATAATAAATACATCGTAGCGTATTTTATAAGCTGACAGGTGCTGTGGAAAAGAGGAAAAGCAGATGAAGTCACTTGGAGTATGGAATGTGCAGGTGGAGGTATTTTATGGGGGGCGGGGGAGCTCTGGGGGTCCCACTGGGAAGGGGATGTTCAAGCCCAGGTTTAAAGTAGAAAAGAGAGGGAGTCAAGAGGATTTCAGGGGGACGTGGGCTCCAGGCAGGGGGGAAAATCCTAATGGCTGATTATCTGATTTACGTCGTCGCTTTCCCAGACTTGACTGAGGACCTTCTCTGGGCTGGACCCTGTGTAGCAAAGAGACAGATTATAGCAGCTAATGACTTTCTTTTCTTTCCTTCTTCTTTTTTTTTTTCCTTTGGTGGGCAACTGAGTATTTTTTTTTTAAGACAGCTTCATTGAGATATGATTCCCATGCCATACATACAATTTACCCATTTCTCGTGTACAATTCGGTGGTTTTGGGGTATTCACAGAATTGTGCAACCCCTTACCACAGCCAATTTGAGAAGATTTCATCACCTCTAAAAGAAATTCCATGATCTTGAGCCAGCGCCCCCTCACCTCCCACCCCTTCCCCAGCCCCTGGCAACCGCTAACCTTCTTTCTGTCTGTAGAGATTTCTCTGTTCGGGACTTTAATATGAATGGAGACCCACCGTAGGTGGCCTTTTGTGACTGGCATTTTCACCGAGCATAAGATTTCCAAGGTTCATCCAGGCTGTAGCAAGAATCAGTACTTTATTCCTTTTTTAGGGCCAAATATTTTTTTTTTAAGATTTTGTTTATTTATTTGAGAGAGAGTGAGAGAAAGAGCCCAAGAGGGGGTAGGGTCAGAGGGAGAAGCAGACTCCCCGCTGAGGAGGGAGCCCGATGTAGGACTAGATCCCGGAACTGCGGGATCATGACCTGAGCCGAAGGCAGTCGCTTAACCAACTGAGGCACCCAGGCGCTCATAGGGCCGAGTATTTTCTTTATCCATTTGTCCATCGAATGACATTTGTTAGTAGTCTGAGACTCATGAATAACGCTGTCACGAACGTTCATCTGCAAATTTTTTGTGTGCAAATACATTTTATTTCTCATGGGCAGACACCCAGGGGTGGAATTGCTGGGTCATACGGTAACTCTCTGTTTAATTGTTCAAGGAAGCTCCAGACCAGTTCCCCAAGGGGCTCCACCATCAACCATCCCGGGGTGGGGGGAGGTGTGAGGTGGTAGCCCACTGTGGTTTTAGTTCACAGATTTTCAGGGCTTGCTGAGGGCGGCCACTATCAACACTTCGTGGTCGTTCATTCATCTGATGGTCCCAACAGCCCTCCCCAGGTAGGTGCGGCAGTCATCCTCACTTTATAGATGAGCACATTGAGGCACTGAGATGTCCACGGGTGGCAGAGCTGTGATGCGGACCCAGGCAGTCTAGGTCCTGAGCCCATGACTTTGACCGTGCTCAAAAACCTTACCGCGTGGGAGACGCGCCCATGAACTCCATAGGAGCTCCACCGGGCGTGTGCAGCAAGATCACGGCAGCTCTGGGGGGGGCGGCAGCTGAACTGGGCCTGGGAGGGTGAGTAGGAGCATGTCCAGTGGTCAGGGGGATGGAAGGGCAGGCAGAGGCTGGGAAGAGCAGAGGGCTGGCTCAGGTGGAAACAGCTCGCGCTTACCACCTCCCTCGCCAAAGTCCTTCACTCTCCTGTTATCCACTTCAGCACGGTAGTTTTAGATCAAATATTTCAGTCCTGAAAGGAAGCCAGTATGTGCTTCGAATTTTACCCTCCAGGGTCCACTTGATTAAAAACAAGTGAATGCGTTATTTGAACACCTCATAGTGCACGGAGGAGTCTGCATAGGCCATACGCGTTGGCAAGTGCCCAAGTGAGCATTCTGCTCAGGTGTGTTTAAAGCTAACTCTGACTGCCTGCTTTGACCCCAAGTGGCCCTTTGGGCACTCACTGCTCCCCTCAGTGGGAGGCAGCCGCAGCAGGACAAGGTGAGAGGTACTTGGAGGGACTGTACCCCCCGCCAGTGGGTTTTGTCCAGATTGGTCTTCCGTGACTCAGCTGGTGGTGGCCCTGATGGGACCACCAGGGGCAGAGCCAGCATCCCGGCACTGAGCTGGTGGGCTTCCACCTCCTGCTTTCATCTTGTCCCCTCAGCAACCCTGTGCCCATTTTACAGCTGAGGAAACAGGCTAGCAGAGGGGCCAGCCCACCAGTGACTGGAGGGTACAGAGCAGGTGAACCCACATGAGAGCTTTTCGTGGGGGTAGGGGGGGTTGTAAGCTTTCACTTTTTTTTTTGCCAAGGGGATGGATTCCTTGCTCCCATGGACTCATCAGTTCTCCTGAGAAATCTGAAACAGTTACATCTTGCTCCTTTCCGTCCCATCTCCCCCACCAGCACCCCCCAGCCCATCCCCCAGTATTTGACTCCCGTAGAGGTGCTCTGGGTTTGGGTCCCACTTTGCCCTTCCTCCTTAATTTCCTCTTGGCTGTCGATTTCTGTTTCATAAGGCCAGGGCTAACTCCGGCACCAGAATCAGCCACTAAGCCCTTTGCCTAAAAGCTTTAATAAGAAACAGAAAACGAGGAAATGGCTCTCCTGCCAAGTCCGTAAATCATGCCAGGGCTCCCAGCCAAGCCAGGTCTGCATTCGGAACAAGGAACATGGAGCCGAAGTTCTCCGTGAGCAGCACTCTCTCCCAGTGCCTCCCAATGAATGCGTTATTTGAACACCTCATAGTGCACGGTCCACCCCACCCTTCACACCCACCTTCACCCTCCTGAGCCGGTCCCCGTCCTCAGACTGCCCCAGCCCCTCGCTTCCCAGAGAGGAACAGAAATCCACGGCCATGTGTAAAATCACCCGACTTCTAACTCTGGGCCATGAATTCCCATGTTTTAACAACACTCTGCAGGCCAGACAAAACATGTCTGTGGGTCACCTCCAGCCCACGGCTATCATTGTGCAACCTCTAATCTAAAAATTATACTGGATTTCCTAGCGTCGAGTTGGTCAGGTTTGATTTTTATTTTTTTTCCTTAAGTCCCTCTTAACCAACCTATCAGGCCTTCAGAACTGTAGTTCTAGAGGGAGAGCTACATCGGAAGGGTTGAACTCTGGTTGGTAAGAGCTATAAAATTAAGGCTTGGAAACATTTTCACCCTCAGGTTCAAGGTTGGAGGCAATGGAACCCTGTCCTGCAGTGGGGTAGGGTGGGGGCTGGCTTTGTGTACCGGGGACCTGTCAGTAGAGGCCCGGCTGGGGGCCAGAAGGTGGGGGCTCGGAGATGAGAAGAGGGCAAGCCATTTCGAAGTCGGTAGGAAACCTACCATTCAGAAGGGACCGAGGACTTGGGTCTCTTGGTCTCAGGGCACTGGGGATGGGAGAGCTGGAAACCAAGGCAAGGTGGTGCTGGGGCCTGTCAGCCCAGGGAGTTGGGGACCATGCCCCAGAAAGAGGCTTGGGCCCCTGGGTCCCAGCTGCCCAGTGTCAGCCTGTCCAGCCTAAGGTAAACAAGTTCAGGCAAGGGGAGTGGGGGCTTTGAGCCGGAGCTGAGCCCCTGGAGACCCATCTGACCCATCCCCTGCAGTCAGGACTATCCTTTCGCCCCTCTTGCCCTGCAAACCAGGCGTGGGGGCACCTAGTTTGGTTTGGGGGCTGCTGCACGGTGACAACCCACTTAGGATGAGGATGTACAGATAGTCGGATCTGCACAGAACCTTTCCTCCGACGCTGCAAACAGGCGGAGAAGAAAAGCGGGCTCTGGGTCTGCGCGTCTGCGGGTCAGCGGCTGGGCTCCGCGCATGCGCTGCTGAAGCCAGTCGTTTTAGCACAAGGCCCCGGTAGCTTCCACGGTTCCTGTGGCTCCGGCCACCTCTCCGGGGCCATGCATCAGGGACGTCATTTAGAATCCTGCTGCGGGGACACTCGGCGTCGATTTGGTTCTGGGCTGTGCTTTTCCTGAGCTGCTGGATGGTTTTTAGTTTTCGATATGCTGTGAATGGCTTCCGTGGTTGGGTTCCATGTTGACTTGACTCTGTACGTTTGGGACGCACATCTAGAAAGGGCATAGAACCTCGAGTCTTGAGTCCCGGACCCTTCTCTTGCCCCCTGATGGGGTCATTTATTTTTGGCTCCTGTTTTCATCCTGCCCCGTTGAACACAATATATTTTTGTAATGTGTCTGAAGGCTTTTCTAAAAGGACGGTAGAAAAGAAATCAAGATAAAGTTTCTCTTCTGATCTGCAATGGGGGCGGCCCTCCCAGTTTCCAGAAGGGCATCACCCCTAACCCAAGGCACTTCCTCCCTGGTGTCCGGTTGCCCGAGAAGCGGAACTGGGGAGCAGGGTTGTCTGCACAGGGATGGGAGGGTGGTATGGGGGGTTGATTCCTCTCTCCAGAGGTCAGGGTGCTAAAGGTCCCCAGACCTGTTCACTCACCCCTGGACAGGAACCCCCCACCACCACCACCACCAAGCCAGTTTCTCTGAGCCCTGCCAGGATGTGTTCATGTGACTGATGCTGTCCTCTTCTAGCCTCTGCTAAAGGGATTCAGCCAACACCCCCCCACCAGGGCAAAGGATGCCTGACAAACACAGCCCACTGTCCTCACCGATGGCTTTGTTGGGAAGGTGGGTGTGGGGGGACCTTTGAAACCTTGACGAGTCACACACATGTGAGCAGTTCTTCATTTCTTTCTCCCACCCCACACCGGTACAGTCTGCTCCCACTCTGTCTCTCCCAGGCTGGACCGGTCAGGGTTTGCTGCAATGAGGAGCAGCTCTGTGAGCAGGGGATGTGCTTGTGTGCCAGCAGGAATCGGTTAGCAGGCAAGGCCACAACAGGGGAAAAGCATCGTTATGGTCTTACAGCCTAGGAACAATAAAGAGTGCTTGGTGTCCAAATAAGCAACCATACTTGGCTTGGAGTGATGCCGAATGTACCAGGTCTTTTCTGGAGGAAAATCCTTGGGAAGATTGCCATGGTGCTTCTTTGGAAGAATGTGTGTTCTGGCAGCCCTGCCTGGCCCTGGTGCTTCCCTGCACAAATCTATAGTAGCTCCTCTCTGCTCAATCCATGGGGTTCCCCCTCTTTAACCTGCTGTCCTGGCCATGTGGACTTTATGCCCATGCTTTTCACACATGGAAAATTCTAGGAAAAAAAAACAAGTTGATCCAGGCTTACTTGGCTTCCATTTCTCATCTCAGACTGTGTCTAAGTTCTTCTTAGCCTCAAAGCCCTGCTCAAATACGGCCTCCTTGATAAAAACATTTCCTAACCCCCATATGCAGAAAGTATGCACCTGACCGGTGATTTTCTGTCGTGCATTGTGGCACCTCCCTTAGAACAGTCCACCTGGCCTGGCCATGAGCTCCTTGGGGACAGTGCCTGGATCTCATCCCTCTGCTCTCCCTGGAGGGCTTAGCCCGGTCGTGACCCTGGAGTGTGGCAGAGGTACCCCCAGGAAGCCTGGGCTAACGAGCAACTCTACACCCATCTGCTGGTGCCCTGGGACAGTTTCTGCATTTAGAAAGGAGCAAGAAGTCCCCCAAAGTGGGAAGAGGACACATTGGATGCGTGTACTAGAAAGAAAAGACACAGTTGTAGGATGGTAGCCGGCAATTATTTGGCCACAGAATAAGACGAGCCCCCAGGAGCCTGCCTGACCTTGGGTTTGAACCCCAGCCTCCCTAATACTTCAAGGCTCCCAGCTTATCCAGTGGGAACTGATAACCACCTCTGGGTTTCCTCTTCAGCATTGTGGTAAGGCCAGGTGTCCCAGGCCACAGGGAGCACACCCAGGCTACAGGGGGCTCCAAGCTCTATATAAACGTGCAGAATACTTGATTTCAGAGTATAGCCTGCATCAGAAAAACAGGCATCATTCCACCTTGTACATGAACTCGCTGTCAAGCCAGCTGGTGCTCCCTCCGTGCTCCAGAGGAGAAACAGGGCACACGGAGAGGTGACCTGCTCACGGCCAAACCCCCCTGTCAAACATGGAGCTCCTGTCAGCTTAATTACAGAAAATACAGTTCACGGCGGCAGCCGACATCTGGACATCATCAAACGACTTGGAGGGAATGCCATCGGGTGTTTCCAAGCAGATCGAGATTATGCTGATTTATATTCCAGTGAAATCATCAGATAATGATTTGGCCATCAGAAAAATTTTGGCCTGACCACGACTAAGTTTTGTCTGATAGCAAATGGACTGCTTCACATGCAGACCCAAACCCATTCAGAGCGGGGTCTGAGATGCATACCGTGCAAGACTTTCGACAAACACTTACCAAGTGCCCACCCCATTCCAGGCCTGGACAGAATGCCGGCAAAGCTGGGTATACACAGCCCAGCCCGGCTGCTATGGCCAGGAAGTCTGGCATCCTGACTCCTCCCCCAAAATGGGTCACTTAGGCCGTGGAGGAGGGCGGGACCCTACTCCCTGCGAGACTCAGAAAAGTCTTTAATGGACTTCTGCTCTGGGCCAGCATGGTAGCTATTGATGCTGACAAGCTCAGAACAGGGAAGGAAGAGGCTTCCGGGGAGGCTGGAGGAGCTCCATGTGGCTGCATCATGGGTCCAGAGCAGGGCGCTGTTTGGGTCCTAGAGGAAGCTGGACGTGGGTAGGGCCTAGACAGAGAGACACGGGGACTAGTCACAGTGATGGGTGATTGAAGAGGGGTGGAGGAAAGCACCCTCTCAGGGGCAGGGTGGGAAATGGCCCGCCAGGGTCAGATGGGGTGCTGTAAAGGGAAGTGTGGGTGAACAAGACGGGCACATGGGGGCTGGCTCTGGAGATGGTGAGGAGAGGGAGAAGAGATTTGGGGCCATGGACCCCAGCAGCCAGGCGAGGCTGAACGCGCAGGGGTTCAGAGGAAAAGTGACGAGTGCTCTGGGGTGATGCCCACCACGGGGTGCAGAGGGAACCCCAGCCACAGGCAGGGGCAGCAAGCAGGGCTGGGAACAGCCCCTGCAGCCAGCAGAGTCCCACCCTCTGGACCCGGCTTGGGGGGAAGAGAGGAATGAGACCCACCCCGCTGCACGGACTCCCAGGCTGGGAGGGGAGATGGACCCTTATCAGATGGGATACCCGCTCTGTTGGAGGGAGGGAGCAGGCTGGGAGGATGCATGGCAGCAGATCATATCACAAGCTCTACGGAGTGACCCAGCAGCTGAGAGCAGGAGTGGTATTCGAACCCCATCTGTCTACCTCCAAAGCCCTTGCTGCCCTTCCTGCCATGCTCAGCCCAGCCAGAAGGGACCCAGGCTCTACCCTCGACGAGCCCCACAGTCATGGAAGAAGCAGACCCCTGAGGGGTCTGGCCTGTTGGGCCCCCATGTGGGGTCAGGGAGGGGCTTCTCTGGGGGCGGGGGGAGGGAAGGTGAGGATAGAGCTAGGCTTGGAGGAGCGGCTTTCCAGGAGAAATATGGGAAACACAAGGGTCTGCCCCAAAGTGCAAAGAGGACATAGAGCCATTGAGGAGGGCAAAGGGTCCCTGCAAACCTGGATGGCTGCCGACCGGTCAGTGGGCAGAGCCCAGCCGTGCGATAGAGACGGGGACGCCCCGGGCCACACCTTGACACCGGCCAGGAGCCTCGTAACTTGGTCCCAAGGCATCAAGGGGACACAGGGGGCTGCGGGCTGAGGGAGGGAAGCACCTGGTCAGATCCAGCACGTGTGAGCGTGGCGGGGAGGAGGAGGAGGGGCCCCATGGGGAAGCTGAGCCAGAGTTTGTGGAGCCTGGGGCTTTCACAAAAGGCCCCCGTGGCCCCAGGGTGCCCCCACCCTGCACATCAAAGCACAGCCTCACTCTCCCACACTGTCTGCCCCAACAGGATTTCTTGCAAGCAGCTGGATCACAGCTATTTATCTAATGTTCTTGGACAGAATCCCAAGAAAACAATTTTGCTTATTTGAAAAGAAAATAACACAAAGCAACATTGCAGAGCCCACCCCCAAAGAAGAATTGTAAGGAGATTGTTATGGCCCCTGCGGTTTATGGCTTCATTGATTTATCTGTTTGGGCATCTGTTTATTGGCTGGACAGCATGGTCCCTGTTGCTCAATAAGCCCAGGCTGTCTTTACGAGGGCTGTGAAAGGAAGCAGCCCCCCAGCGCGGGGCTTCCAAGCCTGCAGTCAGCACGACCGTATGGGAATACGGGGCCAGGCACACAGGAGCCCGGGTCCCGGGCAGCTCCGTGAGCTCACGCTGGAATCCTAGCCATTGGCGCCCTGTGCGGAGTGAGGGGGCTCCCAGAGGGGCTTGTCAGCAGTCATAGGGGCTAGGATGCTTTTTAGAGATCCAGGTGCCTGAGACCCACCCCCCAGACTCCATGGCTCTCTCTGGGGTGGGGACAGGGACGTCTGCCCCGGTAATTCCACTAATTAAAGGTGTAACTGCTGGATCACATGATTCCCAAGGGCCTTCCCCCTCCTCTTCTACCCTCCCCCCATTCTAGAAAGGTAATCTAGTGTCCTTTGGCATTAGAGATGGGAGGGGCAAGACCATGCAGATAGAGCCTATGAGGAATGAGCATGACCCCCAGCACTACCAGGTGACCAGTCCCCTATGTTTCAGCGGCAAGATTGTGTCCTCTCCACCCCTTGTGGGCCAACCCCATCCTTAGCTCACTGTCCTGGGGACCTGCAGCGAACCATCCCACGAACCAAAAGATTCCTATCTTGGAAATTAGGAAAGCAGATGTCAGGGTGTTTGAAGACAAACCAAAGGCCTCTCTCCAAGGGTGGGGGGTGGGCAGGCTTGCATTTCTCGGACTCAGAAAGGATGTGTGTGTGTGTGTGTGTGTGTGTGTGTGTGTGTACGTGTACGTGTACATGGGAGGGACAGGAGCTGGGCCACGGCCCAGAAAACAGGCCCAGGGATGGCAAAAAATGTGCAGAAGAGCACATTTGGTTTTTAAAAGCCTGCTTGGCATAAGAAGAACAAAGAGCCAGACATGGGGCTAGGGACCCCAGACATAGGATTAGCAGACAGCAGTGGGGACAGAGGATGGGGAACAGAGGATGCTCGGGGCCTCAGCATGAGTGTCTGATGGACAGCAGTGCAGAGGGACGTGGAAAAGGGGTGCGGGGGGAGGTTGTAAGAGGAAGAGTCTCTGTCACAGAGCAGGTGCGAAAAAAACCATGGGATGAATCCCACCACATGAATTGAGTCTTTAGGTCCACATGACCTGGGCCCAGAGCGTGGAAAGAACTTGCTCATGTGACTATAGAAATAGGGCTGTGTCTCTGAGGAGGCACAGAGGATGGGATGGATCGTCAGACCTGTCCCCATTTTCAAAAGATTCTAGAAACTCCAGGTGGGTGAGCCAGACAGGGATGTGGGTCCAATGTCTAGAGCAGATGAGGAAGCAAAGAGCCCATGGGCTCTGTGACCAGCTGACAGTGAGCATCAGGGCCCCCCAGGTACCAGCTGCCCACCAAGCAGGTCTCCTGCATGACCCGTTTAATCCTGTTGCATTTGGACTTCAGACAGGTGGACAAAATGTCCAGGTTCTTTGTCTGAGAAGGAGACATTTGGACCAGAGTCGGGCTGGTGTGGTTAAAGTCACAGCCAGTCAGAACAGTGATTGGCCCCAGGTAGGACTCAGCAAACACTGAAGGAAGGAAGGAAGGAAGAGAGGGAGGGATGGTGCAAGCAAGGAAGGAAGGAAGGAAGGAAGGGGCCACTATCAGCTAAGAGGTAGCTTTCTTCTTTTGGACTGTGGGTTCTGTACTTAGGCCTACCCTGTTAATTGTTTCTAACAACTTAAAGACATAAAAGGTGTCCAGTGACCCCGTTTACAGAGGATGATAATAACTGTATCAGAGGACAGAATTAAAATGTAACAAACCCATGATAAACTGTAACTATAGGTAGTAGACGGATGCTACCTCCAGGCCAGACCCCATCCTAGAGGCTCCTATCCTTCCCCTTCCTTGGGGTCTATGGCGAAGCTGTGATTAAAACCCTCACCTGTCTGGCTCCAAACTCAGGCCCCCTCCATTCTCTGGGGATCTTGGTAGAAATGGGACTGGTGTCTCTACCTAACAGCCCCCAGGCAGGGACAGGAGGAGTGACCCCTGAAGACCTGTCCTGAGCCAGCCGGCTATGAGTTGGAGAAGGGGACCCCTAACATGTTTTCTCCTCCACGTCCCTGTGACACCTGCATTATGTCACCTCGAAGGAGCCAGACCCGGAAGCTTCCTTGCTGCTGGTCATAATGACCCCACATCCCCAGGAGAGGAAGAGGGATGCCTTTGTGTAAAAATCAAAACTCTTTTATCTCTACTCTGTAACTCCTAGACCCAGTGCCTGTAGCTCCCTGTGTTATTTCAGCTTGTAGTTTGCAGAGAGAGTTCCAGAGTGAGATGGTGGGAAGACCCCTGGAGGGAAGGCGGAGTCAGGATGAGGAGGCCGCCTGGCCACCAACCAGGGGAGGGCCCCACACGAGTGAATGCACCTATATGAAAACGCCTGTCTTGGGGGTGGCTGGGTCTCCCCCAGGGGACGAGGGCCCAGCTTGGCATGGGTGACCCCAGGAGTGGAGTGGGGAGCAGTCAGGGTTGGAGATGCAGAGGGACATAGGAAGGCTCAAAGTGGAGGTCCCAGGGGAGGCTGCAGGAGGAAAGGCACAGAAGTGGGGATAAGAGTCACGCAGGGAGGAAATGTGCACACAGGGGATGTGGGATGAAGGGAATCCGAGAACATCCGTTTATGCATTCCTCAGGCCCAGTGTACCCACATTTCCACCAGGGCAGCATCTCAGAGCGAGGACACAAGAGCACTAATTCAATATCAAAGGACAGGAACTCCACATAAAAAAGCCCATGTTCAAGTCTCTTTCAGTCCTCCCAGCTGGTCCAAGAGATCAATCTCAGTTTGGTCCTACTGTGTCTTTGATGCTCCTCTGATATGTGGTAGTCTCCCTTTTTGCACACGGTTCAGACCTTAGGCTCAGTGCTTTCAGGCAAGGGTTTTGGCTGGAACTCTTTTGGATGATGTAGCTTTCATTGTGTATTATTTTAACAATAACCATCTTATGGCACGGGAGGCCGGTTTTCCTTTTGTGATAGTGGTTGCAATGGAAGTTTCATTTCCAAACATATTTCTTTCAGTAAGAAAGTCTAGGTTAGGGGTGCCTGGGTGGCTCAGTTGTTAAGCGTCTGCCTTCGGCTCAGGTCATGATCCCAGGGTCCTGGGATCGAGCCCCACATCGGGCTCCCTGCTCAGCAGGAAGCCTGCTTCTCCCTCTCCCACTCCCCCTGCTTGTGTTCCTGCTCTCGCTGTCTCTCTCTCTGTCAAATAAATAAATAAAATCTTTTTTAAAAAAAAGAAAGTCATAGGTTAGGGGCGCCTGGGTGGCTTAGTCGGTTAAACGTCTGCCTTCGGCTCAGGTCATGATCTCAGGGTCCTGGGATCGAGCCCCATGTCAGGCTCCCTGCTCAGCGGGGAGTCTGATTCTCCCTCTCCTCCCTGCTCATGCTCTCTCTCGCTATCTCTGTCTCTCCCTCTCAAATAAATAAAATCTTTAAAAAAAAAAAGGAAAGAAAGAAAAGCTAGTTTAAAGGAAAAAAGGGTTATAAAAATGGTGCAGATGGCACAAGAATGATTAAAGTTCCCAAAACAGACTCTCAGAGCAGCTCTGGGTAGCCTTGGCTTGAGATGACGAAGATGGGACCCAAGTGTGTCCTTGACAAGTGCGGTCCAGTCCTGTTTGCTGACTCTGAAGCTGAGTGTCAGCAAATCTTCCCATCATTCTCCACTATCCTGGTGACCTAAGAAAGACCACAGAACTTGTTCTTGTTCAAGCCCACATCACATTTGCTCTATTGGCCAATTTCCAGTCCAAGGACCTAGAGCATCTACAGCTCTCTGAGCTTACTGCTTCCACAAAGGATTTCATCGCAGAAACAGCAGGACGTAGTGACGCCTGCCTTGAGTATGACAAGGACACCACGTCCTGAACACCCCTGTGGGCTGGGTCTTACGTGTGAATTTCTTTTTCTTTTTTTTTTTTTTTAAGATTTTATTCATTTATTTGAGAGAGCATGAGAGAGAAAGAGATCACGAGCAGGGGGGAGGAGTAGAGGGAGAAGCAGGGAGCAAGGAGCCCTATGCGGGACTCGATTCCAGGACCCTGGGATCATGACCTGAGCCGAAGGCAGGTGCTTAACCGCCTAAGCCACCCAGGCGCCCTACGTGTGAGTTTGTAATCTGTTTTTCATTCAGTCCTCTCTGTGGCCCAACGAAGCGGGTATGATAATGCCCACTTTCAGGGCAGGAAAACAGAGGCTCAGAGAGGCGTTTGCCTCGAGTCACCCAGCTAGCACCGTGTGAGGGATTCGGAGCTGGATCTGCATGCTGCCCGTTCCCACGCTCTTTGCCGGGTGATGCATGGCCTCTGCCCGAGCAGGAGATCAGCTCCCACGTAGGACCTCACCTCCCTCGTGTGAGGCCCCACCAGGCTTCCCGGGGGATGTGTGGCTCTCACGGGCGGGAGAACCTGGCTGCGTGCGTCACCTCCTCACAGCTGCCACCACTTTAAATGGACCTGTCCCCACTGGGGAGAGATTTTACAAATGCGATAAATTTATGTTTCCTTGGAAATCATCTAGCAGTTTCTATTCTTGTGCCACCTTCTGTGAAATTCACAGTGGTTACATTTTCCTAACCAGAAATTCCTACACTGGGACTGACAAAGAATTTGAGGCCATTTCTGGGCCCGGGGGGGGAGGGGAGGGTGGGTGGGAGGTTGTGGGGGGCTGTCTCTGGGAGATGTGGTTTGTATGTCAGAGGGCTGGCATCCCAGGACACTGGGTAGTTTATGGGGACCACAGAAGGTAATTGGAGCTGTCGCCAAAGCCCTGTGACTTTGGGGGCCCCAGGGCACTGCGTGTCTCCCACCAGGTTCTGGCCTCAAGCTTTCCTGCTTCCGTAACTCACCCTTAACCCCACCCCTACTCCCCGACACCACTCTTCACAGCGCCCCCACCCTCCTCCCTCCACCTCCCCTGCTCTCTCTTCTCCCTCCACCCCTGGGAACCCTCATAGCCCTGCTCCGTCTTCTGTGCAGAAACCCATCTGGGTCACTGGGGGAAACTGAAGCTCATGGACTTGCCCAAGGTCACACCGTCACACCAATAATGACTTCGGTGCTGGAAGCAAAGCCAGGTGTGACCCCTATAAAGCTCAAGCCCTTTCCACTCTGCACACGGCTGTTCCCTCTGTGCTTTCTCTCCCCATAGATCCCCCGGCTCTTCTAGAACACATCAGAAGTCTTCCATTTGACACACTGACATGACATCTGTCCCACAACAAAAGGCACTCACTTGTAACCTTCGTCATGTGAAGATCATGGAATCAGGGCTCATTTTCTCCCTTTGGTTTTAATGTTTTTTGTCATCGGAACTTTTATAAAGAAGCGGGCATCTAAAAAATGTATCATGTGTGTAAATATTTTATATGAAGCAGGCATCTGAAAAATGTATCATGTGTGTAAATATTTTATATGAAGCGGGCATCTGAAAAATGTATCATGTGTGTAAATATTTTATATGTGTGTGGGTTGCTGAAACATGTATTACATTTGACGTGGGTATATCATGTTTAAACATACACACGTATTCACATCTTTTAAATCTGACATGACATTAGGCAAAATAAAAACTGAGCATTTCCGCAGTCGGGTACATTCCTTTATACTTGGAGCCAACATTTTGAAATCGAGGGCACACTTGTCATCAGCCTGGCTCTACCCTAGGAGTCAGACCGCCTTGCCTTCCTTGTGGTATCATCAGACCAAAATTCCAAAATATGTTTTCTTTTAAAGAAGTCGCTGAAGAGTTTCCCAAGTGGATGGTTCAAACCTCAGAGGTGTGTCATTCCTCAGTGTGTTGCTCTCAGCAAGACCCCACATCTCTGCCTTGCCTGACCCTGCCTAACCTCATTTCACTGTAAATGCTCTCAGAGACGCGGCTGCCCCCGCCCCAGCCCTGCGGCCTCGCTGGCCCGCTCCTCTGGGCACAGCCTGCTCCCCTGCACCAAGCTCAGAGGTGGTGGGTCTTTCAGAAGAGCACAGAAAAGGCATTCTCTGGTGGGCCGGGCTGGACCTGGAAGCCCGTGAGAAGGCCGAGGTCACATCTGAGGGGACACATCATCCGGACTTCAGGGAGCAGATCTCTGGGCAGGCGGGGCCTCAAGGTCACTTCCTGCTGGGCAGCCCGGGGTCACCAGGGAGGGAACTCAGTGCTTAATGCAATTAGGGACTGAAAGAGCAGAGGGGTAGGGGTCAGCATCCTGTAAAGGGCTTCCTTCATTGTTCCTTTTTTCTGCAGGATTCAGACAATACTTTAATTTGATTCAAAGGCCTCTGTTGAAAAACCCAACCTGGCTTTTGCTGTTGACACTCATTAATGTCAGGCTCTACATTAGTCCTTTTTTATATGTAGTATCTCAGGTTATCTGGAGAAGGGGCACAAGCATCCTGGTTTGGAAACAGGCTCAGAGGGACAAATTGGACAGATCACTGGGGCCTAAGCAGGGACCAGAGCCTGAGGCCAAAAGTCCCAACTCTTTCTCTTACTCCTTAGACAATCTGCATGCTAGGCCCCTTGTTGGAGCCTGGGATCAAAGACATAATCTCCTGGAGCAGGGGGCCTGGGGCTAGGGTGGGGAGACACAATCTCTTCTTTAAAAAAAATTTTTTTTTAAGAAGAAAAAAGAAATTGATTTTGTCTGACTTTGCACTTACATAGTCAGCTGTCAGTATGCTATGCATTTGAAATGCTAAATAGAAGTTCTGGTCACCAGCATCAACTTCTTATGAATTTTTAATGCTTTAGTATCTCAAATAATACCCGCAGGCAACACACCTCAGCGCAGAGAGCTCCGATGGAAAGAAGCAGCAGTGAGTCAGATATCCAGCTCTGCCACTGGTGTGTGGTATGAGCTCAGCCATGTAGTCCTTTACCTAGGGCTGAGTTTCTCAACTAGGAAACGAAGGGGGTGAGCAGTCCAAGTGTCCCATGACATAGAATGGGATTCCTTGTCCGGTGGTGAGTTCCCCAGCATGAGAAGTAAGCAAACACAGGCTTCAAGGCCATTATGGAAAAGATGCTGAATTGAACCCCATTAAACTGGCTTCATGAGTAGGACAACATGTGAATCAGCATTATATCTCTGGGTCCTATATATATAGGGTCCACTGCTTGACAACAGGGTAGATGCTAAATAAAGGTTGGATGGATGAATGAAGGGATGGATGGATGGATGAAGGGATGGATGGATGGATGGATGAATGGGTGGATGGGTGGGTAGATGGGTGGGTGGATGGATGGATGGATAGATAGATGGATGGATGGGTGGATGGATGGGTGAACGGGTGGATGGATGGATGGATGGATGGATGAATGGGTGGATGGGTGGGTAGGTGGGTGGGTGGATGGATGGATGGATAGATAGATGGATGGCTGGGTGGATGATGGGTGAATGGGTGGATGGATGGGTGTACGGATGAATGGGTGGATGGATGGGTAGATGGGTGCTCGGGTGGGTGTGTGGAGGCATGGATGGATAGATGGATGGACACATTTCCATGCTTGGTGGAAGGTTGAGCTAGATGACCAAGAAGGTCCCCCCACCTGAGATCCCTGACTGTCTTGCAACTCTCCCAGAAGTCCTATCTTACATAGCTTCTCCCTAATACCTTACCCATGAAGTGGAACTTTGATTGGAAACACTGGGCTCTGTATTGGTGTTCACAAGGCCTATTGAGAGGGTTTGGAGGTAAACTTCCTGAAGATCGAACAAGCAACGGATGCCAACTGTCAGGCATGTAATAAGTGCCAGGGAGGGAGCGTTAGCTGACCCTGCTCCTTATAAGAGGTGGAGGCAACAGGAGTTGAAGGGGATGTTGGGCAGGAGAGGAAGGGGAGGGGTGATGGCACTGGGTCCCATAAGCTCCGATGGGACGCAAGTAGTCCGTTTCTAATCCTACCAGGCTCCAGAGGGTTGCACTTGAAGCAGCAGGGCGCATGCCTGTTCCCAGACTGCTCTCTGCACCGTTCATTTCTGCAGACCAGAGGGCAACTGTGTTGGAATGAGCATTTGAAATGCTAAATAGAAGACCCTGCGTCATGTGCACGGTCAGCGCTGATGTGTCAGTGTGGCTTAGGCAAGTTGTTTAGCCTCTCTGAGCTCCTACTACTCTGTCCTCACTCTGTCCTCACCAGCCTTGTTGCAGGGGTCCCCAGGGAGGCCTGCCCCTGGGGACTACACACTGCCTGGGACAGCCAGCAAAGCCCCGTCTTCCATGCTGCCGGAAAAGGCCGTCCGTCATCGTTTTGAACCTTAGATGAGTCCACTTTTCCCTCCGTGGCTCCTATCATGGCAGCCGGGCTTTGAGGTTCAGGCCGTGGGACCCCCATAGCTTGTGATGAGCAGCCCCCTTCTCCTTCCCTGTTCCAGGAGGACTCATTTCCTGTGTCCATACCGTAACTCACAAACAGATGCCCCTCTTTTAGACAAGCTACGGTATGCTTTACACACTGGTCTGCACCTGGCCTTTTTCTTTGGAATAAAGCTTCGCTAAGATATGATTCATATACCGTGCACTCCACCCACTTGAAGTGTACAAGTCGATGGTTTTTAGTAGATTCACAGAGTTATGCAGCCATCACGAGAGCCGATGTTAGACCATGTTCATCACCCCCAAAAGAAGTCCCCTACCCACTAATCTACCCCGTGTCTATAAACTTGCCTATTCTCGACACTTCCTATAAATGGAAATCACACAATATGTTCTCTCTGGTGCCTGCTTTTTGTATGTAATGCAATGTTTTCAAAGTTTGTCCATGTCATAGCATGCTCGGCACCTTGCCTCTTACACATCGAGGAAGTTGAAAATCATCCCATATCGGAACATACAGATCTGCCTCATTGTGGCCAGATATTTCCAATTCAAGACTCCAAAGGCATAAAAAACCTCCAGGGAAGAGAGTCCCTTCCATCCCTGGTCCTTTAGCAGCCAAGTTACCCTTCCCAGACATCTCCCAGCCTTCCTTCCAAGGGTGTAAATGCAGCCCGTCCAAACATGTATAAATACAGTCTTTTCCTGCTCTTTTGTTAACTCGAGGGTAACGCACAGCACACATGCTGTTTTGTCCCTTGTTTCCACTTCATAGAATATCTGAAATATTTTTGTCTCTCAGATGGAGTTTTGAACCACTGCATTAAACGGCCTGGTGGGTGCATACAGCTGAAGGATGAATATCCTACGAGTAGGATTTCTGGATCAAAGCATCTGTGACACAATAGTACCCATTCCTTTTCTACTCTCCTCAGCCTTGCAGAAGAGAACACAATTCCTGGGTCCTGGCTAAGCAACGTGGTACCACAGTTGACCCTTCAACATGGGGGTTAAGGATGCCAAAAAAAAATCCATGTATAACTTTGGGCTCCCCCCAAAAACCTAACTACTAATAGCCTGCTGTTGACCAGAAGTCTTACTGATCACGTACACAGTCAATTAACACAATAAAGTACAATAAATTCTTACAATCAAGTAAGCTAGAGAAAAGAAAATGTTATTGAGAAAATCATAAGGAAGGGAAAATACATGTACAGCAGTATGCTGTATTTATTTTTTAAAAAATCCACATGTCAGGGCGCCTGGGTGGCTCAGTTGGTTAAGCAACTGCCTTCGGCTCAGGTCATGATCCTGGAGTCCCAGGATTGAGTCCCGCATCAGGCTCCCTGCTTGGCGGGGAGTCTGCTTCTCCCTCTGATCCTCCCCCTCTCATGCTTTCTGTCTCCCATTCTCTCTCAGATAAATAAATAAAATCTTTAAAAAAAAAATTAAAAAAAAAAAATCCACATGTCAGTGGACCGTGCAGTTCAGACCCGTGTGGGTCAAAGAACAACTGTAGCTCATTAGACATCATTCTAAGAGATGAGAAACGATATCCCAGGAGAGTTTTAATTTGTAGTTCTCTTTGATGAAGGTTGAGCATTTTTTCCCCCATATACTTCAGAGAAACTTCTATTTCCTTTTCCGTGAATTGTCCAATCAGATCCTTGGTCCATTCTCCCCCTGGGTTGTTCATCTTTTTCTTACCGATTTGCAGGAATGCTTTAAGAAAATTATCCTATGAGTTAGAAACATGTTCTCACCGTTTTATGCTTTTTCTTTGATGGATTCGGTTTTTCTTTTGGGTCATGCAAAAAAAATAAATGAAAGAAATGGGAATGTCGTCCCATTTATCCGTCTATTTTACAGTTTGAGGTTTGTGTCGTATATAAAAGGGCCTTCTCAAATCAGAGATTATAAAAGAAATTTATGGTTCCTCTTAGTACGTTTATGGCTTCATTTTGCTTCATTCTTTTCAAAAGCTGCCTAGAATTTCATTGCAGGAGTCTGTCGTAATATACCCTGCCAGTCTCCAGTTAGTGGGCGTTTGCGTTGTTTTGTCTTTTGTATGAAACGCGAAGCTGCAGCGAGTCCTCGGTGCGTCCTGCTTTTGTGTGCACAGGGGGAAGTCTACCTGAGGACAAATTCATGGAAGTAGAATTGCTAGATCAAAGGACATGGCATTTTAGATTTTGAAAATAGGGGGCCAAATTGCTTTTCTAAGGGGGTTGTCCTGTGTTCTTTCTTTCGGTAGTGCGGAGAGTGCCCTGCCTCTCAGCTTTGCCAGCATTTCTTGTTTTTTCAAATGGAAAACATCTTCTTTTCTTTTCTTTGCAAAACAGTGTGGGGAGGATGGACAAACAGGCCTGTTGGAGCGTTTGGGGTGGAGACCTCCCTCTCAACAAGCTGGGCGGGTGATGGGGTTGATCTTGTCCTGACACCTGCTGGGCATCCGACCGCGGCCTACAAAGTGACAGCCTTGGACATCTGACTTGTCTTTGGAAAGTTTTTATCATGAGTTTGTCTATTAGGCCGTGGGGAAACTAATGACCCTTCTCGAAGCTCGGGTGCTTCATCTCTCCCTTTCTGGTGGAAAAAATGGAGAGGTTTGTCTTGATGGTATGTTGGAAAGAGACAAGAGTTTGAAAGATCTGGGCTTCCTGGGACCCCTGGGTGCCTCAGTCGGTTAAGCCTCTGCCTTCAGCTCAGGTCATGATCTCAGGGTCCTGGGATCGAGCCCTGCATCGGGCTCCCAGCTCAGCAGGGAGTCTGCTTCTCCCTCTCCCTCTGCCTCTTCCCCTGCTTGTGCTCTCTGTGTCGCTCACTCTCTCTCTCAAATAAGTAAATAAAATCTTTAAAAAAGAAAGAAAGAAAGAAAGATCTGGGCTTCCGTATCTTCCCTATTAATTAAATCCTTCTTTTATTGCGAATTATCATTCTTCATAAATATTTGAATGCCTGAGGCCACTGAGGTTTTGTACCACCTCGCACCCCACACTGAAGGACTCTCACCACAGAAATCTACTTTCTCACAGTTCCAGAGGCTGAAAGTCCGAGATCAGGGAACCCTCCAAGTTGGTTCCCATTGGAAGCTCTTTCCCTGGCCTATAGGCAACCATCTTCCTGCTGGTTCTCTTTGTGGTGGAAAGAAAGCTAGAGCCCTCCTCTTTTAAGGACACCAGTCCCATTGGATTAGATTGGATTAGGGCCCCGTGCTTATGACCTCATTATATCTTGATTACCTCTTAATTACCTTCATGACCAGGGCCCCTGGAGGTTGGGGCCTCAACAGAGGAATTTGGGAGGGACGCAGTCCCATCGCTAACAGCCTGGGATGCAGAATGTGGCCCAGATGCCAAGCATCACGTCATCACTCCCCCCAGCAGGGTCAAATCCTCAGTGTGACCCCAAGCCTGGTCCCTGACTCCCGTGGCTTCAGGCTTACCCCACTGTAGACACACTGTTCTCTCTCAGATTCACCCCAACCTGTACACCCCCACTTCAGGCCCCCCCCCCATGTGTCGAGCTCTCACCAGGTGAAGAAATCATGCAGAAATAGACTGTGCTTTGGAGCAAGGTGGGGCCAGGAGCAAGGAGGAACAGCAGGACAGGACCAGGAAGGCTTCCTGGAGGAGGTGAAAGGGACATTCGGCCCTGAGGCATGAGTAGAAGCCGGCTAAGTGGGAAATGCTCACGGTCATCCTAGGAAGGAGAACAGTGTGCCCCAGGCTAGGGTCTGTGGGCTTAGCCCGCTCTGCTTCGTAATCTGATCGTGGGTGCCCAGAAAGGAGAGTCTGAGAACCTGAGGACCTGAATAGCCAGAGAGACATGATTGGAGCTGAGGCCCTGGGCGGGTGGGAGGGGTGGGGCACTGGCTTCCCCCCAACTCATGCCCACCCTCTCCAGGCCTGCGAGGGAGAGAGGAGCCCAGGGGGGAGCTGAAGGATAACCCCCCATCTGGCTGGAGCCACACAGACCCCGCGCCCAGGTGGGGGCCGGAGAAGGCACGACTGGGTCAGTCCCTCATTGACACAGTCAACCACCCTTTTGTCCTCTGGGGCTTACCTGCTACAGTAGAGCGACAGACGACAGACAAAAAGGGAAGCTTCTGGATATATCAGATGCTGCTGGTGCTGGGGGAAAAGACAAGGCAGGAAAGGGCAAGGCCGTGCCATGGGGCGAGGGGGCGAGGGGGGCGAGGGGGTGCGGTGGCACTGCCTACAGAGGAGGGCTCCTAGGGACCCCCTTTGCTGCTGCCAAACCCACTGTGACTTTAATAAAGTGAGAAAGGAAGCCGGTCACCAGTCACAGCACCTCCATCATCACTGGGCTACCCGCCGGGCTGGGCCTCGGTCTCCTGCTGGCCTAGAGGGTAGGGGGCTTCCTCCCTCCCCTCAGCCACCTCTTTAGTCAGGCTTCCCGCCACCCAGCTGCCTGTCCCCCTCCGTGGTTTCTCCGCTCCCGACCCATCGTCCAATTTCACCTTAGGGGGAAAAAAAAATCCAAGCATGGAAATCTCTTAATACAAACCAGATGAGGGAGCTGGTGAAAATGTTTTTCTCCGCATCAATCACCGGGTCCTCGCTGTGCTGAGAATTTGGTAAGCCCTCATCAGTGCTCCTACCAGGAATCCCTTCCAGACTTGGCCTGGCCGAGGCGCAGGCAAACAATGCCGCCTTCTGTGTGTTTAGCGAAGCACCTTTTCACACGTGCTTGCCCCCAACTCTTGCACCGGGTTCGGGTAGGCTTTGGGGGTCAGCCAGTCCTGCTGGTGCTGGCCGCCTGCGGTGGGGAGAACTGCCACCCTCCGCGGGGCCTCTCTCCTTCCGCGCCCCCCCCCCCCGAGTCAGCAAGGGCTGACGGTCCCCCTGGGCTGTGCGCACCTTGTGGCGGGGGCTCTCAGGTGGGAAATGCTGGATTGGGAGCAGGTGGCCTGCAGGACCCGGGACCTCCAGGGAGCCCTCCCTAACTCAGGCTTAGGGAAGCAGGAGCTGTCAGGCACCCATGGGCGGCTGGTCCTGAGATGGGCCTTGCGGACCTTCCCTCCTTCCCCTCCCAAGGCGGACGGGCTGTGCCCAGGCGGAGAGCTCAGCCCAGAAGCCCGGGAGTGAATGGGCCTGAAGGCACCTCGGGGACAGCTAACCAGGCGTGACAGTGTCATCGTGGCTGTCCACCGTCTGTACGGCAGATCTGTGCCCGTGGGGCCCCGCGCAGCCCTGTGCTCAGCGCCGAGGCCACACCCCCGGCAGGCGGGGGTCAGAGGAGGCGGGGGGGGGCGGGGCCAGCGAGGGGGCCGTTGGGGGTGGCTTCCTGCCTTAGATGCCCCCTCCTCTGAAAGCCCAAAGGGAAAATAGCCCTGCAAGGTGTGTTTTGAGCAAAATAATAGGAAGAGTGTGGCAAGTAAAGGTACCTGAGGGTCACCATACCAAGTGCGGAGGGAGCACGGAAGAGATGTCCCTGCAGGAGACCTTGGAGGAGGGAGGACACAGAGCTGGTGGGAGGAGGCTGCCCCCGGGCCAAGGGCAGCGGGTGAGGAGCCCAGGGACACCATGGATCGTGGGTAGGGGTCAGAGAAGCTGCAGCTGGAGCGGGAACAAGGGGGCGTGGAGGCACTGGGGGGCGGGGGATGAGGAGTCCGTGGAACGCGGAAAGACCCCTAAGCAGCCCCACTAGGGCTGGGAGGCACGAATTTGGGGTGAGAGGGGATGATCAAAGGCCTGGACCCCTCCTCGAAAGCTTACAGAACTGTGCTGTCCAATGTAATAGCTACTAGCCCATGTGGCTATTTAAAAATTTATTTGTAGTTTTTTAAAATTGAGATATAATTCACACAACATAAAATGCACCCTTCTAGGCACCTGGGTGGCTCAGTCGGTTAAGCACCTGCCTTCGGCTCAGGTCATGATCCCGGGGTCCTGCTCCCGGTTCAGCGGAGAGTGTGCTTCTCCCTCTCCCTCTGCCCCTCCCCCCTGCTCGTGTGCACTCTCTCTTTCAAATAAATAAATAAATCTTTAAAAAAAATAATAAAATGCACCCTTTTAAAGTATGCACTTCAGTCGTTTTTAGGATAATCACCATGCCATGCCACCATCTTCTCACTACCTGAGTCCAGAACATTCCCTCCCTAGCAGCCATTTCTAACTCCCACTTCCTCCCACTCCCTGGCAACCACTGATCCACTTTCTGTCTCCATGGATTTGCCTACCATGGACATTTCCTATGAAATGGGATCCGACGATGTGTGGCCTCCTATGCCTGGCTCCTTTCACTTAGCATCATGTTTTCAAGGTCCATCCATGGCTGTTTAAATTTAAATTAATTAAAAATCAATGAAATGAAAAATTCAGTTCTTCGGCCACAATGGGCATGTTTCAGGTGCTCAGTAGCCACAGGTGGATTTTAGCTTCCACATGGGACAGCTCAGCGAATATTGAAAATTCTCGGGGGCGGTGTCCCTCCAGAATGCCCTCAGCGGACGGAAGGGGGGGCGGATGGGAGCAGAGCCCCACCCCTGCCCGCCTGGTGGGCGTGGACTCATGGTCCTCTTCTTGGGTCCCCGGCGGTTGTCCTAATCGGCTCCACCAATGATGTTTGCTGTTTCCAAAACCGATGAAAATAAGGCTTGCCAAGGGATCAGCCTGCCAGGCTGACCCAGCGCTTGGGTTTCTTTCCTTTCGGCTAGGCATGCCCCCTATCTGCAGCCATCACAGGCTCCCACTGGCCATGGCCTAGGACTCTGATTAATAAAGATGACTTTCGGGCGCCTGGGTGGCTCAGTTGGTTCAGCGACTGCCTTCCGCTCAGGTCATGATCCCAGGGTCCTGGGATCGAGTCCCACATCGGGCTCCCGGCTCAGCGGAGAGCCTGCTTCTCCCTCTGACCCTCTCCTCTTTCATGCTGTTTCTCTCTCGCTCGCTCTCTAATAAATAAATAAATAAAATCTTTAAAAAAAATAAAATAAAATAAAGATGACTTTGTACATGCAGCTCGGGACACATGATCTTTTCGGAGGGAAAGGAAAAGCATAAAAAGGAGCCTTGTGTGAGTTCAGCATCCAGAGGCAACCATCATTAGCATTCTTGTTGATGGCCTCAAGATTAAGATTTTGGGGAGCGTTGTGAGGGTACACATGTAGAAATAGGCCTATAGGTATGATATTTGAGTCTCTGTATGTATTTGTGTTTAATTTTGAAAGGTCGATTCAAACACACAATTCTTTTTTCACCCCTGACAATTTACAGTGATCTTTCTCGAGAGAAGTTTGGGGCATTTCCAGAGGTATTGGGCATGCTTGTATCTCTACGCA
This sequence comes from Leptonychotes weddellii, assembly GCF_054177405.1. Taxonomy (NCBI): domain Eukaryota; kingdom Metazoa; phylum Chordata; class Mammalia; order Carnivora; family Phocidae; genus Leptonychotes; species Leptonychotes weddellii. The sequence continues at coordinate 131,497,936 of NC_138375.1, read as the reverse complement.
ATAAAAGCTGTTCCTATAAGCTCGTTTCTATTTAGCCATTTTTGAAAGTTTGAGTGATGGGTACAGTGTAAAAATTAGCAATTCACAGCTGTCTTGGACTTTTGGAGAAGAGAGAAATCTTAGTTAAAAACATTCTTTTAGGGGAGCCTGGGTGGCGCAGTGCATTAAGCATCCGACTCTTGGTTTCAGCTCAAGTCATGATCTCAGGGTCATGAGATCGAGCCCTGAGTCAGGCCCCACATCGGGCTCCACGCTCTGCACGGTCTGCTTGGGACATTCTCCCCCTCTCCCTCTGCTCCTTCCCCTTTCCCCCGCGCTTGCTTGCTCTCCCTCTCTCTAAAATGAATAAATAAATCTTTTTTAAAAAATACTCTTTTAGGGGCACTGGGTGGCTCAGTCGGTTAAGCGGCTGCCTTCGGCTTAGGTCATGATCCTGGGGTCTTGGAATCGAGCCCCGCGTCTGGCTCCCTGCTCAGCGGAGAGCCTGCTTCTCCCTCTCCCTCTCCCTCTGCCTGCCTCTCTGCCTACCTGTGTTCTCTATCTCTCTGTCAAATAAATAAATAATCTTAAAAAAAATACTCTTTTAAAAAGTATTTTATAAAGAAAAAAGATGCAGACATTTGCACAAGTAGGCAGAGTAGCGTAATGAACTCCCATGGACCTACATCCGGCTTCAACAAATTTCAGATACACCCCCTCCTCCCCTTCATTACTTTGATTTATGGCTCAGTTGTCTTTCTTGTAAAAAGCTTACAGCTGGATTTTGAGTTTTATCCAACGAACAGTCTCTGTCTTTTTATTGAGAAGTTTATGGTTTCAGCGTGTCTCCTGCTTTTTGCTGTGTTTCTCTGTGAATGCTTTCTTTTTTACAAAGAAAATTGTGATCCATATGCCTCTCTGTCAAGACATGACCTTTACTGTGACCTCATGTCCCCGATGTGTCCCCCCCCCCCCGCATACTCACCATCGTGCCATTAGGGGCATGCCTCCCCTGTCTCCTTTCTTGGTATTAACTGATTTGGGGGTGGAGGCAACAGTCTTTACTTGGGAATCCGACCACCGCTTGATCGGGTGAGTCTTGGGGCCTCTCCGTGGCTGCTCTGAGTCTTTTCTCCGAGACTGCTGCCCGTGGGTGGGTCTTCGTGTGGCCTCCTGTGTGAGAATGTCCTGGTCACCCCCTCATACTCAGTTGCCAGCTGGCCAGATGTAAAGCTCCAGGTTCCAGGCGCAGTTGTGAAAACTTCAAAACTCATGTCAGTTCTCAACACGCTCAGTCCCTTGGAAAGCGTGGTGTCGATCTGAGTCTGGTCCCTCGTCATGGTTCTCTCTCTCCCTTAGACCTTGCTGTCTCTGACACTCTTGAACTTCACTATAACACATTGAGGTATGGGTTCTTTTTTTTTTATTTTAATATTTTTTATTAAGGGCTATAAAAATATCCAGAAAGATAAATAAATGTGATGCAATGATATATGTCCTAAAATGAAGAACTTTGTTTCAGTACATTCTTTTTCTTCACAATGGCCTTCAAATCACAGGAGGCAGTGATTCCGTGCCATTTCCTCTTCTTTTTTTACATGCTGCAGAATTTCTGAATCAGTATCCCACCCTCAGTATTCTCATTTATCAATCAAATTCGTTTTCAATCCATTGTTTAGAGGGAACGTATTTTCTTCTGTTCCACAAAGAGGACTTTTGTTTTCACAATTGGATCATAATGCAAGAGAGTCAGTTTCTCCCATAGTCGGCTTCTTTTAGTGTTGAAGGAGTAACCTGTCCCAGCTTGGCTCAGCATTTTCACCAGAATGGTTTTTGACTTGCTCTTGGCAAAGATGACCGCGGACAGAAACATGGTGACAACCTGAGGTATGGGTTCTTTCCAAACTCTGGTGTGCTGCAGGCCTTGGCCATCTGAGAGTTTCCATCTTTCTTTAAATCTAGAGAGCTATGTATTTCTACTATTTCTCTATTATTTAATCATTTCCTTCTCCAGGTACTCTTGGCAGTTTCTGTATGAAATATTAATAAAACCTGATTTCTGACCTAATAAGAATGCATATCAATAGAAAAGGGGGAGCTTTTGAAACGGAAGGGTTGAGAATTATTGTCACATCACAACCATCTTCTTTCTTTAAATAAGTAAGTGTTCCCAACAGCCTTCTCTGTCCTCGCCCTGTGCTGTGTTCCCAACAGCCTTCTCTGTCCTCGCCCTGTGCTGGCTCCACGGGTGGGCTTCTTGCTCGTGTCAGCCCCTCCTGGTAGATCCTGCTTTGCAGAGGAGGAGTCCTTGGCATCGGGAAGTGAAGGGCCCATCCAGGATCACCCAGCTGGACATGCACAGCGATGGGGCTACTCCTCTGTCCTACCTGCTCTGCGGGCAGAACTCTTTGATTGGCAAGTGAGGTAGAGTGTTTCAGGCAGCAGGAACAGCCCATGCAAAGGTCCTGAGGTGAGAGGCATGCAGGTATTGCAGGAATAGCACAGAGATGAATTTGGCTAGAGCAGGAGTGAGGGAGACAGAGGGAGAGTGGTGGCTGATGGGCTCAGGGGATAACAGAGGCCCAGATCATGCAGGGGCTCAGAGGGATGGAGAGGAGCCAGCCTGTGGTCACGCAGGCAGGCCACACCTGGGACCCAGCGTCCATTCTCCTGACCCTCCCCTGGCCTCCCCAGCCCAGAGCCCGGAGCAAAGCCCAAGGCATGGCCTTACATGGAAGCACATCACCTCCCTGTCCTTGCTGACTTGGAGATTTTGGACAAACTGTGGACCCTGTCACTCAGAGCGGAGGAGGCTTATATGAGCTTTTCCATGCCCCGTTCTAGCAGGAGCTTGCAAGAGGGGGCTACTCGTCCTAGGGGCAAGCCACAGTGCCCCCTGCCCACAAGGGTCTCAACTCAGGGCATTTGGGGGCTGTTTGGGGGAGGAAGCAGGAACTGCCTTCCGTTCCCCAGACAAGGTTCTCATTCCCTCTGTGAAGACGTAGCAGGGAAGGCCCGGTCCCGCCCACCATCACTGTGGCCGCGAGGGAGGTCAGACCGAATGTCTCAGCATGAGGGACTCTGTTTGCTCACCGTCAGAATGCAGGGACAGAGCTAGTTGGCTGGTTGGTGGGAGGTCCCTGTCTCATGCGACGGCCACAGCTACAGGGGCTCTGATGCCACCCGACCTGCCTCTCGGCTCCCCAGCCAGCACACATCAGCCACGGGGCTCTGTCTCACGGTCCTTGTCCACAGAAGGAACGATGACCATGTGGCTTTTTGGAGGGGAGGTGGTAATGTCATGTAAGAAAAGCTGGGCCCCGCCCCTGTCCACCTCTATTCTGGTGACCAGCCTCGCTCGTTTCTCCTGGACCTCGGGCAATGGCAGCCCCACACTCCTGAGCCTTGGTAGATGGTCCACGCATGCCGTGGGCCACAGCATCAGCAGCTCCGGGAGGTTTGGGGAGCCCAGGCCTGGAGGATGGGGATGGTGAGGCAGGGCGGCCCCGACTTGGCCTTCGGAGCCGGTTTCATAGCTGGAGCAGTGGGACTGAGGGGGGACTCTTTCTGCCCTGGAGGTGAAGGCAGAAGGGAAAGTTAGCTGCCAAGACCACCAGCTTTCTTCGCCCTTTGTTCTGCTCCTGCTTGGGAGCACCCATAAAGCTGTTCTGACACAGGTCCTTTGGGAAGCTGCTTATTACTCTTACGTGAGCCCATTTTGGGGGATGCTGGTTCTCGGCCAGGCCCATCCTTGCCTCAGGTTCCATGCTTTCGTGGATTCATTCCTCACAAGAACATGGCAAGGAGGGAATATCATCCCCAAAGTCAAAGGTGTGATATGCTCAAGGTCAAAGGGTTAGTGATAGGCAACACCAGAATCCCATCATCCCTCCTCCCAGCCATCCATCCCCCACCTACC
>NC_138375.1:131460786-131493938 GCF_054177405.1 Leptonychotes weddellii | reverse complement strand
TTCATTCCTCACAAGAACATGGCAAGGAGGGAATATCATCCCCAAAGTCAAAGGTGTGATATGCTCAAGGTCAAAGGGTTAGTGATAGGCAACACCAGAATCCCATCATCCCTCCTCCCAGCCATCCATCCCCCACCTACCCAACCCCCTTGTCCATCCATTACCCCCATCTGGCCATATCTACCCACTCACCCCTTCAACCATCCATTCATCACTCATTCATGTGCCCATCTACTCCCCTACCCAATCACCCCCTACCCCTCTACCACCTACCCCTCCACACCCCTACCCATCCACACCCCACCTACCCAACCCCCTTGTCCAACCATTACCCCCGTGTGGTCACACTCCACCCACTCATCCCCTCAACCCATCCATCACCCATCCATATGCCCATCTACTCTCCCACCCAACCATCTACTCACCCATCCACACCCCCACCCATTTACCCCCTGCCCCTCTATCCACCTACCCATCCACCCCCCCACCTATCCACTCCCCTACCCATCCACATCCCACCTACCCAACCCACTGGTCCATCCGTTACCCACCAGTATGACCACACTTCATCCACTCATCCTCTCAACCCATCCATCATTCATTATGTACCTATAAATTCCCCCACCCACCCACCCATCCACTCCCCCATCTCTCCCTCCGCCATCCATCCACCTGCCACCTATGTACCCACTCATCACTCTATCCCCCCCATCTGGCCACTCTCCACCCATTCATCTTCCCAATTCACGCATTCATCACACATTCACACGCCCATCCTTCCACCCTTTCTGTGATGTCCCAATGACTAGACTGTGCCCTGAGGAGACACAGGTAACTGAAATACATGACCCTTGTCTTCCCAGAGCTGGAGGGTTAGTGCAAAATCAGTAATTGTTGCAAAGTCACATTTTAGGTGGGATTTTTATTCTAAAGTGATTACATAAGGCAAAAATCTTGCATGGCCCATTCCTCCTGAAAATCTCCCCAATTGCCCCTAAAATGCAGGAATGTACCATCTCTCTGAAACCCCACAGGGCCAGTATTTGCTCCAGTGCTGGGGGGAACAGGCGCAAATAGCTTGCGCTGGCATTCAGGAGCACTTGAGGACCAGAAAGGTTTTCGCCACCAAACGCCGGAAGTCCAGCTGGAGACTCTCCCTCACACAAGGCCTGTGGGAACCGAGGTGTACTCAGGGGCTGGTAGACTCATGTCCCCGTCTTAAATTTACTCCAGTGCATAAGGGAATATAGCCTCGGTATTCAAATCATTTCTCTCATGTTTTCCCTGAACACGTATAGTTGGTGGTGAGCCAGTGAGAATGTATCGCCATTGCACAGCCAAGGGACGGCTAGGGACTCACTCCCCCACCCATCCAACACCCTCCCGCTCATCCCACAGCAGACCAGCCAGACAGAAACAGATCAGACCTCTACCTGTGCACCCTCTACACATGAATGAGTCGAGGCCCAGAGAGGGGCAGCAGAAAGCCTTGAGTGAGATACCCATCATGGCTTCCTGGGCCTGCATGCCAGTGCAGGATCATCAACAGGAGCATAACATCTTCAACAAGGGAGGTGATAATTCCGCTTTGCCCTGAGGGCTCAGTTCTGGGAACCATGGTGTAGAGGGAAGGAACGTATTAGATGGGGCAAGGCTAGAGAGGCTTCCAGGACGGCATAGGGCTGTGGAATTCACGTTTCACGGAAATGCTTCTGGGACCTGGGCCCAGGACTGTGCCTGTCCATCTCTTTGGGGCCTTTGGGCGGAGTGGTTGGGTTTGTTCTGTATGGTCCCCAGGGAGCATCTAGGCTTTAAGTACATGGTTTCCACCAGACAAGTGACTGCTTTAACTGGTGTTAGCACGGACCTGGGAGCGACCAGCTCTGGGAGGAACAGACTGCTGCCCCAGCCTCAGGAGACTGGATGTTGCTTCTGGCTTGACACTTTCCTTGGGATCTTCCAGGATGGTTTCAGGCATGCACGGATTTGCCCAAAAAGCTGCCTTTGGACCATAAGCTGCTGCTCCACCATGTTCGGGAAAGCCTGTCCTTGGTGTAAGTAGGACAGGCTTGTTATAGCTCCTTATGTGCATGAGGTATGTTCCGGATGCTTGGTTGCTTTTGTTATCTCCCTGTGCTCCCTGGACATCATGGAAATGCAGCTCAGAGTGACCAGCTGAGGTGTCACTGTCCCTCTGGGCAGGCTGGTTCTGAGGTCTCCATGTCCCTACCTGTGCTCTCTGCACCGTCCCGCTGCCTCCCAGGTGGGACACAAGGAAGCTTCCGGAACACAGACCAGACATGGACACCCCAAAGGTCCCAGGTACAGAAAGTTGTATGCAGTTAAGAGTGCAGCCCTGGGGTAAGACTGCCCCAGTGGCACCCCCGCCCACACCCCCAAGTGTGTGGCCCAGAATGTGTTACTTCACCACCCCAAGCCTGTTTCCTCAGTGGTAACCCAGGAATATTCCCTGCCTGCGTGTGATGACCCACACAAGGCACTTAGCATCGTGCTCGATAAATGTCAGGTATCCCAACTTCCCTCATTATTAGTTTGACTCCTCTATGATCCCAAGAACCCCTTCCCCTCACTAAATAGTGATGGTGGGGGATGGCGCCTGGGGGGCTCAGGCAGATAGACTCTTGGTTTCGGCTCAAGGTCGTGAGATCGAGCCCCGTGTTGGGCTCTGCACTCAGCGTGGAGTCTGCTTGAGATTCTCTCCCTTCCCCTCCCCTTCTGCCCTTTCCCCTGCTCACGTGCATTCTCTCTCTCCCTCTCAAATAAATAAATAAATAAATAAATAAATAAATAAATAAATAAATAAAATATATATTTTTTTAAAGTGATGATAGGGTGGTTGACAGTGAATGCTGCTTTTGTGCCCAGAGGAAGAAAGTTTGTAGAGTAGAGAGGCCCTTGCAGAGCCTCCCCCATCCCTGCAGAGCCCATGTACCCCTAGAGCAAGAGACAGTGGATCTGGAAGGAATTGCCCCACCCCAACCTCCTTCCCACTCCAGACCTCTGGGGAGCCTGGCAGCCAGCCCAGCTCATGAAAGGGTCTCATGTGTTTGAATTTACTCCATGTTATGGCACTCATTTTAAAACTGGGGGGAGGCGATATCTGGACTTGCCATAAGAGCCTGCCTCCAGGCTGAAAAAGTGGGTGAAACCGGGTCATGTACAAGACACATGAACTCCTTCCTGGGGGCTGGCAGCACGGGAGAGGGTGCAGGGCGGTGGCTGCCCTCCAGCCCGAGCGAGGATGGGTGGCCAGGGAGCCCTTCTCCCCACACACCCAGGTCTCCATGTTCAGACCCCTCTGAAAAGGGCTGCTCCCTCTAAATGAATTCTGCCAGTGGGTCAAGGACAGAGGGGAGACATCCACATGATTCCTGTGTCTGCCTCCCTGAGCCGCTGGCTGACTTTGCCAGAGAAGTACTTTTATTCTTTGCAAGCGCAAGCCATGCCTCGGTAAAACGGAGGGCTTGGAAAACCAGCTGCACCAAAGCTGCACTTGCTTCAGCTTTGCCTTCTTTTTTTTAAAGATTTTATTTATTTATTTGACAGAGAGAGCTAGAGAGCACAAGCAGGGAGAACAGCAGAGGGAGAGGGAGAAGCAGGCTCCCCACCAAGCAGGGAGCCCAATGTGGGGCTCGATCCCAGGACCCTGAGATCATGACCTGAGCCGAAGGCAGACGCCTAACCATCTGAGCCACCCAGGTGCCCCAGCTTTGCCTTCTTTTTTTTTCCCTTCTCCCCACTTACCGTAGCCAGTCCCCCCATTTAAATTTTGTTTATTTTTAAAAGCATTATTAAGTCAGAGATGAGACAGGCTGCCCTGCCAGAGCTGGGTTCTCTCTTTTTAATTATGGAAGTGAAATTCACATAACATAAAATTAACCAGTTTAAGTGAACAATGCGATGTATTCAATACACTCACAGTATTGTGCCACCACCACCACCAGCCCTACCTAGTTCAAAAGCATTCTTGGCACCCCAGAAGGAAAACCCTTTCCATGAACAGTCACCCCTACCCACACCCCCCACTCCCTGGCAACCACTAATGCACTTTCTATCTCTATGGATTTGCCTCTTCTAGGCATTTCATATAAGTGGACTCATATAATAGGTGGCTTTGTGTGTCTGGCTTCTTTCACTTAGCATGATGTTTTCAAGGTTCATCCACGTCCTAGTGCGTGTCAGTACGTCATTACTTTTTATAGTGGAATAATATCCCATTGTACGGCTGTGCCACATTCTATCCAGTCATATGTTGTTGGATATTGGAGTTGTTTCCACCTTGCGGCTATTGTGAATCATGCTGCTTTGAACAATCTTGTACACGTGGTTTGAACACTTGTTTTCAGTTCTTTGGAGGTATATATCTAGGAGTGGAATTGCTGAATTTTATGGTAACTCTATTTTACTTTTTGAGGAACAGCCAGATTCGTTTAGATGTCATTGAATACCTAAGTATGTGTGCCAGCCTGCTCTACACTGATTGTGTTCCTCCCAAATTCGTATGTTGAAATCCTAACCCCCAACATGGTAGCATTAGGAGGTGGTCTTTTGGGAGGTGATGAGATCAAGAGGGTGGAGCCTCATGAATGAGGTTAGTGCCCTTATAAAGGAGACCCCAGAACTCCCCTGCCCCTTCCACCAGGTGAGGACACAGGGAGAAGTTGGCCATCTCTGAACCAGGACGCAGGCCCTCACTAGACACCCAGCCTCCAGAAATGTAAGAAATAAATTTCTGTTCTTTGGAAGCCACCCAGAAATACCCTTTGGTATTTTCATTATAGCAGCTCAAATGGATTCAGACACAGCCTACACCAGGTCCCAGCTTCATCTCACCCTCCTCATAGCCCCAAAACTGTGCCTCTCTTGGCTTACTCTGCCCATGTCACAAAGGGCTTCTTTTCCCCATCTGCCTGCCAGCTCATATAGGGCAAGACAGAGCCCACAACCAGATGGCAAACATAGCCCCCTACAAGACTGGTGATAGAGCAGTTCTTTGCATACCGTGGATCACTTGGAATTCTTTGCAAACAGGGTTGATGAATTATAGCTCCAATGTGATGAGCGAACTGGCATTTTGCAATAACTTTGCAAATTATTACAGTGTCTAATAGTAGTTCCAAGTCTGCTGGGCTTGTTGCAGACCCTTCCCCTGGATTTGTCAGTCTATACTGACAACAGGTTGGGCAGAAACTCCTTTTTTGAGCTCTCTTCCATTCCCTAGGGAGATACTGAAGTTTCATATAGGGTTGGAAGGGTTGGCAAATTCTAGCATGAGGGTCTCCAGATATTAAATGGAAACCAGACCACCTGCCCTGGCTCGGAGGTTCAGGAGAGAATAACCAGTGTGTGATTGTGCCCAGGTTCATAGAATAAGTTCATGGAATAAGGGGGAGTCAGGAAATCATGTGATCTAAGCAGCCAACATCCTTATTTTTGTCTTCCTTCCTCCTTATACCTGCTGATGGGGAATATTCTTCCCCTGACACTGGATGAAAGTTCTGTTGTGCCCCGTGACATTCCTGGTCACCTTCCATCCATCACTTTCAGTCCCAAAACACAGGTTTGATTTGGAAATTATGTAGTACCCCAAAATTATTATGAACACATCATTTGCATTCAAAGGTCTTAGAAGGTTCAAAATGGGGCATCGCTCTGCAATCCCATCTGTTATTTAATTAGAAAACTTTTTGCTTCTGAAAAATCTCTCTTGGTTGGCACACAACAACTGGTCCTCAGGGAACCATAAAGCTTACCTTCCCATCTTGCTGTCCTGCCTTTGGCCGTGAACAAGCTCTAAGTTTAACTCAGGGTCTTCCCACTAGCTGGGCTCCCTTGCCTTAGCGGGGGGCACCTCCAACTATGGAGGGTGCTCTTCTTGCCTTGAAGAAAACTGGGAATATGCCCAGGCTGCCAGGCCCGGCATGTGGGGAAGGCTTTGAAGTCAGCTGTCCTGGGTATGGGTCTCAGCTCCTTCTTAAGGAATGTGTGACCTCAAGAAGGTCACTTCTTTGGGCTCCATCCCCTTTATCTGTAAAATTAGTGATCATATCCCCACCTCCTAAGATGTAGAAGGATAACATGGTTTGACACATGTGAAAATATTCAGACAACAGTAGATGCTGGGATCACGTCATCTGTTAGATTTATCGTTGCCTTCAGAAGAGCGCGCGGCTCTTGATCTCAGGGTCGTGAGTTCAAGCTCTGCGCTGGGGGTAGAGATTACTAAAAATAAATAAACTTTAAAAAAAACATGTATTGTTGGGGCGCCTGGGTGGCTCAGTCGTTAAGCGTCTGCCTTCGGCTCAGGTCATGATCCCAGGGGTCCTGGGATCAAGCCCCGCATCAGGCTCCCTGCTCGGTGGGAAGCCTGCTTCTTCCTCTCCCACTCCCCCTGCCTGTGTTCTCTCTCTCTCTCTGTGTCTCTCTCTGTCAAATAAATAAATAAAATCTTTAAAACAAACATGTATTGTTGCCTACGTACAGATGGAAGGTAAATGACAAGTTCCAGTGGGGCTTTTCTAGGGCTGCATCTCTCCCTTCAGATTTTCCACGTCTTAAGAGAAAGCACAGCTTAGGAAAAGCAAACCGGGGCGCTGCTTAGGTAATGCTCCCCAGCTAGAGGCTCTCCCACATGCAAGTGGTTAGCACTCTGGCCCCCTGGGAAATGCTAAGAGGGATGTGTTCCTATAAGCTCGATTCAGTTCAGCTGGGGAACAGGAGACAAGGGAGAGGCTGCTCGGTGCCTCCTGGTGGCTCCCTTCCTGCCCTGCAATAGAGAGTCCTTACTTTTGGGAAGACAGCAGGACTGGCATCAAGGGCACGGTCTTGGTTCAAGTGCGTGCCTTGGGCAGGCCACGTCGCCGCTCTGAGCCTTGGTTCCTCGGTCCTAAAACAGGCATTAACACCAACTTAAGAGAGACATCATGAGGCTTCCTGGAGATTTGGCCTCCCCCAGCACTATACAGAGCCTAATAGATGTAAAGTGAGCCAGGTTACAGTTGGGGGGAGGTGGGGGGACACTGGCATGCATCCCCACCCACCCAGGAGAACAGGAGAAAGGCAAGGTGATTCTTCAGTCAAAGATGGAGGAAGGGAAGGGCCTGGGGTGCTGAGCCTGCACCCCGGAGGGGCCTCAAACTCTTCCCCCCAGGGCATGGGATGGAGGACAGAGACAAGACCACACACTCCGCTAGCTACTACCCTAGGGTGAAAGGGGAAAATCTCTCCCCGAAGGTATGCAGATGTCTTCAAGCTCTGGAAAGAGGGCTGGCCAGGGGCTCCCTCACTGGCCAGGAGTCCAGCTGCCCTGTGGTTTCCCTCATTGCCCCCCCCCCGGCCAGGTTTGGGGATGATCCCCGTGTCACCAAGGCAGAAAGAAGCAGGACAGATCTGCTTTCCCCATGCTGGGTTCCCAAAACTCAGCCCCCCCCATTCCACTAGGACAGGTGCTCTCTCAGACCCCAGGAGCAGCCCACTGCCCATGCTTTCTATAAATTTGGATATCCTCCTGGCACTGGGTTGGGGACAGAGAGGGCCTGCTGGTTAGAAGCACCAAGACAGAAGGACATAGAGGGGACTGTGGGAGCCCCAGCGCTGGATGCCTCAGATCCAGGAGATTGGGGTGCATTTCACCAAGGACTTGGTTATCAGAGTGGTCTTAGAGGATGCGTAGGCATTCACCAGGCACAGGAATGAGGAGAGAAAGGGTGTGGCTGGACGGGGAAACAGCCTGGATAAAAAGCAAAGGGTCTGTGCATGGCAGGGTGGGGGAGGAGAGGAACGGAGATGGGGGAGGAAACCAGGCTGGATTCCTGCAAAGGACTTTAAATGCCATAAAAAAAGAGCTGGAACTTGATCCCTTAGGCTGTAGTCACAAAGGGGCAGCCCCAAGACAAAACCCAGACTTGAAGATGTTGAGCTTCTGGGGATTTTTTGGCCTGGAATGTATTTTTTAAGCGTGACTTAGCAATTAAAAATAGGGGACATTTTAGGGGTGCCTGACTGGCTCAGTCGGTAGAGCGTGTGACTCTTGATCTCGGGGGTTGTGAGTTCGAGCCCCACGTTGGGAGTAGAGATGACTTAAAAATAAAGACATCTTGGGGCACCTGGGTGAATCAGTCATTAAGCGTCTGCCTTCGGCTCAGGTCATGATCCCGGGGCCCTGGGATCGAGCCCCACATCAGGCTCCCTGCTCAGCGGGAAGCCTGCTTCTCCCTCTCCCACTCCCCCTGCTTATGTTTCCTCTCTCGCTGTCTCTCTCTCTGTTAAATAAATTAAAAAAATAAAATCTTTAAAAAATAAATAAGTAATAAAGTAAAGACATCTAAAAATATGGGACATTTCACATAAAAGTCCTGTTTTCTGGCTTCTCTTAAAAAATGGAAGGATCTGGGGGCGCCTGGGTGGCTCAGTCGGTTGAGCGACTGCCTTCGGCTCAGGTCATGATCCTGGAGTCCCGGGATCGAGTCCCGCATCGGGCTCCCTGCTCGGCGGGGAGTCTGCTTCTCCCTCTGACCCTCCCCCCTCTCATGGTCTCTCTCATTCTCTCTCTCAAATAAATAAATAAATCTTTAAAAAAAAAATGGAAGGATCTGGAAACAGTTTGTTGTAACTGCCCCCTTTAGGTATACTGTCTCTGGGGTGCCACAATCCCCACTCTTCCTTATTGTCTCCCGAGCCCTAAATTTCCTATCATCCACCATCTACTCTGGGGCCTGCACTCTCTTTTCTCTTAGTAAAGAAAGCTTCTTTGAACCACATTTCTGCCAAATATCAAATATAGACCAAGAGGCCCGTCTCATCATTTTTTGCTAATGAGTCTGTTCCCTTGATCTATGGAACCCACTTATCCCTGTAGGGCAGAGGGTTTGAAACCCTGCCAGGGAGTCACTGGATGAGTTTGTCAGGATCCAGAGTTGCAGACAACAGAACCACTCCAGCTAGTTTAAGAAAAACAGATTCATTAAGGGATAGGAAGGAAGACAAAGCTTCCATGAAAGGCTCCCAGAGCCACCTCTGAGGAAGCCTGCCAATAGCGCTCCTGCCAGATCAGTTGGCGGAGGGGGGCGCGTCGTGTCTGCTGGCTCGGAAGCCCACTGCCTCTCCCTGCAATATGGGAGCCCTGAGCCCCACCTCTGTCCCCATGGAACTCAGCTCAGATGTGACCGATGGGTGGGCTGTAAATCACACCTACGGCTCAACCCAAGAAAGCAGGGAAGTTTGTAACCAGTGTTGGAAGGTGATGCTTAAGGGGAAGCATCCAGAAGTGAAGAGGGTGATCGAAAGGTTTGGGGAGGCCACAAATGACCATTGACCACTCGAGCTCTGGGGAAGGGGGCAGTGTTGGTGTCTAGGGGGGGGTCACCCATCGGAGAGACAGCCAAGCCACCCACCTGGCCCGGGGTGGTCTTGGACCAGGAACTTCACACTTACCAGGAGGCGCCTAAGTTCCCCAATACAAAGGCAGTGCTCATAGAAAAGATGGCCTCAGACGCCCAGAGCCCGGGGTGGTCCCTGGCAGGCCAGCCTCCTGGCAGCTTTGCCCACCCCCCTGGCCAGGCATCTTCACTCGGCTTGCACGTGCTTCCCTCCCGGCCCGGCCCTGCCTGCTGGTCCCCCCAGGAAAGCTGTGTCACTCTTGGGGAACTCTTTGTTCTCTTCATGGAATTCAGAGGAAGGTTCTGCCAGCTTGGAGACTGGGCTGGGCTCTTTCCCAGCAGCTGATAACGTCTGGGATTAAAAGATGAAACACCGAGCAGATGTCCCAGCTCTGCCAGAAATCGAGAAGCCAAGGGTAGGCGTCCAGACCCCTGTGCCCTGTGGCACTCGGGTCTGCCCCGCCCTCCTGGTGGCGGCTGTGTCCGTCCTCAGAGCCCCACGCACCCAAGGATCCCACCCGATGGGGCACTATCAGCGAGCCGCGGATTCCCTGGGGGCCATCTGTGGAGCCCTGGGGGCCCACGGCCAGGACCCCTCATGAGAGCAGGGGGCTCAAGCTGGATTGTGAGTTCTGAGCCTCAGTCCCTGGCAGGCAGAGCGGCCTCTTTCATTTTGACTGCAGCATTCCCCCAGCGCCTGGTTGGTGCTCAGCCCTTGAGTGGCAGGTCTTACGTAAGCCTCACAACCCCAGAATGTAGATGCCATGTGATCCTGGGCTTACAGATCAGGAAATGAGGTGAGCTACCCAGGGCGGAGCTGGAATTCAGCCCAGGTCTGGGTGGCTCCCCAGGCCTCCACGTGGGACCCCTGCACCATGCACCCTGGTCTGCAGGCTCTGCATCTCTCTCTGCAAGAGAAACCCAGAAGCAGCATCTCTGCCTTCTAGAAGGTTCCTTTGGCCAGGAGGCATTCATCAGAGTCGATGCCCACACCGGTACCCAAGTGAGGGGAGGGGACCCGGCAGCAGACAGAGCACTGTGACAGCCGGGTCTGTGCCCAGGCCGGACAGGCCTCTGCTAGTGTGTGACTGGGGGTGAGTCATTTCCCTACTGGCCTCTGTTTTCTCATGTAATGTGTTCAACAAGTATTTCTGAGCTCCCACTCTATGCCAAGCACCAGGCACTGAGACAGACAAGATCTGTCCTGTCAAGGAGCTTACATTCTCATAACACGAAGACCGGCAGTGGGCAGGTGACAAGATATGGTGATGGCACTGGGGACCTGGGCAGAGAGAGTGTCACTTGAGCTAAGGTGACATTTGAGCTAAGACCCCAATGACAGAGGGAGCCAGCCACGGGGAGGTGGCAGGGCTTCCCAGGCCGAGGGCCACCTCCTCTGAAGCGGGACCAGGGGTGGGCACGTGGGAAGAGCAGAGAGAAGGTCTGCGTATGGTTCACAGTGGCGGGGGCTTTGAAATGAGGGCACAGATGTAGCCCCGGAGACAGAGCGGTGCAGGCCAAGGGGAGGCGCAGAGGAAGGCTTGGAGGGTTTGATCAGGGGAAGGACATGCCCTGCGTGACACAGGAGGAAGTGGACGATGTGTGCGGAGTTGATGTGGGGACTGGGGACAGAAAAAGCCCAAGGAAGTCAAAGCCCACAGAAATACAGCACGTCTGGGGGTCATACTTCATAATGTTTGAGGGAGGGACAGCGGGGGGCTCTGACATAGGCGGGATGGTGGGAGTCTCCAGGCCCTTCTCCTGCAGACCCTCCTGAGGGAGGGCAGCAGGGCAGGAGGTCGGGCTTGGCGGCGGGGGGAGGGGCAGGCCACCCCATCTGAGGGGCCCAGTTGGAACAGAGGCTTTGTCCAATTGTCTTAGAAACAGAAGCTGAGTGGCGCCTGGATGGCTCGGTCAGTTGAGCGTCCAACTCTTGATTTCAGCTCAGGTCATGATCTCAGGGTCATGGGCTCAAGCCCCGGGTTGGGCTCCCCGCTCAGAGCACGGTCTGCTTGAGATTCTCTCTCTCCCTCTGCTCCTCCCCCGACTCACCCTGTCTCTTTCTCTCTTAAATACATAAAATCTTTTTCAAATTAAAGAAAAAGAAATGGAAGCTGACCCTGGTGGATTCTAACGTCAGATTCAGCAGATTTCCATCTTGACTGGATCATCTGCAGAAGAAATCAGATAGGGTTGTTTTCACCTGGGAAGGAATTCGTTTCATAAAATTTGGAAATCAACTGGGCAGTGAACTGTCAGGCAGGTTTGGCGCGGCTGTGAGCCGAAAATCCAGCTGACACATGCAACTTGAAATTGGCCACCTGGAGAAGGGTTTCCTGCCGGGCCAAGGGGCTTTGAGGCATTGGAGCTGACAGCGCTGGGGAGCCTGAAGTCCGATCCCGGGCCCCCCGGGCCAGAACCACCCAAGTGGGCTGTTTTCCTACACACCCTTAGGTCGGTTTTCACTGTCCTCAAGCCATCAATCCTCAATCCTGCCATCCATCTGAAGGCCCTTTCCACCTCTAGTCCCTTGCCTGGCTTGGGAGGCCCTATCATCTCCCTTCTGCATAACTACAACAGGTGCCTACCCACCCGGTCCCCCAGCCTTATTCTTATTCTCTACTTCTAGTGACATTCTAATCTTTGCCTCCACGTTTTCAATTTGCAAGCCATTTTGTGCAAATGTTTTCTGGACATTCCTTCCGATCTTGTTTCATGGATATATCTACCATTTCTCTGAACTTACTTCTGCTGTTGTTGTTATGTTTTCTGTTTTTGAAAACCTGCATCCTCTGAGTTGCTTTTCCCCACTTGTTTTGGCCTCTGTCTTTCATCAAGAGACTCTCTCAGCTGTCCAGAATCTTTGGTTCATTTTTCATGGTGGAAACCTAAAAAAGCCAATTAGAAGCTGCATGGATACAGAGGGGACTGGTCAACAGTGGATTTGCAGGAGTGGGAGCTGGCTGGATCTTTCTCCTGGGCTCATCAGATTCCCTAGGATGAGCCCTCTCAACTCCTGCCTGTAAGCAAAGGCCTGGTTGACCACGTCCTGGAGCCTTGTTGAGGAAGGAGATGTGGAGGGGCCTCCATATTCCATGTGTAAACTTCCAGTTAATGGTACTCCTCCCTCACCTTTGCCTGGCATCCTGCAGGCTAGACACTGTTTTTCTGTCTCCAGAAAATAACCGCCCCCCCCCACCCCCGCTCCAGGCTGCCACCTAGCTCGAGGAAGGGCAACTGTCCAGATTAGGGGCCAATACCATCTCCGTTGAAACTGACTCCGCCATTATAGCACAAAAGCGGGCATAGACAGTCCATAAGTAAAGACAGTGGCTGTGTCCTAATAAAACTTTATTTACAAAAATCAGTGGTGGGCCAGATCTGGCCCCTGGACCATAATTTGAGACCCCTGGTAACTGGTGCTTCAAGTTCCTGAGCTTTGGGTGTTCAGCATGGCAGATTGGTTATTCTTCAGTGTACCCCATTGCTGGCTTAAATTTTTGTCTGTCCCATTTCTGTACAGGCAGTAACCCCTCACTGGTCTCCTTCCCAGCTTCCTAAATATTACTGCTGGAGCGTCTTCTCCTGACTTCTCTGCCCTTGGAGCTCAGGGTTCTGGACATAGTAGAGATAAATGTATGCACTCCATCTCCCATCTTTAACTACCGGGCAGGCTCCTTTTATTTATTTTTTTAATTAAAAAAAGATCCCTCAGGTTCATTCCCTCTTGAAGCATCTAGAACTAACATCAATTAGGATTGGTTGTGTGTCTTCACCAAATGGTACTTTTCTGTTGTTGTGGTTGTGGTTGTGGTTGTTGTTTTAATAAATTCATTGAACCACACAATTAATTAATGTACCACATTAAGTTAAAGACCTCTGTGAAGAATTAAATAGAAGATAACTCCCTCCTTTCTGAGGCCCTGCGGGGGAGGGGGGGGTGCTGCCTGCCCTGCTCACCCAGGCAGGGCAGTGTTGGGTGAGCTAGCTCCCAGAATGCTCTCTCTGGGACCATGGCCACTCTCTCTGCAGGATCCAGAGCCTGGAATGTGGCCTGCGTGGTCCCTGCTCTGTAAGCAAGGCCCTCTTTCCCAGCCCCTTGGCCCAAGGCCAGGAGAAAAGAGGCAGTGAAATAGCAGGGTTGGGGGGAGGGGGACTTTGAGCCTTAGGTTTCCTGGAGAGGGATCACAATTTATCTGTCAGGGATGTCCCATTAGCTCTAGGACCTGTGGGGTGCAACCCCAAGCAACGGAGCCCAAGTCCCAAGCAGCCTGGAAACAGGGGAAACAGAGAGGCCGATGACTGGTGCTGTCCTGGGGGCCTCCCACTGGCCACTGGCTGCAGTGGGCTGCGCAGGCTGACCACCAGTCCCCAAACTGTGACAGGTGGGCTCTGCCACTTCTTTCCGGCCTCTCCGCTCTCCTGAGCCCCGGCGTCCTCCTCTGCAGAATGGAGGTGCAGGATGGCCCTAAGGATCAGTAAGAGAGAGACACATTTGAGCAGGCCCAGTGAAGAAAGCTATTTCTGACACAACAGTTTCAGGCCGCGGGGTGGCCCTGGACCCCAAGCTGCTGCTCCGTGGGTTCTAGGAGACCAGGGACGGAGGGGGCACGTTTCCCCCTGCGCATGGCTCGGTCTTCCCTTCTGAGCCGGCGCCGCTCCGGGCATCCGTGCTGCGCCCCCACTGCACCTGTCCCTCCCGTGACTCCCCATGCCGCGTCCTGATTGGCTGCTTGCGCGGCTCCTCCCAGCTCCTCTGGCACCTCCCCAGTCCCTGGCACCAAGGGCGCTAACGTTGGAAGGATGGACGAGCCAAAGGATGGATAAACAAAGATGGAGAACTCAGTGGGTGGACAAATGGGCAAACAAATATCCAGATGGAGCTTTGGTTACCTGGACACGCGATGTCTTGAGCCGTGTTTCGACAGAGGGCTCAGTGGGTGGATGAATCATAATAAGGAAGCAGTGCCTAAGTAGAAGGAACCGAAAGACAGCAGGGGTGAGGGTGCCTGGGTGGCTCAGTCGGTTAAGTGTCTGCCTTTGGCTCAGGTCATGATCCCGGCGTCCTGGGATCAAGTCCCGCCTCGGGCTCCCTGCTCCGCGGGGAGTCTGCTTCTCCCTCTCCCTCTGCCCCTCCCCCTGCTCATGCTCTCTCTCTCTCTCTCTGTCAAATGAATAAATAAAATCTTTAAGAAAGAAAGTGAGTGGGGTGGAGGAAGAAACAGCCAACAAGTGAGTAAACAGAGGGTGAATTCGAGAAACGTCTGAGCGGACAGATGACCCATGTCCACACCTCCACGGTCACCCCTAAGGGTGTCGGTGTCTGCGAGCTGAAGGACTCGTTCCCAGGGTTCCAAGGAGGAGGGCTGGTGAGGAAGAATTCACAAACACTTTCTTTCTGTCTATTAAAAAAAATAATAATAAACTTTGAATCCACTTCCAAGTATGTTTGGAAAGAGCAGAGACGGCTTTCATGAAGGGTAAATTATAAGTGCCTCATTCAGAGCTGTGTTTAGGGACCTTCAGAAATATACGCAGTCCCTGCAGTGAGCACTAAAATGCGCATGAGACAAGAAACATATGCCGGGTATGACGATGTCAAGCAGGCTGACTGCCAGTACATGTGCTTTGCTGTCGGTGGAATATTCGGCAAGTGTTCCAGAAAGAGGCCTTTCCTGAAATGGAGGTCAACGAGAATACTCCCCCTTCTCATAAATCCTTGGGAAAAAAAACAGGCCTGTCTCCCACACACATGTGGCTAATTATCTGGGGGCTCAGGGCTCTCCCTGGAGAGTGGTTAAGAGCCGTTTCCCTGGACTCCATCTGCCCCAAGTGGTTTCCAGCAGCTCTGGCCAGAAAGAGCTTGCCCTTGGTTCATAAACGGCCATTTTCCTGCCCCAGTGGGCAGAGGGGGACAGGCACAGGTACCTAAAAATAAAGATCGCATCTTTTCCTTTCCCCCCGCCCACCGGAGATCAGACCCGGACACAAGCTGCTGGTGGACACCCAAGAATCCAGAGCCTCTCTCCAGGGCCACTGGTGACCAGCCACCTTGGTCCAGTTTAGCTGGATTCGGCCTGGGCCTCAGACCCAGCTCTCAGAGGACCCAGGCAAACTAGATGTGATCCCTGCTTGTGGGGCTCGGGGGCTGGCAGAGAGACAGATGGGCAGACGGCTCCATCCCAGTGCACTAGGACTATAGCAAGTAAATATCCCTGACCAAGTGTGGGCAGGCAACCAGAAGACTTCTCAGAAGACAGTGCATGTCTTAGGTGGGTCTTGAAGGATGAGTAGGAGTTTTCTGGCAAGAAATGGGAGAAAGGACATTGGAGACATGAGCAACACAGCTCAGGGGCCATGGTGTTCTGGCAAAAGGTAGGCCAGGAGTGATGTATAGAGGACAAGTCCGGGGTGGGCAGAGCAGGCCAGAGGGGGACGTCTGGCTCAGCTTGAGAGGGCTTTGGCCAACCAGCTTAGACTGTGTCTCAAGGAAGTGGGGAGCCTGTGGATGGCTTCAAAGGGACCACCAGGTAGAGAATGAGAAGAAACAGGGAGCCACAGAGGAGGCTGTGACCATCAACCCATAGAGAGATGTTAGCACGAGATCCCGTAGGGACAGAAAGGGGATGACTGTGATGCTTTCTCTTCTTGACTGTGATTTGGGGCATGTTACCTCACCTCTTGATGCTACGGCTCCACATCTGTGAAATGGAGACAATAGTGTCTGCCACATGGAGTTGTGGTGGAGTTTCCAGTAAAACATGGAAAATGCCAGAACAGCGCCAAGGCATGGTCAGCCACACAGATCAGCACCCTGTGGCCTTTCATATTCGGAGGCAGTGATCGGAAATTGTGACCAGATGCATCCACCTGCATTCCCAGAGTCTACGGGGTAGATGATGATGCTATTCACAAAGACTGGGGAATCAGATGGAGAAATGAGGGGGGGACAGGGAATGAGGACCTTGGTATAGGCTATTCAGCCAATTTCCACCAGAACGGGTGAGGGTCTTCTGTCCCAGCTGAGAATAACCCATGAACTCTGACACCAGACTGACTACCCCAGGGCCAAATCCTGGCCTTGCCACTTGATGCTGTGTGACCTCAAGCAGTGACTTGCCCTCTCTGCGTGCAGTTTCCTCCTCGATAGGATGAGATAGAGGGCGGCTGTGCAAATTTCATAAGGATTGGCATAACAGAGCTCAGAACAGCACCCAGCACACAGAAATGCTTACACTTCCTAACAGTAGTAGGAGTAGAAATAACCTCGGGTGTTTATGAGCCCAGAACAGGTGTTCTGGGGTTTCGTAAACTCACAACTTGACTCCAGCCCCCCATCCCCTGAGCATGCAGAAGGCAACATGGCACCATGAAAAAAGGACATGAGGCATGAAATATTTTGTAGGAAAGACAATGATCTTTAAAGAGAGAGGAGAAATCAACTGGTTTCCGACTGTGTTTGCTGGACCAGCAGCAATAGCATCCCCTGAGAACTTATTAAAAATGCAAATTCTTGGGTCACTCCAGCCCCACTGAATCTGAAACTGGGGGGTGGGGCCGAGCACCCTGAGCACTTTCGAAGGTAACCCCAGCCCTCCCACTTCCACCAAGCAGGACGGGACCCAGGATGGCAAAGGAGCTGCGTGAGTCTGGGGACACCAGACAACAGCATGTGAATAGATGGGAGAAGCCCCAGGCAGAACCCAATTCTTTTTTGAAAGAAAAAAAAAAAAAGGCAAGTGCTTTGGAACTGGACACAGCTGGGTTTGAATCCCAGCTCTGCCACACGCAAGCCATGTGACTTGGGACAAGTTCCTTCTCTCTAAGCATCTTTTAGTTCATCTGCAGGGTCAAAGAGCTGCCACCTCTTGGCAGGGTTGCTGGGCACACTTCTGGCACATGGCATCTCCACAGGTAGGAGCCCCCTTCCCTGCTCCCCGTGGCATCCCAGCACCCCCTCCAGAGCTCTGGGAGCAGCCAGAGCAGCGGAGACATCTCCGTGTTGCAGAAGGCTGACTGAAAGCTGTGCAAAGGACCTGGGGTCCGCCTCCTAACACCATCACACTGGGGGGTTAGGATTTTAATATCTGAATTCCAGAGGGACAGATGTTCGGGTTATAACAATGGTGTGACATGGATGAACGCTGAAGACAAGACACTAAGTGAAATCAACCAGGCAGCAAAAGGACAAGTCCCGTAGGATTCCACATTATAGTGAAATATCTAGATATCTAGAACAGACAAGTTCATAGACAGCAAATAGATTAGAGGTTACCAGGGGTTGGGGGAAGTGGGAATGGGGAGTTCATGCTTAATGGGCACAGAGTTTTTTTGGGGGTGGGAGGGAAAATTTCAGAACCAGACAGTGGTGATGGTGGCACAATGTTAAGAATGTGCCTGATACCACTGAACTGTACACTGAAAAGTGGTCTAAAAGGCAAATTTTATGTTATGTACAATTTACCAGCATTTAAAAAAATAATATAGTAACAAAATGTGGAATACACATACAATAAAATAGATTATTCGGCCTTAAAAAGGAAGAAATTTTTTTTATTTATTTGAGAGAGAGAGAGCATGAAAAAGTGAGCACAAGCAGGGGGAGCAGCAGAGGGAGAGTTCTAGAAAAGCAGGCTCCCCGCTGAGCAGGGAGCCCGACGTGGGTCTCCATCCCAGGACCCTGGGATCATGACCTGAGCCGAAAGCAGACGCTTAACCGACTGAGCCACCCAGGCGCCCCCTTATTTATCTATTTTAGAGAAAGAACACAAGAGGGAGGGGCAGAGGGAGAGGGAGAAGGGAGAGAAAGAATCCTCAAGCAGACTCCCTGCTGAGCGCAGAGCCCCAAGCGGGGCTCGATACCACGACCCTGAGATCATTACCCGAACCGAAACCAAGAGCCAGACACTCAAACCCACTGTGCCACCCAGGCGCCCCTACCACCATTTAAAAAAAATAATAAAAATGTTTTAAAACAGAATGTCCTATACCAATGCCATGGAGTGGATTGTATGGTATGTGAAGTAAATGTCTCAGTGAAGCTCTTTAGACAGTAATGCTGCCCCAAACACAGGTGGGCACAGTGTGGCTGACCGTCCCGGGGCTGGGAGAAAGATCTGCAGGTGTCGGGGTACCAGGGTCTGCCGGGCCCCGCCCCTCTGAGTGGGTGGAGATGGCAGGTCCCTGCTCAGCACCCCTGTGACCTCCCGGCCCCCCGGAAAGGCCCAGCAGCCCTGAAGGGCAGGGAGCCGCTGCTTTATGAGGGATGGGGCAGCTGGAAGACAGTGGGGTCACCCCTAAGCCGGACAGACTGGGCAGATGAGGGCCGGGGAAATAAACCCCGCTGAAAGTCTCCAGAGGGCATGTGGGCCTCAGCCTGGGGCTCAAGAGGGACAAAGAGTGAATCACTCAGGCCCCTTGGGAGTGTGAGTCAGTCTGCAGGGGCATCATGGGCCAGGATGCTGGCAGCAGCCCCTCGGGGACCCCATGAAATTTCCCACACCTCTGGGAAGCCCTCCTCCCTCCCCCACGCTGTAACAAGGGACACTAGTGTGCTCAGCGGGGCGCCTGCTTCTCCCTCTCCCACTGCCCCTCCCCCTGCTCATGCTGTCTCTTATAAATAAATAAAATGTTAAAAACAAATAAAAAAAGAAAACCAGAAACCATCACAGAGAGTCCCCTGGGGGCAGGGGACTTTTAGACAGTTGTCAGGGAAGATGTCAGGAAGCACAGTGAGGAGTCAGCCGCATAGAGATACGCTTCATGCAAAGATCCTGGGGTAGGACTAGGCCTGGCAGATTTGAGAAGCAGAAGGAAGGCCATGTGACAGAGGGTGGGAAGTGGGGGGGAAGCAGGTGGTACATAGGCAGTGTTGAGAGCCTCTTCCCTTCCTCACGGGCTGCCCACTGGAGTGACCGCCCATCCCAGTTTGCCTCGGACTGCCCCAGTTTTAGCACTGGAAGTCCCAGAAAAGTCCTGGGCACACTGCAATGGTTGGTCACCCTAGTGCCCACCTGCCCCCATATTTACTAGATGCAGAAGGTAAAGCACCCTGGGCCCTGCTGGGGGCTGGCATGCCTTTCCCTCCAGAGAGCTTTGTCCTCCTGTCCCGGGGAGCCAGGAGTCCACAGTCCAGGGCCCCTTGGGTCAGGTCACCTTGGAGCAGGTGGCTCATGCTAAGTGGCCAGATTTTTCCTGAGCCACCATGCTGGCCATGCTCCAAAGACCTCCAGCTGCCCGGCCTCACCTGCCCTTTTCTAGAACCTTCTGTGTGGCACAGGGCGGGGCTTGTAACCTGCAGGTCATGAGGAATTCTCATGAAAGTCAAAGCTCCTACGAATGGCTTTTTAAGTTAAAAAAGAAATAAAACAAAATAAAATTAAAATCTCCTCATTCTCGGAAAGCAATAAATCCTGGCCTTCATTAAGTTCGGAGGGATACCCTGGCCCATGTGTCAGTGATTAAGGCTTTGGGGTGCACGGGGAGTTGTGGAATTTGGTTTTTTTGGGGGGTGCTGGTTTCTGTGTGCCTCTCTGGAGCCTGTTCTCCAACAGGAAATGGAATCTCAGGAGATGATAGGCTCTGGGGAGAAGCTGATCTGCACGAGCACAGATCTGGGTCTGGCCAAGCCCCAGTCACCCCAGGCCCTCCCACCCAACAGCAGCTACCCACGGCCGGTGACCCCGTTGTACTCCCCACCTGCGCAGCCATAATTCCTTAGGATCTAGTACCTTTCTTAGCCTGGCTCCAGCGCTTTCCATATGCAGGGCAACCTCTCAACCTCCACCTTTGAGACCCCAGGAAGGTCCTTCTTCTTTTTTCCGGAGTCCTTCCCTAAACTCCCCTTCCTTCCGCTCCAGTCCAGCGGGCGGGTCAGGGCCTCTTCAGCCTTCAGAGATGCTCTCGTGGCCTTGAGCCCCGTGGGAGGGGAGTACCATGTTGTGTCCCGGCTCCCCCCACAAGGGGCTTTTCACTGTTCCTGTGAGTTTGCTTCATCCGTTCCATAGCCTGAGCCAAGGGCAGCAGGGAGGGAACTCTGCCAAGCCCAAGGAATGGCCTGTGACCGGGTGACCCCAACATGGGGTACCCATGTGCCTTACAGCTGTCACTCAAAAGTATCCTTCAAGAAGTCCCTTGAAGTCTCTGGGCTAAGACACACATCCCTTGACCAGAAGCCCTTCTGTGAGCCCCGTCACTCTGATCCAGAAACTATCCACCCACGTTCTGCTTCTTCCCAAGTCCTCCTTGTTCTTACCTCTGGATGAGCTATTCCATATTTTTAGTGCTGGCACCTCAACCACGGTCCATTTCCCCAAAAATAAGGAACTGAGGAGGGCAGCGTTGGTGCCTGCCCAACCCTCAGCTCCTGATGAGCTCTGTGACTTGGACAGGTCACCTCCCTTTGGTCTCCGCCCCTGTTCACACCTGCATCTCTGAGTGACGAACAGGATTAAAGAGAGGGCAGAGGCACTCAGTGGGTGGCAGCGGGTCGCCCCACCCCCGGGCTCACTGCTCCCACCTCGCGGGAGCCCTTCCCACCGGGACCCTTGGGTCCGGTGTGCCACCGGCATGAGTCATAGGTCTGAACTCCTTGATCCTATTTTAAACACTTCATTAAAGCCACTCCTGACTCAGAGAGGAAGCAGCCTGGAAACAGCGGGCGCATCGGATGGCGTGAGGAGGCCATGCCAGAATCCGGCTGGAGGCAGTCCAGGCTGGTGCTGGTGGCAACGTGTGGCCTTTTAATTCAATATTTAATTCACAGACCTCTGAGAGCC
Source organism: Leptonychotes weddellii (assembly GCF_054177405.1). Taxonomy (NCBI): domain Eukaryota; kingdom Metazoa; phylum Chordata; class Mammalia; order Carnivora; family Phocidae; genus Leptonychotes; species Leptonychotes weddellii. Next base: position 131,472,763 of record NC_138375.1, on the reverse strand, counting down.
ATCCCTGGCCCCCTTCCTTTGTGTGTGGGTCCTGTATTCTAAAAACTATAATAATAACAAATACCAAGAAAGGGTTCTGGAACCCGTGGACTGGTGGGCACCTCTCACCTCCAGTGAGCATCTCCTCGTGCGGGAGGCGGGCAGCAGGGTTTGGATGCACACGCTCGGGGTCTACACTGCACGGCCCCACCTGCTACCAGCAGTATGACTCAGAAGGTCAGTTCATCTCTCTGTGCCTCAGTTTCTCCTTCTATAAAATGGGGATGACCATGGTAGCTTTCCTCATAGGTTCAATGTGAAGAGTAGATGGGTCAATACTGTGGAGCCGAGATTGGTACCAGCCGTAGAGCAAACAATAAATGGTGTTCCTCCCTGTTATTTTTATTAAACACCATCAGGGGGCCTCTAGGGCTGTCTGGTACTATCAGCTCCTTTGGAGAGAACAGCAGGGTCCACATCTGAGGCCCTCTGTGAAGGTGAGGTTGGGGTCCCCCACCAGTCCACTCCCCCAAGATGGGCCCTGTTCATTCAGCCACTGAAGGGAGTGATATCTAAGTGGGCTTGCCCGATCTGGTCATAGGGACTGTAGGAATCTGTCACCAGTCTGGACACAACCCCTGTCCCAAACAAACATTTGCCCTACCACCCCAGCAGCCTGTGGTCTTGGTCTTCCAAACTGCTTGAGGACCTTCCAAAACACAGCAGGACTCCCCGTAGCATGATGCATGGTGGAGCCTTTGGGGACAATAAAGTCCTTCTGGAATGAGCTGTATTTGCTGAGTAAGAAGCCATGATTTTAGGGGTGCCTGGGTGGCTCAGTCGTTAAGCGTCTGCCTTCGGCTCAGGTCATGATCCCAGGGTCTTGGGATCAAGCCCCGCATCAGGCTCTCTGCTCAGCAGGAAGCCTGTTTCTCCCTCTCCCACTCCCCCTGCTTGTGTTCCCTCTCTTGCTGGGTCTCTGTCAAATAAGTAAATAAAATCTTTAAAAAAAAAAAAAAGAAGCCGTGATTTTAATTCCTGGAGGACGACATGGCCCTTGATGCTGGCCAAGCTCAAGCAACTTGCCAGGTGGCCGGCTACTCCAGGAGGCAAAGCCCCTCCAGGAGGGCCATGGCCCCCAGGCCCTCCCCGAGGTGTCCATAGGACGCACCTGCCCTCACTCCTGCGAGGGACAGGGGGTTTTGTTAGCCCAGGCAGGAAATGAGCAGGGAGAACACTCCCCTTCCCCTGAGCAAGTTTCCAACTCCAAGGTTGGTCTGAAACTTATAAAACAAAATTATCTCGGGAGGTGTTTTCATGATCTGGTCTTAGCAGCTCAAATCCAGGGACCTCTCCTGCCTCCTCTGCTCAGCACGCACCCCCACGATGGCCCCCGGGGCATCAGGCAACTGCAGGGAGCTCCAGACCAAAGGTCCGGAACATTCAAACCACCTGACCCCCAGGCTCCTTCCCAGAGTTCTGGGAAGAGGGTCAGAGAAAGGGGCCCCCAGTGCCCATGAGAAGGGCCAGGTCCTAAGGCTGCAGGAGGCTCTGGACACATCCTGGGATGATGATAAGAACTCAGCCTTGGTCACAACGACCCAGGAGTTCAGAGGACATGCGCTGGAGTCACACAGACCTGGGTTCGAGTCCCTGTTCTGCCATCTCCTCACTGTGTGACCTCGGGGACACCACCGTGCCCCGTGACTACATAGGCCAGGCTCTCGGCAGACACTCAGCTGTGGACAGTCATCAGCCATACCGCCAATGACATTTCTGTGGTCTCTAAGAGGCCAACCTGAGTTCACACTCGTGCTCCGGCCCTTGGGAGCTGAGAACCCTGGGAACATTCCTTTTCTTTGTTTTAACTTTTGGTAAAATACACACCACTTAAAGCTTACCATGTTAACTGTTTTTAAGTGTGACAATTCAGTGGCATTGGGTATATTCGAGGTGTTGTGCAACCATCACTGCGATCTATTTGCAAAACTTTTTCATCCTCCCAAACAGAAGCCCCGTCCCCATTAAACACTGACCCCCGTCCCCCCTCATCCAGCCCCTGGCACCCGCCCTTCTGCTTTCTGTCTCTCTGAATTTGACGACTCCAGGCACCTCACATAAGGGCAATCAGTCATACAGTATTTGTCTTTTTTTGGGACCGGCGTATTTCACTTAACATGACGTCCTCATGCTTCATCCATGGTGTGGCATGTGTCAGAACGCCCTTCTTTTCTGAGGCTGAATAATATTCCGTTGTGTGCACACAGCACATTTTCTTCATCTCTTCAACCATCCGTGGACATTTGGGTTTTTCCACCTTTTGGCTATTGCCTCTGACAACATTTCTTGACGTCTCTGAGTCTCCTTTTCCTCAGTCGTGAGGGAAAAGAGAGTGGGAAGAGATTAAAGCACTTTCTAGGGGCGCCTGGCTGGCTCAGTCGTTAAGCGTCTGCTTAGGTCATGATCCCAAGGTCCTGGGATCGAGCCCCATATCAGGCTCCCTGCTCAGTGGGGAGCCTGCTTCTCCCTCTCCCACTCCCCCTGCTTGTGTTCCTTCTTTCACTGTGTATCTCTCTGTCAAATTAAAAAAAAATTTTTTTAATTAAAAATCTTAAAAAAAAATAAAACTTTCTAGAACTATGTATAGATTCAATAAGATGAACTGCACAAAAGCCTCTGTCCTAGGAGGAGCATGGGAAGGGCCGAGGACTGGGTGACCTGGGAAACACAGGGGCCTGGGCAGGCTGTCCCCCACATGTCCAGGCCGTAATAAGGCAAACGTTGCTGGAGGAGGAGTCCTGGGGGATGTTGGTGCCAGGGAGGCTCGAGGAGGCCACCACTTTGAGAGCCACCTCCTCAGGCTTCAGACCTCCAAGAGAGCCTATCTGGGTGCGGTCCCCACATTGGATCTGGTCAGTGCGTGAGTTCTCCAGCCCAACCAGAGATGAGGTTTTTATGAGTTAGAAATGGTTCCATATTGTCTGGCTTCAAACGGTACTTAAGAAAACCATCATCATCCGTGGTTACTTACTGGGCAGATGGTCGTCACGGGCATCCAGAATCATTTCACAGCAAGCTGGAGCCCAGGCTGGGCCCGAAACCTCAGGATATCTTTGAGAAACCCCATCCCCAGGCCGTGCAACCCCTGCATCCTGGTGCCCAGGTCCCCAGACAGACCGTGAGGAGGGATATGGGAAACCCCCAGACTGGCCTTGTGTCGGGACTCAGACCCTGCCCACAAAGTCACTGACCTGCAGCTGCCATGTCTCAGACTTTACCCACCCTGGGGGACACACAGGAGGCTGTTGACATCAGGGCACCATGTTCTGAAGGCCCAAAGGCCCGTCTAGCCAGTTACTTCTTGGGATCCCAAATAGGCACCCCTTTTGTGCCTCCGAGCTGGTGCTCATGCCACCACCTCTTCTGTTTAATAGTTCGGCACGGCAGCTGTTACCCCTAAAATTCCATCCGCGTGGGTCAGGAACCTGAGGCCCAGAGAGGCTGAGTAACCTGCCCCAGGTAAATAGTTTCCATGTCAGTCATATCTTTCCCGTCCTGCACTGCCCCTGCCTGGCTGGTGTCTGTTGCCCACACCTCATGGATACCCCTGTGGGTGGCGTCCCCACCACTGTGTGGGTCCCACGCAGCGGCGGGGAGAACAGCACGATGTGGGCTTCATCACGCAGAGATTTTCCAGCTGGAACCATTTTCCCAACAGCATCCTTAGGCAAGACCTGTCCTCCCCCTCAAAGCCTCAGTTTTCCCATCTGTACATAACAGGCCAATCAGGACCTACTCCCAGATGCCTCCCAGGGCAGCCTGAATGTCTGAGTGTGTGCCGACGGTGGGAGAGGTTTTCCCACTGGAGAAAGGAAGGGAAAGAGAAAAACAGCAAGGAGAAAGTTCTGGGGCAAACCACTGGGCCAGAGGCCTGCTTTTGCTTACTGGCGCAAAGGTTGACCAGTTGTCGATTTGTGAGTTGTTCACACTGAAGCCTCTAGTATCTGGTTTGGGCTGGTCTGGGAGAGGATTCAAGAGCATCAGGCTCATTCTCTTCCTCTACCAAGGCCCTTTCAGTTGGGAGTCCTGTCCAGCCTGCTGGGCCTGCAGCCCCACAGGCCCTGGATGCCTGAGGATACCCAGGCCCTGCCCCACTCCAGTCCTGCTGGGAACTTCCCCAAAGGCTCTAGGAGACGGGGCACTGCACCCTGCCTGGGCAGCTGCTTGCCTGTGAGCACCCCTCCGCATTGGGCCCTCTGCCTAACCATGCCACCCAGGAGAACCACCAGACCAATCCATTCGTTCAGCCGCCTCAGCGAAGGCAAATGTCTTCATCTGGCTTGAGTTACGCAGACAGAGAATTTTATAGTCGTACCCAGTAATGACCAGCAGGAAACCATGGTGTGCTTTAGCTTTCAGACCCAGGAAGAGCCTGGCTTACTGTCCCACCTGGGGGCCCCTTTCCTACCTTGTCCCTCACCTCAGCCTAAGACCCAAGGCAAGCAGCCTTGCTGAGCCGAGCATGAGCTTCTGTGGCCTGGCAAAAGCCCAGAAGCCAGTGACCAGCGCCCTGGGCCTTGTGAGTGAAAGTGGGCCTTTTCCCTCCTACAAGCAGAGGAGCATGATGCTATGTGTGCCAGTGGGGTTCCCATTCCCACACCCTCACTCTCCCTGAAAACAGATGTGTCCAGAGAGGAGAAAGGGCCTAACACCAGGCCAGCTGCGCACAGGAGCTGGGAAGGAGACCAGGATGTATGTTTGGCCACAACGGGCCTGAGATGTTGGTGAGATCCACACAGAGATGTTAGGTTGGCAGGTGACTGAGCGGCGTGGGCTCAACTGAGGTCATAGAACTGGAGGTGCTCCATAAGCTGCAAATCCCTCACCAGGGTGAGGAGCTGTTGTCTGTTATGAAAGTGCCAGAATCTCAGCTGTGCCAAGTCAACATGGCCCGTGGACGATTCCAGCACAAAATTCAAGGTCTGAGTCGGGTATTGAGGAAAAACCAGGGCCATATGACCGGCAGGAATTTCTGCTCTCAGAACTCAGGGCTGCATCACTTATATGGTCAAATGATCTTCAACAGAGAGGCCAAGGCTGTCCAGGGGGGAAAAGACAGTCTCTTCAACAAATGGTGTTGGGGAAACTGAATATCCACATGTAGAAGAATGACTCAGAGCCCGTACCTCACACCTCAAAAGGTTAAAAAGGCAACAAAAGCAAAAATAGGCAAATTGGACTACATCAAACTTAAAAACTTCCATGCAGCAAAAGAAACCGTCAACAGAGCGCAAAGGCAACTTACAGAATGGGAGACGATATTTGCAAGGCATGTACCTGATAAGGGGTTAATATCCAGAAAATGGAACTCTGGCCACGCAACAACAACAAAAATCCAACTAAAAAATGGACAATGACTAGACATTTCTGCAAAGGAGACACACACATACAGATGGTCAACAGGCATATGAAGAGATGCTCAACAACACTAATTATTAAGGAAAGGCAAATTAAAACCACCATGCAGTATCACATTTTACCTCTTAGGGCGGCCACTACCAAAAAATTAATTAATTAATTAATTAATTAATTAATTTAATATAAAACAAAAACCAAGTGTCAGCAAGGCTATGGGGAAATTGAAGCCTTCATTGGTGGGAACGTAAAATGGTGTTGTCAGCATAGAAAACAATATGGAGATTCTTCCAAAAATTAAAAATGGGATTACTGTATGACCCAGTATATACCTACCACTTGTAGGTATATATCCAAAAGCACTGGAAACAGGATCTTGAGGCAGTAGTTGTATACCCATGTTCATCCCAGCACTATTCACAATAGTCAAGAGGTGGAAACAACCCAAGCATCCATCACCCGATGAGATGAATGGATGAACAATACGTGGTGTATACATACGATCACCCCCAGCCACCTGTAAAGGTTTTAGGGTATAGCATAGCACAAAGGGCCCCCCTCCACGTCCAGAGGAGTCTTTCTTCTCTCTCTCCGTCTTTTCCTTAAAGACCCTCCCTCCTCATCATTCTGGACTCTCCTGAACAAAAGTCTAGAAGTGCCATTGACCCTGGGCTTCTTCTGCTTTTCCACCCATCCCAATCCCTGGTCTGGGGTGCACAGTGACTGCCCACTTGAAACCAGGAGGAAGGAAGGAAAATTCACACACATGAATTTTTTTTTTATTTTTTTAAAGATTTAATTTATTTGTTTGAGAGAGGGAGAGTGAGAGGGAGAAGCAGGTTATCCAATGAGCAAGGAGCCTGATGTGGGACTGGATCCCAGGACCCCGAGATCATGACCTGAGCTGAAGGCAGACGCTCAACCGACTGAGCCACCCAGGTGCCCCACATGAATTTTTTAGTTAACCATCCTGCCTCGGACCTGATTCATGGACAGCCTCTGCTTCTTCCCTGTGGTTGTTCCGGGGATTTGGGAGGGAGGTTAAGGTTGACTTTGATAGGAAAGTGCAGTTCCTTGCAATACCGGCCGAGCCTGTAGATCTACCGCCCCCGGGCCCCACCAGGCCAGCGTGCAGCCGGTGGGCACCGTGGACGGAGAGGTGTCACATGCATCTCAAACGGCAATCTAGTATGTACACCTTCACTTCTGCACACCTTTTCCCCCAGCACCTGAGACAATGACCCCTGACTCGGGCCGGGGGCTGGTCGGCATTCTCCTCCTGTAGCGTCGTGGTCGCTGGGTCTGGGGACCGACGTGGGCAGAGCGGGGAGAAGGTGGAGGCAGGGTGATCCGCGTCACAAATTCAGAAAGACTTCACAACCTGTGGATGGAGGATGCTGCACGTTGGGGTGGACCTTAAGTGCAATCAATCATGAGAAATTCATGAGCCGCTCCCCCGGGGTTGTGGGGGAGGGGTGCGGAAGGTTCTGGAGGGTGGAGGAGGGATTGGCGGTGGACAGAACAGCACCTGCTGTTCCCGAGTTCAGGCATTTGGAAGGCCATGGTAGTGTCTCTATGTGGTGTGTCGTCTCTAACATTTTACCTTAGGGGATATGAAAAAGCGTTCGTTGGGGCTTTCGTAAAAGGACTCCCAACCTCACTCGGCTCTATTCTTCTCCCAGATCCAGTTTCTCAGTGGCAGGCTCTTCTGCCTGTAGAGTTCCAGGGAGTCAGTCTCTGGGAGTGGGGAATGACTCGTGAAAGACTGGTGACCGGATGGAGAGGAAGGGGAAGGATGCAGCCAGCAGGGCGGTGGGCGGTGGGCGGTGGGCACCGGTGCAGGGTTCATGGGCTGCGCGCAAGCCTGCTGGCTTCCCTTCTCAACCAGTCTGTCCTTGTTCTCCTGCCCAGGCCCTCCCGGACGGCGCGGCAAGGCTGGAAGAAGAGGCGACCCCGGTGAGTCCCCGGTTTTCTTGGTTTCCAAACCCAGCCCTGGAAGTCTGCCCTTGACCTTGAGACCTGACCTGAGCCCTGGCCGGAGGTGCCGGTCCTCGCCCTGCCCCGTAACTCGGGGCCTTCCTCTCCCTTCCAGCTGACCATTGTCCCCCGAGTCGTTGGTCCAGTACTACCTTAGCTTCTCGGCACCTGCAGTTCCGGGGACAGTCCCTCTGTGCCCTTGGCCACTCCCTGAAGGTCACTGTCAGCCCCTAAAACATCCTCTTCCCTTTGCAGGGGCTGCTGGTGGCCCTCCTGGGTGCGTCCCCTGCCCTCCCCAGACCTGGACTGTCCTTCCCCTGACTCCTCGACCTCCCTGCCACACAACCCGCAGACTCAACTCTACTCGCCGCCCCCTCCCTCCTGCCACCTTCATTTCACCCCAAATGCACTCACCCTGCACACCCCCAACCCCCATGACAGTGAAGCTTCCAGACCCCCTCCGCCCCCACGCCCACTCCCCACCTCGCCTTCCATCATCCCAGGCTTCTGGTCTGTTCACGGCCTTGCCGGTGACATCAGCTTGGCCACAGTGTCCCCGGCTCAGCGCCAGCCTGCATGTGCTCCCGCATCTCCCACCCCTCCCTCTACACCTGTTCCCTTGGACCCCACTTGCCTCTCAAACCAGCCTGCCCGTGGCCCTCTTCTGTCCTCTCTGCCACCCCCGAGGCTCCGGCTCCCCTATGATGCTGACGACGCCTCCACCCCAGTCATCTCTGGGCCCTGAGGTTGGAGGTGCCCCCCCCAAACCAGCACCCCCCCCACCTGCTGTCCTGTGGCTCCCTGTCATCCCAGGGAGACCTCCGGCCACTGCTTCCCTGTGCAGACCCCAGGGCAGCATCCTCAACGCCTCCGGTCCCCATTCCCATGCCGAGTCCTCGTCAGTTTCCTCTTCCATACACCTTGGACCCATGCCCCCTTCTGTCCATGCCACCACCGCCTCTCGGCGCTCTCCCCTCTCCTCCCACCATGTCCCCCACCTCCTGCTTCACCCAGGGGGTCAGAGCCTCCCACTCTGAGCCTGCCCAGGGTGTCTCATCCTCTCCCTGGACTCTCGGCCCAAGTTCACTACCCTTTTGTCCTTACATCTAGAGAAAGCCTTCTCGAACCCGGCTGGCTGGGGGCTCTCACTCCGAGTCTTCAGAGCCCGGCACACAGTAGGCTCAGGGAAGGCAGGTGCACAGAACAGAGAAGGAATGAACGCACCCATGCTCAGCCCCTAAGCAGCTTCACCAGGACCCCAGGCAGATTGCACCTCAGGGGGAAACGGGGCAGGTTCTCTCTGTGCATCAGAGTCTTCTCCTGGGCACTGGGCATGGGCTTCCTGCCCTCTGTACCGCTGCATGCTTGCCTTATCTCATTCCTTATACAGAGGACTTGCAGATAAGCTCCCTAGAGTTCACTGCTGGGAAATGCCCTTCATGGATCTCTGCTCGCTTTGACTTCCAGAGCTGAAGGCTCTTTTGTGTTTGATTGCTAGGGCTTTTCTTTACTCTGGGTTTTGTGTGTAATCACCCACAACCCACTCCCCACCCCCACACACACGCTACCGGCTCTCCAAAAACACACTGCATCATTCAGTTCTCCTTTCTCTGCATTTTATTGTAAGCTTCTGATGTCCTCTTTGGAAGGAAATGAGGAAATTAGTGACTTTTTTTTAGGATAAAGTATAATATGACTCAGCTTCCTCAAAAATCCATTTAGAATTCGGCCTCCACTTTAAAACAATCTGAAAGTCAAAGAAAGACAAGGATTTACTGGACTCTGGGCTGGGTCCTTTCAAGTTCTTCATCTAATGTGACCCTCACAGGGCCCTGCAAAAGATAAAAATATGGTATCATTCCCATTTTGCAGATAAGGAAACTGAGGCTCCAAGGGGTTAAGTGTCTTGTGTAAGGTCACAAGCAGCTTGGCCACAGGCGTCACCCCTGCTGGGCAAGGGGTAAGCAGCTCCTCCTCCCTTCAGTGACCTTTCCCACGCGGGGTCCTGATTCTCTGCCTGTCAGGGAGTGGTGTGAGCGGCACAGAGCAGATGTCCCTCTCGGATTAGCTTTGGCGGGGCCCCCTGTTTATTTCCAGATAGTTTCGCATACATGCACATCCTGGCTTTGGCGCCTTCCCTTGCACAAACCAGGCCTTTTCCTGCATCCCAGGGAGAAAGGCTCTTTTTGTCTTGTGGACCAGTATCTGGCCGAGATGCCTTCCTGCTGCTGCCACCTCCGCCCCAGTCCTGCAGACAGAGCTCGCCCTGTCCGTGGGAGTCTTTGCCTGGAAAACACCTCCAGAGCCCTGCAGTGTTTATGCATCTCCATCATAATGGAATGGATTTCTCATCTCCCCCATTTCTCAGCCCAAGAAGCCCAACACTGCTCTTGCACTCTGGGGTCCTCTTTCTAGGGACCTTGGGCAGGATCCTTTTTCCATCTAGACCCGCCTTTCCCCAAGAGCCTCCACTCCCCAGCTCCCCCTTTCCCAGATACCTCCCTCTGTCCCAGCATTTCTGCACCTGGTTGCGGGGGGTCTGCTCTGCACACCTGTCCTTCTCCAGGGGCTCCTCAAAGCCGGGACCGGATCCGTAGGCACTCAGGAGACAGTCAGTAAACGCTTGTTGACAAGAAAGAGGGAGGAAAGGGAGGAGGAAGCGAGAAAGAGGGACTGGTGGGTAAATGATGGATAAAGGGTTAGGAGACACAAGGACGAAGCAATCGAATGCCGCTTGGCTGGTGGCCATGCTGCACCTGCGGAGGCAAATGGAGGTGCTCACCCCATCTCTGCAGCTGCCAGCCTTCAATCAGCAGTGTCGGTGCTAGAGTTCTATTGTTGTTGTCCTTGCTTTAAATGGATTTGTGCATTTATTAGTGGCAGTATGCATTTGAAAGTAGATCTATGTGCAGAAGAGATTTATTCATTCTACTAACGATGTTTCCTTTGCATTTGGATTTGAGGACCCTTAATTATGCATTTTATACATGCGTTCCCCAGGAGTCTAGGGCTCTTAGGGTAGGAAAGAGTTCTGTGAGTCCCACTGAAAAATTCTAGAACAGGAGCCATATAGTCGGCAAATGACTGTAAGAAGATAATCGTTGATATTTTGTGTTCTGATTCATACAACAATGTTCTCTTCCTTTGTTCAGTGGTCCACGGAGACCATGATATTGCCATTCCCTTCCTTCCCTGGACCCTGGGGGGGGTGGGAGGGGGTCGGTTCTTAGGTCTCAGAGTTCCAGCAGTTTCTGGGATTTAAGAACTACGACTTGAAAGGATAGCTACATATCGGCTCTACTACAATCATGCAGGTCTGTCTTGCCATGTCAGTGCTAGGGTTTTTAATCTACCCTGACCCCAAGAAACCTTTTCTAAAAATCCAATGGAAGAAGCACTTCTGGAATGGTAGAGTAACGACCTCTGAAAATCTGCTTCTCCATAAAAAACAGCAAGAACACTAGAGGAAAAAATAGGCCTTTTCAGAACTCTGGAAATTAATGTCTGGTAACAACCCAAGAAATGTTTATTCAAGACAAATATCTTGCTAAGAACAGTGAAGTTTGTAGCATTTTAACTTGCCCATTTCCCAGCGCCATGGTAGCCTTAAAAACCATCAATCTCACAATCACAGTACCTGTGAAAAGTAGCAGCCACTGAAGGAAGCAAAACAATTTGAAGGTCCCTAACTACTCATTCCCAGAGAATTGTCATTATCTATCAGCTTCCAGGAAAAGCCCATATATAGGACTTGTCTCTATTTGACCTGATGCAGAGCTCACTCACTGGGAAAAGCTCTATCCCGGAGTGCTTGCTAAAAACACTCAGCAGCAATTGTTTATCGTCGCAGCTGCCTAAGGTAGCAACACCAGTTGGAACAGGAAGAAGCTGACACAAACACTTAAATGAAAATCTAGGGGATGAGCCACCCAGAGGGGCTTTGAAATGCTCCAGCATATTGCTGGGAATCCAGAAGGCACATGCATGTGCAAGACTGTGTACATGTCCACAAAAGACCTGAGAGAGCCCCAGTCTCTCACTTCTGGCTGACCTTGAGGCCCTGCTCAAGCAGGAAGTGAAGGCAAAGGCAGAATTGTAACCTGGCAGAGCACTGAGGTTGTGCTCCAACCCACACAATGAGCCCCTTGGCACAGAATGGGAGACGTACTGGATCAAGGCATTAAAGGACACCTCTGTCTCAGCTGACCATTAAGCTAACCAAGAGAGAATTCAGAAGCTGCACATGACAAAGAGTACACACTTTGGAGAATTAGTCCAGGAAAACCCCTAAGCAAACAAAGAGCAACAATAATAACAAACAGCAACAACAAATCCTGGAAAGGAGGATGGATATCTAATTTCCAGAGTAGCCACATTAGATTCTTTTAAATGCCCAGTGTTTAACAAAAAATTGTGAGACACACAAAGATATAAGAAAGTATGGCAATGAAAAAGGAAAAAAAGCAGTCAATAAAAACCATCTGTGAAGGGGGGGAAATCGGAGGGGTAGACGAACCATGAGAGATGATGGACTCTGAAAAACAAACTGAGGGTTCTAGAGGGGAGGGGGGTGGGAGGATGGGTTAGCCTGGTGATGGGTATTGAG
>NC_138375.1:131421420-131460286 GCF_054177405.1 Leptonychotes weddellii | reverse complement strand
AGAGCGGGGGGCGGGGGGAAGGGGGGGAGTCAGTCTCCCCTCCTCCCACCCCCAGGCTTCTATCCTCCCGCCATTCAGTGCCCCTCCCCACAGGCAACCTGATGAACACTGTCTGTGTCCACACCCAGAGATGTACCATGTTTATCCAAACAAAAGCCTCTCGGTTTTTTTACTTAGCTCAAATGGCTAAATAAATAGTAATACACTGTTGCATACCTTTTTAAAAATACAACAGTAAGGGGCGCCTGGGTGGCTCAGTCAATTGAGTCCCTGCTTAGCAGCGAGTCTGCTTCTCCCTTTCCTGCTCACTCTGCTTGCTCGCGGGCTCTCTCTCTGTCACGTAAATAAAATCTTAAAAAAAAAAAAAGAAAGAAAGAAAACATGAATAGCCTTTAAGTATATGAAACAAAAGCGAATCTTCATTCATAATATGAGAAATGATGGTTAAAACTATAATCACAGCAGATACCCATTTGGCAATGCTAATTAGGACTTAAAATGTTTGTGCTAATTGCCACAACGATGATCCTTCTAGAAATGTATTCTGTAGATGCGTTAACACATCTGTATTACATATATGTGTTACATATATGTGTTACAAATATATGTTACAAATATATGTTAAAAGGACAGGTTTATAAAAATCTCCATAGCAGGGCACCTGGGTGGCTCAGTTGGTTAAGCGACTGCCTCAGCTCAGGTCGTGATCCCGGGGTCCTGGGATCGAGTCCCGCATCGGGCTCCCTGCTCTGCGGGGAGCCTGCTTCTCCCTCTCCCACTCCCCCTGCTTGTGTTCCCTCTCTCGTTGTGTCTCTCTCTGTCAAATAAATAAATAAAATCTTTAAAAAAAAAAATATCCATAGCAGAACTGTTTGCAATGGCCAAAAATTAGAAATAGCACAGTGGAAATGCGGAGGTATGTTTCAACTCTAAATGGAATACCATGCAGTTATGAAAAAGACTAATGTGATTCTATGTGCTCTCATGGAGAACAAGCTGTTACATATTTAGAGATTTTATTTATTTCAGTGAGAGAGAGAGAGTGCAAGCATGAGCTGGGGGTTGGGTGGGGGGAGGGGCGGAGGGAGAAGCAGACTCCCCACTGAGCAAAGAACCCGATGCGGGACTCAATCCCAGGACCCTGGGATCATGACCTGAGCCGAAGGCAGACGCTTAACCGACTGAGCCACCCAGACGCCCCTAGGCTATTTATGTTTTCTCTGACCTCTCCGTTCATATCTTTTGACTATTTTTCTCTTAGGTCGTCGATGTTTTTAGAGTTGATTTGTAGGGGCATTTTTACATCAAGGTACATCAGCCTTTGTGACATAAGTCAGAAATATTTTTCCCACTTTGGCTTTTGACTTTGCTTATGGTGCTTTCTGCTTTGTAGGCATTTTTGGTTTTATACGGTTGAATCAGACTTTCATTTTATGGCTTCTGGATTAGGGACTGTAGTTGGAAAAGCCTTTCCCTCTCCACGGTCAGAAAGGAATTTTCCTCTAGGATTTTTTTTTTTTAATTGAAGTATAGCTGCCACTCCGTGTTACATTAGTTTCAGGTGTACAACATCGTGATTCAACTTCTCTATAGGTTGTGTGTGCTCATTACACGTGTAGCTACCATCTGTCACCATACAACATTATTACAGTATCATTGACTATATTCCCTATGCTGTACCTTTCATCCCCGTGACTTGTTCATTCCGTAACTGGAAGCCTGCATCCCCCACCCGCCTTCACCCGTCTTGCCCATCCCCCTCTTCTTCTGGCCACCACCAGTTTGTTCTCCGTATTTATGGGTCTGTTTTCCTCTAAGATTTTTAAGAATTTTTTTTAACCTGTAAGTCTTTTGATCCTTCTGGAATTTATCATGGCTCATGCTGAGGCACAGATCCAGCTTCACTTTGTCCTGATAACCACCAGTCTGCCCAGCACCCCTTAGTAACACCGCCCCTCTGCCCACGGGTTTAAGGGGCTCAGGTGGAGAGTCAGGGACAGATCGCAGCATGTGATGTAGGATTGGGGCCTTTGTCCCTAAGAACAATGGGAAAATGAGGACTGGGGGGAGAAGGGGTGCCATGCTCAGATCTGCATCTTGAAAACAGCACCCTGGCGCCAGAGTGGAGATTGGAGTAGCGATATGTCAGCCCTGACCCCGGCACATCCCCCTCATTGCTTGTGGGTTTGACCTCCTGGGTCTGCAGCCCTCCCACCAACACTCCTTCTGGGTCAGTTCCTGGGGATCTTGATATGCACACAGAAGCCCCTCCAGTGACCCAGGAGACCCAGGCCTCCTTCAGTGAGCTGGACCTCCAGCCGCCCTCCCTCCCATGGTATTAACCAATGCCTCATCATCACCAGCAAATACAGCGTCACTGTACCCCAATTCACACAATTCACCTAAGCCCACTGCCTCGTTCCCTGACCCCCACATTCCTTCCATCTCCTGCATCTTCCAACCCATGGATCCCACTGTGTTGCCCCGTCTGGCTCAAATACCACACACGCACTCCAGCACCCATGTGGCCGGTGACACTTTGAATGCCAGACCCACATGTGGATGTCCAGCCCCTGCCTCCAACAGGGCCACCTCTATGTGCCATCCTCAGGGTCGTTCCTCCAGGAATCCCCCATTCTCCAACATGTTGGATCCTCCCCTCCCTGCGGATGACTCCCGTTATACACACATACAGTTGTGTCTCTCATCTTGAAGAAGGAGCCCTCTCTGGACCCCTTGTCCCCAAAGCACCTGCTCTGTGTCTTTGCTTCCCTTTGCAGCGAAACTGCTTGAAAGTGCTCGCTGCCCATATTCCTCCTTGTCCTTCTCCTGGAAACCATCTCCAGCCAGATTTACACACCCATCACTCCCCCTGCCCTCACCCCTGTGTGGCTAGAGCCAGTGGGCTGGTCTTTTTTTTTTTTTTTTTAAGATTTTATTTTTTTATTTGAGAGAAAGAGAGAGAGAGCACGCACGAGCAGGGTGAAGGGCAGAGGGAGAAGCAGGCTCCCCCCCGAGCGGGGAGCCCAACATGGGACTCGATCCCAGGACCCTAAGATTATGACCCGAGCTGAAGACAGATGCTGAACTGACTGAGCCACCAAGGCGCCCCCAGTGGGCTGGTCTTGGTCTTCATCTTACTCAGCTGTCTGCAGTGAGGGGCACAGGCAACAGCCTCCTCCTCCTCAATGCACTTTCTCCATTCCGCTTCTAGGAATTCCTTTTCTTCCCAACCTCGAACTGTTGGGACACCCCCGAGCGCCACGTGTATATAAGGCTGAGCTCCTGATCCTTCCAGCCAAACCCAACCGACCCCCAGTCTCCCCACCTCTGCTGATGGCAACTCCATCCCTGCAGTTGTTCCAGCTAGAATCGTGGCATCTTTCTTGACTCCTCTCTCTCTCACTCCGGAGAAAAATCCGCTTGGCTCTACCTTCAGAATCCATCCAGAGTCCATCCCCTTGCACCCCTGCCCCTGCCCCACTGCCTCTCTCTCCGTTGTACGTGTCATCTCGTAGGTGATGTACTTGTTCGTTATGCTTATGGTATCTTGGCCACCTCCCTCGCTAGAAGGTGAGCTCCTTAGGATGGGGATCTTTGTCATCATCACTGCCGTATCCCACGTGCCCAGAACAGCATCCAGAACAGCAGGCCCTCCGTGAATGTCTGTGGATTGGATGTGCCAATAGATTGGGGAGGGAGAGCGTGTCGAGGGGGACTCGTCATTATCCAGGTCACCAACTGGGCGGGAGGGAATCTCCCCACGGAGACTAGGAACCAGGAGAGGAGCATGTTTGTGGGCAGAAGACCATAAGCGTGTCTGTGCACCTTGGCTTGAGGAGTCTTGGGGACTGTTAAAGGGAAGATGGCAAGCAGACAGCTGGAGGGAGGGAGTCTGGGCTTCTGAGGCACAGTTGAGGCAGGAGGCACCCACTTGGGACACTTCTGCCTAGGGTAGTCAAGAGCGTGATGAGATCCCTGGGGAAGACAGGAGAGAGCGGGGACAGATGAGCCCAGCGGAAAACTGAAGAGAAGAAAGCCTTTGCCATGAGCTCTGAGGAGCCTCTGCGTGAGGCTGGGAGAAATGGAGCCAGCTGAACAGCCAGCGAAGTGGGAGGAACATGACCTTTTGGAAGCCGAAGGGAGAGAGTGCTTCCAGAAGGCGGGTGTGCTCAGCAGCGTGGGATGAGGAGGAGAAATCCTTGGCGGGCTGACTGATGTGGAGGCAGGTGGTTGGGGACTGGGTGAGAGCCGTTCTGGTGGTGATAGGGATGGAACCCATATCAGAGGGTCACGAGGTGCATGGAAGGTGTGAAATTTAGAGACAGTGACGGGAAACCCCTCTCCCCAGCGGTGAGGGAGAGGAGAGCCAGGCCGGAGCGGAGGAGGGCGTGTGAGCAAAGGATGGGCTTTCAGCAGAGAAACTGGAGCCGTTCCAGAGCTGCTGGGAAGCATCTGCTGGAGAAAGTGGGTTCGATGCAACAGGCAGGGAGGCAGCGGTGGGTGCAGGGCCCCTGGAAGGTGGGGCGGGTTGCCCGGAGGGACACAGACAGGAGGCTGGGCACAGACGCAGGTGCAGGCTGGTGTGTGCATGTGGCATCAGTCCAATGGCTTTTCTTTTCCTGGGAAAACAAGGCACGAGGTCCCTAGCTGAAGGTGAAAAAGTCTGTCCACGTGGCCAACGCCTTGCCCCACCCTAGTCTAGACTCAGGGGACCCACAGCCCCCCATGTTACCATTCTCGGGTATTAGCACCACTGTACATCAGTTTTTCAGGCCAAAGATCTTTGTCTTGTCTCTCCTTTCTCTATGCCCCATGCACAACCCCCCCACACACACCATTAATTGGATGAACAAGTCCTGTGGGTCCTCACTGACAAGTGTCTTCTGACTCACTTCTCTCCACTATAAGCATGTGGAGTCCTGGCCACCATCACCTACATGGAGACAGCTGCCCTGCACCCACTCTCAGCCCCTCCCACCCCTCCTCCGAGCAGGACCCTTCTGTGCTCCCTGCCTCCCCCTGCCTTTCAAATCCCGGGCCATGGCATGGACACCCCCTGCCCCATCTCTGTGGATCCCAGCCCCTCAGAAGCCCAGTGGTCCTGGCGCATTGGGAGCTTTGCCACCCCTGCCCCATGGCTCCCTCCCCTCTCCTCCCTGAGATAACCATGTCTCACCTTCAGGACCCCGCCTGCCTAGGAGCTTGCTGTGCTTCTCCCTGAGTCACTGTTTTCCTAAGCATCTATCCTTCTCAGAAAAAATTCTGCGAGTCAGAGATCCTGCCTCTTGTACTCACCAGTGGGTCCCCTTACTTGCCCCCCCGGGGGGGCAGCAGCTCATAGGTGGCGATCCATAAATATGTGTGGGCCTACTGCCAGCCGAGTGTCCCCTCCTCCCTGTGCCAGCCCCGCTACCCAGACTGAGGCCCAGGGTCTGCGGGGGAGCAGAGAGTTTACTGGATTGGCAGCGGCATGCCTTTAGCGGAAAGTGTATGGGGTTCAAGAGTTGGGAGAGCTCTTTCCAGGATGAATTCCAACCCTTAACCAACCATGTGGCCTTGAACAAGTCCCTGCTTTCTCCCTGAGCATCTGTGTTGTTATCACACCTCCCGCAAAGATGGCTGAGAAGGTCAAATGCAGTGTGGTTTGCACCCCAGAAGGTGAAGAAGACACCTGCGGGTTTTGCGAATGTCCTCGGCGAGCCCTCATCTGCCGGTGGGGGGACAAGTGTCAGCGTGCTGCACGAGCCTTTCCCAGAGCAGCCCCCTGTGCTTCTGGACTCAGCCCCTTCAGCTTCCCCACGCACACCCAGACTCGGTGCCCCTAACCCCAGGCTGAGCCACAGGCTCCCCCTGCGTGTCTGTTCAGCCCCACCCAGACCTGCACCCTTAGGAGTGCTCTGCCCTCTGCCCCAAATGTTTTCTCCCCCAAGTGTTTCCCCTTCAGTAGAAATGAACTGACCCCAGGTGAGCACCAAAATTTGTTCTTCAAGCAGGAACAAGTCTGATTCCTACCTGGCTTGCCAAAACCGGACCCGGATGGGCCCCAGGCAGGGATCAACCGTAGCCCCGGGAAACGAACACCAGAACCAATACACCCAGGATTGTCATTACCACCCATATACCTGCCCCTGCCCCTGCAAGGGCAAAAGCACTCCCTCTGCCCTGCCACTTGGCTTTGGGGCCCGTGAGAGCATCAAAGGCTTGCAAGGAGGGGTGGCCTGTAGCTGTGCAAGAGAGAGGCTGGCCTGGGCAAAGGGACCCTCTCTCCCTGTGATGCTGACTGTAGGTTCTCTGCTTGTGTTTTGCAGGTCCTCCCGTAAGTGTCCTGGATGATGCTTTCTGCTCCTGAAAGATAAGACATTTTGTCCTCTTCCGTAACTATTCCATGAAAATAATTTTTAGTTAGAGAGGTGTGTTGTGTCCTTTAAAAAAAAAAAAATCAGTCCTGGACAGGGGCCATATATTATTTTTTTAATTCGTAGATGAATGCCGGCACAGAATTCTATGGGCTTGACTTGCCCTGTGAAGCACTCTGTGACCCTTTTCCTTCCAAGAGAGCTGGCACTCTTGGGCCTGGCTGCTCCTCGCCGGGTCTCGGCTCAACTTGGTGCACAGAGATGCAAGCACCGTGTCCTCGTTTTCTAAATTCTCTGCGGCAGTTAATCTGTTTAAATGTTTCTGTCTCGCGTGCTTAGGCACAAAGGGCCCCGGAGTCAGGCAGCGGTGCCAGGACTCATGGGGTCCCTTTCCCTGATTTGCCAAAATGTGTTTGCCTCCTTGGCTCACGCAGCTGAGCCCTCGCGGGAGCACGGGGAACACCACTCACTGGCCAGTGGGACGAGGGTGCGTGGGAGGGACTGGTCGCCAGGGGACAGCATAGAACGCAGGGGATGGTCAGCGCCCCGGAACTCCCAGGTCCTTCTCCAAAGACATGTGACGAGTTGGTCTTTGATTCATCCTGGCAGTTTTTCAGAGCCCGATGAATCCTGACGAATCAATTCAGGGAGCACACTGACAGTCCGCTTGGGCCAAAGTGAACCTTCTAAAGGAATTCCTTTCGGGTGAACAGTTTTATTTTTGACTTCCCCTTACTGTGATTCACTTCCCAATCGGCACCCTTCGGAAGCCGGGCTCCTCCATGCATGAGGCGGCACCGCACTGAGCCAGGGAGTGAGCCTGCGAGAATGTGTAGATTTATTGGCCACAAGCAGTTTCTGGCTGTTGAGTCATTCCTGGCTGTCACGCGGAGGCTAGCCTATGTGAACTTGCTTGAAGTGTGTAACGCGGAGGGCAGTGGAGTGATTCTTTTTTTTTTTTTTTTGACTTGGCTGTTAAACTCTGCAGAATTCTCAAGCTGCAGCCTGAGATGGATGCCAATGTGTGGGACACTGGCCCTGGCGGTCAGTGCTCTGAGCTGGTGGGGAGCAGAGAAGCATCCAGTAGCGAGAAATGCCCCACCCCCCACCCCCATATCTCTGGCTTCCGAGGCTGTCTTCCTCCGTCTACCTTCTCCCAGTGGCAACAGGCAGGAAGAGCCATTTCTGCTCTCTAGATCTGACTCAGGGAGCCTTTTCCACGGTGGCGGTGACACCACCCTTCAGAATCACCCACCCCCCTGTGGTCCTCGCCATATCCCCCCCCTCCCTGAACCGCATGGGTGTGCTCCCTGGTGGCCCCTCCAGCTTGGCTCCAAGAGGCAGGAAATGGGTGCTCTGTCTCCCAGACCCAGCGGAGCCCTGAGTGTCCCCCCCCACCACCACCACCAGGAGTCATTACCAAACCATCAGCCTTTGCTGCAAACCCCGCAGAACATGGGGGGACCGGGGGGCCCTGTTTGAGTTGTAAGTGTTGCCATATGGTTTTCTGCTCAAAGTCTGATTATTAATGACATATTAATTACCACAGGGGCAATCAGGACGAGATGGCTACCCGGTAATTTGCCATTTATTTTTTGCTCTTTGTGCCCTTTTCTCTCGAGCTGATCTTCTTCCTCTGAGCCTTTATTTAACTCTGTCTACACTCCTGCCCACCCCCCCCTTCTCTCAGTGGCTGAGGTCTGTCTGTAGAGGGGGGTTAGCAGTAGCTCTGCGAATCTGTCTGCCGCTCCAGCTGTCCTGCAGGCAAAGCAAAGAGGCTCAAGGAGGAGGCTCCTTGGCATCTCGAATCCTCCGGACACTCTTGCTGCCCAGCCTGTCCACCCTGAGCCAATGGTCCGGCCCTTGGCTGTGGGGCCCATGGGGCTGGCTCGGCTGTCAGCCTCTCCCCAGTGGGAAGGGGGCTGCCTGTCCCAGCCCACCGCGATCTGTCAGCACTCGGGATCCGGAGACTGGTTGGTTCCAGTGTGGTCTCTGTGGTGTCATCACTTCTCAGATCTTTTGAATTAAACCTCAAAGTTGGCTTATATTTGGAATCGACGTCCCCCTCCCGGGCTGGGTGAGCACTACATGAAAAGCAAAATTACATGGAGCTGTGCTGATGTCCAGTCCTGCTCAGAGAGGTTAAAGACTGCGACCCCAGCGTCCAGAAATCCTGAGGTGTCAGAGCAGGGGGGTGACCTCGTGGAAGGAGAGCATGGCGGGACCTGGGGTGTGGTTGGGGGACAGAAGTTGTTCTGTGCTCTCAGGCCAAGAAGATGCAGGGAGGAAAATGTTGGTTGATTCAGAGCCCTTGCTAATGACCAGCTCTGTCCAGAGTCAGGACAGGCTGGTGATGGAGGGCGAAGGGGGGTATCCCCCAGTCCTGCTGGAGCTGCCTTGCCAGGAGGCTGTGGATGGCAATCCAGCACCTAGCACCAGAAAGATCTGAGCTTGCAGGTCAGCGCTGTGCCTCCCAGCTGGGTGCCCCAGGGAGAGTGGGTGGTGGCTGGGGTGAATGGGTTTCTTCCCTTGTCCCCCATATTGGCTTTTCTGAGCACAGAGTGACATTGACTCCTTTCTCCGGGGCTGTGAGCATGAGAGAGGATGTTGGCTGATGGTGGGAGTAATTTTTCCTGGGTAAAGGACGGGGGTTCCAGACCAGCCCCCAGGTCCAGGTGCGGAGTTAGGAAGTCAGGGCTCAAGTCCCTGCTCACTGGCTGTGAGCTCCCTCCCTGTGAAGACAGCAGTGGGGTTCAGGAGAAGTGAGGTCCTGCCTGGAGCATCCCAACACCAAAGGTCACCGCGGACACGTGACGGGGGCTGCTCCAGGACTGTCGGGGAATGAAGCCTGGGGTTTAGCATGTGGGGGGCTTGGTGCCCAGCCTGGGCCAGAGATGGGGCTCCGTGAGTTGGGGGAGGGGAGGCAAGGGGATGGATGCAAGGGCAGTGTGTCCCTCTGGTGTGAAGTTGGGAGCTTTCTGGGAAGGGAGTGGCTGGGCCTGGTGAGGGGTGAGGGGACCTTGTCAAAATCTCGCGTCACACACCCGTGAGCGCACAGGGCCGGGGCGCCCCTCTTCCTGAGGTCACCTAGCCCCGGCTTGAACCTGTGCTGCCCCCTCCACACAGATATGGGCATCCTCCCCAGCTGGGCTGAGTCCCAGGTGTCCAAGCCTTGAGCACCAGGAGCCAGCCAGGCCCTGCCGTGTGCCTCCCAGCACCCTTATTCCAGCAGTCCTACTGCTCACGCGGTCCCCTGCAGGGGGCCCACGGGCTGGGAGTGACACCCCGCCGTGCTCCTGCAAGGGAGGAAAGCAGGCCCATGCGGGCAGGAGGCAGGTGGGACGATCTTCCGTGGGCTCGCGGGGCCCATGTGTTTTGAGCTGAAATTCAGATCTCTTGGCCCGCGGAGGGCCTGGCTCCCAGCCTGGGGGGCGGGTACAGACGGCTCCACCGTGCTCATCCCAGAGGTTAGGGTGACTGCCGCCGCTGGAGAGGCCTGGGCCGCCTAAGAGACACCTCGTGTACTGAGTATCCATGGGCTTGGAGTCCTTCAGACCCAACTCAGGATCCTGGCTCCGCTCTGTGGCCTCGGGCAGGGTACGCGGCCTCTCGGAGCCTGGGGAGGTCACAGGCACAGAGTTGGAAGATTAAAATAGGGTAACATATGCAGGGTCCAAACGCAGTGTAGATGCGGCAGACCCTTGATCATGCCACTGTCTTTCCTCACCAAGGAAAGCCGAAAGAGGAGGAAAGACAGGTTGAGGAAACGACTTTTTTTTTTATTTGAGAGAGAGAGAGAGCACGGTGAGGGGCAGAGGAAGAGGGAGAAGCAGACTCCCCGCTGAGAAGGGAGCCCGATGCGGGGCTCGATCCCAGGACCCTGAGATCCTGCCCTGAGCTGAAGGCAGACACTTAACGACTGAGCCACCCAGGCGCCTGGGAAATCACTCTCACCCACCAGCATACACTGGCAGTGTTGGGAAAGGAAAATGGCTTTGAGAATGGTCAGTTTTAGGAAAAGGTGTTTTTCTGCAGCTTAGGAAACTTCAGGACCAGCCTCAGGGAGGATTTTTTTTTTCTTTGTGTTAGAAAAATGTCACTTCCTAAAACGAAGTGAGGGCAAGAAAAATGTCAAACGGGAGGGTCGTGCAGGAGACTGTGCCGGCTGTGTGTTCTGGATTAATCCAGGCTGGCCCCTCCCCTGAGCGAGACCAGCTGAAACCAGGTCCATATGTGGACTGGGGCGCAGGAGCCAAGCACGACGGTGGGGCAGGTTGTGCACTGACAAGGGCACAGCCTCCTTGCAAAGAGGCCAGCCTGCCCTGTCCCTGCAAGAGTTCACGAATAGCTCCCTGCCAATGACAACAGAAGCATGTTTATTAGAAAACCATCCCTCTCCCTCTCCCCCTGCTTGTGTTCCCTCTCACTGTGTCTCTCTCTGTCAAATAAATAAATAAAATCTTAAAAAAAAAAAGGGGGGGAACCGTCCCAAAATAGAGAAAAGCACAAAAAAGGAAAAAGCGATCATCCATAATCCTACCACCCACAGATAAGTCTTCCCAATATCTCCGTGGTTGTTCTTTTCAGACTTCTTATGTGTGAGTTTGTTTTTATGTTTATCATTCTAAAAATGGGATTACTGGACATACTTTTTTGGAGCCTTTTTTTTCTTTTCATTTAACATAGCATGAGATGTTTCCACATCCTTCAGAATTCTTCTAGACAGTAGTAGCTACATAGTATTTTATCATCTGTATAATTCAACCCATGTCCAAGTTATGGTGTTTATATTGACAATTTCTTAACCCCTATGGTCAACATCCTGGGAATAAATGTAGGTGTATTTCCATGATTATCTCCTTAGAATCAATGTCTAGAAGTTGAATTGCTGGACCAAAGGGTTTGCACATGTTGAAGGCTTTTGATGTGTGGCAAATTGCCCTCCTGGAGGCTATTCTAATTTACATTCCCACCAACAGTGTAGGAATGTTGCATATTTCCCCAAACCCTGACCAACTGTGGGTATTATCATACTTTTAAATCTGTGCCAATATGATAAGTTAAAAAAATGTGTGCATGTATGTATCTTGTTTTAATTTAAGGTATATTTTAACGAGAAGTACAGTCTTGGAGATTAAATTAGTTTTAATAAAGTTTGTGTAGGGCGCCTGGGTGGCTCAGTTGGTTGGGCGACTGCCTTCGGCTCAGGTCATGATCCTGGAGTCCCGGGATCGAGTCCCGCATCGGGCTCCCTGCTCAGCAGGGAGTCTGCTTCTCCCTCTGACCTTCCTCCTTCTCATGCTCTCTGTCTCTCATTCTCTCTCTCTCAAATAAATAAATAAAATCTTAAAAATAAATAAATAAATAAATAGTTTGTGTAAACCTAACTGCCACCTGGTGGTAGAGCTTAGAATTGCAGGTATAGTTGAAATTGGAAATCAGCATTTTTTTTAAGAGCTTCCGGATCCCCTTTGGTCCCTGGACATCATGGAATCAGCAGCCTAGGGGGAATTCTGAGCTCCAAATATTGTGAGTCAGAGGTGGGACCCACAGAGGAGCCCTAGGCACTGTGCTCATCTTGCATTTGGGGGGCAGTAATCAACATTTATGTTGATAAAGGGATTTTTGCCATCTCATACATAGGAGGCTTGGACTGTTCAACAGATCTGGATGGTGTCATGCCCTGTGCTGGGTACTGCGCTAGCACAAAGATGAATCACTCATAGTCTTTGGGGAGCTGTGAGGCAGTCGGACCAACACAACCAATTTGCCATGGGATAGAGAGGAAGGAAATGTTAGGGGTCACTGTGACTCCCTGGAGATTTCTTATACAGACCCTTTCTTTGCTCCAAACCATGGCTTCTGTCTAAGACAAAAAGGCTCGATCTTGCCTACACCTTGACTTTTGCACGGAAAACATCAGACTCTCATCATCCGCTGATTACAACATCGAAACTCTTCCTCTTTGGTGTTTTGATTCTTTTGACTCTTAACATTGAGCTTGAATGACTTTCTGGTTTGTTTTATACCTTCAGAGAGCAATTTAAACATTTTTCCAAGAATGTGTTTGTGGCATATCTTACAGGACTTAAGGTTTCTGTGTACCTGAAGGTATGAGGAGAGCGTCAGGTTGTGAGGCTAGAGGTGCATAGAGATGATGAAATCCAGTGAAGCCTGGGTGGGGAACTGTGCTCACCGAGCCGTTGGTCAGTGACTCTATGCTAGATGCTTTCCTGGGTCTTTGGACCAGCACTGAACAAGACAGACAGGGGAGAGGTGCCTGGGTGGCTCAGTCGGTCAAGCATCTGCCTTCAGCTCAGGTCATGATCCCGGGGTCCTGAGATCGAGCCCCACATTGGGCTCCTTGCTCAGTGGGGAGTCTGCTTCTCCCTCTGTGCTCTCTCTCTCTCAGATAAATAGATAAATAAATAACCTTTAAAAAAGAGAGACAAGGGGAGAGAAACAATGAACAAGGAAACCAACAAACAGTGAAATGTGCTAGGAAGAGAATAAAGCAGGGATGTATCGAGAGTACCAGCTGGGTGCATGGGTGGGCATAATTGGGATTAAGTCATTGGAAGGCTCTTGGGGAGGATGACGTTTAAGCTGAGCTTTTAATGGTGAAAACAATGCAGAGATCTTGTGGAGAGAAAAAAGCAAGTGCATGAGGTCATGGGGTGGGGTCGACCTTCATGCATCCAGAGTACACGAGAGGGACAGGGGCAGGGGGTGGTGGTGAAGCCAGAGAGATCTCCAGAGCTGCGTGGTGCAGAAGCTTGTAGGCTGTAGGCTAACAGGCTGACCAAGGCTGGAGGCCAAGGAAACTTGGCTTTGTGTTCATAGAAACCACAAGCTGCCTTGCCAGGGGCTCAGAGATCCCCCACTCCTGAGGGAAGACAGGACTGTCTCCTCCCCTCCCCCCTCCTCCCAAGCCCTTCCAACGTGCCCGGGAAGCAAGTGCACTTATTGAGTGCTGGCTCTCGCCCTGGGAGGTCCATGGTCTCCTCCCTACTTGACAGATGAGGAGGCTGAGCGCCCAGGCTAACAGCACTTGGCTGAGACACAAGGCCCACCAGCATGACAAAGCCCAGATTTGCGCACAGGCTGGGGACTCCTCCAGAACACCAGCCACCCTATCAGCAAGCGGGCTGGAGCAGCAGGTGGGGCTCAGGAGGGTCTTTCTCCTCTTAGCACCCAGGGACACCGCTATTTGGAGCCAATTTCTTCTCTCGTCCTCAACCCTTGCTTTTATCCCGGGCTGGAGCTCACCCCTCATGCCACGCCCATTACCAGCTTGTCCAGACCCTTTCCTGCTCTCCGGAAAAACCAAAACGGAAAGCCAAGCCTAACTTAAAGAAAGAAGTCCGTTTTTCCCTTCCACCGTCTTTGCTATTCCTCGTTCATGTGTTTGTTCCACTATTTGGAATTAGGAAGAAAGGCATCCCCCTTGTGATGAAATGTGCAATCCTGTTTCCGTGGCCAGCATCCTGTCCCTGTCATCGAGCAGCCAAATGGAGCAGGGCCCCAACAATCACTTAGGTCTTATGAGCCTCTGTGTCCACGTTGGCCAAGTGTGAGGCTTAGCCCGGTGACAACATCAGGAATCAGATCTGTGCGGCACTTCATAGTTTCAAAGCACGTCCCAACCCTATACGTGCTGATTTGTGCCCATTTGATGTCTTGAAGAGCTGAAGCTTACAGTGGGCAAGGACGAGGGCCCTGGCTTCCCTCCTGAAAACCCCCCAAAACCCAGGCCATGAGAGCCTCCCATACAGAGAACTTTCCGGCGCCATGGGTAGGGCTGTAATACATAGGGACAGGGCTTTGGGCCCCGTGGAGGAAGAAGTGGCTAACTCTGCCTGGGCCCGGGGGATGCCTGAGGTGTGTCTTGAGGGAGGAGCAGGATTGGATTGGCAGGAGGGCAAGCTGGGAAGACATTCCATTCGGCACACACGTAGGCGCCGTTAACCCCGCAGGGTGTACAATGTGGTCCCTTGTCCCCCGGGGACAGTGACTCTGGGGTCAGCAGGGAAAGGAAGGAGCTGAAGCTGAGTGCGGGGCGCCCACCCACCCAGCAGCAGAGTTTGGAGGCCACAGAAACCCCGAGGGACGTGGACGGGTGTGAACGCTGAAGAGACAGACCTCCCTGGCAACGGGGCAGAAATTGGAGGAAGGCGGTCCAGGTAGGAGGCGGGGGCAGTAATTCGCAGATGAAGCTGGGGTCAAGACGGCCCCGGGGAGGACAGAGTGAAAGGGGACAGATGTCAGAAATGAGCTGGCAGGAATTGCAGGCCAGGTGACAGGTGAGGGACTGGAACCAGAGCTCCTTGGGCAGGCTGGGCAGAGCCCCACCCCCTGAGCACCGCCTGGATCTATCAGGAGAAATGCATGGGGAAGGGCAGAGGGGCAGGACCTGCACTGTGTCTCCAGAATCAGCAACGGGTGCACCCCCAGACTAGGGAAACCAGCACCCAGGTCCCAGGGAAAGCCAAGCCTAGCTCTGAGCTGAACTGTGGTAGATGAGACAGAGTCTCAGCCTGGGACCAATTTTGAACTGCAAAACTCAGACCGTTTGGAATTAATCAAGTGAGCCAAAAAGGACCACAGAGCACCACACATCCATATGCTTTCTTGCACTCTCGAAGTTCAAAAACAGCTTTGATTGTAAAAATGTAATTAGTTAAATGATTCATCTGTAATATTCCAAATTCATCTGTTTTTAGATTTCGACAACCAAATTTTCATCTGGCCCCCTGTGGCGCCGCTCCCCAGCCCCCCAGATTCCGGGTGGAGTGGGATGGGATGAAAGGAGACTTCCCAAGCCCCCGATAATGGCCCCCAGGTTGGAACCTCAGGGAGACACAGCTGGGCTCAAGGGAAAGGGCCACCTCGCTGGGATTTCCTCCCCAGGGTCCCACACCAGCACAGCGTAGGCATGGCCTCAGGCACATCCCTAACCTGTCTTCGGCCACTGGGGTAACCCGCAAATGACCCCACAAGAGCCCTAATGCTGGGCACACAAGCTAGGTTCGGTGAGTGACAGTTCCCGCCATCATGATGGCCACTGACCTCAGCGAGAGGAGCCCTTGAGGCTGAAGGAGCCCCTTTCAGGCCAGTGTCCCCCATGCCCAGCACCCTGGCGGTGACCAGAGGGCAGGAGTCCTCAGGCACCCAGGGCAGCCTTCAGCAGGTCAAGAGCGCCCTCTGGTGACCCCAGGGGTTAGACACCAGAGCCAGTGGGAAACTGGACATTGATTCACAGAGGCATCCGCTTGGCAGCTGGTTCTTTCAACAACTGTATATTGTGTTCTCATTATGTATGAAAGACTTTGTTTGGCACTTGGGACAGAAGAGCGAGAAAAACATCCAGGGGTCCCTACCCCCTTAGAGGTTGTGGCTGAGTGGGAGAGAGACTCAAACAAAGTTCAACCTCACTCTGCACCAAGGTCAGGGCTGAGACCACCCGCAACCACGGCCTAGCCTGGTGGGGGTCAGGGGTCCTGCCCTGGGGGAGGGAGATGTGAGCTGAGGGCAAAAGGCAAGTAGGTGCTGACATAGGGAGTTGCAGAGGAATATCCAGACAGAGGATGCAGGCCAGGCTGACTAGGGAAAGGGTGGGGGGTGGGAGAGGAAGAGGCCAGTGGCCCTGACGTACCCAGCATCTCTAAGCCGGTTGGCTGCCTCCCCAGAGGCCTCAAGGTGGAGGGAATTTGCAACAGCTTCCAACCTGGGGAGGACCGGATGGACACAAAAAATTTGCAAACCCATCAGGCTGCCCAGGAAGCAGTGAGTTCCCCATCACTGGAGGTATGCAAGGGCTGCACACCCACTTACCAGGAAGGACATCTAAAGAGAGGCTGGCCCCAGTGGGTCATCTTCCCACAAGTGAGTTGTTCCACCAATAGGGCCTCTTTGGGGGGCTACTCAGACCCAAACTCAGTGCAAGAGGATGGCACAAGCCTAGCTTGGGGAGCCTGGTGTGGGGGTACTTGCCAGGTGCTTGCCGAAGCCAGAGGAGGATGATGAGGCAGGATTTAGGCACGAGATTCAGGCTTGTGTCCCAGGCAGACCTGACCATGCCTGGACTCCCCAAGGAAGGCTGGGAATGTGGGGGCTGGAGACAGGGAGGCTGGTGGAGGCTGGTGTGGGAGAGAGGCCAAGTGTAGGCGGGGACAGGTGGGGGGCTGGAGAGGGGTCCACAGTTTGGATAGATGGTTCAGAGCTGGAAATGCAGACTCACACGCCCCTTGATGCATTCCCTATATGGGCCAGCCAGGTGAGGAGTAGGTGAGGCTGACTGGGTGTGAGAAAGCGCAGGGAATGGGGGGGGGCGTGGCCCAGGCTGAACTGGGGGGCACACGTCCCACCTCAAGGGGGCGCCACAGTGCAGCCCACGCACCTTGATCATTATCCCAGGTTCCAACTGTTCAAGAGAAGCTGGAAATCAAAATTTCACACAAAATCTTTGGATCCTTAAGGGATCCAATTCACTACCAGTGGGTGATAATTGCATTGTCTGGAAACTAAGGAGGGCCGACCCCACAGCCCAGGGGGTGGCGACCGGAGAGTCCTGGGCGTGGCCGGGACCCCACGGGTCCCCACGGAGCACCTGCAGCCTCAGAGTCTGTCCGCTATTCCTCTGTCCCCTGGTCTCTCGGTTGCACCTTCAGCCTCTCTTAGACTATCTCCATCTGTGGTTCACGCCACACTCAGACCATACCCGCCTGGTCAGCTGCTCCGTCCTGCTAGCTCCCCACCCTGGCCTGTCTGCCACCAGAATGGGTGCCCCAGCCTGTCTGCTACTTCCAGTGCCTTCCACCAGACCAGCCCCACGTGCCCGAGCTGGAGAACCCAGCCCAGAGGCCGGGCCGCTCAGGCACCCACGGCGCACCTCCCAGACCCATCCTCCATGGTCCCACACCCAATGGGAGTCAAGACTCCCTTCACCCCACCCAGGAACGAGCTTTCCCGATACCTGACAAGCTAATCATGTAGCAGGCAAATGTGTAATTTAAGCAGGTATTTGGGGATCCGTTCAAAGGCATAGCACCACCTCTTCCAGCCATGATGTATAATACGGACATACGCGTAATTGCTTCCAGCGCACACAGGATATACTGAGCATGCCCTCCTCCCAAAATAGAAGCCAGCTGGCTTCCTGGCCTCACAGAACCGTAGAGCTGAAAGGGATCCAGGACATCTTCTAAGCCGAGGGTTACAAACCGAGATGCGTCTACAGAGCTGGCAGGTCACCTGGACTGGGTGGGCCATGCGTGGGGCAGTAAGGTGGAGCGGAGCCTGAGGGCCCGGGGTGGAGCCTGTGGCTCCGGGGCGGAGCCTGTGGCCCGAGCCACGCTAAAGGAGCTCTTGCCTCAGCCGCTTTGCCAGGCATGCAGACCTGGGGGGGGGGGGGGGCGGGCACCATCTTCCAGCGTTTCTAGAAAAGTACAAATTCCGGATGTTTATACGCAACATCACAATTTTAAAAGACTGCAACTAATTCAGTTCGTTGGGTTTGGGTTTGGGTTTTTTAACTGTACGGACCAAACCAAACCTGGCTCCAGGCCAGCCCTTCGCCCTACAAATAGTAGGAGAGTGGCAGCAGGAGAAGGCCCCTAACCTCGGCAGGTTCCTCGAACCCCGCCCAGCTAAAGTCTTCACGGCTGGCTGAGTTGGGGTGCGATTCATTGGTGGCTCTACAGAGGGCCCCAGATCCCAGGACGGGGTTCCCTGCACGATCGGTGGGCCACCACCAGGGGCTGGACCTAAGAAGCGAGGGTCCTCTCTTTACCCCAGGGCAGAATTCGAGTCTGGGAAATCGCTAGACCCGGACAGTCTTGCTGTGGTCCATGTGTGTGAAGCCTGGTCTGAAAAATCAGAACCACATGGGGCTGACCTGCCCCGCGGGGGCTGCCCACCCACTCTAATGAGGGAGCCTTCACACAGGAATGCGCACGTCCCAGCCTGGGACCCTGGGGCCCAACAGCCTTGTAATTTGATGAATTGTCAACATCTGGGCCATAATTACTGGTCCCTGGACTGATAATCCTGGTAAGCCCTTCACATCCAGGGGCCCGGTCCTGCTGCAATTTGGAGGCTCCATTCCCCGGTGGGAGCCGTCAGCATGAATTACAACCGGCAAGCCAGACAGTCACCCTGCTCCAGCCGGTCTGAGCATCGACTCCTGTCTGCATCTAAACACAGCCCGTTTATGGATTTAGTTCAGTGCAGCAGATACTCTCGCAGATTGGGAAGCCTGCGCTCCATCTAATCAGGGGAGAACAGAGCCAGCCCCCCATGTGGGGTAAACAGTTGGCCCAGCCCTTTTGCTTCAGGGCCCCTCCCCCCACCAAGCTGATGTACATGGAGCCTCCAGCAATGGAGCCAGCAGACTCCACTTCCCAAACTTATTTCATGAAGAAACCTCCCCTCCTTTGCGCTCCTGTTAATTTTCCCCAAAAGATGGCTCTGTGGAACCCTGCTTAGGAAATATTCAGTGGTGGGAGGGAGGGAGGGAGCAGACCCACGAAGGTGCAGCCAGAGTCCCACCTCCTGCCATTCTGAAGACCACACAAGGTCACCCCCCAGCACTGCCCACCCACCCCCACCAGGGCTAATGCAGACCCCACACCTGTGTCAGCCTGCCTACAGGGTCTGGTTGGTCTGGGAGAAGAGGAGGGAGAGGAGACAGACCTGGGACTCCTGTTGGACGTGTCCTTAGAGAGGAGAAGGACATGTCCCCCATTTTGCAGATAAGAGAACTGAGGCCCTGGGTGGCTCAGGTAGCCGAGCAAGGCGAGGAGCCAGCACACAGAGGCTCTCTGCCCACCTGGCCCACACCTCATGCGCAGCACATCCGGAAACCGTCCCAGGGCTCTGCTGATCTGCACGGGGTGGAAAGAGTGATTTAAAGCAGAACTGAGGCTTGTAAACAGCTGTGGGGTTTCGTGGAAGGCAGAAAGTGTTGAAAACCTCTGGTGAATTCCATGGCTTTGATCAGGCAGGAGAGGGAGCCCGTGGGAACCGAGTGCCTGTGGGCATAGCGCTATCGGCGTCTGACCCTCCGGAGCGCCCGTCCTGAGGAAGCTGAGGCTCAGAGAGAGGATTTGAACCCTGGCAAGGCCGAAACTCTGCCTTCACCTGTGGGCTGCCCCGTGTGCCTTCCTTCCCCACTCCTCTTGTGGGAGATGCCCCTGGTCTGGGGTGGGGGAGGGCTGCCTTGACGAGACAAGACCCCTGCCACCAAGGACATGCCCCCACCCAGGCTGGAGCTCTCCTATTCCAGACCGTTTGGCTTCCCATATGGCCCTGCTCTGCCCAAAACTGGCTTGTGGTCGGCGAGGACACTTAGCCTGGACCCTGCCCCACTTCAGTCCAGGCTGACCATGCCCTCCACCCCGTGTTTGTCCTTGGCTCCCGTCAGACCAACCCCAGACCCTTCCCTGGAGTGTTTCTGCTCCTCCCAGAGCACCCAGAGCCAGGCTCGGGCTCCCCTCCAGCCCATGGAAATGCCTGGTTCATAGATGGTCCACACGGCCTCCCGGTGAGGCTGGGAACGCTGCCCTCCTGAGGAGCCACAAGCAGAACCAGGGTTCAGACAAGACAAGTTGCTGGAAAGAAACCTATTTCACAGCGTGGAACCCGGTGTTTCTCACACTTACTTGACTAGCGAATCCATTCCCTGCAGGATAGTGTTCCCTGGGACACCAGTTTGGGCAAGATAGTATGTGGGATAACTAGGAGCAGGGCCTGTCCTCTGGGAGTTCACAGCCCAGGGCCCAGACGTCCCCGGGACAAGAGGAATCCACTCACTCCCCCCCAGGCCAGGCAGGTCCATCTGGCTCCAAAGCCAGGCTGCTTCCTTCCTCCACCCCACTGAGTCCCCTCCTTAGTGACTCTGAGTGACCCCTTGTCACCCCGCAGCCTCTCCAGGGGTCAGCTCTTTCCCCAGACAGAGAATTCAGGGGCCCGAGCACAGCTCTCTTGCCTAGGTGTCATCAGAGATGAGCCCAGAGCCACCTGCCCAGACCCCGGGGCCACACTGTGGGTCAGCTCCAACCCCAAGGCCAGGCTAGCACCCTTTGCTCTGCAAATATGCACACGTGGGGTTTCTGTGTTTGCCCCGGGAATCTGCTCAGCATCAGATCCAACCACCCGTGGCTCCAATCTTGGTTCCTGGGGATTGGGGATGACCCTCCTTCAGCCTCCTGCTCAGACTGCACCATCTGCCTTTATTTATCGGAAACTACAAACTTCATTGACTTTTTTGGGAAAACTCCTGGGAACTGAGAGCTCTGGGATGCCAGATAGAGTCAGGGCCCTAGGGAGGAAAATTGGGTTTTTGCCACTTGTAGGCTTTGTCACACACCAGAAAGAGGCCTTGGGGACCCCCCGGGAATAATCTGGGAGTTGAAAGAGGGCAGAATCCCTCCCAGGAGACAGGAGGCCCAAGGTCACTCTCAAGAAGAGACAGCAAGGTCTTGCCGTGGAATACTTTCAGAGACAGTTGGCAACAAGAGATTCTTCCTGTGGGGTCCAAGCTGAGGGAATACCCCAGGCTCCCTTCTGCAGCAGACACTTCTAGAAAAGCAGGGCACCTACAGCTCTGTGTGTTTTCTGTCCACCCAGCGGACATCCTGGAACAGGGCCTGGGGACCCAGCGATGGACCAGAGGGAGCCCCAGCCCCAGGAAAGGCCAAACCAGGACACATGCTCCCCGTGCCAGGATGGGGCAGGTGGGCTTTGGGCACCAGACCGGGAGGTCTGGACATTATCCTTCAGGAGTGAGGCCACCCCAGAGGGGCTCAAGCAGGAGAGCAGATTTGCATTCTAGAAAGTTCTCCAGGGCATTGCATGGGAGAGACCACAGGTGTTAGGGAAGGGCCCTGGGGATGATGCTCGGGTCTCAGTATATGTCATAGGCCTTTCCTGGAATGCAGTGAGGAGGGCTATGATGTGCCTTGCAGGGCCAGGGACCAGATTCCCCGGCACCATTAAGGCAGATGGACCCACAGACGTATGCTGCTCAGCCCATAGAGGACTTTCAAAATAAAAAAGGCGGGGGTCCACGTATGTGCTTCTCCAGGGCACGGACTGCTTCCTGGGGGGGTCATGCTGACACCGGTGCCTGTGCTGCCCCCCAGGAGAGTAGCTGGGGAGAAGAGAAGGAGGCTTGCTTTGTCCTGTCTCTGTCTGCACAGTTCCTATGTTTCACTCAGCACACATAGCCCCTTCTCAGCAGCACACACACGCACACACACACACAGGCCAGCAACGCAGGGAGGCCTGCATCTCCCTGTCACAGATGATGAGGCCCAGGTCACCAGCTGGCATGTGGGAAAGGCTGAATTTGGTCCCAGGTGTGTCTGAATCCAGAGCCGGCTTCCTCTGACCGCCTGGCGTGTCTCCTGGAGCTCGGCCACGGGGCTCTCTTCCAGAAGGATGGGGACCCAGCTCTGGGGCAGACAGACTCAGGGGATGCTTCTTCTCCTTGGGGAGGCTCCCAGAAGGGCCATCTGAGCTGGGCCTTGGGGAATGAGTACGAGTTCTCCAGGTGGAGGCAGGACTGTGTGCAGTGGAGAGAACTGGGAAAGCAGAGCTTGGGGCCAGGAAACAGCATGATGGGTGAAAGTCCGTGGGCCTCCAGAGGCACCCGATGTAGCCCTGAGACCTCTGGAGCAGCTCTCTCCAAATCCCAGGGGCCACCAGGAGGCTGTGGTGTGGCAGAGTTTAGGGGAAAACTGGGGCGAACCCAGGGCAGGAACAGCCCTGCTGGGGAGAACAGGTAAGGAAGATGCTGAGGCTCAGAGAGGTTGACTGGCTCTCCCAGGTCCACACAGCACTCCCTCTGCTAGAGGGCTAGGGTGACAGAGGGCCCAGAGAGCCCTGCCCAGAGAGGGTCTGTTCAGCTGGGGAGGCAGACATCCCAGGAATCCCAGAGGAAGGCAAGGCTTGCAAGGCTCCATCCTAGGTCCTCCGGGACAGCCACTTGTCAACCGTGCTGCCCTATGCTGCAGGGGAGGGAGCACTGCGTAGAAAGGAGAGCCTGTTTCAGCCCTTGGGCGGTCCCACCGGCTCAGCTTCTTCATCTGCAGGATGGGGCCCCGGGGCCCACCTCCCAGGGCGGCAGTGAGAGCAGAAGCCGTGCAGGGTATGGCAGGGTTCAGTGGGGTCCATGTGGATGAGCATTGGAGCATTCGTAGACTTGCCCCAGAGAGTCTCTGCCTCTGTGGCCCCAAGGGGAGGGGTGCCCGCTTCCCTCAGACCAGCCCTGCACGGGGTCCCAGGCCCTGTCAGGGGCCCCTAGCTGCCAATGACTTGGCCGTGAGGCCCACTGTGTCCTCCCTCCCAGTGCGTGAAGAGGAAGGACATTAACTTAGCTCTAAGCTGCACCTTCGTCTCTTTTTCATCTCAGTCTTTTTCATCTGCAGGATGGATTTGGGCAGATGGGGGAGCGTGGCCAGGAATGTCGGCGCCCAGAGGACAGAGACCTGAAGTGCCTTTCTGGGCTCCAGCCCTGCCTCATTACTGGCTGCCTGGCCTGGGGCAAGGCCTTCCCTCCCTGGGCCTCAGTCTACTCCTCTGTAAGAGAGGGATGACAAGACCTGCCTTACACGCTTGCTGTGGTGATTCAGACTGAGTATGGGGGCCACGAAGAGCCCCCAGGTGAGACCCAGGGTGGGACTGAGCCCCATGAGGCCTAGCAGGGCCTGACCGTGGGGAGTAGAGGAGGTGCAGGGCCCAGTGTTAGCAGACTAAGGGGAGGAGGCCTCAGGCATGTGGATCCAGGGGTCAGAACAGCCAGGAGCCAGCAGATGGGCCAGCGAGGCAGCTCCTGGTGAGCCTCAGCAACGAGGCCTGGGCCTGGGGCTGGGGCTGAGGACCTGACCAGGAGCCCCCAGAGCCGAGACCCCCAAGACTTTGGAATGGCTGCACTACCCATCTCCTGGGATTCCATCTGCCCCCAGGGCATTGCCCCGAAGTCCAGACCCTCAGCCGACCTCGAGGCTGGTGGCCAGAGGCACTTAAGGGACAAATTTTCAGAATTGCCCTGGTTTCCTGCCTGGAGCGAGGCCCTGGTGTGAACGCCTCAAGGAGTAGCCCCTCTTAGGGCATCTGGGGACTTGTATGGTTCAGGGAGGTCTGGTGGCTGAGCCAGGGAAACTGGCTATTCCCTGCTGGGCCCGGCGGCCAGGGCTGCTGGCTCCCAGGCCGTGTGCAGACCCGAGGGAGGAGAGACTGGCTTCCCGGAGCCAGAGTGTCTCCCAGATGGAGGAGCCAGGGAAGGGCCCAGCGAGCAGAGGGAACAGCCCATGCGAAGGCATGAAGATGGGAAAGAAGCAGAGAGCTTGGGAAGACCAGGGACACAGGACAACCGCAAGGCAGAGGCTGGCCCTGGCCAAGAGGACTCCAGAGCTGGGCCGGGGAGCACAGCCTCCACAGTGACAGGGACAGACCCATGTGAGAGAGACCAGGATGGGAGGGAGGTTGATGCGAGGCAGAGCTGGCCCTCTGCCTCTGGGCTGTGCTCTCTGCCCATGGTGCCCTCCCTAAATGCCCAAATGCTATTTTCTCAGGCTAGCACTCCCTAATCTTTCCCAATACCCCCCAGAGCCTGGCAGGCTGTCATCCTGCTCAGAATTGGCAGAACCCTTTGTCTGTCCTGCCCCTGAACTTTCCGTCTTATCCCCTATGTATCTGCACACGCTTCTTTCTCGCTACCTTTCCTTGCTTTGACTCAACACACATTGAGAGGTGCACGCTCTGCGCCAGGCTTCATCCGAGCACTGGCGACACGGGGATCAGACCCTTTTCCTGGATCCACTGGAAGACTTGTGTAGACCACACGGTAACAATGCATGGTGTCATGTGCGACACCTAGAAAAAGTGCTGGGTGCAGGAGCAGATGGCCTGACTCTGGGGAGTGGAGGAGCCTGGAGGGCTTCGTGGAGGAGGAGGTGACTGAGCTGAAGATGGCGCACAAGGGGGCGAAGGGTGTGCCAGGCGGGCAGGCGGTGTGCGCGAAGGCTCGGGAGAGTGGAGCTGCCTAGAACATTTGCGGTGTCTGTGGGGATGAGGAGGCCGTGGCAGGGAGGAGGACAGGGGTTGACAGAGAACGGATGGACCCGGTTTGCGGCACTGCCCTTGGATTCTTGTATACTCCCACCGGGTGATGGAGCTCAGCGGAGCTTTCTAAGTGGGCAGCGGCTGGACAGGCGGAGGGCGCCTGTGGGGGCTGCTTGGCAGCGGTACCTAACACCATGGAGCCCCCAGAGCCTCTGAGATGTCCCAGCCCTTGGGACCCAGCCTTGAGCGATTTGGCTTCTCTTGACCTTGACTTTGGCCTGCAAAGGCCACAGCAGTGCAGGGAACTCAAAGAGCCTTCAGGACTCTTCCAGTCCTGTCTTAGCCTGTTTTGGCTGCCCCAACAAAGCACCACAGACCGGGTGGCTTAGAATCAACAGAAATCGACTTCTTGCCGTCCTAGAAGCTGGAGGTCTGAGGTCAGGGTGCCAGCGTGGTCGGGTTCTGGTGGAGGCCCTCTTCCAGGCTGCAGGCGCCCGTCTCCTCCCTGTGTCCTGTGGCAGGCAGGCAGCTCTCTGGAGCCTCTCTTCTAAATAGGCTGCCATCCCTTCATGAAGCTCCACCCTCATGACCTAATCGCTTCCCAAAAGACCCCCCTCCTAGCGCTATCACACTGGGTTTCAACACATGCATCTGGGGGGTGGGGACACATTCAGTCCCTGCCAACTTACATGTGACAGAACTCAATTCGAACTGGCTTAAAGAAAAACCGTGGACAAATGGAAGTGTGCAGGGGTGGGTGATTTCAGCTCAGACCCCTTGTCCCGTTTTTCTCTCTGTCTTTCAACTCTGACTTCCTCTCTGTTGGCTCTTCCTCAAGCCTCCTGGTACCCCCAGGAGCTCCACCTTAGCCCCATCAGGAGAAAAGAGCCCTCTTTCTCCTAAAGGGGCCGCCATTCAAAGTCCCAGACATGATGCTCATCCCTGAACCACTCACTCTGGTTGAGGGAATGTGACCACACGCCCAAGCCCCATATGTGCAGATGGGGGTGGTCCTGGAGAAGAAGAGGGGCTCTCTTGTCAGAGGAGGGGATTCTGGGCAGCAAGATCCAGATGCCTCCACTCCAGGTCCGTGTGAAATGTACTCAGACCGTGGGCTCATGTCAGGTCTTGGTCTCTGATACTCAGTAGTGCCTCTGGGTCATAAAACAC
Source organism: Leptonychotes weddellii (assembly GCF_054177405.1). Lineage (NCBI taxonomy): Eukaryota > Metazoa > Chordata > Mammalia > Carnivora > Phocidae > Leptonychotes > Leptonychotes weddellii. The sequence continues at coordinate 131,434,691 of NC_138375.1, read as the reverse complement.
ACAGGAAATGCCTTTCTGGTGTGTAACCTGTGCTCTCTGTCTCTCTCATTTCCAGGGGCCACTAGGTCTGGATGGCAAGCCCGTAAGTGATGACAGGGCAATTCTAAGTGGTCCTGGGACTGGGCCACTTGTGGGGCTGGAAGTGATGGTGGGGTGCCAGAGGGAAGGGGCCACTGGATACATGGCTCAGCATGGAGAGAAGTCATTTAGGCATCAGACTGAAGTTCAAATCCAGTTTCACTACCTGCTGACTATTCAGCCTTGGGGAGGCCCCTTCACGTCCCAAGCCTGAGGCTCTGTCAAATGGGTCTGTTAACGCTCCCCACATTACCCAGCCCAACATGCTGGGGATGTGGAGAAGTGTGGATAGCACCATCCCTGATATCTAGTAAGCCTTCAAAACAAACAAGCCCCTTCTAGCCAGCCCCAGGCACAGAGCATCTTCCCATGCAGTCTCAAGACTTCAGTGGTAGGCATTGGGCTGATGAGTTCTCAACATCTGGGGCAGGAGCCTGCAGTCCACAGGCATCTTCAGCACAATGAATAAGCTGCTCAGGGAGACAGCATAATTAAATATATAGTTGGATTTGGATGTATAGGTAGGTGGGTGGATGGATGGATGGATGAATAATGAATAGTTAGATAATGAATGGTTGGATGGATGGATAGATGAATGGGTTGATGAACAGATGGATGAGTGGGTGGATGGAAGGAAGGATATATGAATGGATTGATGGAAGGATGGATATATGGATGGATTGATGGAAGGAGGGATGGATGGATGGGTGGATGGATGGATGGACAAATGGATTGGCGAATGGTTGGATGGAAGGACAGACAGACGGATAAATAGATGAATGGGTTGATGAATAGATGGATGGGTGAGTGGATGGAAGGGAGGATGTATGATGGATTGATGGAACAATGGATGGATGGATGGGTGGAATGAAGGAAGGTAGGATGGATGGATGGATGAACAAACGGATTGGTGAATGGTTGGCTGAAAGGACAGACAGATGGACAGATAGATGAATGGTTTGATGAACAGATGGATATGTGAGTGGATGGAAGGTAGGATGTATGAATGGATAGATGGAAGTATGGATGGATGCATGCATGGATGCATGAATAGATGGAAGGATAGAAGGAAGGAAGGTACGGTAAATGGATGGATGGATGGATGGGCGGGCAAATGGACTGATGAATGTTTAGATGGAAGGATAGACAGATGGATAGATAGATGAATGGGCTGATGAACAGATGGATGGGTGGGTGGATGGAAGGAAGGAAGGATGTTTGGACGGAAAGATAGTCAAATGAGGTAATGAATCAATAATTGTACCAACAGTCAGATGCATGATGGTTGAGCAGACAAGGAAGTGAGGAATGAATGAAAGAAGTGATTGAGGTGTTGCCAGATGATGTGTACCGTATTAGAGGATGGAGGAATGAACTGACCTCCTAGATGGACAAGTTGTTAAGTGAATGAACCAGCAAAACCATTATGGACTGAAGGGATAATGGACAGTTAGGGGGCAGCGGCTGCCGGGCACAGCAGGGGCTGAGCTGGAAGGGCTCTGCTCTCTGGGGGGAGTGACAGCACATGCGCCCCTACCCCAACTGAGAGGTCCCGGCGACCCTCAAGTCCCCTGCCTCCCTCATGCAGAGGACTGGGGTGTGGAGCTTCCTTGGGGCCGGCAAAGGCAGCCCTCATTAAAAGCAGACAGACTTACGTGTTTCCCCACCCAGCTACCCACAGCTCTGCTCAGCTTCACAGGCCCTTCTGCCCCCACAGCCTTAGGGAAACCAGAAGGGGAGCCAGCCCAGTCCTCCTCGCTCATGCCTGTCTTTCTGCACCTTTTTTCTACAGGGACTTCCAGGCCCCAAAGGGGAAAAGGTAAGTGATGCTGGCAGCTGTCTAGTTGGGGATATGATGGACGCCAGAAACCTGCTCCCAAACCCCAGCTCCGGAGTGTGGCCCCAGGCACGTCACACCCCTCCTGAAGCCTCAGTTTCCCCATCTGGAAAGTGGGGCTAAGAGTGCCTCCCTCCTAATGATTACACGGCTTATGTTTAACAATTTCAAGTGCCCGGGGGGTGACATTGGAGTCCCACCCTCCACCGGAGAAAGACTAAACTCAAAGCACAGTCTTCCCAAAATAAGGAGTTTCCAAAGCAAGTAATCATGAAGGCGGCGGGGCGGGGGGAGAGGCAGGAGAGCCTGGTGGGGGGAAGAGTTGAACAGTCATTATAGATGGTATTCTTTGTGATGAGTGCATGCCCCCCCCAGGCAAACAGATGGCCAAGAGCTGCCCCTGTGATCTTTACAGCCCCTTGTGAGAAAGGCCTCCCTGGCATTCGGCATGAAATGTCACGGCAGACCCCTGGAGGGCTGGGACCTCCAAGTGCCACGGAAGGGAGGGGGCGAGAGGGGCCACCCGTGTGTCCCACTGTGGGATCAGAGCTAGGGAGGGGCCAGAGCAGATGCAGGTGTGGCAGGACGCTTCTAGGGAAGGGCTGGGTGAACCCCAGCCGCGTCCACCCCAGCCCCCTGCTCTGATGTCCCCAGTGAGGTAAGTGAGGGCGGCCAGGGTCCCCATCCACCCTCAGAGCTGTGCCGGGTACAGGAGCCAGGGCTCAGAGCATCCAGGTTTGCTTTAGGGCTCCACCACCAACTGCATGGCTTTCGATGGGTTGGCCGGCTCCGTGGGCCTCAGTTTCTCCATCTGTCACTTAAAGCAACCTCACAGAGATTTCCTTCTCGTTGGCTCCGGCTGAACAAAGCAGAGGCTTTGAACCCAGAGAGAAATTGGCATCTTGGCATCCGTCACGTCGTAACATCCTGCCCCAAAACTTGGTGACTTCAAACAATCAAGTAATTACCAGCCCTCACTGTGTCGAGGTTCCAGGATTCCAAGAGGACACGGTGGGAGCAGCTCGTCTCTGCTTCGCTGTGTCTAGCGGCCGGCCCCAGACAACACAGCGCCTGGTTCCAAGCCCTGCGTGTGCTGGCTGTGTGACCTTGGGCTGGTTACTTAGCCTCTCTGTGCCTCGGTTTCCTCACTGGAAACGGAGATTAAAAATAGAGCCCACATGTTATGTTTGTTAGACTTGGGTGAGACTACGCATGTAAAGCACGGAGCACAGAGTAAATGCTCAATACATATGATAAAGTAATAATAGTAGCAGTGATCTGTCTTCCTGCTTCTTGTCTTCAGGGTGCACCCGGAGACCTTGGCCCTCGGGTAAGAGCTGACGCAAGACCCCCTCACCCGCCCCACACAGTTTGTGTTATCGTATAATAAGGCGTATCTAGCATTTCTTCTGGCTCCCTACACCTTACCGCACGGGCCCATGGTCTCTGCCCACCGCCCACCGTCCGTCCTTCTGTGTGGTTTCACTTAAGTGGCCACAGGATGGAAGTCCCAGGGCTTCCTCCCAGTCCTACTTGTCACCATGGATGCGGGGCAGGGGAGACAGCAGGGCTAGCACTGGCCCCAGACCCGAGACTAACCTTCCTGAGGATGGCTGGCACCCCAGGAAGAGGGAAGGTTATGGGTCAGCAGCTGAGCTCAGCCACTTACCAGGAAGTAACCTTGAGCGACTCACTTTCCCCTCTGTGACTCAGTTTCTCCAACTGTGGTGGGTGGGATTGACAGCCCCTGACCCAAGCTGCTGTGGCGAAGGTTCATTGCAGTCATAAACATGGGCACCCAGCACCCAGCATGGGGACAGTAGATCCCCTGGCCCTCAGTGTCCCCAAGGCCCAAGGGACCCAGAAGGGCCTCATGCCAAGCCTGGGGTCTCTTCAACGAAGCAGAGTACAGAGCCCGGGTGGGGTGGGCCCCACAAAGCAGATCTGGGCAGAGAGAGGGTCATGTAAGGGGCCCCAAAGGCATGCCACCACCATTCCTACCACCACCGGGGTGGAGGCCTGACTGCACTAGAGGGGTGTGCTCCCAGGGGTTTTCAAGGTTATGGGTGGAAATTGTAGTGGGTGAGCGAGTCCCCCCAGCCAGCCTCTGTAAGCCCTAGAGGCAGGGATGGAGCAGGGCTGAGAGGTGGGCACTGTGGATGGGGGATGGGAAGGGAAAGCAGCTGCAGGACCAGGTGTGGGCAGGGTCCCAGTCCCAGCTCTGCAGCCTCACAGCTCCGAGCCTGCTTTGTGCACCAGGCCGGGAGGGCCCACATCACAGATGGTCACGAGCAGGAGCTGAGAGCCCCGGCTGGCCACGCTGATCTTCTGAAAAAGGGGGTGCCCACGCCTCAAAAGACTAGAACTCCCCCAGTCCGGGAGTCACGAGACATCCTTTCCAAAGCCCTTCCTGCGCCCTTCATGGGTGTCCCCTCGTTGTCCCAAGGTTCAAGCCACCTCCAAAACAACCTCCGCCCTTGAGAGTTCCGGGGCTTAAAACAGCAACGTGTCACTGTCCCGCATGACCCCGTGGGCTGGTGGGGGAATCTCGCTCATCGAAGGCAGAGGCTGCTGGGCCTGCAGCCCAAGACAATGGCACCCTCCCTTGGCCTCGGTCGGTGCGGCTGTTGGCTGGGAGCTCGGCTGGGGGGGGGTCTCTGTGCTTCAGGGCTTCTCCCAGTGTGGCAGTGGGCCTCCCAGAGGGGCATCCCAAGACTAGCATTCCAGGAGGCTGGAAGCGTACCTGCCAGGCCAGTTAAGAGCCTGGCAGGCCTTACTTCTTCAGCATCCTGTCTGTCCCATCAGTCACGGGGCCCATCCAAAGTCAAGGTGGAGAGAGAGGAACAGGCCCCCAGCTCTTGATGGGGCGTGGTGGGTGGGACCCCATTGCAAGGGACCTGTGGGATGGGAACGAGCGTAGTGGCCACCTTTGGAGAACATAGTCTGCCTCTCCCGGTCGCTGGTCTGGGTGAAGTGGCTTTGCCCTCAGAAACAGCCTTGTCCTTTCCTAAGTCACCCTTTCTGCCTTCCTGACCACACAACCTGTTTGCTGGCCAGATGGTTTTCCCACGGCTCAATCCAGGCTTTATAAGTAGAGACCATCATGGGTACAGTTGCGTGTCCGGGCCTGCTGGTTTGCGTGCTCCCTTGACTCACCCCTGCATTTCCAGGGTTAGACCTCAGCCAGCCGATCCCAGTGCGCATACAAGGCCAGCCTCGTGTCCCAAGTCACTCAAGGCCAAGCCTACTAACCTCTGCTGGGGCCTGCTCAAGTGTCGAAACCCATTTTCCTCCTCATTAAGTAGAGTCCGGCCAGTGGTGCCCACCGTGGGGCCCCTGGGCTGTGGAGGGAACAGCGGGGAATGGGGTATCTTCCAAGTCTTCCTGACACAGCATCAAATGGAAGAGGAATTACCCACCACCATCCCCACCCGCGCCTGGGCGAGCTAACCAAACTGTCGGTTTTCTTTACTTTGGACTGGAGTCATGGCCTCTGCGTCGGGACCCTGAGTGGTGGACACTGAGAGCCTCAGTTAATTCTTTAACTGGGGGAAACAAATGAACTGTCTGAAAGTCCAGTTGGCCAGAAAGGTGAACCTTCACATCATGGGATCCAGGGATTAAAAATGCATCCAAAAGGCATCGCTTGCCTCAGTGGCCAGAAGAGGTGCTGCCTTTCTTAGCTCTGTAACCCTGGGGAGACAGTTACCCTCTCTGTTCCCGACCGCTCCATCTGTAAAATGGGTCCATAGCAGGGCCTTGGCCAGGTGGTCGCAAGGGTTGGGCGAGCCAGTTTCCGGGAAGGTCAGTGCTGGGCACGCAGCGGGGGCTACCTCCACAAGAGGCTTCCTCCTTTCCTGTCCACGGGAAGTTTGGGGGCTGCTGTCGTGGTGAGCCAGCCGAGCCCCATGACTATGCTCAGCGCCAGTGCTGGGCGGGAACCACGGAGGCCACAGAAAGCACCAGTGGCGCCGTGGTTCCCCCATCCTTGCAGCTGGGACCACGAGGTGAGGGCTCCGGCTGCCTGAGGTCTGACCCCATACTAACACCGGGTCCTTGAGTCGGGGACAGGATGCTGCATGACTGAGACTTTGTGGCCTTTCGTTGCTCTTTTTTTTTTTTTTCAACTTTTTATCTTGAGATAACTGTAGGTTCACAATTAGTTGTACGAAATGATACCCCATGCACCTGTCCTCCACGTTCCCCCGATGGTGACATCCGGCCTCCCCCGGAGTACAGTCTCACCACCAGGAAATTGGCACAATCCACCTGCCCCATTCGGAGCTCAGCCATTTTGCCCATCTGGGTGTGCTTAAGTCTGGGCGACGTCATCACGCTCAGGAGATTCCAGTGACCACCGCACGAAGACCCCTTGTGCTGCTACAGTCGCCCATCCCTACCCCCGCCCCAGGCAGCCACTGACCCATGCTCCATCTCTGTGATCTTTCCGTGTCAGCCGTGTGGTGTATTTGCAGCCATAGAGTATGGTCACCTTGTAAGATCGGCTTTTCTCACTCAGCAACATTCCCTCAAGATGCATCCGAGTCGTTGCAACGTGGCTGTGCCTCCTTGTTCCTTTCCATTTATTGCCGAGCACTGCTCCGTGACAGGGCTGTAGCCCCGTCCCTTAACCATCCACCCACGGAAGGACAATTTGGGTTGCTTCTAGTTTGGGGCCGTTACACCTAAGAGCTGCTGTGAGGATTTGCGTGAGTTTTCATCTCTCTGGGTAAGTGCCCAGAAGCGCACCTCCAGCACTGAATAAAGTAGGAGCTGACCAACGAGGAGGGTCCTTCAGGATGTGTGCCGCCCCCTTTCCAGGAAGAAGGGGGCTGGTGGGGCCCACATGCTTCACTCCCGCACCCAGCGTGTCTCATCTCTCAACGAAACACCAGAGCTGGGCTCCCGGCACTAAGGGCTGGGAAGATGGCACATCCCTTGGAGTGTAGAAGGTCCTGTTAGCCTTTTACGCCAAAGTACAGGGACCTGTCCCTTCCTGCGGCCGCCAAGAAGCAGGGAAAAGCCCAACACTTTGCTCTGAGCCCACCAAGGACTGGGGAAGAGAAGGCATCGGGCCGTCCGTCTGCAGAGGCTCCTCTCTGGAGACCAGAGCCCCTTCCCTCCCCCTCACAGTAAGCCAGGCCCCATCTCTTCCAGGGAGACCAAGGGCGAGATGGAGCTGCTGGGCCTCCGGGGCCCCCTGGACCTCCTGGGGCCCGGGGCCCTCCTGGAGACACAGGGAAAGATGGCCCCAGGGGAGCACAAGGCCCGGCGGTAAGAGAGGGCACAGAGGTGGAATACCCCTGTCCCCAGTCCAGACCCAGACCCATGCCGCACCCCAACCCCAGCCAACCCAGACACCTGCCGCACTCCAGCCTTATACCTCATGCCGTTTAAGACCTTGACCCCAAACTCATTCCCAAATCCTGGTCCGCACCCTTATTTCTGGCTAGTATCCAGACTCTACCTCTGACCCCTGCACTCTGACCTGACTCCAAACCCAACTCTTACCCTCCACCCTAACCCCAAATACAACCAGAGACCCTAAACCTGACCTTGGTTGCAATTTTAGTCGCATTCCTAACCCTAACCCTGAGACCCATATGGGGGCGCTTCCTCCCCAGATTTTACGCCCCACCCCCTCCGCCAGCTCTGGCTCTCTCTCCTTCTCCTTCCCTCCCTCCCTCCAGTACTAACTAGTTAGGCTCAGTTGTCCTCCTATAGTTCTACCCAGAGCCTGGAGGCCAGACTCCTTGGTACTACCCCTTCCCCTACTGCAGGGACTCAGGCCTGTCCTTCCCATCCCACGCAGAGCCAGCTCTGCCACCAGACGGCCACCAGGGTCCGCTCTCAGGGCAGCCAGCTACTCAGATGCTCATCCAGTCCTATTCACGTTGGGCACCTAACTCCCCGAGCCTCAACATTCTCATCTGCAAAGTGGGAACAAGAACTCATGAAACGAGAGACTGCTTGCAGCCCCAGCCCAGGGCCTGGCGCGGGGAGTGGGCTCTGTTAACCGGGGAGTCCCTGCGTCCCCTCATCCCCTGCGTCCCCTCAAGAGGTTCTCCTCTTCTGCCTCCTCAGGGTCCCAAAGGAGAGACTGGACGGGACGGCGAGATGGTCAGTATCCAGGGCATTTGGGGAGGCCGGCCCTCGACACAGGGCATCAGGCCTGGCCTCTGGCACTTGGTATCACCCTCTGTACAATGAAGAAGAGGAGGAGGCCGAGAAGCAGCCTTCAGGACCCCATTTAATACTTTTTCTTCTCTTGTTCCAGGGCCTGAAGGGACCCCCAGGGCCCAAGGTGAGTACTCCTCACTCCCTGTCCCCTCCCTGTCCGCTGCCCCAGGCCTGGGAGGGATGGGCTCACCTCACCTCCCCTACCCCACAGGTCAGCTCTTCCTTTTCTTCTCTGCCTGCTGGGGTGGGGGGTGGAGCTGGGCTCTGCCCTGAAGGAGAAGGGCTTTCCTTGCTTTCTTCCTCATCTCAGAAACACCCCCTGGAGGCTGGGACGTCACATCCCCACTTGCAAGAGCAGTGACTTGCCCAGGGTCATTCAGCGTGGGGGGAACCTGGTCAGGAGTGGAGTCCAGGACTGTCAGCCCCACCCACCATCCATGTGCACCTCTCTGGGGGGCCGGGATCTCTTGGCTGTATCCGGTCATCAAGGCCACTTCTACCAGAGCAAGTGGTCTGGTGTCTGGGCCATGCTCTGATCTCTCTCTTGCATCCCCCTGCCTCCCCCCTCAGGGTGAGCCCGGCATTCCTGGAAAGAAGGTGAGGGGGGCCCCCAGGAGGGGCTTTTTGGTGGGTGTGTGGGAAGTGGCTGGGGAGACGGGCAGGGGCTCCCCATGGGGCAGGGCCAGGGGCTGGCCACAGGGAAGTCTTCACCAGACCCAAGCCCTCACTGTGGATGACTGCTCCGTCCTCTGTGTCTGAAGCCGATTTCGTTCATTCACTACTTATTCGCGCATTCTTTCCTTTCCGCAAACACAGCAAATTTATTCCCACTTCAGGGGTCTGGACAGTGGTTCTCAGAGTGTGTTCCTGGGACCAGCTAGTATCAGCATCGCTGGGGGCTTGTTAGACGGGCACATTTCGGGGCCGACCTTCAGAGCCACCTAGTCAGAGACACTAGGGGTGGGCCACTGGGATGTTGTGATTTATAATAAATCCATATTTGGTCTCAGTCCTCTGGTTTCTGGAGCAGAGCTCCTAAAACCCTTGGAATGTCCTGGGTGATGAACCTGATTTGAAGGTGTCTATTGTTATGTTAATGAGGCGACTTTGGGGACACACACCCACCCCCCAGGATGGGGGCTCGTTGCCTGGAGAAACAACCACATGATTGGAGGGTTGGAACTTTCAGTCCTGGTCACCAGCCCTCCAGGGAGGGGCTGGAGGTTGAACCAATCTCACCAGTGGCCAGTGATTTCATCACTCACACCTATGGAATTAAGCCTCCATAAAAACCCAAAAGGATGGGGTTCTGAGAGAGTCCGGGTGGTGAACACAGGGAGATTTGGGGAGAGCAGCATGCCTGGAGAGGTCACAGACGCTCCACGCCCCTTCCCCATACCTTGCCCGCTGCATCTCTTCCATCTGGCTGTTCCTGAGTTCTGTCCTTTATAATAAACTGGGAATCTAGTAAGCAGAGTGTTTCCCTGAGTTCTGTGAGCCGCTCTAGCAAGTTAATGGAACCCAAGGACGAGGTGGTGGGAATCTTCAGTCTATGGCGGGTTGATCTGTAACACAAGTGAGAGCCAGCTTACTCCTGGTTCCCCGGAGTGGGCTGGGGGGCTGGGGCAGCCTTGTAGGACTGGGCCCTTAACCGGTGGGATCCGACGTTCTCTCCAGGTAGACAAGTATCAGAATTGGGTTGAATTGTAGGATGCCTGGCTGGTGGTGGGGAATCGCTTGGGGGGTATGGACATACCCCGTGCCCATCAGAATTGGTGACCAGAACTTTTATTTTTTTGTTGTTTATTTTTTAAAAGATTTTTTTTTTTTATTTATTTGAGACACAGAGAGAGAAAGAGCACAAGCAGTGGGGAGGGGCAGAGGGAGAGGGAGAAGCAGGCTCCCAGCTGAGCAGGGAGCCCAATGAGGGGCTCGATCCCAGGACCCTGGGATCATGCTGAGCCCAAGGCAGACGCTTAACCAACTGAGCCACCCAAGCGTCCCCCTGGTGACCAGAACTTGTAGCCGTCGTCTGTTCAGCAGCCCCCCTGGGGTGATGGTGGCACGCACTCAAATTTGGGAACCACTGGCCTGGGGTGATCTCCCCCCACCCCATCCCTTGCCAGGTCTCCAAAAAGCTGTCCCCTCTCCCAGGTGACCATCCCTCTCAGTCCTGCCATCCTGCCACCCTCTTACACTCTCTTCCCAGCACTGCTTCTACCTCCTGGCCTGGCCCTAGGTGTTTATCTGGACATTTCTTTGCCCTCAGGCCTCTCTCTCCCCCACTGAGCAGGGACCCCGCCTGCCTGGCCCACAGACGGTGCTCACGGTGCTCACAAGCTATGTGTTGACTGAAGGAACGAATCCCCTCCCCTCCACCTACCCACCCCTTCCTTCGGTGCACCCCTGCTGACGCGTGCTCTGGGCTGGCCCCAGGGAACCTGCCCCACCCCTGTCCCCACCCAGTGTGACCAGGGCTGGTGCCAGCAGAGGGCTGGTGTGTGGGGGGGGGACAGGGGCGGAGACAGCCAAAGCGGGTCTGCCCAGGCCTGAGGGCTGCACCTCAGCTGCTCTCTCCTCAGGGGGATGACGGGACGCCAAGCCAGCCAGGGCTCCCTGGACCCCCAGGCCCCAAGGTAGGTACCTGTGCCTCCCCCACAGGGCCCCCTGCCTCACACCTCCCTCAGTTCCCATCGGTCTGGTGAGGCCCCCGGCTGACCCTTTCACAGTGGGAGGGGCACCTGCTGACGCCCAGGGCAGGCCAGAGAGAGACCAGGGGAGGCCCCGGACCCCACTTGACACCAGGCGGGGCATCCCATTCAGCCATTTGCCTCCCCGCACACCCTCAGGCCCTCCTAGTTCCCATCTCAGGTGGCCCCCACTCTATCCTGTCCCCCAGCTAGGACCAGGATATCATCCTTGCTTCCCCAGACCATGGAGACCGCCAGCCTACCTCCAAAATATCTCCAGAGCCCCTGAGGGGCCCTAACTATACGCCAAGACCCAGACCAGAGAAGGTGGTGTGGTCCGGAGTCCCCAGGGCTGGGGGGAGTCCTGAGGCCCATCTCCTCTCAACCCCAGGGGGGCTCAGGCGTGTTCCCCAAGAAGCTCTCAAAGCCACGAGGCCCAGGCGGCCCCCAGCCTGCACCTGGCCCTCACTCAGCTGTGAATGTCTCTGTTACAGGGCGAGCCAGGGAACGTGGGGCCTCGAGGAGAAAATGGTGTGGACGGCGCCCCAGGGCCAAAGGTGCCTTACAGTGCGCGGCTCAGACCAGTGCCCCCATCCTGGGGTGAAACTGGGGAGTCCTGGGAGAGCATGGGCCTAGGGGCCTCGTTCCACAGGCAGTCAGAGGCTGGCCAGGGGGGGTGGCCACAGGTTTGGGTGAGTGACAAGCCTCCACCAAGCTCAGCCATGTGGCTAAATCACCTTGTAGCCAGGGGCGCCAGGGTCTCCCTCGGTGGCCCATCTCTACACACCGTGGGGCCAAGGAGGCTCCCACAGGCCCTCCTTCCAGGATCCCTGTTCCTGGGGTGCCGGCCGTGTACACTGGTCCCTTGGGGCTCCAGCACGTGGGCCCTGCGCTTTTTGGTGACTTGGAGACTGGAGGGGCATGGGGCGGCCGTGTGCACATGGCAGCAACCTCACGTCTCCACAGGGAGAGCCTGGCCCGCGAGGCGCCGATGGAGTGTCAGGACTGCGGGTAAGCAAGTCTCCCCTCTGGCCACACCGAGGGGACCCACGGGCCGGGTTCTTCAGAAGGCCCTGTCCCCCGGGGAGGCCCCAGGGGAGCAGTAGAGTCCCAGGAAATGGGAGTCTTTTTTTAATAATCATTCATTAGCGATTTAAAAAAAAATTTTTTTTAATCTCACAATACCTGCTTTTGGTAAAACGTTCAAATACACATGTGCGAAAGCAAGGCCTCCCCAGGTGAGTGTTAGCCCTCCCAGAGTCTTGTCTTCTCATATTCAAGCACAGACCTCCAATGCGCCACCTGGGGAGGGGGGAACCTTCCCCCTGCGGGGGGCCTTGCCCCACCTGGAGGTTCGCTCCTCTCTCCAGACCCACAGCCTCCCCAGCTGGTCTCTGATCTTTTGTGACCTTTTGTGACCAGCCGCTATCAACCCACCTTTTTAAGTCAACATCCGGGATCCTGTTCTCTCTGCTCGGTGCCCTCATGCTCCGGGAGGCTGCTTTTCTCCTCCGAAAAAACAAGGTCACGCAGGTGGCCGGGGCTGGATGAGGCACTGGCTGTGGGATTCTGTGTGATCATGACCGAGGAGGCTGCTGGCAGCTGAGGCCCCGGCCCCTGACCAGAGCGCTGCCCTCCCCTCACAGTGGGCCCCGCAGAGAGCAGCCTGGGGCTCGGAAAGGAAGGGCGGGGCCGGCAGCCGAGCACATGTGGGCGGGGACAGGTGGGTGGGGACACGTGCGTTCTCAGACCGAGCATGCAGGCCCGGGTGGACGTGTGCTCGTTGCGAGTGCGCGGCGTGCACAGCCTCGACCAGAGCCTGGGAGTCAGGGGCACAAGGCCAAGGTCCAGCTGGGACAGTTGCACTTGGTCTACACAGTGTCTGGGCGTTTGGGGGAGTGTGTTGATTTTTGCGCCTTTGTTGGCCGACATTTAAAAATCGAAAGAGATTAAAAATCGGAGAACTCTGGGATAAGACCTCAGCGGACTTCAAGTCCCACGCAAAAGGCAGCCAGACCCGTTGCGGGCAAGTTCCTCCGTTGGCTCTAGGCCTCCCTCCCCGCTTTCCTCCGGGATGCCTGCTGCCTGGGCCCTGGAACGCTCTCTCAGGGACTGGGGTGCCGGTGGCCACGTAGATTCCAGAGGATGAACTCGCGGGGGTCCCGTCGGGTTACAGCTGAGCCAGCACACGGCACACGGACCTTCCTTCGTGGGGGTCAGGTTCCTAGGGCCCCTGGTTGAGATACAGACGCAGCTGCCAAGGCTCTGCCCTGAAATTCTTACTTTCTCTTTTCCTCTGCCTCAGGGTCCCCAGGGCCTCAAGGGCGAGCAAGGAGACACAGTGGTGATTGACTACGATGGCAGGATCCTGGATGCCCTTAAGGTAGTTTCCTGGCAGGAGCAGGATACATCCTGGTTCTTTTCCGGAGAAGACAACCACATACTTTGCATATCAATCCTGCATTTCTTTACGGGGGGGGGGGGGG
>NC_138375.1:131328247-131421320 GCF_054177405.1 Leptonychotes weddellii | reverse complement strand
CCTGGCACCTTCCCGGGGAACATAGACTGGAGGGCTAGGTCTTCTAGTAGCTGTTGGGGTGGGGGGATGACAGCGGCCCGGCCTGCCCCCAAGGAGCCTCAGGAGATGCGCGGCCACTGAGCCCTGCCCGGTGGCCGACAGACTTGGGACCCATCCCCCGTGGGGAGAGGGGTTGGGTGCAAGCCACTCACGACTCCCGAGGAAGGGAGCTCGGGAGGGCGAGGGGCAGGCATCAGAGACCAGACTGGGCCCTCGGCACCTGACCCCACCTGAGCTCCATTCCAGTTCTCTCCCACAGGCCTCGGGGAAGTACAAGCTGATGGTAACTGTGGCCCACTCCAGGCCTGCACGGTGTGGTGTGGTGTGGTGTGGCGTGGCGTGGCCCAAGGGCATGCACAGGCATGGTGTGTCCAGGCCCTGCTTGGAGAAGCAGCCTGAGTGCAGGGAGGCAGGAGGAAGATTCTGGATGCCAGATTGGAATGATGCCTCCAGCCGATGGGCAGTGGGCTGCCACAGTTGGTTCTTGAGCCAAGAAGTGGGGTTCACAATACATATTGTGGGGTGTCTGGGTGGCTCCATCGGTTAAACGTCTGCCTTCGGCTCAGGTCATGATCTCAGGGTCCTGGGATTGATCCCCGAGTTGGGCTCCCTGCTTCTCCCTTTCCCTCTGCCCCTCCCCCTGCTTGTGCACTCTCTCTCTCTCTCACTGTCAAATAAATAAATAAAATCTTTAAAATATATATATACACATACATATTGTGGGCAGGTTAGCTGAGGAATGGCATGGAAGGTGAATAAAAGTGGGTGTGGGGGCAACTGGAGGCAGGGAGGCCATGGCGGGGTGGGGGTGGGCTCTGGGCCTGGGTGGGAGGATGGAGGAAGATAGGAAGACCAGAGATGTCTCCATGGAGGTGCCAGCAAGGAGGGCACAGGTCGCTGGGAGGAGGGGCTGGGCGGGGTGCAGCCTTGAGGAGGGGGCACAAGTCTGGAGGGCGACGATGAGCCACGGTGGGCAGGTGGTTTGTGGGAAGCCTGGGCCAGAGCGGGAGCTTGGGAGCGGGGTCAGACCTAGAGATGCTGCGGGTGCCATCCCTTACCCAGGACTCTCCAGCACTAGCAGACAGCCGGCAGCAGAGCCGATGGGCAGAGAGCTCACGGGAGGGACAGAGAGGGCAGTGCTGGGCCACTGTCAGGGATAACATTGTTAGCTGGCCTTGAATGCCAACAGGGGATTTATGCTTGCTGCAAGAGGCCATAGGGAGCCATCGCAGGATCTTGAGCAGGGGAGTATTGTGAAGAAATCTATATTTGGGGGATACTAGCTCTGAAGGTAGGGGGATTCTGGACCCACTGTGGCAGTGGACACCGTGGTATCCCACCCGGTCCCTGGTGCCACCTCCCTGCCCCCCCCTGCTGCAAGACAAGAGTCGGGGGACTGGGTGGGAAGCAGGCTATGAGGACCCTCAACCTGTTGCAGGCCAGCCCGACAGAGCCCTGGCCCCTGGGGGGAAGGGGTGAGCCAGCAATGCGGGGGAGGACCTGCGTAAACACTGACCAGCTTGACTTTCACATACAGGGTCCTCCCGGGCCACAGGGGCCCCCAGGCCCACCTGGGATCCCCGGAGCCAAGGTGAGTTCACAGGCCTGTTGTGTGGCCCCCTGCAAGCCCCTTAACTCCAGCGTCCACCTCCCCTCTCCTCTCTGCCATGCTCACCCCTCTTCTCTCCTGGCATCCCGGCCCAGCTCCTGGGGGCTCAGAGAACGTGGCCCCGCTCCTTCCTAACCAAGCTGGATGCCTTGCTCCCAGCCCTAGCTCCTCCCTGGAAGCCCCAGTCACACGCGTAAGCCCTCGGGACGTCCCCAGGTCCCATAGATGGCAGACGTAGCCGTTCTTTTGGCCAGTACACATCGTTTACCGCCTGCCTGCGTGGCTCAGGAGACATGGAAATCGCAAGATCTGGTCCCGGCCATTGCCCTGGGCTGTGTGGCCTGCAACGAGTCATTGGATCCCTCCCGAGCCTCAGTTTCCCAAGCTGTAACTTCCCAGACTGTAAATTATAGCCCTGGTCTGCATCTGCCCGGAGGAGCTGAGGAGAGTGCTGGGCACCCAGTGGGCACCTTCCTGGACCCCACCCACTTTAGGGATCCAACCCAGGGACATCGTGCTGATCGGGGAGAGGAGGCAGCCCAGCCACAAGGCCCTCTTGGGGACCACGGGACACCGTAACCTCTCTTGCTTTCTGTTCCCTTCCAGGGCGAGCTGGGATTGCCTGGTGCCCCGGGAATCGACGGAGAGAAGGTCTCTGGGCCTTTCGTTTGCTTGGTGATCCTGGTGCCTAGTGGTGGGCTGCGTGTGTGCATGTGTGTGCGTGCATACGTATGTGTGTGTGTGTGTGTGCGCACAGAGTTAGAGGCCACAGGACAGAGTGCGCTGCCTGGGCACACGTCCTGGTTCTGCCCTTAGGCCTTGGGCAAGCTGCTCACTTTCTGGCAGCCTCAGATCCTCACCTGGAGGGGAGGATGGTCACAGTTGTAAGACTTACATAATTGTGTGTGTGGAAAACACAGAGCAGTGTGCGGGGCGCAATCTAGGGAAGAGTCTTCAAATGCTAGCTAATGTCGTTCCCGTTTACCCTGGGTCCTATGAGTATTGCTGTAAGTACACACCTGTGTGTCCCCCCACACACAGCACAGTGTCAGGGGCATCACTGGACATTCATGGCGGTAGCTTTAGGGCCGCGTCTTGGACGTTCCATGATTGGCTGAGAGAGAGAATGAGTGGCCGGAAGGGGCACTGGGTGGATGGTTGGTTGTACGTGGGGGTTGCAGGCTCCCGGTGCAGGTTCCTGAGATGCGAGCTCAGGGTTGACCCCCACCAAGCTCTGTAAGAGCCCCTGCAGGGGCTGCCCAGTCCCACTCCCTCCACCCCTCCCCCCCTTGCACCCCTGTCTTCATCCAGGCCCCTCGGTGCATTCACCGCCTGGGCCAGAGGCAGGGACCCAGGATGAAGACGTAGGGGTGGGGGTCTAGCCTGGCCAGGACTAAGCTCTGGGGACCCTCTGGGGTGGGGGAAGGGAGCATAGCTGCTGAGTTCTACCAACCCCTTGTTCTTGTGGCTCGCAGGGTCCCAAAGGAGCCAAAGGAGACCCGGGAGAGGCTGGGCCGACCGGACCCAAAGGGGAGGTGGGCGAGATGGGCCTGTCGGGCCTCCCGGTAGGTGGCTGCGTGGGCCCCACCCTACTCTGCCCCCTGTGGGGTTCCGGGGCCAATGTGTGCCCACAACAGCAGCCGCGGGGGAGGGGGGCACCGCTGGGGCCCTGCCAACTCCACCTGGTCCAGGGGCACCGAGCCTTGGAAAGAAAGCTCGGACTCAGCCCTCGCTGCTTGGTCTTCTGAGCCTCTGTACACGGACCTACCGCCTACCTCCCAAGGCCTCCGCAAAGGTGGCACAAAGAGTGGTTAGAGCCCACCCTGACTGCTCAAGTTTGCATCCTGCTCTGTCCCCTGCTGGCTCTGGAAGCCTGCACGAGTGTCCTGACCTCCCTGGGCCTTGGTTTCCCCACCTCTAAAATGGGGATGATAACCTCCTCCCACTCACGAGGGCCTGCCCAACAGGGCTGAGAGTGGTGGCTGGCCACATGACAAAATACCCACCGTCACAGTCATTGTGGCTGGACAGAAAGAGCTGTGGGTTCAAGTGGCCAGCAGGTGCCCCCTCTTCGCATCTGATGTCCATCCACGGGGCTCCCTCAGCTAGAGAGCTGGGTGCCCCCTTGCCTCCCAGGAAACAATTTATACAACTGTCAGTGTGCTCTCCAAACACCCACTTGCTGGGCACCCAGAGCGTGTCACCAATTTAGGGGAAACTGCTTCAAGCTGCAAAGGCCAACTCATCGTTGCTGCTGGAGGCCTCATGGGGAAGGCAGGGGAGGTGCTGACCACCGTGGGTGGTGGGTCTGGTGATGGGCAGAAAGGGCTGAAGGCCAGGCTGTCCTACAGGGCACCGATGGTCGCAAGGGCGAAAAGGGAGAGTCGGCATCTGACAGCCTACGGGAGAGCCTGGTAAGGGGGGCTGCTGAGGACCAGGGTCTCCCCTCAATGCCTGGCCCAGGGGCCCCGAACCTTGGGACAGAAAGGCCACCTTTCTGTGGGCAGCGAGGGAGGGGGAAGGGGGCACCTCGGGCTGTGTCCTCCAACTGAGGCCCGTCTGAGAACCCCAAAGGCCAGCCCCTGGGCCCCCCACCAGGCAGTGCCCTTCTGGAGAGACTCAGCCCAGTGGCTCAGGGCCCAGCACCACCCCTCCAGGAGTGCTCATCTGATGTCCAGTGCGTTCAAGCGTGGGCGAGTGAGGTATGACGGGGCGGGGGTGACTAACCCATCTCTGACTGCTTCCTAGGCCCAGATCATAGTGGCGCCGGGGCCCCCCGGGCCCCCTGGTCCCCCAGGCCCCATGGTAAGAACGTTTGGCGTGAAGTAGCTGAGATATGCAGGGGGTGGTGAGCCCAGGCCTGGAGCTGTGACCCAGGGGAGGACAGGATTTCTGGTGGGGAGGGGACACATCAAGCAATATGGGAGAGCCTGGGTCTGGGCTTGGGAGTCTGCAGAGGTCAGGGCCACGGGGCCAGTGAGTGGCCTATAAGCCTTTGTGACCACTCTCCTCCTCCTCCAGGGCCTTCAGGGAATCCAGGGTCCCAAGGTAAGTTCTGGAAACCCCTCTACTCACTGCAGATGCCCAGCCTGGATAGTTCCAGAAAGTCTTGCTAATTAGCAGTGAGAGCCCTGCACTTGGCCCCAAACCAGCTCTGTATTATCCCAGGGCCTGAACATTCTGAATCCCCTGGAGCACAACCTCCCTGATGTCCTCAGAGCTGGTGCCCCCCAGCCCTACACTGGGACTCTGTACTTTCACCCTGTCCCTCTGCCCGAGCCCTCATCTGCAGCCTCTGCCTCCTTGTGCCATGCCCCCATTCTGTACACGCTTCCCCCCTGCCCCCTACGCACAGAGCTGTCTCTCAACTGCCCACAGGCTGGACATGAAGTCTTGGGTTTGGTGTGTATTACATAATGTCATGATCTCTGCTCTTAAATTAAAACCGTGAGTGTGGCCTGCCCATGTGCCCCATGTGGGGGAGGCCAGCTGGCTTCACAGCTTGCTAGGTCTGGTTTCTCTTCCACTCACTCTGGGGGAGAGTACATCTCTGATTCCCCAGCCCAGAGGCCAGCGGGACTCAGACATGAATCCCACAGCCGAGCGGGGCCAAGCACATGGCCCGACCAGATGTGCTGCTTCTGGTTCTGTTTGACCCCACGGCCCTCCCGAGGTCGTGTTTAGAAGAGGCAGCTGCTGTCAGGGATGAGGTCCAAGGCTGGGGCTCAGAAACCCGACGGGTCTT
Organism: Leptonychotes weddellii; assembly: GCF_054177405.1. NCBI lineage: Eukaryota > Metazoa > Chordata > Mammalia > Carnivora > Phocidae > Leptonychotes > Leptonychotes weddellii. The sequence continues at coordinate 131,415,927 of NC_138375.1, read as the reverse complement.
CAGCCTTGCTGCTTCTTGGCTGTGCGTCTGGACCTGTCCCTGCCCCTCGCTCTGTCTTTACTCATCTGTGAAATGGGTGTGAGGGAGCCCATGTGTGGGTTCTGGTTACTGTTTGTACTGGAAGGAAGCTGGGGTCAAGCCCGTGAGAGCCTGGTGTCCATTCTGCCCTGCACTCCCCAGCTCACACTGAGGCCCCAAGCTTTCCTGTCCTGCTGTCTGTCTGAGCCCTTCCCCCTGACCGATGTCTCCTCTTTGCTTCCAGGGCTTGGATGGAGTAAAGGGAGAGAAGGGTGTGTTGGGTGAGAGAGGCCCCAGCGGCCTGCCTGTGAGTGTCATGAGCCTCGTTTATCCCTCTGGGGCACTAATTCCTATAACTAATTCCTGTAATTGACCCATTCCTTTTCCACCCAGGGGCCAGCTGGCCCGCCAGGCCTTATCGGGCTGCCAGGAACCAAAGGAGAGAAGGTAACGACCTTCCTTTAATGCCTACCAAGTATGGCTGCACGTTTACGGTGTCACTCGGCCTTGGGGACTCAACCCCCTGCACTACACCATCCCAGAGCCAGAAATCAGGCTTGTGGACAACTCACAAGGCTGAACATCCCAGCAGTAGTGCTCCCAACACCCCCTCCCTGGCCCCTTACATGTCCTCTTTGTCTCTCTTCAGGGAAGACCTGGGGAGCCAGGACTAGATGTAAGTATCTCATCGTTCACAGTGATCAGGCTCTTCTTGTGTGTAGCTTCTGCCCTTGCACTGACCGTACAGTAATCTGATCTGCTGGGCTTGGATGTGACCCCCTTCCTCAGGGCTGGGACTCCCAACTGACTGGTTTCCTCTGGGTCCCCAGTGCCAAGTCTAGTTCACAGCCCAGAGTAGGTACTTGATGGGTGGATGGATGGATGGATGGATGGATAGGTGATAGGTGGATGGAAGATGGGTGGATGGATGATGCATGGGTGGATGATGGATGGATAATGGGTGGGTGAAAGATGGGTGGATGGATAATGGATGGATGGATGAGGGTGGATGGATGGATGATGGGTGGCTGGAAGATGGATGGATGGGTGATGGGTGGATGGATGATGGTGGATGGGTAATGGATGGAAGTTGGGTGGGTGGATGGATGGATGGATGGATGATGGGTGGATGGGTGATGGGTGGATGATGGGTAGATGGATGATGGGTGGATGAATGGATGGTGGATGGATGGATGGATGGTGGATGGATGGACGGATGGAAGATGGGTGGATGGATGATGGGTAGATGGAAGATGGGTGGATGGATGGATGATGGATGGATGGATGATGGGTGGATGGGTGATGGTGGGTGGGTGATGGGTGGATGATGGGTAGATGGATGATGGTTGGATGGATGGTGGATGGATGGATGATGGGTAGATGGATGATAGGTAGATGGAAGATGGGTGGATGGATGATGGGTGGATGGAAGATGGATGGGTGAATGGATGGTGGATGGATGGATGGTGGATGGATGGATAGAAGATGGGTGGGTGGATGGATGGTGGTTGGATGGATGTTGGGTGGTTGGATGATGGGTGGATGGATGGTGGATGAATGGATGATGGGTGGATGGGTGATGGGTGGATGATGGGTAGATGGATGATGGTTGGATGGATGGATGATGGGTGGGTGGATGGATGGTGGATGGATGGATGGATGGATGGATGATGGATGGATGGGTGATGGTGAATGGGTGATGGGTGGATGATGGGTGGATGGATGATGGATGGATGGATGAATGGATGGATGGATGGATGGATGATGGGTGGATGGGTGATGGTGAATGGGTGATGGGTGGTTGATGGGTAGATGGATGATGGGTGGATGGGTAATGGATGGAAGTTGGGTGGATGGATGATGGGTGGATGGATGGTGGATGAATGGATGATGGATGGTGGATGGATGGATGGAAGATAGGTGGATGGATGGTGGGTGGATGGATGATGGGTGGACGGATGATGGGTGGATGGATGGGTGATGGGTGGATGAAAGATGGATGGATGGATGGATAATGGGTGGATGGGTAATGGATGGAAGTTGGGTGGATGGATGATGGTGGATGGATGGTGGATGGATGGATGGAAGATGGGTGGATGGATGGTGGGTAGATGGAAGATGGGTGGATGGATGGTGGATGAATGGGTGGTGGATGAATGGATGATGGTTGGATGGATGGTGGATGGATGGATGGATGGATGATGGGTGGATGGGTGATGGGTGGATGGAAGATTGGTGGATGAATGGATGATGGGTGGATGGATGATGGATGGATGGAAGATGGGTGGATGGGTGATGGATGGGTGGAAGAATGGATCATGGGTGGATGGAAGATGGGTGATGGATGATGGGTAGATGGAAGATGGGTGGATGGATGGTGGGTGGTTGGATGGTGGGTGGATGAATGGATGGTGGATGAATGGATGATGATTGGATGGATGGTGGATGGATGGATGGATGATGGGTGGATGGAAGATGGGTGGATGGGTGATGCATGGGTGGAAGGATGGCTGATGGGTGGATGGAAGATGGGTGGATGGATGATGGGTAGATGGAAGATGGGTGGATGGATAGTGGATGAATGGATGGTGGTTGGATGGTGGATGAATGGATGATGATTGGATGGATGGTGGATGGATGGTTGGATGGATGGATGATGGGTGATTGGGTGATGGGTGGATGGAAGATGGGTGGATGGGTGATGGATGGGTGGAAGGATGGATGATGGGTGGATGGATGGTGGATGAATGGATGATGGGTGGATGGATGATGGATGGATGGAAGATGGGTGGATGGATGATGGATGGGTGGAAGGATGGATGATGGGTGGATGGAAGATGGATAGATGGATGATGGATGGATGATGGGTGGATGAGTGATGGATGGAAGATGGGTGATGGATGATGGGTGGATGGAAGATGGGTAGATGGATGATGGGTGAATGGATGATGGATAACTGGACGGAAGGATGATGCATTGGAACAGGAAGGTGAGGAGAGCAGTGTTGCAATATCCTGGTGAGAGATGATGAAGCTTCAGCTAGGACATTACTGTGGGAAGGAGAGGAGAGGAAATATTAGTCCAAAGTTGATTGGATCAAGTGTCTGGGTTGCCAGCAAAAGAAAACAGTTCAAACTGGCTTAAACTGACTCCTAACTGAAAAATCCAGAGGGACAATGCAAAACCCACACAACCCAGCCTCTCAAGCTTATTATCTGTGCTTCTGCTGTGGGGGTATCATTTCAAGTTAGGTGTGGTGATGGGATGGAGGCAATAGCCCCAGACCCACATCCTCCCAGACCCAAACCCTGGAGAATGACTATGTGCTTCACTCTCCTTTTAGAAAAGACTCATCAGTTCTCACTGGCCCCAGTTGGGTCAATGCTGAAACATCAACTTGGCCATAAGAAATGCAGTGCCCTGGTTGGCCAGGCCTGATCACATGCTCCCTGACCAGAATCAGGGCTGCAGGGACTCTGGTGTCCACCCTGGACTTGGAGGAGAGAATGTCCCCTTGGAGAGCAACTGCAGACACACAGAGTTTCTGACTGGGAGGATGGTGGTCCATCCCTGAGACGGTCCAGAGAAGAAGCCAATGCTGAATCCTGTTCACCCTCTGGACCCAGGGAGGTCCAGAGTGTGGCCTCGGTGGCCTTCATGGCTCAGAGCAGCATCTCAAAGCCATGCCCACCTGCTCTAGCTGGCAAGCCTCCGGCCCCGCGCCCACTCCACCAGGCCCAGCTGCCATGGGGAATTCTGCTCAGCCTCCCTGATCTCAGACCCGGGTAGAACAGCCCCTCTCCCCGGGACCCCATGGCATCTGGTTCATCCTGTGTCACTGAGCATCGACTATCATCTTCTCTGCCCTCTTGCCTGTCATGTTAGACCGTGAGGGAAGTGTCCCATTTGTTCCTGCGGGGTTTTAATTTACGGAGGTGACCGAGTGACGACCCAGAGAGGTCAATGCCATTGAAGAGAGAGTGGGCTATTAGGGTTCCCGAGGGAAGGGCTCACCTCGCTATGCAGTGACCCATGGGGAAGCACCAGGTTTGGTGGGGGGAAAGAAAGGGGTGGGGGGGGCAGAGCTTTTATGGGGGTTTCCTCAGGGAAGGCAGGCCGGGCACAGGAAACAGTTGAAGACGGGCAAGTATGAACGATGCAGGCGGGCTCCGGGCTGGAGGGGTGGCCCCTGGCGTCCTGGTACCCGGCCTGGGGATAATTTAGGGCAGAGGAAGTATCAGCTTGTGCGTGAGAGGCAGATAAGGGGGATGACGGGGGGGGGGGGGGGATTGTTGGTTTACATATGAAACGTGCTCCCAGGCCCGCCCTTTGTTACCCCTAAGAGCGGGCGTGAGGGCGGGGCAGCCTGTCCCTGCCCAGCAAGTTCAAGATGTCAAAACATCCTCAGACACAGAAAATAAAAAGGGGGAGAGGAGAGACCCATCAAATCCGTTTCTCTGTCTTCAGTATCCAGCCCACAACGCAATTCCTAGTGGATGCTTAGAAATGTTGGTTGCATGAGTGGATAGACAAATGGACGAATGGACAGATGGATGGATGGGCGGGTAGGGGCATAAGAGATCAAGCCAGAGGCAGAGAACGGAGGTCATGATTTCTTAGTCTGGCAAATATAGTGACACAAACATCCCGAGTTTCCTGAGTCTCTGTCCCTAGCCACGCTTGGGCCAGCACCAGCTGCATGGGACAGAGACGCAAGAGAAAGCCCCTGGCTGGCCACTCTGCCTGAGGGCGTCTGTCCAGAGACACCGGCACTGTTCTCCCGTGGAGGAAGCAGCGCTGGTGTCCTGAATGCACGCTTGTCTCTAAACCAGCCTTGCACCCAGCCTACGTGTCACCTAGGAGCTGGACCGGGCCCAGTTTTTGCCACCAATAGGCATGGGGGCAGGGCAGTGACGGATGGGAGGGGCATGGAGATGAACGGAGAGCAAGAGCAAACCTCAAACCTCATTTTATTCCTTTGGCCAGGGGTTCCCTGGGCCCCGAGGAGAGAAAGGTGACCGGAGCGAACGTGGAGAGAAGGTGGGGAGCACGTGGAGAGAAGGGGGGCAGCAGGAAAGGAGCCAGGGCAGGGGGAGGTTGGAGGCGGGTGCAGCACGACAGGGATGGCTGCCAGCTGGAGGCCCATCCCTCTGAGAAGTGGAAAAGGGGTCCTGGGCCTGGCAGCCATGGCCATGCCCCCATCTCCCTCTTTGTGCAGGGGGAGCGAGGCGTCCCGGGCCGGAAAGGCGTGAAGGGCCAGAAGGGTGAGCCAGGACCGCCGGGCCTGGACCAGCCATGTCCTGTGGTACGTGTCGGAGCAGAGTGGGAGCCCCACCCCAGGTCTTCGCCGCCTCGGGACTATGTCTTCTCTGTCCTCATAGCTCACTTGCAAGTCCCGAGAGACCACCATGGCTGTCCCTGCCATCATGGAGGCTCCCCTCGCTCTGGTCCTGAATCCCTTCAGGGGCATGGTTCAGGGGGACCCACCCCCTCCCCGGGGCAGAGTCCTTGCCAGCGTCACCGCCCCTCATTTCTCAGCTTCCTTGGCCCTAAAGGGGATTAGGAGGCTTTGGCTGGTGTGGGTGGCCCCACCTGGCCCCTGCACCTCCTCTGCATGCCCCAGAATCCTTCCCTGCTCCCCACACCTTCCTCCTTTCCTTCTCTCGGCCCACCAGACCACAGGCCTGATGGAACCACACTTCACTTCCCTTCCCTGCAGGGCTGGGAGGGTTCACACATCAGACTCTGACGTGGAGCGCAGCAAAGCAGGGCGTTTCCAGACTAAGACCGAGCAGATAGCCATACCCGGCCATCCCCAGCCCCAATGCGTGCCGGCCGCCTAACAAAGGGGGATCCTGGGTGAGGGATCCCAGAGGCCCGGTCCTCTGTTCTTCAGTCTTCCCATCCATGCAGTGAGGGTGCTACTCCCTACCCCCAGATGGCTTGAGGGGTGAATGAGAAAAAGACAAGAAGAGCAGAGTGGTAGGCATAAAGTGCAGGGGGACGCGGGGGGCCCAGCCTCGCTGCTCCAGGCCCTGGGCCGAGACTTCCATCCAAGTCATTCAGCCTTTGTCTTTGAAACAGGAGAATCCCAAATGTGGAGGCAAGCGAGGGGCGCCGGGCTCCAGGGGGCCCTGCCCTGCGGTATGAGATGTGGCCTGCTGTGTGCTGTGTGCTGGGCTGGGTGGGGCTGGGCAGGGCAGGGCATTCCGGGCACCTGTGCCCACCACTCTGACCCCCCTCTCCTCTGTCCTGCCTTCCCTTCCTTCCAGCCCCTCCTGCCCCCTTCCCTTTGGTGCGGCCACGGCAGTTCTGGGGGCTGTGCTCCCATGGGTGCCTCCAGAGTGAAGTGTTTTCCGTGCCGGGGTTCCCCAGAGACTCTAGGCTGACTGACGGGTCAGCCATGGCCCCTCTCCAGCTCCCCCGCCCTCCGGGCTGCCTGGGACACCCGCCCCACCCCACCTTGTGTCTGAGTGCTGAGCCAGCGTTGGCTTTGCTGGTGCCCCAACCCCCACCCCGCTCTCTACCCTGAGAGCCTCATCCTGCCCCGTCTGCCCCTCAGACCCAGACACAGGGACCAGGACAGGCTGCAGGGGCATCCTGCTTCCTGGACTGTCCTTCAAACACTCTTGAAGAAACTCCCTAGAGCTGTCAGGCCCCCGCGTGAGGGGCCAGAGCCAGCGTCAGGAGCTTCGATCTCCTGGCCAGCAGATTCCAGCACAATCCCCGATCCTCCACGGTGCCCCGGTTCTGTCCCCTGCTCAGGTGTCCCAACAAACAAAGCCCCGTAGGGATGCACTCAGAGCAAGTGCAGTGAGAGGCCCACCTGTCTCGTGACCCGACTACCCAGGTGGACAAGCATTCGTGCCCTGCCTCGGTGGGGTCCATTGGCCTCGTGTGGCAGCTCCCAGGGCTACACCTCCCGACACCCAGGGCAAGAGTGTATGGAGTGCAGGGAGCTCATCAGTCCCCCAGCCCCATCACTGAAACCTTTTTCTTTTCCAGGGCCCCGATGGGCTGCCCGTGCCCGGCTGCTGGCATAAGGTACCTTGCAGGGAAGAGTCTCTAGGGCAGGCTGGGAGGAGGAGGACAACGAGGGGGCCCCCAGGGGCTGATATCTGCGGCTCCCCAACAGCACCTGAATAGCTGGGTTTCCCCATGATGACATGACCCTAGTTTTGACTCTCCCATCAGGTGGCTCAAGGCTTGGGGCCGTGGTCCTGGGTGATTGGGCACAGCCCACCCTGGGCTCACTCAGTGCCTGGCCCAGCCAGGACAAAGCCTGGGATTTTGTCTAAACTGCCCCACTGAGAGGAGGTAGAAGCCCTGAGCTGGGGATGAGAGGACTGGGGCACGCGTGTTCTAGAAGAAATGGGCAGGACAGGATGCCCAGACAAGGGTGGGGCCTCTGGGGCCTCCTTGCTCACCTTCGGTCTCTCCCTTCTCTTCCAGTGACCCCCGCACCCAGCTCACAACCTGTACAGATGCGTGTGGACATTTTTAATTTTTGTAAAAAAACAAAAACAAAAAACAGTAATATATTGATCTTTTTTCACGGGATATACCCCCTGTGTCCTTATAACATTCAAGAGGGTGCGTGGCCCAGCCCCAGAATGATCAGCATTGGAAGCTGGCAGGAAAGCAGACAGTCCAATCCAGGGGAATTGTGTCCTCGTGGGGGGACAGCCTTGGGACTTGGCTTTCCCAGGAAGGAGACGAAGGTGAAAGCGCCTGGGTCAGGAGAGGCTGCAGAGATGCTGGGTTGGGCCCTCGGCCACCTGATTAGCAGAGAGACTTACCCCACCCCACCCCACCCCACCCCCAAAGCTCCAGAGCCCTGGGGCCGGCTCCATCCAGAAAGGCCCAGAGCTTGGACGGTAAATGCAGCTGTCCCAGCCTCTCTGGCCTCTGGACTCAGCCACAGTCAGCTGCCCACCCCTCGGGACCCCTCTGGGTCCCAGGTTCCCCTGGGCAGGACAAGATTCCTGCCCAGCCCCCAGGGGCTCTAGCTCCCACCGAGTTCAGGAGGCCTCAGGGGTGCAGCTGCCATGAGAACACGTGTCCTCTGGTCTGGAGGAGAGGCCAAGCACTCTGACCACCACCTGAGGACCCAGCTGCAAAGAAGCCTCATGCTCCCCGAGTGCAGAGGACGGCGGGGTCCCAGACGGGAGGGGCTGATGCTTCCCAGGTATCTCGCAGCACCCAGAAGAGGGTCACGATGAGACTTTGCCAGCCCAAGGAGACTGGCCTGCAGCTCAGAGTTTGGGTCTCACTGGCCCCAACTCTCCCACGGGAGAAGACTCTGGCCAGCCTGCCAAAACTGGTCCTTTGGATGAGCTGTGCAGACAAAGAGGGCCTTGGGGCTGGTTCCGGGCCAGCCTGCGCAGGAGGGTCTGAGACCCAGCCACCGGTGCTCTGGAAAGAGGCTTCCCCACCTCCAACAAGAGTCCCCAGCTGCCGCCTCCAGCACAGCGGCTTGCCCCCCTTCTCTGTATAGATGGATATCACTGCGTGTAATAAACCCCAATGTGTGTCTGGGTGTGCCTGTCCTTGCACACTGCCCCTGAGCACCTCTGGGTGGGGAGGGACAAGGGGGACACTCCCTGGGTCAGAGCCACCCCAGAAACCAGAGGAACAAACCAGAGGATTGTTCAGGGTCAGGGCAAAGAGAGGGTTTGGAGTTAGAAAGACCCAAGGCCTGGCCCTGCCATATACCGTCTGAGCCCTGTGTCCACTCACTCATATCACGGAGTCCCCATATGCCCCCCTGATCCGATGACCAATGAATGCTGCATGACATATCACCCCAGAGCTTACCTTGAAACAACAATATTTCTCTCTTACCATTCTGGGGGTAATGGGCTCAGCTGGGTGGTTGTGGGGCTCACTGGGAAAGTCAGGATTATGGACAGGGACAGAAGCACAGTGGGGCTCGGGTGCCTGATGGAGATCACTGGGTATCCAAGCATCCTTTGGAGCCCCAGCAGAACCTCACAGATCGAATGTACTCGACAGTTTGTAATCCACTCCTCCCTCCACCCAGGTGCCTCACTGGATCCCATAACCAGTCCTGTGAAGGACAGGGTCTATGTGATCCGTGTCCCTGTTTCCATTGTACATATGAGGGAACTGAGGTTCTTGAGCAGTTCGTCACCTGCCCAGGGATGTACAGCCAAGACAGGGTGACAGGCAGACTGGGCCCAGGTTCTTGGATAGCCTCCAGTTGGTCCTTCCAAATTGTTTGGCAGGGCATGGAGTCGGCTAGGCAGTGTCAAGATGTTGGGTGATTGGCAGTCCGATCCTCCTGGGGGTGGCAACCACATGTACCCTCTTCCCCCCCGACCGACCTCGGAGCTCCCTTGGCCAGACAAGTCCATTCATAGCCCATTGTTGCCCCCTTGTGGCCTCGGACCGTGTATCATCAGGTCTGCAAATTTCAACAAGCTTCAAAGTACAGAGCGGGTGGAGTCCTCCAAAACCTTGGGTTGGTGGGGCAAGAGACCGGAGAAGAATGATGTGCTCGGGGTCCCAGCTGAGACTCGGGATTTGTTCCCAGCCTCACAGCTGAGCCTCAAGGACTGAGAGCCTCGTGTCTCTCTGCCTCAGACTCCCCCCTTCCAAAGCGAGGGAAGCACATTTACTGAGCCCCGCTGTCGGCCATGGCGGCTAGACTAACCACAAGGATTACTATCTCCTTTTCCAGATGAACTGAGGTGGAAGAGGAGGTCTACGCAGGCCTCCTGATCCCCAGGATACTGCTAGGAACACACAGGGTGCTAGTGGTTGTCACAGTGACTGGGGGACACTGCTGACACTCAAATCCGGATTCAGCCCCTTCCTCCCACCCCCTGCCCTCTAGGCCTCCGGTGGTACCTCGAGGTAACGGAGGAGTGCTGAGCGTGGAGGCAAGGAGTGGGCTTTTCTGAGCAGGAAGAAGGCGAAGCTTCCTGCTGTGGTCCTGAACGTGTTGGAGACACTCTTGGCCCAGAAATGGCCCAGCCTGCTCTGACCTCCAGCCTCCTGGTACTGCCTCCTGGACCCAGACACCCCAGGAGTAGATGAGCTATGATATGGGCCTGACTGCAACCTTCTCACCCTTACCCCAAGGCAGGGACAGTCCCTGAGCCAACCTGACTTCTCTGCGCTGCCCTGGGCCACAAGAGGCTTGTGTGTGGGCAAGAGACCAGGCCAAAGATGGGGCCCAAACGGGACTCTCAGACTTCCCCTCCCCCACTCCTTTTTTTTTAAGATTTTATTTATTTTTTGTGTTTTTTTGTTGTTTTTTTTTAAGATTTTATTTATTTATTTGACAGAGAGAGACACAGCGAGAGAGGGAACACAAGCAGGGGGAGTGGCAGAGGGAGAAGCAGGCTCCCCGCGGAGCAGGGAGCCCGACGCGGGGCTCGATCCCAGGACCCTGGGATCATGACCTGAGCCGAAGGAAGACGCTTAACAACTGAGCCACCCAGGCGCCCCAAGATTTTATTTATTTTTTGACAGCGAGAGAGAGATAGTGAGAGCAGGAACACAAGCAGGGGGAGTGGGAGAGGGAGAAGCAAGCTGCCCGCTGAGCAGGGAGCCCAATGTGGGCCTCGATCCCACGACCCTGGGATCATGACCTGAGCAGAAGGCAGATGCTTAACCGACGGAGCCACCCAGGCGCCCTTCCTCCACTCCTTTCTAACTCAGTTTGGGAAGACAAAGAAGTTCTGGAGCTGGATGGTGGTGATGGTTGCCCAACGTGAATGTACTTAAAATGCCACTGAACTGTACACTTTACCACAACTTAAAAAAAAAGAAACTCCAAATGTTCTTTAATAAATACCTTAAGCATTTTACAGCGTGGGGGGAAGAGATGAAGAAATCAGCAATGAGGGAGCAAAGCAGAGGGTTGAGACTCTTGAAAGGTGACAGGAGGGACAGCAGGAACCTCCCCTTCCCCAGCTTGCTCAGGCTGCAACCTAGGGCCCTTGTTCTGGGTTTGTCAAGGCAGAAAGTCCCGGGGCCCCACCCAAGTCGGGGTTATCTCTCTGGTTGCCCAGCTTCCCAGCGCCTTGGGGGCCAGCGATTGCTTCTCACTCACTGGACTGACAGGCAGAGCCGAGCTGGAGTCTGGCCTCGGCTGCACACTTGCTGTGTGTCTGGGGAGCACAATCCCTGTCCTTTCCGGCCCCGGGGTCTCCCAGCAGGCCTCCCAACGCTCTTCCTGCCAAAACACTGCGTGTGTCCCTTCACCCTGCCTGGATTCTAGCCAGGCCCATGACCCCCTTGGTCAGTCCTAGCAGTGACACTGCGCCCTCCTGCTGCTTGTTCCTGAGACTGGGGAGTCCTAGGTCGGGCCCCAGCCCTGATGATCTCATCTCCTCCCCTGAGGCTCCTGTTGTGAACCAGGCCCTGGCATAGGTGTCTGTCACACATTCCCAGTTAACGCTCACGGGGCAACCCATTTTATACACCAGGAAGGCTGGTGTATAAAGACACCCTGAGCTCAGAACTCTGCAGCGATACAGAGCAGCCGCGGGGTCACCCAGGAGCCCTTCGCAGGGAGGGAACCCGCGGGGGGGCGGGGCCGCGGCGGGGGCGGGGCCGCGGCGGGGTCTGGCGGCCGAGCAGGCGAGAGGCTTCTCGGCGAAGCGTCTCCGCGCAACCAGCCGCCGGGTGCCATGGCCGCCGATCGGCGCGGGAAGGCCGAGACTCTGGCCCTGAGGCGGCGGCTGATAAGGTACCGAGACGGCGGCGCGGGGCGGTGCGCTCACGCACGACGCACGCACGTCGGGCGCGGAGCCCGCGGAGCCCAGGAACCCCAGCCCCCGGGCCCCGAGCGGGCTCCAGCTCCCCGGCCCGCCAGACCCGGCGGCCAGCAGCTGGTCCCCGCGGCCGCCTCCCGCACTGCGTCCTCCCCGGGCAGCCCCCAGCGGCGGCCGCTGCCCGGCTCTGGGCAGCCTTTGCCCCTCGGAGGAGGCCTCTGCCCTGGCACCTGGGAGGACCTCCCCCAGGGTTCGCCCGCCCCCCGGACCTGGGCCTGGCCTGCGGGTGACCCGGGAAGAGGCTCAAAGTTCGGACGAAGGGTGGGCATGGGCGGGGAGGGGCGTTTCCCAAGAAGCCTTAGAGAAAGCCCACCCGTGCTCTCCGCGGCACTTGGGGCTGTGAGGCAGCTTCTGGCCAGAGCTTGGGGCTGACACCCAGCGGGACAGCAGAGACGCTTGGCTGGCAAGGACCACTCGGGGCTGAGCGCCAGCCACGTAAAGGGGGCGCCCTCCCTCGCACCCATCCCAGCAAAGAAATACTGCCCTAAGGAGTCCCCATGGGTCTGGGGCAGCCACCTTTCCTTGGGATCCCAGGGACTAATGGGGGCACATGCAGAAATGAGCAAGGTCATACAGCCTTCAAATGACTTCAGCAATTTCAGTTTTAGCAGCTTCTTAACACATCACTTTCCTCCTTTCCAGCCACCTATACAGTGGGGGACCAGAGACAAGGAAGCACCACTGTGCCCTTCAACCTTTTGTCCCTCCCAGAAAAGGGCGGGGGGAGGCTGTGGTGGGTGGACTTTTCCATTCAGATCTTCAGACATGGCTGTCCACTTGTTCTCACAGCGATTCTTGCAGACTCTTTTTTCCGGAGGATCCTATTAAGATTGTCCGGGGTCAAGGACAGTACTTGTATGACGAACAGGGTGCAGAATACCTGGATTGTATCAACAATGTGGCTCATGGTTAGTATCATCCCTCGGGCTGGCAGGGCAGGGGAGCGGGCTGAGGCTGTGAACCTGGTCCCAGGGGGATCCTGAGATTGCAGAGAGGTGTGGAGAACTTGGGTTAAGCTGAGCAGAGGAGCCCAGTCTTTCTGGTGTAGCTACTCTAGAGTATCCAGGTGGTAGCTGTGCTAAACCAGACAGGAGTCGGAAACCTAGGTCTGAAGTCCAGGCCCACTTGGGACTGATGGTGAGCTCAGAGAGTGTCAGCCTGGCCATGACCAGCCACACGGCAGGGCCCTGGCCAAGTGCTGGGGGTCATGGCAGGGCTTCAGCCCCAGGGACCTTCTCAAGTGCTAGACGAGGAAACTGAGGTAGGAATTCAGTTATCCAGGTGGGGCCCCCAGAACTGATGGAACGAAAGGGAGTCTGACCCAACAGGCACAATAGGGGTTAATGAAGTAGAGGTTAAAAGCCGGGGTTCTAGTCCAGACTACTGGGTTCATATCCCTCCCCTCCACTTACTTTATGATCTTGGGCAAGCTACTTAATTCTCTGTGCCTCAGTTTGCTGATCTGCAAAACAGACACGATCATACTAGCACCTCACCTCAAGGTGTTTTGGAGAAATAAATGAGTTAATTCAAATAATTTGCTTTGAGTGTGCCTGGCACGTGGTGAGCTCTCAGCACATGGTCACTGTTATAATCCCCGGCTGTTGGCAATCCACATTACCTCCAGCCCCCCACTGACTAGTTGAAGTCAAGCCTGCTGACAGACATTCCCCACATCCCGTCTTTGCCTAACCGGCCTCAAGAAGCTTCCCTAAAGACCTGGATTCTCTAGATAGGGTCTCCGCCAGCAGCCTTTCCTTCTGCCAGAATCTCCGGGACTCCTTTCCAGGTCTCCCTGTCCAGAACCGCCGTCTCCGTCCCCCCCACTCCAACACACACACACCATCTTGAGCCCCCCCCTTTTCCTCTCCCACCCAACTGCTCTCTTCTGGCTAGGTTTATGGCCCGGGGCTGGGGGAGGCCCAGTGGGGCCAGCTGAGCGGAGCCGCTGAGTGACACAGGTGTTTCTCTCCCAGTCGGGCACTGCCACCCTCTCGTGGTCCAGGCCGCACACGGACAGAACCAGGTGCTCAACACCAACAGCCGGTACCTGCACGACAACATCGTGGACTACGCACAGAGGCTGGCAGAGACCCTGCCGGAAAAGCTCTGTGTGTTCTATTTCCTGAATTCTGGGTAAGTGGACTTCGGCCAGCTCCCCGCCCCCGCCTCCCCGGACCAGAGGGTGAGATGGTGGAGACAGACAGAACTGCTCCCGCAGGCGAAACCTCGTGTAGTGGACCCAGTGTGTTCTGGGGGAGAGCCAGGCTTGCCCTGGCTCAGCCGGTAGACCTGGGTGCTGGCTCTGTTGGATCCAGTTTTCTGGTCTCTTCGTAAGGCATGCCTTTACCTCCATTCCATGATCATCCTTGGGGCTTACCCAGGTCATACGTTCCTTTATTTCTGCCCTATGAGTACACTGGCACAGCTGGGGGGTTACGGCCAACATCCCCGCCCTCGTCACTAGGGGTCCTTCACATAAACGCAGAATTCCTAAGGTGGGGGGGTCATTGTCTGGAGGAGAAGTAAGGGGCCTGATGAGATGGAGAAGCAGTGGGGGGCCCTGGGCCTGCTCCTGCTCAGAGACGGTCAGAGAAGGCTGCCCTGAAGGAGCACTACCAGGCACGGAGCTGATGAGGAGGAAGGAAGCTGCCCACCCGGTTGGAAGTATTCTTGTCAGGGTCCCGCAGCCCACAGAACAGCCTGTGCAAAGGCCCTGTGCACACTTGAGGACCCAAAGGGAGAGGAGCAGGTACGAGCGGATACATTCAAAGTGAGGAGTTTGTTTTGATCCTGAGAGCATTCGGGAAGCCGTCTGAGGGTTTTAATCAGGCAAGTGATGTCATCGGGGGCCGAGGAAGAGCGAGAATGGACAGGGTTAGGCACCAGTTCAACAGCCAGCTGACAGGTGATGGTCGCTCACACCCAGAGTGGCAGTGGGGACAGAAGCGATGATGCACGTCAGCACATGATGACTTGTGCATAGAACCAGCCCAGCCTGTCTGGGAGAGAACATTCCCACAAATCCCGCGTCGCGGCATTTGGATCAAAGTGATGTCTTCTTCATGCACCAGTCCCCGGTCATTTCTAGGAAGTGGAATTTCCCATCCTCGCTTTGCAGATGAGGAAATGGTAGTTCAGAGAAAGGATCCAGCTTGCCCGGGGTCATCCACGTGGGAGAAGGCAGAGCCGGAACCAGAGCCTCTCCGGGAGGAGCAGAGAGCTGGGTCCAGGAGTCAGCTTCCTGGGCTGGGCAGTGGGGGCAGGGTTGCTAGTTGACGCCGCCACATTCGGGCTGGATTCCAGTGACTTCCACGTTGCCAAATCCAGCGATGTCTTTGCTGTCCTTGTCTTACCCTGTCTCAGCAGTGGACTCAGCATTACCACTGTCTGGAAGTGCTCTCTGGTCTTACTTCCAGGATGCTTCATGCTGCGGGGTTTCTGCCAGCTTCTGGCCATGCCTCGGTCTCCTGTCTCCTCGGCTGATTGCTCCTCCTCTCTTGCTCAGGGCCGGTCCTAAGCAGCTGGTTCTCTGAGCCCTCTCCCTCCGTGGTCTCACCCCGTCTTGTGGGCCAGCATAGTATCCGCGTGCTGGTGACTCCCAAATTTGTGCCTCAAGCCCAGATGCTTCCCATGTGTTCCAGCCTCAAGGTTCCAACCGGACCGTCTCCAACTTGATGTGTCCAAACAGAGTTGGTGGTCTTCCGTCAACAGCTGGTGTGGGACCGTGGCACTGGCTCTCCCGGGTATTCCCAGGAGGACACCCCCCCCACTGCCATGCCCACCCTGTCTCACCTCGTAAAGGCGGCACTATCTGCATCTCTGCTCCAGGCAGGAGCCACACACCCTCCTCCCAGGCCCCCATCACGTCCCTGTCGTCTGTCCGCAGGTTGTCTTCTAACTCCGTCCATCTTTCTGCTCTCCATGGTGTCCTCCTAGCTCTCCTCCCATCCCCTTCTACTCCATCAGCCCCACCCAGCCAGAGACTTCCTCCCCAGGTAGGAGCTAAATCATGTCCCTTCTCCAATTAAAACTCTCGAGGGTGCCTGGCTGGCTCCGTCAGTGCAGCATGTGACTCTTGATCTTGGGTTGTGAGTTCGAGCCCCACATCAGGTGTGGAGATAACTTAAAATCTTCTGGAAAAAACACTCTCTTCAATAGCTTGGTACAGCACTGACAAGAAAATCCAGCACCTTCCAGGGCCCCTGAGTGTCTCCCCACTTCCTCTCCCGTGCTGCCCCCGGCCTCCCTTGTGCCGTCTCGGTTCCCTGAGCACACTTGAGCACTTTTCCTGCACAGGGCCTTTGAGCGTGTTGCTCACGCTGCCTAGAACCTTCCCTGTGGGGCCACAGCTCAGGTGGTGTCTCCTCACAGAGTTTTTCTCTGACCCCTGTATTAGGTTAGGCTGCCGTAACAAAACACCACAGACTGGGAGACCTAAGTGACAAATGTATTTCCCCTATTCCTGGAGGCCAACATCCAAAAGAAGGGGTCAGCAGCTTTGGCTTCCTTGAGGCTCTCTCCCTGGTTTGTGATTGGCCACCTTCCTGCTGCGTCTTCACTCAGTCTTCTGTGCCTGCACCCCTCCTGTGTCTCTGTATGTCCACAGTTCCTCTTAGGAGGACACGGGTCCAACTGGCCTAGGACCCACTCTGCTGCCCTCATTTTAATTGAATCACCTCTTTGAAAGCCCTGTCTCCAAATCCAGTCACGTTCTTCGGTGCTAGGAGTTAGGACTTCAACATAGGAATTTGGGGGGACACAATTCAGCCCTTTATCTAAACGGAGGCCCTGTGTGGTTCTCTTGGGGGCACTTACCAAAATGATCATTCTTTCCTTTTTTTGTTGTTTTTGGTTTGCTTTGGCTTGGCTTTCATGACGCATACTAGAATATAAGTTCCAGAAGGGCCAGGACCTGTTTGACTTACTACTTGCCCCGCCCTCCCAGCTCATAGAACATAGAAGGCATTTGGTAAAATTTTCATTGAGTGAATGAACTCAGACGACTCACAAATAGCATCCTGAGACTCTTCCTGCTGCTGGAAGGGCTCCTCGTTCCCTGTTCTCTGTAGGAAGCAGGTATCCAGGAGGAAAGACCTGGACAGCTGTCTGAGCACTGCCCTCCTTTTCTGTCATAGGTCAGAAGCCAATGACCTGGCCCTGAGGCTGGCCCGCCAGTACACGGAACACTGGGACGTCGTGGTATTAGACCAGTAAGTGCCCTTTCCAGAAGCCGGGGCCCACTTACTGGGGGTCATTGAGGCTCTAGCTTTGAGTGCCTTGGGCAGGAGGATGAGGGGCCTGGGCTCGTGGAGGAAAGCATGTGGACCTGGCCATAGAGACACCCCTGCATACACCAGGGGGCTCTTTCCCCCGGGCCTCTCTTCTGGGAGCAGAGGATGCTTTGTAAGGTGGTGAGACTTGGCCCCACATTTTAGGTATGAAAATTGTCCTGATGCTATTGAGTATCTGCTATGCACGGGGCCCAGGCCCAGGGCTGGAGCATTATCCCATCCAGGATTCATTACAGTTCTGTAGGAGGAAACCAAGCCCCCCGCCCCCAACTTCACAGAGGAGAGCACTGAACCCAGAGAGGTTAAATGATTAGTCACCATTACCGAGCTAGTAAGCAGCCTCTCAGGAAGTCTTGCTCCCAGGCTCCCAGGACTGTGCTGGTTCCCAGCCCTAGGACTCGGGGGCTGTGTCAGGTTGGTCTGCCCTGAAGCTCCTGAGGTGGGGAGACAGTTGTCGGGGCCGGGCCGTGGAGTGTGTGCCACCTGGGCCTGAGCCCCTCTCTGTTCTCCTCTCAGTGCTTACCACGGTCACCTGAGCTCCCTGATCGACATCAGTCCCTACAAGTTCCGAGACCTGGATGGCCAGAAGGAGTGGGTCCATGTGGTATGCACTGCCCAAGCGGGCAACAGGTCGGTGCCCAGCCCCCAGCCCAGATGACATGGTGCTGTCACTCCCCACAGGCACCTCTGCCAGACACCTACCGGGGTCTTTACCGGGAGGACCACCCCGATCCAGCTGGGGCCTACGCCAGTGAGGTGAAGCGCGTGGTGAACAGCGTGCAGGAGAAGGGCAGGAAGGTAACTGCAGCTGCACAGGCCCGTGAACAGAACAGCACCCGTCATTCCCGCTGTTGTCAGTGCAGTGCTAGAGACCAGGCACCCTGAGAGACCCCGGAACCGGGGCCCACCCTTCAGGAATCTCAGAGGAGGTTAGGTGCTCAAGAGAGAGTTTAGCTGAAGACTTGTCCTGGGCGTGACAGGAGTGCAGGGGCCCAGGCTGGACTGGTGTGGGCGTGGAGGGTCCTTGGAGGAGGTGCTGCCTGATTGCAGTGAGTAGGGGGGTTAGCGCTCACGGTGGGGACTGGGGGGAGGAGAGGAAAGGCATGCTAAGCAGAGGGGCGGCCTGCAGAGGTGGAACCTCACCAGTGTGGGGCCCGGCTGAGCTGGCAGGAGACGAGCCGAGAGAGGCAGGCAGGACCCCTGTGCCACAGGACCACAGGGCTGTGCTGAGGGGCTGGAGGCCACTGGGAAGCTCTGAAGGGTGTTCAGAGGGAGAGTGACGAGTCGGGGGGATGCACGTGCGTGGGGCCGGCCTGCTGCCGTGAGGAGGCCCCACCCAGGGTGTTGCAGCGAGATGGAGCGCAGGGGCAAACCGGAGAGGTGTGTGTGCTCTAGGGGAGCAGTGGCCGTGGCGACAGCAGCGGGAGGGAGTCAGCTATTGGCGGGAGGGCTTTCTGGAAGGCCTTGCTGATGCAGTGACAGCTGAACGCAAGATGGACGGCCAAGACAAGCAGGCGGTGAAGCCAGACAGATGGGCAGAACCAGATCAGGGGAGGTTGGCGTTTGCGTTTCAGACGCTTTGCCTCTGCTTACAGAAAACCAGGAAAGCGACAGCTCTGGGGGCAGCAGGGGCGACCGGTTCTTGCCCCATTGGCCCTCCATCTGGGCAGTAGTCTCTGAAGCAGTTCCGAGACCCGACATAGCTTGGAGGTCACAGCTGTGAGAAGTGGGGTCCCTGAAGGGGTTTAAGCAGGACAGTGATGAGTTCAGTGACTGGGCCGAGGATCGCCCTGGTGGCCACTGGAGGACGGACTGACTGCAGGAGGCATCCTGTTAGGTGACACCCATGGGAGGCCGAGACAGGTGTGTCGGGGTGGAGGGGACGCGTGGGGTGTACAGACGGCGGAGAGGCAGAGGCTGTGCTGACCGATGGATCATGGAGGGGGGCCTCATTTCTCTCGGTGAGGGTGATGGGAGTCACTGACCAGGGCAGGGAGGGAACAGGCCAAGGAGGGAGAAATCAGTGCCTTTCATCCGGGACGTGCTAAGTACAAGGAGTCTGGAGAATTCCCCGTGGTAAGAGTTGGTTTGCAGCCCGAAAGAAAACCCAGTCCCAGACCAGATGCGATCTGGAGCCCAAAGGGGCCACACGGCGACGCTGCTGACTTGTCCCGCCAGGAGCCAGCGCTGAGCCAGCATTGGCAGGATGCACCTAGCCTACCACCCAGTGCCTCCCCGGTGGTGTCCCCAGCGTTCTCTCTCCTCCACAGATCGCAGCCTTCTTTGTGGAGTCTCTGCCCAGTGTTGCGGGGCAGATCATTCTCCCGGCCGGCTACTTCCCCGAAGTGGCAGAGTGAGTAGCTGGGACGGGGTGCCTCAGGGAGGGCAGGGCCGTATTGGGGTTTCCCGACCTTTTGTTCCAAATTCCAGCCTCAGCCTGAATTGGCCAGAATTTTGAGAAGAAATGGTGGCCCCGAGAAAGCCAACCACCTGCCTAATGCCCCCACCTTACTGCTGGCAGAGCCAGGGTTCAGAATCCGAGACCCCCAGCTCCTGGTCCAATCCACTCTTACTGCAGACCCCGTCAGCCGTCTGTCCTCTGCCATAGGCACGTCCGCAGGGCTGGAGGGCTCTTCATCGCAGACGAGATTCAAGTGGGCTTTGGCCGAGTAGGCAAGCACTTCTGGGCCTTCCAGCTACAGGGAGAAGACTTTGTCCCCGACATTGTCACCATGGGCAAGTCCATTGGCAATGGCCACCCAGTAGCCTGTGTGGCCACAACCCAAGCTGTGGCAAGGGCCTTTGAAGCCACCGGCGTCGAGTATTTCAACACGGTGAGTGAAGGCTCCAGGGCAAGGGAGCACTGTGGGGTCTGTTAGGCCTCACCCTGCTTGTCCTTAATGAGCAAAGGCCTCAGGCCTAGCATTGTGCCCAGCACAGAGATTCCTAAGATGCTGTCCTTGGGGGTTACCGCAGGTCAGAGGAAAAAAACATACAACCTTAAAAACTAGCATCAATCCAAAGACTGTCACAAGAGATCGTGCCTTGTAAAGTATACAGAAAGAATACAAGGGGCTCTCCCTCCCTCCCTTCCAGCAGGCACGACCTGCTCTGTGCCAGGCCCTGTGCCTGAGCCGATGCAGATGTGTGAGGAGCTCCATCTGTTTGGATGACGAATGGTCTGGGGACAGAGTTGATATTCCAGTAGGAGCTTCGAGGAGAACATGGCTCCTAGTCCTTGGGGTACAGACTAGAGAGCTTCCCCTAAGTGAAGTGGGTCCTTGTGTTGCAGGAGAAGCCACAGCGTGTTTGCTGGCTGAGAGAACACACAGTGGGTGAGGGGAGCATGGTGGTCCCCAGGGGCTTCCTTAGAAACAGCTGAGGAGTCCGGGCTGGTCCCGAGGGCAGTGACAACCTATGGAAGGGTTTTCACTGGGGATAGAGGAGATGTGAAATACACTTTAGAAGGATCTCTGGTGATCAGTGTGGAGAAAGAACCAAAGGTGGGGAGCCTGATGCAGGCAAGAGAGGAGGAGGCCCAAATCTGGGCACCAGCCACAGAGAAGAAATAGGAAGGGAAAGCATTGAGGGGAAGAAGAACTCACTGTGACTTCCCAAAAAAAGAGCCAGGTTGAATTGGAGACAGAAACATGCCAGGATTGGGCAAGATGGTCGAGAGTTGGCAGAGAAGGTTGTGAAGGGTGAGGGCTGACAATTCAGCAAATGGTCACTCAATGCCCAGGGGACACGCAGACAGAGCCTCTGCCCTGGACAAGCTCCCCGTTGAGGAAGACAGACAGACACCTGATCAGAAGCGTAGAGAAGGGCTTGGTGGAAGGGGTGTGACGTCAGCGCTCGGAGAGCACGGGACAGCACAAGGGATGCGGGGGGGCGGGGGTTGCCAAGAAGAGGAGAGGTGTGGGAGGACTAGCCCTGGGGGCACACTACCCAGTGGAGCACGATGCAGCTTTTTTTTTGTTTCTTTGTCTTGACCTGAAGTGCACATAGTTAGATTATATAAACCTCTGTCCCTGCACGGTTCTCTCCTCATTAACCAGTTAAAGTAACAATAACTTTTATTAATGTCGTAAGCATCCAAGAAGGCATCATTCCAAGTAAACGTTAGGCCCTGGACAGTAACCTGCATCTACCCATATGGCTGGCTGCCCCCCCCCCACCCCCCCACCCGATAACCACCTCCGGGTTCATTGTTCATTCTAGTTGTTTTTTATCCTTATAAAAAGTGTATCATGCTGTGTGTTCTCTTGGGAGATTGGTTTTTTGCACCTAACATGATATTACTGAGAGTCGTCCACATTGCTGGTCACCGAAGTTGGACTGCTTCATAATATCCCACTGTCTGAATGTGCCGTGATCTATTTGTCCATTCCTGGTGATGTGCTTTGGGGATGTTCCCATGGTTTTTGCTGCTATAAACAATTTTTATAAGTTTCTATTGTGCACGTGCCAGAGTTTTTCTTAGGAATAGACCTAAAAGTGGACTTGCTGGGTCATGGGGTCTGTGTTCACTCTCCATTTTTAAGAGATGATAACATCTGTTTTCCAAAGTAGTTCACAAGTTAACCACCAGTGGTGGATAAGAGATTCTATGGGTCTACTTCCTGTCAAACACCTTTTAATGCTCACCAGGCAAGTGGGGTGTAAAATGGTAACCCCTCAAATCAGGTAATGGTCTTGACATGACATTGCCTGGTTTCAAATTATGTGAAACATCTTTATGTACTTTTTTTCTTATTTTAATGTAATTCCGGTTAACATACAGTGTAATATTAGTTTCAGATGTACAACGTAGTGATTCAACACTTCATACCTCACCCGGTGCTCATCATAAGTGCACAGCTCAATCCCCTTCACCTACTTCAGCCGTCCCCCACCCCCTCCCCTCTGGTAACCATCAGTTTGTGCTCTGTAGTTAAGAGTCTGTTTCTTGACTTGTCTCTCTCTCTCTTTTTTCCCTTTGCTAGTCTGTTTTGTTTCTTAAATTCCACATGAGTGAAATCATAGTATTTTGTCTGTCTCTGACTTATTTCGTTTAGCCTCATACTCTCTAGGTCCATCCATATTGTTGCAAATGGCAAGATTTTGTTCTTTTTTTATGGATGAATAATATTCCATTGCATAAATATACCACTTCTTCTTTATGCATTCATCGGTCAGTGGACACTTGGGCTGCTTTCATATCTTGGCTATTATAAATAATCCTGCTAGGGCGCCTGGGTGGCTCAGTTGGTTAAGCGACTGCCTTCAGCTCAGGTCATGATCCTGGAGTCCCGGGATCGAGTCCCGCATCGGGCTCCCTGCTTGGCAGGGAGTCTGCTTCTCCCTCTGACCTTACCCCCTCTCGTGTTCTCTCTCTCATTCTCTCTCTCTCGCTCCCAAATAAATAAATAAAATCTTTAAAAATAAATAAATAATCCTGCTATAGGGGCGCGTGGGTGGCTCAGTCGTTAAGTGTCTGCCTTCGGCTCAGGTCATGATCCCAGGGTCCTGGGATCGAGTCCCGCATTGGGCTCCCTGCTCCGCGGGAAGCCTGCTTCTCCCTCTCCCACTCCCCCTGCTTGTGTTCCTTCTCTCACTGTGTCTCTCTCTGCCAAATAAATAAATAAAAAACCTTTAAAAAAAAAAAAAAGTCACATGCTCTACCTACTGAGCCAACCGGGCACCCTGGGAATTGAATCTTTATTTTTTTTTTTTTTAAGATTTTATTTATTTATTCGAGAAAGAGAGAGACAACATGAGCAGGGGGAGAAGGAGAAGCAGACTCCCCGCTAAGCAGGGAGCCCAATGCGGGGCTCGATCCCAGGGCCCTGGACTCATGACCTGAGCCAAAGTCAGACGCTGAACCGACTGAGCCACCCAGGCACCTCTTGAATCTTTTTTAAAACTTGAGGTATGACTGACATATTAGTTTCAGGTACACAACATAATGATTCGATATTTATCTCAAAATGATCACCAAAACAAGTCTAGTTAACATCCATCACCACACATAGTTACAGATTTTTTTTTCTTACAGTGAGAACTTCTAAGGTCTACTCTCTTAGCAACTTTCAAAAATACGGTAGAGTGTTATTACCTATAGTCCCCATTCTGCACATTTTACCCCCAGAACTTATTTATTGTAACTGGAAGTTTGTACCTGTTGACGAACTGCACTCATTTCACCCATCCCCCACCACCACCACCTGTGGCAACTACCGATATGTTCTCTGGATCAAAGCATTCCATTTTGGGTTTGTTTTTTGCCTTTTTTTTTTTTTTTAAGATTTTATTTCTTTGAGAGAGAGAGCGTGAGCAGGGCGGGGAGCAGCAGGTGGAGGCAGAGAGAGAAGCAGACTCCCCACTGAGCAGGGAGCCCAATGCGGGGCTCCATCCCAGGACCCTGAGATCGTGACCTGAGCCAAAGGCAGACACTTAACCAACTGAGCCACCCAGGCACCCCTGTTTTTTGCTTTTTGTTTTGATTCCACAAGTAAGTGAGATGCAGAATTTGTCTTTTCTCTATCGGACTGATTTCACTTAACATAATGGCCTCAAGGTACAAGGCATGCTGTCACAAATAGCAAGATTTCCTTCCTTTTTATGGTGGGATCATATTCCATTGTGTATATATACTGCATTTTCTGTATCCATTCAACCATGTGTGGACACTTAGGTTGCTTCTATGTCTTGGCTATTGAAAATAGTGCTGTTGGGGCACCTGGGTGGCTCAGTCGGTTGGGTGTCTGCCTTCAGCTCAGGTCATGATCCCGGGGTCCTGGAATTGAGCCCCACATCGGGCTCCCTGCTCAGCGGGAAGCCTGCTTCTCCCTCTCCTACTCCCCCTGCTTGTGTTCCTGCTCTCGCTATCTCTCTCTCTGTCAAATAAATAAATAAAATCTTAAAAAAAAGAGAAGAAAAAGAAAATAGTGCTGCAATTGACACAGGAGTGCAGATATCTCTTCAAGATAATGCGTTTTCGTTTCCTTCTGATATATACCCAGAAGTGGAATTTCTGGATCATATGGTAGCTCTATTTTTAATTTTTGGGGGAACCTCCATACTGTTTTCCAGAGTGGCTGCCCCAATTTACATTCCCACCAACAGTGCACGAGGATTCCCTTTCTCCACATCTTCGCCAACACTTGCTATTTCTTGTCTTTTCGGTAATAGCCATTCTCAGAGGTTGTGAAGCAATATCTCATTGTGGTTTTGATGTTGAGTGATGTTGGGCACCTTTTCGTGTACCTATTGGCCATCTGTATGTCTTTTCAGGAAAATGTCTATTCAGATATTCTGCCCATTTTAATCGTATTCTTCGTTTTTTGGCTATTGACTTGTATGAAATCTTTATGTTTTGGATATTCTCTCCTTATCAAATAAACGATTTGCAAATATTATCTCCCATTTGGTCAACTGCCTTTTCATTTTGTGGGTGGTTTCCTCTGCTCTGCAGAAGCTTTTTAGTTTGATGTAGTCCCATTTGTTTATTTCTACTTTCTGTTGCCTTTGCTTTTGATGTTCAATCCAAAAAGTTGCCAAGAATGATGTCAAGGAACTTACCATGTATGTTTTCTCCCAGGAGTTTTATGGTTTCAGGTCTTACATTCAAATCTTTAATCCATTTTGAGTTAATTTTTATACATGGTGTAAAATAGTAGTCCAGTTTTCCAGGAATTGAATCTATCATAAGGAATAATTTTTTCCTAATAATGACTTTGGCTCTTAAATTGTATTCTATCTGATGTTGTAAAGCTGCTCCAGCTCTCGATTAGCTTTAGGTATGTTTGTTTTAACAAGCATGTATCTAGAATTTGGTTTTTTGTCCAAATCTGTCAATATTTGACTTTAAAGTGATTACTTTAGACAATTTAAGTTTAATGTAACTATTGATGTATTTAGGCCTCTTGCTAACACCTTCATTTATAATTTCAGTTTATCATATTTTTCTGTCTCTTTTAATCCTTCCTATTTTATTTGGTATCTGTATTAAAAGTATTTCATCCTGGGCGCCTCGGTGGCTCAGTCAGTTGTCTACCTTCAGCTTGGGTCATGATCCCAGGGTTCTGGGATCGAGCCCCACATCGGGCTCCCTGCTCAGTGGAGTCTACTTCTCCCTCTCCCTCACCCTCACCCTCTGCTGCTCTCCCTGCTTGTGTTCTCTCTCTCTCTGTCAAATGAATAAATAAATAAAATCTACCAAAAAAAAAATTAAAATGTATTTCATCCCGAATTATTTTCAGTGCAAGCCTTTATATTGCAAACCTTCTGAAATCTTGTGTGCTTAGGAATATTTTTATCAGGCCCTCATATTTATATATTTTATTTTTTTTTAAGATTTTATTTATTAGTGAGAGAACACGCAAATGAGAGAGCACAGACGGGGAGCGGCAGAGAGAGAGAGAAGCAGGCCTCCCGTTGAACAGGGAGCCCGATGTGGGGCTCGATCCCAGGACCCTGAGATCATGACCCAATCTGAAGGCGGACACTTAACTGACTGAGCCACCAAGGCACCCCCATATTTATATATTTTAACTAAATATAAAATCTAGGTCCTATTTTCCTCCAACATGTTAAAAGTATATTCCATTGTAACCCTGCATGTAGTATTGATATAGACAAAGCTGAAATCATCCATTCTTTTTCAGTTGAAATATAATTTACATACTCATAAAATTCACTCTTTTAAATACAATTGGGGCACCTGGGTGGCCCAGTCGGTTAAGCGGCTGCCTTCAGCTCAGGTCATGACCTCAGGGTCCTGGTCTTGAGTTCCGCATCAGGCTCCCTCCTCATCGGGGAGCCTGCTTCTCCCTCTGCCCCTCCCCCCACTCGTGGACGTACACACTCTCTCTTATAAACAAATAAATATCTAATAAATAAATACAAATTCAGGGGCACCTGGCTGGCTCAGTCAGAAGAGCGTGCAACTCTTGATCTCGGGGTCGTGAGTTCAAGCCTCATGTTGTGTGTAGGGATTACTTCAACACATAAATAAACTTTAAATACAAATTCATTGGGTTCAAATTCACATACAAATCAGTGGTGTTTAGTGTACTCATTAAGTTGTGCAACCACCATTACTGTCTTAATTCTGGAACATTTTCATCACCCAAAATGCAGCCCCATTAGCAGTCACTCCCCCATCGCCTTCTCTAAGTCCTGGCAGTCACTAACCTTCTTTCTGTCTTGACAGATTTACCTGTTCTTGACATTTCATATAAATGGAATCACAAAAACGTGATCTTTTGTGTCTGACTTCTGCCATGTAGCCTAATACTTTCAAGGTTCATCCATGTTCTAGCATGAATCAGTAGTTCATTCTTTTTTAGGGATGAATAATAATCCCATTGTATGAATATGCCACATTTCACTTACCCTTTCTTCGCTTAATGAACATTTGGGTCGTTTCCCCTTCTTGGCTATTATGAATAATGCTGCAGTGAACATTTGCGTCCATGTGTTTGTTTGGACATATATTTTCTGTTCTACTGAGTATGTCCCTATGAGTGGAATTGCTAGATCATATGGCAACCCTAGGTTTAACTTTTTGAGGATTGACAGACTTTTTTCAAGTAGCTGTACCACTTTACACGCCCACCAACAATGTTATGAGGGTTCCAGTTCCTCTGTATCCTCTCCAGCATTTGTAATTTTCCATCTTTTATTATAGCCATCCCAGTGAGTGCAAAATAGTATTTCATTGTGATTTGCATTTCCCTCGTGGCTAATGATGTTGAGCATCTTTTTATGTGGTTATTGACCATTCGTATATATCCTTTGGAAAATGTCTACTCATGTCCTTTGCCCATTTTTAAATTGGGTTACTTGTTTCTTTTTGCTGAATTGTAAGAATTCTTTATCAGGTACTAATCCTTATCAGATAATTTGGAAATATTTTCTCCCATTTCTGAGTTGTCTTTTCACTTTCTTCGTAGTCTCCTCTGAAGCACAAAGGTTTTTAATTTTGTTGGAGTCCAATTTATTTTTTCTTTGCTTGCTAGTGCTTTGGAGTCCTATCTAACAAACCACTGCCTAATCCAAGGTCGTGAAGATTTACACTTTTACTTTCTTCTAAGGATTTTATAATTTTAGCTTTTAAACTTAGGTCTTTGGTTTATTTCAACCTAATATTTTGCATATGGGATGAGGTGGGGTAACTTGACTCACTTGCATGTGGATACCAGTTGTCCCAACACCATTTGCTGAAAAGACTATTTTTATCCCATTGAATGGTCTTGGTACCCTGGTCAAAGATGCTTGGTACCCAGCATCAAAAGCTAAAATAAGCAAATAGGATTACATCAAATTAAAAAGCTTTTGTACAGAGAAGAAAACTATCAAAAAAACAAAAAGGCAGCGTACTGATTGGGAGACGATATTTGCAAATCAGACATCTAGTAAGGGGTTAATATCCAAAATATGTAAAGAATTTACACAACATAAAAACAAAAAAACACAGTTGAAAAATGGACAGAAGACCTGAATAGACATTTTTCCAAAGAAGACATACAGATGGTCAACAAACACATTAAAAGATACTGAACATCACTCATCATCAGGGAAATGCAGATCAAAACCACAATGAGATATCTCCTCACGCCTGTCAGCATGGCTGTTATCAGAAAGACAAAAAATAACAGGTGTTGGTGAGGATATGGAGAAAAGGGAACCCTTGTGCACTCACTGTTGGTGGGAATGTACATTGGTGCAGCCACTATGGAAAACAGTGCAGAGGGTCCTGGAAAAAGTTAAAATAGAACTACCATATGACCCAGCAATTCCACTTCTAGCAATTTATCTGAAGAAAATTAAAACCAATCCAAAAAGACCTATGTACTGCTGTGTTCATTGCAACATTATTTATAAGAGCTACGATAGGGAAGCAGCCCATCAGTTGATGAATGGATAAAGAAGATGTAGTGTGAGGGGCGCCTGGGTGGCTCAGTCATTAAGCGTCTGCCTTTGGCTCGGGTCATGATCCCAGGGTCCTGGGATCGAGCCCCACATCAGGCTCCCTGCTCCGTGGGAAGCCTGCTTCTCCCTCTCCCACTCCCCCTGCTTGTGTTCTCTCTCTCGCTGTGTCTCTCCCTGTCAAATAAATAAAATCTTAAAAAAAAAAAAAATGTAGTGTGTGTGTATGTGCACGCATGCCTGGGTAGTTCAGTCAGTTGTAACTTCTCTTACACACACACACACACACACACACACACACACACACACAATGGAATTTTATTCAGCCATAAAAAAGGAATGAAATCTTGCCATCTGAAACAACACAGATGGAGATGGAGGGCATAATGCTAATGAAATAAGCCAGTCAGAGAAAGACAAATACCTATGATTTCACTTTTATATGGAATCTAAAAAACAATTGATTCTGAGTTTTCTGAGTTTTTATATATTTTGGATATTAACTCCTTATGAGATGTTATTTGCATATCTTCTGCCATTTGGTAGGTTTTGTTTGTTTTTTTTTTAAGATTTTATTTATTTATTTGAGAGAGAGAGAATGAGAGAGAGCATGAGAGGGAGGAGGGTCAGAGGGAGAAGCAAACTCCCCGCCAAGCAGGGAGCCTGATGCGGGACTCGATCCCAGGACTCCAGGATCATGACCTGAGCCGAAGGCAGTCACTTAACCAACTGAGCCACCCAGGTGCCCCATTTGGTAGGTTTTATTGATGATTTCCTTCACTGTGCAAAAGTTTTCAATTTGATGTAGTCCCAATTGTTTATTTTTGCTTTTGTTGTCCTTCTCTAGATCCAAAAAGGTATTGCTTAAACAAATGTTCAAGAGTTTACTGCCTATTTTCTTCTAGGAGTTTTATAGTTTTAATTCTTATATTTAAATCTTTAATCCATTTTGAGCTTAGTTTTATATATGATGTAAGAAAGTGGTCCAGTTTTTCTAACACCGTTCATTGAAGAGATTGTCTTTTCCCCATTGTATATTCTTGCCTCCTTTGTTGTAGATTAATTGGCCATATAAGTGTGATTTTGTTTCTGTGCTCTCTATTCTGATCTATTCATCTATGTGTTTGGTTTTGTGCCCGTACCATACTGTTTTAATTACTATAATTTGTAGTATAGTTTGAAATCTGGGAGCATGATACCCCCAGCTTTGTTCCTCTTTCTCAAGGTTGCTTTGGCTCTTCAGAGTCTTTTGTGGTTCCATACAAATTTTAGGGTTATTTGTTCCAGTTTTGTGAAAAATGTCATTGGGTATTTTGATAGGGATTGCATTGAATCTGTAGATTGCTTTTGATAGTATGGACATTTTAATAATAATTCCTCCAATCCATGAGCACTGTATATCTTATCATTTATTTGTGTCATCTTCAATTTCTTTCATCATTGTCTTAACCATTTTCAGACTACAGGTGTTTCATCTCCTCAAATTTATTCCTAGTTATTCTTTTTGATGCAATTGTAAATGGGATAGTTTCCTTAATTTCTGCAATAGTTTGTTACTAGTAGATGAAAACACAACAGGGGCGCTTGGGTAGTGCAGTCGCTTCAATACCCAACTCTTGGTTTTGGCTAGAGTCATGATCTCAGGGTTGTGGGATTGAGCCCCACGTCAGGGTCTAGGCTCAGTGGGGAGTCTCCTTAAGATTCTCCCTACCCTTCATCCTTCTCTCTCACTCTCTAAAATAAATAAATAAATCTTAAAAAAAAAAAAGGGAAAGAACAGATTTCTATACATTTTGTATCCTGCAACTTTACTGAATTCCATTAAACTAATAGTTTTTGGGTGCAGGCTTTACAGTTTCCTATATTGTAGTAGCTCATCTGTGAATAGTGACAGTTTTACTTCTTCCTTTCCAATATGGATGCCTTTTATTTCCTTTTCTTGCCTGACTGCTATGGCTAGGACCTGCAAGTACTGTGTTCAATAAAAGTGGCAAGGGTGAGCGTCCTTGTCGTGTTCCTGATCTTAGGAAAAAGCTTTCAACTTTTCACTATTAAGTATGTTGTTAGCTGTGGGTTTGTCATATATGGCCTTTATCATGTTGAGGTATGTTGCATCTATACCCACCTTTTTTAGAGTTTTTATCATGAATAGATGTTGAATTTTGCCAAATGCTTTTTCATCTTTTGAGCTGATTGGATGATTTTTATTCTTTGTCTTGTTAATGTGGTGTATTACATTGAATGATTCGCAGATATTGAACCATCCTTGCATCCTGGGAATAAGTCCCATTTGATCATGGTGTATGATCCTTTTAATGTATTAACTGAATTTGCTTTACTAATATTTCATTGAGGATTTTTGCATCTATGTTCATCAGGGATATTGGCTTGTAATTTTATTCTTTTTTTTTTTTTTTTAACAATGTCTTTGATTTAGGTATCACAGTAATACTGGCCTCATAAATAAGTTTGGAAGCATTCCTTTCCTTTCAGTTTTTTGAAATAAATTGAAATTTTGGGAAGGATAGGTATTAACTCTTTAAATGTTTGGTAGAGGGGCACGTTGGTTAAGCATCTGCCCTCGGCTCAGGTCATGATCCCAGGGTCCTGGGATTGAGTCCCACTTTGGGCTCCTTGCTCAGCAGGAAGCCTGCCTCTCCCTCTGGCCCTCCCCCTGCTTGTGCTCTCTCTTCTCTCTCTCTGTAAAATAAATAAATAAAATCTTTAAAAATAAATACATAAAAATAAATATTTGGTAGAATTCACCTGTGAAGCTCTCCGGTCTTAGACTTTTCGTTTTGGGGAGTTTTTGGATTACTGATTAAATTTCATTACTAGTAATAATCTGTTCAGGTTTTCTGCTTCCTGATACAGTCTTGGAAGATTGGATGTCTCTAGGAATTTATCCATTTCTTCTAGGTGTCCAATTTATTGGCATATAATTGTTCATGAAAATCTTTTATGATCCTTTGTATTTCTGTGGTATTGGTTGTAACTTCTCTTTCACTTCTAATTTTATTTGTTCCTCTCTCTTTTTTCTTGACAAGTCTGGCTATAGATTTTTCAGTTTTGTTTATTTTTTTAAAGAGCCAGCTCTTAATTTCATTGATCTTTTCTATTTTTTTCTTTTTAATCTCTATTTTATTTACTTCCACTCTGATCTTTATTTTCTTCCTTCTACTAACTTTGGGCTTTGTTCTTTTTTTCTCATTCCTTTAGGTATGAGGTTAGATTGTTGATTTAAGATTTTTCCTGTTTCTTGATATGGATCTGTGTCACTATACTTCCCTCTTAGAACTGCTTTTGCTGTTTCTCATAGATTTTGGACCATTGTGTTTTCATTTTTGTCTCAAGGTTTTTTTTATTTCCTCTTTGATTTATTCATTGACCCATTGGTTGTTTAATAGCACCTTGTTTAGCCTCCATGTGTTTGTGTTTCTTCCAATTCTTTTATTGTAATTGATTTCTACTTTTATACTGTTGTGGTTGGAAAAGATGCTCAATGTTAAATTTATTGAGACTTGTTTTATGGCCTTGTGAGCTGTATTGGAGAATGTTCCGTGTGCACTTAAGAAAAATGTGTGTTTTGCTGTTTTTTGATGGAATATTCTGAATGTTCTGTTAAGTCCATGTGGTCTAACGTGTCATTCAATGCCAGTGTTTCCTTATTTTCTGTCTGGATGATCTCTCCATTGATGTAAGTGGGGTGTTAAAGTCTTCCTACTATTATTGTATTACCATCAGTTTCTCCCTTTGCATATGTTAACATTTGCTTTATATATTTAGGTGCACCTACATTGGAAGCATAAATATTTACAAGTGTTTTATCTTCTTGTTGGATTGATCCCTTTATTATATAATACCTTTCTTTGTCTCTCATTACAGTTTTTGTTTTAAAGTCTATTTTGTCTGGGGTGCTTCGGTGGCTCAGTCAGTTAAGCGTCTGCCTTCGGCTCAGGTCATGATCTCAGGGTCCTGGGATCGAGACCCACGTCAGGCTTCTGCTCAGTGGGGAGTCTGCTTCTCCCTCTCCCTCTACCCCTCCCCCTGCTCATGCTTGCAGTCTCTCGCTCTCTCAAATAAATAAATCTTTTTTTTTAAGATTTTATTTATTTATTCATGAGAGACAGAGAGAGAGAGAAGCAGAGGAAGAGGGAGAAGCAGGGAGTCCAGTGCGGGACTTGATCCCAGGACCCTGGGATCATGACCTGAGCCGAAGGCAGATGCTTAGCTGACTGAGCTACCCAGGTGCCCCAATAAATAAAATCCTTGAAAAAATAAAATCTATTTTGCCTGATATAATAATTGCTACGCCAGCTTTCTTTTCACTTCAATTTGCGTGGAATACCCTTTTCCATCTCTTTACTTTAGGTTTATATATCTTTAATGCTGAAGTGAGTCTCTTGTAGGCAGCATGTAGATGGGTCCTGGGTTTTTTTTAATCTATTCAGCTACCCTGTGTCTTTTGATTGGATCATTTAGTCCATTTACAGTGATTATTGATAGGTATGTATTTACTAACATTTTGTTTGCTGTGTTCTGGTTGTTTTTGCAGTTCTTTTCTATTACTTTTTCTCTTATTCTCTTCCCTTGTGATTTGATGACTTTAGTGTTATGTTTAGATTCCTCTCTGTTTATTTTCTGTGTATCTATTATAGGTTTTTGGTTTGTGGTTACCATGAGGTTCATATATAACAACCTGCGTGTAGCAGTCTATTTTCAGTTGGTGGTTAAGTTCAGACTCATTCTAAAAATACCACATTTGGGGTTGCCTGGGTGGCTTAGTCAGTTAAGTGTCTACCTTCAGCTCAGGTCAAGATCTCCAGGTCCTGGGATTGAGCCCCGCATCAGGCTCCCTGCTCAGTGGGAACTCTGCTTCTCCCTCTGCCGCTCCCCCTGCTCCTGTGCTCATGCTTGTTCGCTCTCTCTCTCTCTCCCTCCCCCCCATTCCCTTCCTCCCTCCTCCTCCCTCTCAAATAAATAAAATCTTTAATAAATACATAAACCACATTTTACTCCCCCCAACCCATGCACACATACATTTTGTTTTTGATATCATATTTTACATCTATTTTGTGTATTCATTAATTGTTGCAGATGTAGTTGATTTTAGTACTTTTGTCTTTAACCCTCATTAGTTTTATAAGTGGCTCAGCTTGCCAGTGAGATTTTTTTCTTTCATATATTTCCTTATTTCTAGTTACTGTCTTTTCTGCTCAAAGAAGTTCCTTTAATATTTTTTGTGAAGCCAGTTTTGTGGTGATGAACTTCTAGCTTTTGCTGTCTGGGAAATTCTTTTATCTCTGCCTATGTTCTGAATGATAACCTTGCCAGGTAGAGTATTCTTGATTGTAAGGTGTTTTTTTTTTTCCTTTCAGCACTTTGAATATATTGTGCCACTGTCATCTAGCCTACAAAGTTTCTGCTGAAAATTCAGCTGATAGTCTTATCAGGGTTCCCTTATACATATCTAGTTGCTTTTCTCTTGCTGCTTTTATCTTTACCTTTAATTGTTGACATTTTAATGATAATGTGTCTTGGTGTGGGTCTCTTTGGGTTCATCTTAACTTGGACTTTCTGTGCTTTCTGGACCTGTATGTTTCTTCTGCCAGGTTAGGGAAGTTTTCAGCCATTATTTCTTCAAATAGGTGTTTTGTCTCTTGACTCTCTCTTCTCCTTCTGGGACTGCAGTCAGTGAATGTTAGTACACTTGATGTTGTCCCAGAGGTCCCTTAAACTATCCTCCTTTTTTAAAAAATTCTTTTTTTCTTTTTTACTGTCCTAATTGGACGATTTCCATTACCCTGTCTTCCAGATCACTGGTCCATTCTTCTGTATCATCTAATCTGTTGTTTATTCCCTCAAGTGCATATTTCATTTTTAGTATTGTATTCTTTGGCTCTGATTGGTACTTTTTTTTATTTTCTCTCTCTTTGTTGAAGTTCTCACCATGGTTATCCTTTCTTCTCCCAAGTTTGGTAAGCATCTTTATGACCATTACTTTGAACTCTTTATTGGGTAGATTAGTAGATAAGCATCTACTTTTGGTTTTGATTGCTCTTTTTTATGGTTTCTTAAAGTGGAAAGAACTGCAAAAACAACCAGAACACAGCAAACAATTCTAATTCTTTTTCTGGGGTTTTGTCTTATTCCTTCATTTGGAACATGTTCCTCTGTCTCCTCCTTTTGCTCAATTCTCTGTTTGTATGCATTAGATAGTTCAACTACATCTCCCCATCTTGAAGGAGTGGCCTTATGTAGAAGATGTCCTGTGGGGCCCAGAAGTGCAATCCCTCCTGGCCACAAGACCCAGGTGCTCCAGGGGTGTCCCCTGTGTGGGCTGTGTGCACCCTTGTGTTGTGGCAGGCCTGCAACTCCTGTGGGCGTGCTGTTGGGTGGGGCTGGTCCCCTGCCCAGCTGGTATTGCTGTGAGCATGCTGGTGGGAGGGGCTATCATTCAGCTGTGAAGCCCAGCTGAGGTGCATGGTTGTATAGGGTTAGCAGTCTGGAGGGAGGATTCCAGAAGGGTACCTACCAGTGCCAGGATCAGATCAGAACAGAGGATAGCAAAAATGGCTGCCACCACTGTCTCAGTCCTCGAAGAGTGGCCCAACTGCCTCCTATGTTTCCAACAGACCCTCCAAGATTAGTAAGTGGGACTCCTTCACCTGTGGTCCATGTACCTTTCGATCTGGTGTTTTGCAGTGGTTTTCGAGTCAAGTTGATCTATGTGTAAGCTTTTTAAGAGAGAGTTTTCATTTCCCTGTAGTTCTAGAGTTTTCTGAGATGTACTCCCTGTTGGTTTTAAAAGCTAGGTGTTTGGGGATCTTGTCTCTTTTGTTCGGGATCTAAGGATTGGAGTGCCTGATGTGGCGCTCAAATCGCTCACTCCTCAGGGAAAAGTTGTGGGCCTTTAAGATCCCTCCTGACTGTGGAATGCTGCCCCTGGGGTATGGTTTTTTCCTTTAGTGAGAGTATATCTCTGTCTCTGCTATCTGTCTCAGTGCTGTCCCTTCTTGCAGAGGCTCTGTTCATCCAGTTTCTTGGTCCCCTTCAGAGGGAATTATCCTATAGGTAGTTGTACATTTGTTGTGTCCTGGGGAGGAGGTAAGCTCAGGATCTTCCTACACCTCCATCTTGAACCTTCCCTCCACATCTGTATTATTAAGAGATACTGATCTGTAGTTTTCTTTTGATGTCTTTGTCAGGTTTTGGTATCATGGTGTAATATTGGTCTCAAAAAATGAGCCGAGAGGGGCGACTGGGTGGCTCAGTCATTAAGCGTCTGCCTTCGGCTCAGGTCATGATCCCAGGGTCCTGGGATCGAGCCCCGCATCAGGCTCCCTGCTTGGCGGGAAGCCTGCTTCTCCCTCTCGCACTCCCCCTGCTTGTGTTCCTTCTCTCGCTGTGTCTCTCTTTGTCAAATAAATAAATAAAAATCTTTAAAAAAAAAAAATGAGCTGAGAAATGTTTATGCCCCTTCTGTTTTCTGGAAGGCTTTTCAAAGGATTGGTGCTAATTCTTCTTTAAACACTGTGGTAGAATTCACCAGTGGAGCCATCTGGTTCTAGGCTTTTCTTTATGGGAACTTATTACTAATTTTTCCTTTTTACTTGCATATGTCTATTAGATTTTCTGTTTCTTCTTGAGTCAGCGTCAGTATTTTTTATCTTTTAGGAATTTGTGCATTTCATCTTAGTTATCTAGCTTGTCGACGTACATTTGTTCATATTGTTCCCTTATAATACTTTTTGCTTCTTTAAGTTTGTTAGTTTGGTAGTGATGGGTCCTCTTTCATTCCTGATTTTAGAATTTGAGTCTTTATGTTGGTCATTCTAGCTGAAGTTGGTCAATTTTATTGATCTTCTCAAAGAACCCACTTTTGATTTTGTTGGGCTTTTTTTATTTTTCTGTATTTCTATTTTTTTTTTTTAAAGATCTTATTAATACAGTATTTATTTGTCTTCCCTCTGTCAAACCCTGAGCCAACCACTTTCCCCAGGCTGCCTGGGGAGGTATAGGAAAAGGAACATACAGGGCAGACAAGACACGGGAGAAAGACCTATGGGAGGTGGAGACGTCTCCTTCACATGGTGAAGAAGATGAGAAAGGCCACCATCAGGCAGAAGAGCCCCATGGCCTCCGAGAGGGCAAAGCCCAGAATGGCGTAGAAGAGCTGTTGCTTCAGAGACGGAGTCCTGGCATAACCAACGATGAGGCTCCCAAACACAGTCCCAATTCCAGCCCCAGAGCCAGCCACCCCTACCGTGGCAGCCCCAGCCCCAATGAACTGGACTGCTGTGCGCACGTCCCTTGAAATGGCACTGGTTTGGAAGCTGCGGCTGGAAATAAGTGAGGTCAGGGGACGTGGGGCTGCCAGGCCGCTGAGGCTCTTGTAGGTACCTCATCCGTCAGTGTCTCCAGCGCTTTTAGTACCGCTGCAGACAGTGATGGGCTCAGCAGCTGGGAGGTGCTCCTGACCAAGAAGGGGGTGGAGACGAACTTTGCACCGGCGGACATTTTCAGGGGATGAGGGGCCGTGGAAGGAGAGCTGCTCCCAGTGCAGAGAAGTGTATTTCTGTTTATTTCCACTTCAGTCTTTAGGATTCCCTTCCTTCTTGCTTTTGGTTTTGATTGCTCTTTTTTATGGTTTCTTTTTTTTTTTTTTAAAGATTTTATTTATTTATTCATGAGAGATAGAGAGAGAGGCAGAGGCAGAGGGAGAAGCAGACTCCCTGCCGAGCAGGGAGCCCGATGCGGGGCTCGATCCCAGGACCCTGGGATCATGACCTGAGCTGAAGGCAGACGCTTAACTGACTGAGCCACCCAGGCGTCCCTCTTTTTTATGGTTTCTTAAAGTGGAAAGTTAGATTATTCATTTGAGATCTTTCTTTTTTAACATACATGTTTACAGACAGAAATTTTCACATTAGTACTACTTTGGCTGCATCCTGTAAGTTTTGCTAGGTTTTCCTTTTCATTAATCTATATTTTTAAATCTCCTTGTGACTTCTTTGATCCACTGGTGCACTTGGGAAGTGTTTTTCTGCTTTTTTGGAGTGTTCTGTATGTGTCTGTTAGGTCTAGTCAGCTTATAGTGTTGATCTTCTGTATAGTTCTATCAGTTACTGAAAATGAGAGACTGAACTCTCCATTTGTCACTGAATGGTACATTTCTGCTTTCACTTCTGTCAGTTTTTGCTTTACGTATTTTGAGGCTGTTTTTAAGTACAAATGTGTCTGTAATGGTTATATCCTTTTGATAGATTAACTCTTGGCATTATGAAATGTTTCTCTATGTTGCTAATACCAATTTTAATCTGCAAGTCTCTTATGTCTGATATTAGTACAGCTACTTCAACTCTTCTGGTTACTGTTTGCATGGTGTATCTTCTCCACCCTTTTGCTTTCAACCTCTTTGTGTCTTTACCAGTGCTCTTTATTCATGTGGATTTGAGTTACTATCTGATGTCTTTTTTTTTTTAAGATTTTATTTACTTGTCAGAGAGAGAGAGAGAATGAGCACAAGCAGGGGGAGTGGGAGAGGGAGAAGCAGGCTTCCCGCTGAACAGGGAGCCCGATGCGGGACTCGATCCCGGGACTCCAGGATCATGACCTGAGCCAAAGGCAGTCGCTTAACCAACTGAGCCACCCAGGCGCCCGACCTACTTATTTTATAACTGGAAATGTGTTAGCTTTTGACCACCTTTACCCATTTCTCCCACCCTCTTTGTCTTTATGTGTCTTTCTCTCTCCTCTCCTTCTGGGACTCCCATATGCAAATGTTGGTTTGCTTCATTGTGTCCCATGGGTTGCCGAAGCTCTGTTCATTTCTTCTTTCTGGTTGGACCAGACAGTCTCAGTTGACATTATCTTCAAATTTGTTGATTCCTTCATCTTTTTGCCCAGATCTGTTGTTGAGCCTCTCTGGTGAATTTTTCATTACAGTTACTGTGCTTTTCAACTCCAGAATTTCTATTTAGTTCTTTTTAAAAATTTCTCTTTAATGATATTCATGTTTGGTGAGACATCTTCATGCTTTGCTTTTTAGTTCTTGCAGTATGGTTTCCTTTAGTTGTTTTAATACATGCATAACATCTGATTTAATGTCTTTGTCTAATAAGACTGCCATCTCGGCTTCCAGCCAAGCAGCTTACAACTCTGTCTCAGCCTACAACTTGTCTAAGCTCACCACCGGCAAGAGCTTAGAGTTTTTCAGGTCTTTCCTGAACATGCACATGGCACAGGGCATGCGCATAGCCCTATGTGTATGCATGACCTTCTAGATGCCCAGGACTATGTCAGAACTTGTTCATTTTCCTCCTCTTGCTCCTCTGGGGTGATCTTGGGGCAATGACCTGCCTACTGTGCTAGTTCAGCATCTTGGCTGGGTCATGATTCTAAACAAAAGATGCTATTAATATGTACACTCCACCTTTTAACAAGTTCGTGGTTAATAATAATATACAAGAAGTAGCCTCAATCCATCCTCTGTGTCCGTTCCACACATAATTTGTTTTAGACGTATCAGAAATCTGCCTCATGGCAGGATCACCTAGGAAGCTTTGTATGATCTCAAATACGGGGCTCTGCACACCCAGTTTGAAGATGATCTAGAGGATGCAACTATACACCCTTTAGAATGGCTGCAGTTAAAAAGACTGACAATTCCAAATCATTTTGAGGGTGGGAGCTCCTGGAATTTTGTAGGCTAATGGTGGGAATGTAATACGATACGACTACCTCGGGAAAGTCTCACAGTTTCTTTAGAAAGCTATTACATTTATGATTACAACCCAGCAATTCCACTCCTAGGTTTTACCCAAGAGAAATGAGGACATCTGTTTACACCGAGATTTGTTATAAATGTTTTTTTTTTTTTAAGATTTTATTTATTTGACAGAGAGAGAGACAGCGAGAGAGGGAACACAAGCAGGGGGAGTGGGAGAGGGAGAAGCAGGCTCCCCGCAGAGCAGGGAGCCCGATGCGGGACTCAATCCCAGGACCCTGGGATCATGACCTGAGCCGAAGGCAGAGGCTTAACGACTGAGCCACCCAGGCGCCCTGTTACAAATGTTCTTAAACAGCTTTATTCGTAGTAGCCAAAAATCAAAATAACCAAGGGACCACTAACAAGAGATTGGATAAACAAAGGATGGTACGTCCATACAGTGGGATACTATGCACCAGTAAAATGAACATGCTCCTGAGACACAGGACAAGCCAGGAAATCACAAAAACAGGGAGAGCAGAAGCGGCCAGGCACAAAAGAGAACATTCCAGAAACAGCAAAACTGTAGTGACAGAAAGCAGGTCAGTGGTAGCCTGAGCCAGCAGTGGAGGGGCACAAGGAACTTTGGGAAGTGATGGAAATGTTCTGTATCTTCGCTGTGGTGGAGGTTCCACGGGTATGTGTACTTGTCGAGTCGCATTGAACTATATACACTGTATTTGCAGCTTATTGGACGTAAAGTCTACCTCAATAAAGTTTTCTTTTTAAATATAGTTTAAAAAAAAAAAGCGGTCCGCAAGAGACACCCTCGCGCCACCCCCTCTGTGACACAGGCCCCCCGCTCAGACACCTGCAGGGCCAGGTGAAGGAAGGGGGCCGAAGCTCTGGGGGCCCTGGAGGGGACAGCCCTGCCGGCGGAGCCAGGTGGGCCAGGTGTCAGTCAGGACCACATAGTTAACGTGAGCACCGAATTGAGAGCTGTTCATAATGCCGCACGAGCCGGACACAGCGACCCTCAGGCCACACGTGCTTGCAGGCAGCCGGCTTATGCTCTCGGCCCTAGAATCCTCCTGGAGCTCCACCAGAGCCTTGAGTACAGTTACAAAGTGGCTTTTCCTGGATGTGGCTCAGGCTCGGAGGTGATGGGGCCTAGTCGGACGCTTTGGGTCCAGGCCTACCCTGTGAGCTGGGGCCCTAGCGCCTCTCAGCGAAAGCCAGCTCTGTGGGGATGCACAGTACCCTCTCCTCTGATTCTGCCTCTTGGGGCTTCCTCCTGAACCCCTGGGGTAGCTTGCCTGAGTCCCAGTCATGTTAGCGCCAGGAAAGGCGAGAGGACAGCCTATGGGAGCTTTGTGGGGAGCCCGTTTAACCCCGAGTACTCGGAGTTCTGAGGGGTTCGGCATCTGAGCCGCCGTTTGTCCCCTGGTGCAGTTTGGGGGCAGCCCGGTGTCCTGCGCCGTGGGCCTGGCCGTCCTGGACGTTCTGGCGAAGGAGCAGCTGCAGGCCCACGCCGCCTCCGTGGGCAGCGTCCTGATGGGGCTCCTCGGACAGCAGAAAGCCAAACATCCCATCATCGGGGACGTCAGGTGAGGCTCGGGCAGCAGTCCTTACCCGCTAACTGAACACCGGCCAGGGGCAGAGTGGGGCTTCCTCGGTCACTTCATCGCCACCCAGGTTGGTGGGGACTTGTGTGCCCACAGAAGAGGAGCTAAAGCGCCAAGGGGGGCTGTTGCCCAAGATGGCACTTCTAGGGAAGGAGAAAGCAGGGTCCACCTGGGCTCTGACCCCCAGCATTTCGGCTGTCACACCTGGGACCCCTCCCCTCGCAGTCACTTCCTGCCACTGGGTCACCACCCTCCAAGGGTTCTGCAGCTCCCAGCCTCCCCAGGAAGCAGAGGCACAGGCCCCAGTGCTTTCCACAGGCGCAGGCAGAGGCGGGGGGGGAGAGCAAGGACCGTGGCCCCTCAGCCTGGCCTCCAAAGATGTCACCTTTCTGCTTCAGGGGCGTCGGGCTCTTTATTGGTGTGGACCTGATCAAAGACACGGCAACCAGGACACCAGCAACTGAAGAGGCAAACTACGTGGTGTCCAGGTACTTTTGCTCGAAACAAGTTGCCTTTGCAGCCTCCGGGGCCCTGCCTGGGAAGGAGCCTGCCTTCTGCTTCGGCTGGAGGCCCACAGAGGGTGACCTGAAGGAGGTGGCATCTGGGCCGGAGCAGGGTAGGGGCCCCCTTTGTGTGTCCCCTGCCAGCTCTGTGGCCAGGGCCCTGCACAAAGCCTTCAGGTGGGGGCAGCGCGTTCCTGGTTCCCAGCCGAGGGTGCCAGAGCCGAAAGCCGCGTTTCACAACCCCTGGCGGCCCCAGGGAAAGCAGCTTCCCTGCAGCCACACCAGGGACGGTGGCAGAGGCGGACTTGGGGCTCCCCGTTCCCACAGCAGTGGGCTTTCGGGACGGACAGACCTCCTGCTCCTTGTCTGTGTGGAAGGCGTGTGGAGGACCGGGATCGCAGGACTCCGGGGTCCCCCACCGCAGCCCCAGTTCGCGTGTTGTTTCAGCCGACCCCAGGCGGGGCCTGAGCCTCACAACCCTTTTCCTTGTGACTCTCTTCTTAGCACCCTTCCCCCACCTTGGCAAACTCCTCTGGTGTTCCACGTGTGTCCTTACTCAGATCGTGCAATGCACATCATTCTAAGAGCATGTGAACAGAAACAATGTAAAAATGTTCCCTTCCTTGGGATTTTTGAGACTGACCCCCCTCCCCCATTACCGCCCAAGCCCTGCCTTCTCTGCGGGTCGGGTGCGCCCAGCAGCTCACCCACCGCCTTCCCCTCCGGGAAGCCTCGGGACTCAGGGTCAGTGGGAAGGAGGCAGCCAGACCTGAGTTCTCCAGTGCAGAGAGGAAACCAGAACCGGGGTGGGGGTGGGGGGTGGCACCCACGGGGGCTCCACTGGTAGGTGGTGGGGCTGGATCGCAAGTCCAGACCTTGTTCTTTCTAATAGGACCACGGTCCGTGCCGGCAAGAAGGGTACGGGCGAAAGGAGCCAAACTGGCAAGACTTAAAAATAACAAAGGAATGAGAAAGAATGGAAGTGGGGGTCAGAACGTAAATACAATCACGTCAGACCCTTTCTTTCTGGCCAAATTACCTTCCTAGGTCGAAGTGCAACTGTGGAATGTTAACGTCTTTAGGTACCAATAATATTAAGGAGAGTGAAGCCATCTTCCTAGAAAGAATTGGAAATTAAAACTAGAGAGTCCTCTGGAATTTCAAGATTACTTTGGGGCAGGAAGCAGAAACAGGGTTGGCAGGGAAGCTGCTGAAGCTAGGTCGGGGGCACGTGGGGTTCACGGTACCAGCCTGTGAGCATCGGTGCAGCGCAGGAATGCTTGGCTCAGGCCGGAGCTCCGGGGGGGGCCAGGGGTGGGGCACCCCACACGGGAGCCCTTAATGCTGGGCTCCGGAGGACGGGCGGGCAGGAGGTCGGGCAGAGGCAGCCAGGGCCGTGTCCTGGTGGGACCTGGACAGGGGTGGGGCTCCCGGGGACAGGACGGCCTGGGGGGGCGGGGAGGCCCCATGAAGGGCTCCTTGGCTGCTGGGCAGCAGGGCCTTACCATGTGCTGCCCCCCCCACCCCCAGGCTGAAAGAGAACTACATTTTGCTGAGCACTGATGGCCCTGGGAGGAACGTCCTGAAGTTTAAACCCCCGATGTGCTTCAGTGTGGACAACGCGCGACACGTGGTGGCCAAGATGGATACCATCCTGACAGGTGAGCTGGGGGCCCTCGACTCTAGAGCCCAACCTGCGGCCGGGAGCTAGGACCTTCCCGGGTGCCCAGGAAGGGGGCTCCGCAGCGGGCCGCGAGTCCTGCAGACTATGCAGGGACCAAGGAACTGCGGTGTGACAGGAAGGGCTTCCTGAGCCGCTCACCATCCTGCCTGGGCGGCACCAGTCTGGACACGGGGCAAGGGAATCGGAGCTCCAGGGAAGCGCCCCCATCATGTTATCCGTGAAGCTGCGGGGACGTACTACGTGGGTGGCAGGAGCCTAGTGCCTTACTTAGAAGGCCAGCATCCCCTTGGGCGGCTGAGCTGCTGAGCGGCTGGAATGAGATTTGCACCCAGGACTGATGAAATGCAAAAGGAGACTCCTCCGCAGGTTTCCGGTCCCCGAGGAAACATCAGGATCAGTCCAGGGTCTCCCCTAAAATGCACTCACCGGGCCCCCCAGAGTGACAGAAGCGGACAGGTCTCTGCAGGCCATGCTGCACGTACAGAGCTGGGAGCAGGGGTGGCCATTGGGCAAAATCCCAGCTCCTTGCAGAAACGCGCGCCCGCTGTGGGGGGGGGTTGCCCAGGGGAGGAGAGGCAGGTTGACTGGGCATGGACCTGGCTTTGCTTTCCTGGGCAGAGGGGGCTGCCGTTGAGCCTGAAGTCTCAGGAAACCTGACGGAGGTCTGGCTTTGTCCTTTCGGGACAGCGTTGCTGACCCTGTGGCTTGGCCTGTGTGCATGGTCAAGGGGCTGGACTAGGGCCCAGTCTCCAAACTGTCATCCAAGAA
This sequence comes from Leptonychotes weddellii, assembly GCF_054177405.1. Taxonomy (NCBI): domain Eukaryota; kingdom Metazoa; phylum Chordata; class Mammalia; order Carnivora; family Phocidae; genus Leptonychotes; species Leptonychotes weddellii. The sequence continues at coordinate 131,372,603 of NC_138375.1, read as the reverse complement.
GCTTGGATGCTGAAGATAGGCTAAGCAGGGGGGCTTTGTGCTATTTTTCAGACATGGAAGAAAAGGTGAGGAGCTGTGAGACGCTGAGGCTCCGGCCCTGAGGCAGCCCTGCCACATCACATCCTCCCTCCCCCAGGTGGGTGGGCCTCACTCCTTGCAACCCTCCGCCGGGGTCTGCACCCTCAGCAAGCCAAACCTTGCTCTTAACCGGGTCCTCTCCAGCCATCCTGCCAGCAACCTCTCCCAACAGTTTGCACTTGATAGCTGACAGGAGAGGGCAAAAGTAGCGCCTTCCCCCAAGCCAGTTCTAGAAGTGAGGGGAAACAAATCTTTGCTGGTCTGAGGCCTCAACCACCAGCTCTGGGGGGCCTCAGTCCAGCCAGCAGCCAGGCTCAGCCAGAGGGGGCACTTTGAGTCCCATCCAGCCAGTCCCTAGGACACTGCCTTCACACTGTCCTTGCTGGGAAACCGAATCCCACTAACACCAGCAAGGAAAGACAGAACAGTCTGCAGGTGCTTCAGACCCCACTGCCCTGGGGGCAGCATCCCTCACGGTACCACCTTCACCCCCTTGAAGCTGCCTCCAGTCAGAGTCCTTTAACTTTCTCTAAAAAGGCTCAAGTCCTGGGCAGGACCGGTCCTTACAAGCAGCTCACTGGCGATGCTGAGCGTCCATGGCCCCACCTGAGAGGACTGCTATTTAGTCATGGAGGGTACTAGAGCTTCAAAGGCTCAGGAGGCCCTTCCCCGCTCTTCACAGCACACCCCACACTCACCCAGGCTTTGGGGGTTTTTAAATTTTTATTTCAAAAGCTTGGATAGCTTCAATATCCAGGTCGTGGCAAAATCAGGACACGTGTAAAATACCTTACAATACATTAGATTCCCAAAAGGTACCAAAAAGTACAGTAAAATTAACACTTCCATTAACAGGAAATGTATGACACAAATAATATAAAATTAAAAGGTGAAAAAAAGGTGACACTGGTTTCCTAAGATACAGTTTACTCTTTACAACCAGGGTCCATAGGTCCAGGCGCGGCAGCTGGGCTCTGGGGGACCTGGGAATACAATCAGCCTCTCACGCCACTCCGGCCTCGGAGACCCCACACGCTGCCTACAACAACTAGAGCTCTGGAAATAGTCAACAGGAGAGTGATTTCCAAGGGGGAAATTTTAAATAAGATGCACATGGGACAGGCCATAGAAAGTATGCCAAGTTAAATTTGGTACATAATTGTGTTCACTCGAGATCCAAACAAGCGTGTGCGATCGGTCGGGCGTCCTGCCGAAGCCTCAGTACGGCTTGTAGTTGTTCTGGTGGCCGCCGCGGCGCTGGCTCTTCCCGTAATTTGTGCTGCCCTGACCTGGGGACAAGAACGACAATGGTCGCAGCTCCGCCTTCCTGAGCCTTCCCCGCTCTGTGCCAGGCGCTTGGCGGGGACGGGCTCGAGGCCCAGAAGCTCAAGCGCTTCCTCCCTGCCGCCAGCGGCCGCGCCAAACCCCCAAGCCCAGCCTGTCCGACTCCAAAGCCCCTGCTGCCGGTGGCCCCTGCACTGTCTGTCCTGCCTCCCGGGGGAGGGGTGGTGAGCGGTGGGGGCCTCCCTCTCTCCTACTTACTGTAGTCGTAGCCGGGGCCGTAGCCGTAATAGCCATAGGGCGAGTAGTCGTAGCCGCCATAGCCGGGCCCGTAGCCCTGCTGGTAGCCGTAGCCCTGGTTCCAGTAGCTGCCGTAGCCCTGATTCCAACTCTGACTCTGACCTGTGGGGGGAGCAGGGCACAGGGGCCCATGGACCATTTAGCACACGCAGGAGCTAGGATGGAGGAAATCCTGCCCTTCGGGTGGCGGGGTTACTATGGCAACTCAGCGGTAGAAGCCAAGGGGCTGCTGTCCTGGGGTCGAGGGCCCTGGGCCCGGCCCCGCGTCGGAAACCCATGCCTGGGATCGGCCAGGAGAGACCGGACGGCTAACTCCTCTCGGGGCAAATGAGGCAGGAGCTCACTCTCTCTCGAATGTCCCTCTCCTCACCCCACCACGCTCCCTGGCAGCTTGGCCTTAAAAAAGGATGAAGTTCAGGCTTTGGAGTCAGAGGGGCCTGGACAGAAGGAGGTAAAGCGCCTGGCACAGCCCTGCCCTACCTTCTGCTCACCCGCCCACGGGTGTCCCGAGACTCAGGACCGCCACCGAGCCAAGCGCGCCCCTCATGCCCCCCACACCCTGACTGCAATGCGGATGCCCCTCTGCCCTGGGGCCCCAGGCCCCAAGAGAGCCAGGCTCCCCCATGCCATGCCAAGCAGCAGCACCGCCGCGACTCGCCCGGCCTGGCGCAGCACGCACCGGAAGCCGGCGAGAGCCCCCCAGACAAGCACCCATCTTCACCGAGCCAGGTTCCACTCACCTCCACTGCCGCCGCCGCTGCCTCGGTTCCCTCGGTTGCGGCTCCCACGGCCCCCAGAGCCATACTGCTGCTGCTGATAGACCTCTTTGGGCTGGGCCACCTTGATCTCACACTGAAAGCAGAGAGAACAATGGGTCACACCACTGCGACAAGCTCTGGGCAGGCACGGTGGACACCTTTGCTGACGGAGACTCAGATGGCCAATCGGGACAGTCTGCTCAAGAACAAAATCTGCCCAGGGGTGCAGTCAGCGGGGTTGGTGAAGCGTCCCGACTCTTGGTCTGGGCGCAGGGTCGTGGGATTGAGTCCCACATGGGGCTCTGCGCCGAGCAAAGTCTGCTAAGGTTTCTCTCTCCCTGTCCCCCCAACACGCGCGCGCACTCTGTAAATCCTTAGAAAAACAAACCAACAAAAAAAAATATGCTGAAGTGGGAAGCCACGTTTGGGCTAGAAGCTTTCGGTACAACTAAAATCTCAATGGACCGGGCCTCACTAGGGCCTTTTTGGCCAAAACCTTTCCCCAGAGAAGTTACTGGGGTAACAGCTATACCCAGGCCTGCTGATGGCAGCCCAGGGGCAGCTCCGCATCTAACGACTGGGAGGAGAGACAGCGAAGCCAATGCCAACCTAGTGTAGCAAGATCCCACACCGGGAGTAGGTCTGATGCCAGCCCTGTCCTACTGGGCAAGGGCGATCAGAGCTGGCTTCTCAGATCAGGGACCTTAAGGCGGGAGGGACAATTTCTCATTTTGTCTTTTCTTTATAGAAGAAATGAAGCACCCCACTCGAACACACCGAGGCGGCGACACTGACCTCCGGCTTTGAGGAAGAAAGCCACTGACGCTCAGGGCGGGGCTTCCCTGCAGCCACACTGCTCCCCCCTTCCCCCAACCACTGGCCTGTTGTTGGGAAGGGCCAGATAGCGGTGTCCCCTTAGGAGCCAAAGAGTCAGTTCCCTTTTTGCTCAAAAATCTGCCCACTGCAGGTGGGGTTAGGGTCAGGGACCTCCCACCACCCAGTGCTCTTGTAAGTAAATCAGTTTACTTTTCAAAGTACCCTAGCACATATACTCCCCTAATTAGGACCTGTAAAATACCATTTTATACGGTATGTCACCATTCAAGCATACTCTAACGAACCAGGAAACCACCCCCACCAAGTGATGCCATCTGATGTCTTCTGTTTAATTAAAAACGCTGAATACATTTATTTCAAAACCCACCACCAGTAGCAATTGCCTACGTTACAAGTACTTCCTGCCCGTTTCACATTAAGACACAGGAAAAAAAAGTCCTGTGCATTCACTGTCCACTGGGGGAACAGCTCTTAACCAGCTGCTGAGCCTAGGATTCAAACTCATTTGACGTAAACTCTTAAGGGCCCAATCCTAAATCCAGTCTAACTTCCCAGCCAGGATTAAGACTTCTAGAAGCCCCACCCCACCCGTCCCACCTTATCTGGCTGCCACTCCCGGCCAGCGAGCCACACCCTCACCTGCCTCGAGGCCACCTAGAGAATACCTGAAGCAAACTCCCCCCCCTCCTCCCCTCCGGCCTGGCCAGAGTTCAGAGGAAAGGGCGGCAGTTCTCAGGCACAGCACTGCTCACCTCAGGCAAAAACGGACCATAGACACAAGCTGCTAAAACCCTGGGAGCTTTGGGAAGAATCTTCACCTGAGGGGGGAACTGACTAAACCAGATCCAAAGGAGGTGGAAGTGAACAAAGATTTGGTTGTGACAGAAAAGAGGAAAAAGCTCCACGGCAAGAAAGACTTTACCCAAAGGAAAGAAACCCATAAATAGAAGTTCTAGAATCTTCCGAGACTTTAACTGCAGGCCATATTCACCTTGGACCCTAGATTGGAAACACCGTGATCTCTAGCTTTCAATCAGGAATCAAAGGGTCTACTCAACATGCTCTAGCCCTTAGAAACCACCCTTTCTCCTGCCTCCCACACATCCTGGGTTTCCGCCAATTCTAGCAGCCTGGAACTCCCTGAAGGACAGGACCATCGGCCCCAATCAGGACAGCAGGCATCGCAGAAACACAGTAGGGTCAGACTGCCCTGGAGAGGTAGCCCAACTGCTAACCCACCCCTGTAAGAATCAGCTCTCCAGCAGCAGGTCAGAGACAGAGCTGGAACCACCTTACCTTACTTCCACTGATGGTATGGAACTTTTTCTCCAGAACTTTCTTCACAGGTTCCTCTTCTTTAAAGGTGATGAAAACAAAGCCTCGTCTTTTGTTCAACTTTGGATCCATTGGAAGTTCAATGGCCTCGATCTGGAAACATATGCAAAACTCAGAATCAATGCCTCTTCCCACCCCCAAGGCCCATAGGGAACTCCCAGGAGAAAAGACCCATGAAGGCCTGAGTGAATACAGCAGCCCTGTCTGTAGAGGAGGGTTATAGCCAGCCAAGGCTGCCAAGGACCAGGGAGAAAGCAACCTCAGGGCAACCGGCAGCCCACTCCCAGGGTCCCATACTCACCTCCCCAAACTCGCGGAAGTATTCCCTGATCTTCTCCTCAGTGGCTTCAGGATTCAGACCCCCCACAAAAATTTTCTTTACCGGGTCCTTCTTCATGGCCATGGCCTTTTTGGGGTCAATGACACGGCCATCCAGCCTGTGTTCCTTCTGGTCTAGGACCTGTCCCAACAGAAGAAAATTAGGTTGTAACTCAGCAGCACCACCCTCAACAAGGCCCTCTCTCTCAGCCACAGAGGCCCCAACGCTGGTACACAAAACGTGTTTGGCCCCTCCAAACTCCACCCCTAACCTGACTTAGCAACCCAACTTCATCTCCAAACTTCAAGTACAGCTCGTTTATCTGAACGCCTACAGGCCTCACCCCCCCACACTGCTTTACCCTAGGGGGACAGTCTTAGTTTAAAGCCCGGCTCTTTCATGAGTTAGGCAACAGTGAGAAAGGCTGGAGGTGGGCTGCTAGGGTTGGAATCCACCCCTTTCTGGCTCTGAGCTCTTCTACTTACACTTCTGAGCCTTTGTTTCATTTTCCATAAAATGGAGCTAAAATAATGCCTAGTTCATTCATAGCAACCCTGGACTCTTCATTCTAGTCCTCACAATAGCACATTTGCTTTATCAGTGCCCAGGAGAGACACAAAAAAGGCAATAAACACCAACGATGATCCTCCTGGACCACTCAAACCCATACCCCTCACCACTTAATCTATTCTTTAATCCCTTCAAAAACAGTAAAAGTTCCTCACCTCAACCACCTACAGAACACACGAACTCATCATGCTATCCTCTTAGAACAAACTTAAGGCTGCAGACACCAAGCGCCCAGCTTACCTTCTCCACGCTGGCTGCGTCTTTGAAGAGGATAAACCCAAACCCTCTTGACCGACCAGTGTTGGGATCCATTTTTATTGTACAGTCAACGACCTCTCCAAATTTGGTAAAGTAATCCTTTAGGTCCTTTTTGCTGGTATCCCAGCTCAGGCCACCAACGAACATTTTTCTGAAACGGTAAAGACACGTGCCAACGAGCCTCACAAGAGAGCGTGATTTGAGAAGGACTGGCCCCGACAATACCTTCACTGCTAAAGGCTCAGAAGCAAAGCCGCCATCCGGAACACGGGCCTGCCCTGAGAGTCCCCAAGGGTCCTACCTTTGGGAGGTGTCACCCAATCTTCACTACCCTCGCACACAACCATGACCCGGGAGAAGCTTCAGACTGCGCAGCCCCCGACCGGGCAGGGGAAGAAGGGCACTCTGGCCTGGGGTAGAGGCCCTGAACCCTCACAACTGGAAGTCATTTGACTAACGTGGAGCACGTAAGGCAAAAGGCCGCCGGCCCGGCCTCACCCCCCACACCCCGCCGAGAGCTCGCTCTCAAGGAACTCGAAGCTTCCGGGGGCCGGAGACCGCGTTCAGACCGTGACTCCGCCCTCCGCAGGGTGGGGGGTGAGAAGCAGGCCGCGGCCGGGGCGCGCGCCAACTCCGCCCACGTAGCCCCGCGGAGCCCGAGGCCGGCCCGACCCCGGGTCCGAGCGCACTCCCACTTCCGTGCCGCCCGCTCCCACCCCCACCCCCGGCCCCGCGCGAGCGGCCCCGGGGCGGCGCCAAAGTCGACCCAACAAACTCCTGCAAACTCCGGCGCGGGCGGCGGGTGGCGGGCGGCGGGCGACGAGGAGCCGGGCGGCGAGCAGGCCCCGGCCGCCCGCCCGCCCCTCCCCCCGCCGCGTGGCGCCAACAAAAGGCGGCCCGGGAACAAAGGCGGCGCCCCGGTCGGCCCGCGGCCGCACCTACCCTGCGTCCTCCTCGTTCTTGCTGGCGTTGATCTGGTCGCCCTCGGCGCCGTTCTGGTTGCCGGCCGGGGGCGCCGCGCTCCCGCCTCCGGCGCCCGCCGCGGCCCCGCCGCCGGCCCCTGCCGGCGACTCGCCTTCGGGGGCGGCCTCGTGTCCGTTCTCGGTGGCGCCCGTCGTCTCCATGGGCTGCTCCTCACCCACCTCCGACATGCTAGGCCGGGGCGCGGCGGCTCCTGCAACGAGCGGCCCCAGCGCGTCAGGCCCGCGCGGCTCCCGCCCAGGCTCCCGCCCGCCGTCCGCGGGCCCGGCAGCTCACCTCGCCGCCGATGACGCCGCGGGGCCCGCTCGTCCCCACCCGCCGGAAAGGCGCCGCGGGCTCGGCCGCGCTCACGCCCGCGCTACCGGGCCTCCCCTCCGTCCGCCGACGGAGCCGCCGCGACCTCGCGCCCTCCGCCGCGCCACTCAGAGCCCACCGACCGACAGGCTCACTCGGGCCCGCGCGGTGCCGCCGCCTGACAATGCCGACTCGTGGCGCTCTTTATAATGCCGGGGGCCGGGCGCACCTCGCAACAAGGCGCGTGCTCATTGGCTGTGCCCGCCCGCCACTCAACCCCGCGCCAGCGTCCCATTGGCCGCAGCGGCGCGCGCACGCTAAATCCGGGCGGGCTTTGTCCTCATTTTAGAACCCGCGCGAGTCAGGGCCTTGCCGAGGGCTGCCGGGGCAGGGCGGCACCACAGCGTCCTCCTGAGCGGCGCCGGCAACCGGAACCCCGCGGCCCGGGAGCCGGAGACCGACCCCTCCGCCCTGTGAGGCCGCAGTCTCTCGTCCCGGTGCGCCCCATCCCAGCATTGGCAGCTTCGCCCACTGTTTTCCCCAAAAAGGAAACGGGGCTCCAGGAAGTCTCGCAAACCAAGGTCGCCCGGCTGGAAGTGGGAGAACTCGGGCTGCCGAGCTTGGGCGCGCAGGGTTCCCCCAAGGCCAGCGGCACGGCTCGAAGGGACCCGGACGCGGCCCGCCCTCCCCCTTGACCTTGGTGCCCTCACGGCCCCGCGCTCCCGCCCTTTCGGCCGCCTCCCCCAGTGGCGAGCAGCGGAGAGGGGGTGGAGCCCGCCGGGCGTCTGGTGCCAATGGTGCTAGGGCTGGATGTGGCGGGAGAAACGGTGGGACGGCGGTGTTCCCCAATCTTAGGTCGTCCGGCACCACCTAGACGATTAGCCTTGTCTTCACACTTTGGGTTAACGTTTTTTATTTGAGTTAATTCATGTATTCCTGCTGAAATTTCTTTTTAAGGAAAATACACCACTTCCCTGAAATCATGAAGTTGGAGGCGGGGCGGGACGGTTCTCTTTCTCTAATATACTAAACCCCTTCATTTGATCTCCTTGACCACCAAGCTTGGAAGGCCGGCGTAATCCCATGATTCCTTTTAATCATATGGGTGACGGGGCCCCACATGGACCAGGATTACAACCTCTGAAGCCTGGGGATTACCAGATAGCAACGGAACACAAGTGGCTGACGTTTCCCTCTGGGTTCCTACAGCCAGGCCCGGTGTGGGGGGCTGGGGGTTCTAGTGCCTCATCTGGTCACCTAACAACCCAGTGGAAGGCGATACCATCACAAATCTATAAATGAGAAAACTGAAGCCCAGAGCGTTGGCCCAAGACTCACTCCCGAATCCGGCCAGCCAGTGGAGTTGCAGAGGGAATGAATAATGTGACCATTTCACATTTGGAAAAAATAATCGACTATAGAAAACCCGAAGACTTGGCCACACAGCGCTGCATTCCCCCAAGGTATCCATCAACTAGGGCAGGGGCACCTGTCCCCAGAGGAGCAAATACCCTCTGGTTCACCTCAAGGCCCACCTGACTGCGTCACTTTCGGGCCAGATTCCACAACTAAAACCCAGAGTATCTCCATAAAACTGGGGTCATGTCAATGAAAGCTGATAAAAAGGCTTGCAGGAAGTCCTTCACAAACTCTCCACCCCAGCCCGTCCCCTCCCACAGAAATAAGGGCCAGGGAGGGGTGCTGTGCACTGGGGCTGATGGACACAGCTGCTCCAGCGTGAAGATAATACAGGCAATTAAGTTCAAAGTCAAATAGTCTAAATACAGCCACAGGACATAACTACTGATCAGAGCCTACATTCACTTAATCTCCTGCTCTGCTCCACACAGATGCCTTTTCCCACAACTTGGGAAACACTTTCCTAGACATGTCAAATCTGAGAATGACAGCATTTGGACAGCGCTTCACAGTTTGCAAAATGCTTTCCCCAACATTGCTTCATTGGAGCCTCAAAATAATTTTTGTGTGAGGGTATCCGTAGTTTATACCCAAAAACACTGAAATCACATCTAAAATTGTAGGCACGAAGCCAGTACCTCCAACCCTGCATTGATTCCAGGGCTCCTGGCTACTGAAGGACAAGGGGTCTCTGAGTTCCTGAGTTCCTTGGTCTGAATTAGATCTCTTATCAGATTAAATTATTTTGAGGCTCAAATGAAACAATAGCTTAGAAAATAATTTATGGGGTGCCTCGGTGGCGCAGTCAGTTAAGAGTCTGACTTTTGGTTTCAGCTCAGGTTGTGATCTCAGGGTTGTGGGATCAAGCCCCACGTGGATCTCCACACTCAGGACGGAGTCTGCTTGAGATTCTCTCTCCCTCTCCCTCGTCTCCTCCCCCTCCTCTCAAATAAATAAATAACTCTCTTGTTTTTTTAAGATTTTATTTATTTTTTTTTTGAGAGTGAAAGAGAGCACGAGCAGGGGGAAAGGCAGAGGAAGAGGGAGAAGCAGACTCCCACTGAGCAGGGAGCCCGATGCGGGGCTCCATCCCAGGACCCTGAGGTCATGACCTGAGCCGAAGGCAGACGTTTAACCAACTGAGCCACCCAGGCACCCTATAAATACATCTTAAAAACGAAAGGAAGGAAGGAAAGAAGAAAGAAAAAAAAGAAAGAAAGAAAATTTGTAAACTCTAAAGAATTGCAGACAAGAGGGGGTCAGTCTCAGCACAGAATGCTTTTACTTGCCCCTAACGGTGTCTCTGACATGGGCAGGGCACCGGGCTCTTTGGAAGCAGCAGGAAGTCCCTTTGATGCAAGGATCCCACTCCAGTTATTGGGTCCCCGTTACAGACCCTGAATAGAGGACATCTTTGTGTGAGGTTCTCAAATCAGCAAGGAGCCCAGTTATCCCCTGAAATGCCCTTAAGAGACCCATATAGTACAATCTCCTGGCTTTGGGGATTGAGGCTGTCGGGCAGCGTATGTGTAAGAATACATACATTAACCAACCTAGGGGCACCTGGCTGGCTCAGTCTGTTAAACGTCTGTCTTTGGCTCAGGTTATGATTCCAGGGTGCTGGGAAGGAGCCCTGGATCAGACTCCCTGCTCAACAGGAAATCTGCTTCTCTCTCTCTCTCCCTCTGCCCCTCCCCACTGCTCATTCTCTCTCTCTCTCAAATAAATAAAATCTTTTAAAAAAATAACCAACCTAGAAGAGAGAGAACAAAATGCATTTTGCAAGTTTTTAAAATTTCAGTTGACCCTTGAACAATGCAGGGGTTAGGGGTGCCAACCCCCTGTAGAGTCAAAAATCTGCATATAACTTTTGACTCCCCCCAAAACTGAACTACTCATAGCCTACTGTTGACCAGAAACCTTACCCATAATATAGGCAATTAGCAAGTATTTAGTATGTTATATGTAGTATATACTATATTCTTACAATAAAGTGAGCTACTGAAAAGACAAACATTATTAGGAAAGTCATAAGGAAGAGAATACATACACAATACTGTATTGTATTTATCCAAAAAAAAAATCTAAAAAGGGGGCACCCAGGTGGCTCAGTCAAGTTGAGCATCTGACTTCGGCTCAAGGTTGTGGTCTCGGGGTCCTGGGATTGAGCTCCGAGCTCAGCAGGGAGTCTTCTCCCTCTCCCTCTGCCACTCCCCCTGCTTGTGCTCTCTTGCTCTCTCTCTCCCCCCGCTCTCCCTAATAAATAAATACAATCTTTAAAAAAAAAAATCTACAAAAAAAAAAATCTGTGTGTAAGTGGATCCGCACGGTTCAAACCCATGTTGTTCAAGGGTCAGCTGTACATGAATTGATTTTCCTCGCGTTCTCCTTTATTCTTTTGTTGTTTGTTTGTTTTTCTCGGCTGAGCCTGCAAGCTGGAAGTCGCAAGAGTGAGCTGCCAGGGCATTGTGACTGTGGGCCAGGCCACACTCCTCAGCTCCCCGGGCTCCAGCCCCCCTGTGCCAGGGCTGAGTCTGGCTCCAGCTGGAGGAAGCTTTCTAACACACAAGTGGCATCTTCAGGCCTCATGGAGACCCTGGCTGGGCTTCCCAGCACTCTGAGGATGAAGTCCTAGCCCTGAATTCGGGTGAGAGAGGGAGAGAGTGGGGGCTCACGGAAGCCCATGCTCCCCGCCAGCCTCCCTTGCAGGGTGGGGTGTGAGTGGCAGGGTCGCTTCCAGGGCTGGGCACGTGAGCCCAGGGGCCTCCCCAGACCTCTCTTGCCCTGGAGACCACGTGTTCTGCACAGCGGAGCTATGTCACTGCCAACAAATGCCCAACCTAGGCCAGACTTGCCCTGAGCGAGAAACGATGCTGTAACTATGTCAAGCCACTGAGATTTCGGGGTTTATCTCTAATGGCAGCCTAGGCAGCCCTGAGCATTCCACACAATGTGTGGGGTCCAGCAGGAGCCACCCCGGCAGCATCTCATGGCCACTCTCCACTCCAGCTGTGCTGAATTTATATCCGGAAACCCACCTGCGTCCTTCTGCCTCTGGAAGAGCCTCTCCACCGGCTGTGTTCTCTCCCCAGAATACTCTTCCCCAAACCTCGCCTGCCTGCTCTACGTATCTGGTGCAGGTTGAATTGTATGCCCCCCAAAAGATACGGTCGACGGTGCATGTGACCTGATTTGGAAACAGGGTCTCTGCAGATGCAGCCGAGTTAAGATGAGGTCCCCCGGGAGTAGTGTGGGCCCTTACTCCAACTTGACTGGTGCCTTCTGAGAAGAGAAGACACACAGGGACAGAGACAGAAGGAAAACACCATGATGACAGGGGCCGAGGTTGGAGGGACGGGTCTACAAGCCAGGTGTCTAAATCAGCTCTGGGTGGCTTAAACAACAAACTTCTTTTTTTTTTTTTTAAGATTTTATTTATTTACTTGACAGCACAAGCAGGGGGAGCAGCAGAGAGAAAGGGAGAAGCAGACTCCCTGCTGAGTAAGGAGCCCCAGGCAGGACTCCATCCCAGGACCCCGGGATCATGACCTGAGCTGAATCAACCATCTGAGCCACCCAGGTGCCCCTTAAACCACAAACTTACTTCTCACGGTTCTGGAGGCTGGGAGGCCCACGATCAAGGTGCCCGCAGATCTGGTATCTGGTGAGGACCCACTTCCTAACTTGCAGACGGCTGTCTTCTTATATCTTCACACGGCAGAGAAGGAAGGGAGAAGCAAGCCCTCTCATGTCTCCTCCTATGAGGGCACTAACCCTGTGGTGGGGGCCCCACCCTCATGACCTCATCTAAACCGAATTGCCTCCCAAAGGCCCCATTCCCAAATACCATCCCACCGGGGACTAGCGCTTCAACATATGAATCGGCGGGGGAGAGAAACATTCAGTCCATGGCACAAAGGGGCACCAAGGAGGGCTGGGGAGACCAGAAGCTTAGAGAGAGGCACATAACAGATTCTCTCCTAGGGCCTTCAGCTGGAGCACGGCCCTCCCACCACCGTGAGACAACAAATTTCTGTTGTATGCCCCCCAACTTGTGCTGCTTTGTTACAGCAGCCCGAGCTGACTAATACAACCTCCACGAGATTTCCACTTCCTCCAGGAAGTGCTGTCATGCCCCAAGGAAGGGCCCCTCTCAGAGCAGGGACACTGAGCTCAATGATATCCTCACCAGGTCGGTCTCCTTCATCCCAGCACCTCCAGTGAGCACCCCAGCACCTGCAGAATGAATAAACAGTCTCTCTCTCTCTTTTTTTAAGATTTTATCTATTTGCGAGAGAGAGAGAACGAGCAGGGGGGGAAGGGCAGAGAGAGAGAGGGAGAAGCAGACTCCCCGCTGAGCAAGGAGCCCAACATGGGGCTCGATCTCAGGACCTTGGGATCATGACCTGAGCTGAAGGCATCTTCTTCATCTTTTAAAGGGCTTCTTCATCTTTTAAAACAGGGATGACAGGGCTGCCTGGGTGGCTCAGTCGTTAAGTGTCCCCCTGCTTGTGTTCCCTCTCTCGCTGTGTCTCTGTCAAATAACTAAATAAAATCTTTAAAAAAAAAAAAAACAGGGATGGCAGCACCCCAGCAGGAACCGGAGGAAAGATCTGCACAGGGTCTAGCACAGGGCCTGGCAGGCAGGGGGTGGAAAGGAGAGCAGCTCGGATTACCAACAACAATAGCAACAGATCTAAGGGAAGACTCCTTCACCTGCTGAGTTCCCCTGCAACCCTCTCAAGTCAGATCCTCCAAACAGACCTGGACGAGCTGAACGAGCTCCGCTAGCCGGCAGCAGCCCCCTCCCCACGGGCACATTCTTACAACAGCCGCCCCGGGCCCACCAGAGACCAATCAGAAATGCCTGGGCCACCCTTCCGGAATCAGGAATGGAACACGTGGCTCATGGACAGACCTGACCCTCCCAGTGTCCTCGGGAGCTCCCCGGGGCTGCCTACAGGGAATGCCCGGCCTTCACGTCCCGATCCCCAGCAAAGCTCAGAAACCAGATTCCCAGCTGCCGCTCCCCCCGCCCCGGGTCTGGACCCCCCCACCTCACTGTTACAAAGCATTCTGGGCACCAGGCATTGGAAGGCAGACAGACCGAGGACCCCACTGCTGCAGACCAGGCCGGTGACGGCCGACGAAACTGGGAAGGGCACTGCTGCTTCTCAGAGGTCTCGCCAAAGACCAGCCCGGGAGGCTCTTTTCTTTATGGGGTCGCGCTGTCCCTTGGAGCCTCGGTTTCTGGTTCTGCAAGAATGCCTCCCATTCGCTCACCTATTAACGCCTGGGCTTCCCCTCAACCCCGCGCCATCGGCATGCCCACGGCCCTCAGGACGGACCTGTTTCCTGAGCTCTAACCCCTCAAGGATAACCACCCTGAACGGTCCTCCTGACGTGTCACCAAGCCCCTCCATCTCAGCATGTCCCAGACGGGACACCCCCGCCCCCCCAGCCCGGCCCCTCCATGGTGTCCTTGTCTACAGAGAACACATCTGCTATTAGCTCCGTGCGCAGGCCCAGAGCAGGGGTGGCTCAGCCTCGGCGGCCCTCTTTCCCTCGCCTCCCCCACCCGATCTGCCATCTGGGCCATAACAACCTGCCTCTCTTCCTCCGTCATGCGCAGAGAAGTGGCTCTCCTCCATGCGACATTTAAGGGTACAGTCCCCTTCATCTTGGGGCGCCAGCCCCCCTCGCGTCTTATCAGGCGCCTGCAGCCGGCAGTAGGAAGCAAGCAGGAAGGACCGTGTGCGTCTTGGGGGCCCAGGCCTGGGAGGAGCAGGCCTGGCTTCTACTCACACCGTGCGCCTGGAGCTGTCGGGCCGCCTCGCAAGGGCCACTGAGAAACGAGCTTAGCTACTTGCACGAGGAAGGCAAGGACACCCTGGGGCCCCTGCTTCACGACAGGCTTCCGACAACCAAAGTGTCGATGATGACGAAGGGAGACGTAAGAGGCAAGCTGTCCTCCACTCGATTTTCGGAGGAGGTCACCAGGCCCCTGTCTTGGGTAACCTGCTGGCCTCCACCATCAGAGGCCACCCCCCGCCCTGGCACAGGGGGACAAGACATGTGGGAGGGATGCCGAGCCAAGTCAGTTAGGTGGGTGAGAAGGACAGATGCCCAGCTGCACCATGAGCACTGGATGGGGGGGTTCTCCGGGCAGAGATGGGGGAGGAGTGGGTGCAGGCAGAGACCCACCCAGCGAAGGCACAGAGGGTTCAAAGACTGCAAGGAGCCCACACGACAGAGGGGATCTAGACTGTGCCCTGACAAAGGGATCCGTTTATCCACAGGAAACAGGAAGCCAGTGATGACGGCGATGGCAGGAGTCCAGGAAAGGAGGGGCAATGAGAGGCATTAAGGAGGACGGGGAGCCTGGCTGGCTCGGGCAGGGAGCGGGAGACACTGGATCTCAGGGTCATGAGTTCGAGCCCCGCGTTGGGTATACAGATTACTTAAATAAATAAAGCTTTAAAAAAGGGGGGGTGGGGCACCTGGGTGGCTCAGTCGGTGAAGCGTCTGCCTTCAGCTCAGGTCATGATCTCAGGGTCCTGGGATTGAGCCCCGCGTCGGGCTCCCTGATCAGCAGGGAGCTTGCTTCTCCCTCTCCCTCTGCTGCTCCCCCTACTCTCTCTACCTCTCTCTGTCAAACAAATAAATAAAATCTTAAAAAAAAAAAAAAACTTAAAAAAATTAAGGAGGGTGAGTGGGCAGAATTTTGTGTCTATACATAGTTATGACCCTGGCCCAGGCATGGGGGAGCGGATGGGCAGGAAGGCTGGAAAGCTGGACCAGAACTACCCAGGGGTGGGCTTTGAAAGCCAAGCCTGGCAGGGAAGGTGGTGGGCAGATACTGTCTGCTTCTGTCAAGGAGGAAACCACCCGCACCACGGGGGAAAGCCCCCTCGCTTCCGGGCTACACCTGACTCTAACCTCACGTCACCCATTTCTTGCAATGGCTAGCAAGGGATCAAGAGAGGATCCATTTCAAAGGTAAGTCCAAGCCCCTCGTTAACAGAGAAGAAAACCAAAGGTCATAGAAGGAAAGGGCCTCAGTCCGTTCAAGCTGCTACAACAAACCTACGGTAGATTAGGCGGCTTACGACAACAGACATTTATTTCTCACAGCTCTGGAGGCTGGAGGTCCAAGATCAAGGCGCTGGCTGACCCAGTGCCTGGCGGGGGCCCGCTACCCAGCTCACGGATGGCTGATTCTCCCTGCATCCTCACAGGGTGGAAGGCTCCAGCCCCCCAAATGCCCCACTTCTGAATACCATCCCACTGGGGGTTAGGATTGCAACATATGAGCTGGGGGAGGGCACAGACATTCAGCGTGGAGGTGGAGTGCGGGTAACCGTCCAGTGCCACCAGGCCTGGAACCCACGACTCTTTCGGTCGGGTCCTCTCCACCCCCGGGGCTCCGCTCCGAGCCCCAGGCAGCTGCAGGCAAGAGACCAGGGGCCCGCTGAGGTTTCCACCTCCTACGCCCAGGGAGCTCAGACATGGACGCAGGAACTCTGCCTTCCTCCCCCCAGAAACAGGAAGCCACGGGCTGGTACCCTCTTCTTGGCACCTCCCTACTCCCTCCACAGCCAAGGGCAAGGCAAAGCTAGCTTGGGCTGCCCCCCAAAACAGCTCCTTCCTCCTGGTCCCTGAAGCATCCCCCCATCTCAAACAGAGTCCTACAGAAGCCTCCTCGGTCTGGTACCACCCCCCCCCAGCCTGCCCCTCCACCTCTCCTTAATGAAACCCGCTGTCCCCACGTGGCCCAACATTCCACTGCTTGAAGCCAGGCCACACCTCCTCCCGCCTCCCTCAACACAAATGGAGGGGCCATCCCATCCCATGTACCCCCAGCCTACATCTCCAGCGGTGCTGCATCACAGAAATATGATGCCACAAATGCAAACACATGTATAATTTAACATTTTCTGGGGGTGCCTGGGTGGCTCAGTCTGAGGGTCTGCCTTTGGCTCAGGTCATGATCCCAGGGTCCTGTGGAGTCCCACTTCCATCTCCTTGCTCAGTGGGGAAACTGTTTCTCCCTCTGCTCCTCATCCCGCTCCCCTTGCTTGTGCATGCTTTCTCTCTCTCTCTGACAAATAAATAAAATCTTTAAAAAAAAAGTTTAAAAAATTCTCTCTCTCCCTCTGCTCCTACCCCACTCCTACACTTCGGTCTCTCTCTCTCAAAAACAAACAAAATAGTATTTCATGACACATAAATTCCATGAATTTCAAAGTTAGAGTCTGTAAATAAAGATAGTCTGTCAGTAAAAAGCATATGGAGATATGTCTCATCTCTTTTTTTTTTTTTATTTTCCTTTTTCCCTCCTTTTTAAAGTAATCTTCATGCCCAAGGTGGGGCTCAAACTCACCATCCTGAGATGAAGAGCCACATGCTTTACCGACTGATCCAGCTGACACCCCTGTTTCATCTCTTCTCTTTTTTTTTTTAAAGATTTTATTTATGTATTTGACAGAGAGAGACACAGGGAGAGAGGGAACACAAGTAGGGGGAGTGGGAGAGGGAGAAGCAGGCTTCCCGCCGAGCAGGGATGTGGGGCTCGATCCCAGGACCCTGGGACCATGACCTGAGCCAAAGGCAGATGCTTAACGACTGAGCCACCCAGGCGCCCCTCATCTCTTCTTATACTATGTACTTACCTATATAATAGCATGCCTCTTGACCCTCAAGGCAGAAAATACAGTATTTACTATCTGATCCTGTAGGGGTAATATTTGTCCAGTTCTGTTCTAGGCCATTCACCTGTCCCTTAAACTCCAATACAGGAGCGCCAGATGTGGCTTTGGAATCAGGGGATCCAGTTCAAATCCTGCCTCCCACCCAGCATCCCAACTCTGGGATTCAGAACAAGTCATTTTCCCTTTCTTCATTTGAAAATCGGGCCAGCACTCAAATGGGTCTAAGAGTGACACTCCAGCGCCGGCCATAGAACTGGTGACTCATTTCCAGTCTCCCCTTCTCAAGTTTCCAGTCTTCACACCTCCACCTGCAGCACGGGCCCATCGAGCACCCCCTCACCAGACTCAGTACTTCGTGCAGGTGACGCCACACCTGTCGCCTTCTCCCAGCATCCTCGATCCCCGCCTCCAATGGCCGGAGCCCCACCTCGGTGGCTTCTGGATCACTTTGGCAGTGCAATCCTCCACCTGCTTCGAACAGCGTCCCACCATCCCAGAGGTCGCCCACCGCCCCAGCAGCGCGCCCCACTCACAGCTCCGCCCCGCCCCCGCTCGCCCCGCCCACCTCCGGCACGCCCACCGGGTGCTCTGGGCATGCGCGGCTCAGGTTCCTGCCGGCTAGGACTAGATCGTGCGCCTTCCTGGGCCGACTTCTCGTGCTCGCAGGGATCCCGAGAGGTACTCACTCCCCACTGGCTTAGGGAGACGTGGGACAGAGTGCCAGGACTATGTCCTCCAGACACCCCATCGCCAACCTCGGCCAGGCCTTCTGAGGGCGTCTGACTTTCCAGAACCTCCTCCTGTACCGCTCTCGTCCCGTCCATGGCCGGCCTGGCCACCTCGTTATGTTGGGCTAGTCTAGGCTCTCCCGCCTGGCCCACCCATCTTCCTGTCGCGTCCTGCCAGCAAATCTTTTCCTCCTGGGGAAGTGTTCCTTCTAAAACTGATCCTCCCTTTGGCTGCTGGGTCAGAACTACTTCCAGCAAGGAAGAATGATACCCTAGAATGGATCTTGTTGCCAAGTACTCCCGTCCCCAGTCCACATTCCTCCATTTTGCCAAAAAGGTGAGAAGTGGCCTCCCACTGGGGCTTCCAGCCCTGACCCAGGATGAGAGCAGCTTCCTCATGCCAGTTAGCAAATTTTCCTTCCACAGTCTAGCCACTTCTCAGTTTCTTTTTTCCTCCCCCCACATTCTACTCGGGATATAATTGACATACCATAAAATCCACCTCGTTAAAATGTACAATTGGGGGGCGCCTGGGTGGCTTAGTCTTTAGGCGTCTGCCTTCTGCTCAGGAAATGGCCCCAGGATCCTGGGATCGAGCCCTGCATGGGGCTCCCTGCTCAGCGGGAAGCCTGCTTCTCCCTCTCCCACTCTCCCTGCTGTGTTCCTGCTCTCGCTCGCTCTCTCTGTCAAATAAATAAAATCTTAAAAAAAAAAAAAGGTACAATTCAATGGTTTTCGTATATTCACAGAGTTGGGCAATTCATCACCACAACCTAAGTTTAGAACATTCACTTCACCTAAAGAGAAACCCCTTACCCATTAGCAGTCATTCCCATCCCCACCCACCCAACCTCAGCCCCTGCAACCACTAATCTACTTTCTGTCTCTCTAGATTTACATATTCTAGACAGTTTTTAGAAATGGAATCATAGAGACGCCTGGGTGGCTCAGTCGGTTAAGCGTCTGCCTTCCGCTCAGATCATGATCCCAGGGTCCTGCTTCTCCCTCTCCCCTGCTTGTGCTGTCTCTCTCTCTCTCTCTCTGTCAAAAAGAAAATCTTTAGGGGCGCCTGGGTGGCTCAGTCGCTAAGCGTCTCGACTCAGGTCATGATCCCAGGGTCCTGGAATCGAGACCCAACATCGGGCTCTCTGCTCAGCAGGAAGCCTGCTTCTCCCTCTCCCACTCCCCCTGCTTGTGTTCTCTCTCTCGCTGTCTCTCTCTCTGTGTCAAATAAATAAAATCTTAAAAAAAAAAATCTTTAAATGGAATCATATATGTGGCCTTTTGTGTCTGGCTTCTTTCACTTAGCATGATGTTTTCCAGGTTTATCCATGTTTCAGCACAAGATATTGCCTATATGTGAAAGCCTCACCAACCTATCTCTCCAGTCTGGCCCTTCCTCACAAGCTCCAGATGCAGAAGGTCCTGGAGCGGCCTCCACACCTCTGCATGGAGGTCAACTCAGGCATCAGACGACATGCCCAATATAAGAAAACCATAGACGGAGTTCAGTTATGAATATTGATTCGAGAATGCTAGTGAGTAGGGGCACCTTGGTGGCTCAGTCCGTTGAGCGTCCAACTCTTGAGCTCATATCAGATCTTAATCTCAGGATCATGAGTTCAAGCCCCATGTTGGGTGTGGAGTTTACTTAAAAAAAAAAGAAAGATGTTAGTATAAGTAAATACAACCCAACAGCAAGTTAGTAATTTTAAATATATTTTTTTAAGATTTTATTTATTTATTTGAGAGAGAGTGAGAGAGCACAAGGGCCAGAGAGAGAGGGGGGTCAAGCAGACCAGCCGGGCTCGATCCCAGGAGCTGGAGACCATGACCTGAGTCAAAGTCAGATGCTTAACCGACTTAGCCTCCCAGGCATCCCAGTAATTTTAAATCTTTTAAAAAAATTTTTAAATAAACTCTACACCCAGTGTGGGGCTTGAACTCATGACCCCCAGATCAAGAGTCACATGCTCCACCGACTGAGCCAGCCAAGTGTCCCTAATAATGACTTTAAATCATAACGAAGCAAGGCTTCATCCAGAAAGCCAAGGATGGTTTAATATTAGGAACTCTACTATTATAATGATAATATTAATAGGAAAAATAAGGGGGATAAAAGCAGTCTTATCAATATATATGAACAGGGCATTTGATAAACTTCAACATACATTTTTAATAAACATTCTTGACAAAATAGAATAAGATAAACACTTATAAAAACAATCCAAATGTCATCTTCCTGAAGCACTTTCATTAAAGTATGAAACAATACCTTCTTCCATTTATTCTTTAACCTTTTCGGGAGGAACAGCTAATGTAATTGGACAAGAGAAAGAAATTAGAGGCATGAAATAGGGAAAGGGTAGGTAAATTCATCACCATTTGCAGATCATATGATTACATACGTGGAAAACCCAAAGAGAATTAGCCAAAACACTATTCTAAATAAACAGTAAGAGAATTCAGCAAGGTGCCTTTTATATATGCTAACAAGAATCAGAAGATACAAAGGAAGAAAGGATATAAAACACCTAGGAATACACTTAACAAATATTCAAGATAAAGATGAAGAATATAGGAAATGCTGAGCACACAAAACACGTGAGCGAATGGAAAGGCCTATCATGTTCCTGAACAGGAAGAGTCAAGATCATGAAGATGTCAAACCTCCCGTCGACATTTGATTAACTTGTTACTGCTATCCTAACAAAAACACTAGCAATTTCATAGGAACAATCTCCTACTGAAAAAAGCAAGATGCAAAAATGTCGTGCACGGTCTGGACCACTTCTGTAAAAAGGAGGAAAAAAACAGTATCTGGGGATAAGCAGGTGGGTAGGAAGGTAGGTAGGTAGGTAGGTAGATAGATAGATGGAGACTGTCTATGGAAGGCAAAGTAGGAACTGCCTCTCACGGGCTGCTTCTGGTTAGAAAAACAGGAAACTGAAACAAGCATGGAAGGGACAATTTTCACTGTATAACTTTTTTGTATAATTTTGAACCATGCAGGGGCGCCTGGATGGCTCAGTTGGTTGAATGTCTGCCTTCGGCTCAGGTCATGATCCCAGGGTCCTGGGATTGAGCCCTGCGTTGGGTTCCCTCCTCAGCTCAGCCTGCTTCTCCCTCTCCCTCTGCCTGCCACTCTGCCTGCCACTCTGCCTACTTGTGCTCTCTCTTTGTCAAATAAATAAATAAAATCTTTTAAAAAAACCCAAAAAACAAAAAAAACCACATCCATTTCTTCTCTCACAGATCAGAAATCCAGGATGGCACCCGGCTGGGTGCTCTGCTCAGCCCTTTACAAGGAGGTGAAGTCAAAGTTTCCACCTGCTGTGATCTCACCTGGCACTCAGGCTCCTCTTCCAAGCTCGTTCCTGTTGTTGGCAGGATTCAGTGCCTTATGGGAACCCGCTGGAGTGGGGTTCCCCCTTCCTCCTCGCCGGGGTCCCTCCAGCTCCTTGCAGCTCCTCTTCGGTCCTTACCCAGGGCTCCCATCTTCACAGCCGGTTTCTAAGCTCTGGCTGTCCCACTGCCACCAGCCAGAGAAGTGCTCTGCTTTCCAGCCTGGATAATCCAGGACAGTCAGGGTTCCAAATAACATGCTTACAGCAGGGGATACCCCAGCACTCATACGTTCTGGGGTTTAGGGCAGGACCTCTCTGGGGGGCCATTTTAGAAATTCTCCCCACCTGCCCGCTTCCCCACTACCACACCCAGTCTCAAAGTCCTGCCGTGTCCTACACATCGCTCACACAGATTCCCTGAGCGCAGGCCTCACGCCCACCACCCTGGGCTCCTCTCATGGCTCATCTTTCTCTCCCCAGGCTCCACTGTCCACGCCCCTCTTTTCCCACGGTGGCCAAATGATCTTCCAAAAGCACAAAGCTAACTGGCTTACTCCTCAATTTATTTTACTAGTTTTTTAAGTTTATTTATTTTAAAAGATTTTATTTGGGGTGCCTGGGTGGCTCAGTCGTTAAGCGTCTGCCTTCGGCTCAGGTCATGATCACAGGGTCCTGGGATTGAGCCCCACATCGGGCTCCCTGCTCCGCGGGAGGCCTGCTTCCCCCTCTCCCACTCCCCCTGCTTGTGTTCCCTCTCTCGCTGTCTCTCTCTCTGTCAAATAAATAAAATCTTAAAAAGAAAAAAAAAAGATTTTATTTATTTATTTTAGGGAGGAGGAGGGGGAGGGGCAGAGGGCGAGAGAGAATCCCAAGCAGACTCCCCACTGAGCGATCCCACGACCCTGAGAACGCAACCTGAGCCTGAGCCAAAATAGCCAAAATCAAGAGTCGGATACATATATGACTGAGCCACCCAGGAGCCCCTTTTTAAATTTATTTGTTTTTAAGATTTATTTATGTATTTATTTGAGAGAGAGAGAGAGAGAGAAAATGCGTGGGGGGGAGGGGCAGAGGGAGGAAGAGAGAGAATCCCAAGCAGACTCCCTGCTGAGCATGAAGGGGCTTGATCCTACGACCTTGAGATCACGACCTGAGCCAAAACCAAGAGTCTGATGCTCAACTGACTGAGCCACCCAGTTGCCCCTACTTATTTATTTTTAGGGTTTTTTGTTTGTTTGTTTGTTTGGTAATCGCTACACCCAACATGGGCTCAAACTCACGACCCCAAGATCAAGAGTTGCAGGGCGCCTGGGTGGTTCAGATGGTTAAGCGTCTGCCTTCGGCTCAGGTCATGATCCCATCGAGCCCCACATCTCCCTCTCCCTCTGCCTGCCGCTCTGCCTACTTGTGCTCTCTCTCTCTCAAATAAATAAATAAAATCTTAAAAAAAAAAGATCAAGAATCGCATGCTCTTCCGACTGAGCCAGCCAGGGGTACCTACTCCCCAATTTAAACTCCTGCCGTGCTCCCACCAACACTCCCCCGCACCTCACCCCCCCGCAAAGTTTATTCACTCCAGTGTTTTCCAAGAACTGACTCCCTGCCAGGTATGCCCTTCTGGAGCTTTCTGTGTCGTAACACAGCAGATCCCCAACAGTGAGCATGGCTGCAGTGAGCACTGAGTGTGGCCATCCCAGTGGGCCCGGCCACCTAGCGACTTTGGCCCTGACCTCGCCCCTCCTCTCCTTACCTCAAGGCATGCCCGGCACCCCTCCCCCACCCACCCGGCAAATCACAGTCGGGAGCAGGTTCTCCCAGATGCCCTCCCAGGTGCCAGTTCCATCTTCTGCCAGGTCTTAGGAACCTCTGGGGAGGCAAGGGCTTTCTCTCTCTAGTTCACTATGGCTCCCTCCAATGCCTAGCACAGACTTTGCCACACTCCAGGTGCTCAGTACATGTTCTGGAATGAATGGAAAGTGCAGAGTCTGGCTGCTCAGCCTTCCAGCCCCTGGGTGCCCACGCTGTCCCCGTGGGCCCTGGCCTTAGCTGTGACCTGCAGCCGGAGCCCAGGATGGTGCTGCGTGGGGATGAGCTATTTAGGGAACGGAACGAGCTCCGCGGCGTAAGTCTGGCGGGCCTGCGGATGCTGGTTCCAGGGGGCCGCGGAGAGAGGGCGCCAGAACAGAACATGTTCAGGAAGCACGGACTCCAGAATCCTGTTCAACAGCGGGGAGGCAGCATGGTGCCCCGCAAAGGGTGCAGTACACGCGCACGTGTGCAAGCGCGGGCGCACACACACACAGTTACAGCCCCGCCAAGCTTTACCAAAACAGGAGAGTAAACGCCAGAGAAGAGTCTCCAGCAGAGGAAAGATCCTGGGAGCGGGCAAAGCCCACGGCCAAGGGTAAGAGACAAAGGCCGCCCCTCCTGACACCCACAGGCACCAGGATGGTGGCAGTGTGAGTCAGACTGACACAGGGCGACACCCTCCCCTCACCCACCCCACCTCTTCCTCCAGGCAGCCCCAGATTAAAAAACAAAATCCCAGAGGAGAAAAACACACTGTGGACGGATACTGGTGGCCTGGCGTAGACCCTGCTTCAGGCTTTGATCAGGGCCCGGGGGCGGATGACCGCAGCCACCCCCTCCCCCGCCCCAAGGGAGCCGAGGGGCCCACAGCCCCCCCTCGCTGCCCATCTCCGGCCGGCACCTGACACAGAACACGGAGCGGCTCGGGGAAGTGCCTTGCCTTCCCGTCCGTGAAATGTCTGCACTAGGCGGTACCCAGGGCGCCTCTGGCTTCCAAAAGTCCAGGCCTCCCTTCTAATTATATCCCGCCAGAAATGAGAGCCACATGTCACTGCCTGCCCTGGGCCACCAGCTGGGGGCGTGGAAGGGAGCGTCAGTGCCCAAGCCCTACGGCCTAGTGACAGGAGCCCCTCCAGGCCCAGCACTCAGTCCTATCACCACCCCAGCCCCGGCCAGATGGCCCATGAGGCTGTCACAGCCTCACCCGACCTCGGCTGCCTGCAGACCTCCAGCTCATGCCCCGCTGATGGTCGAGTTTCCAGGACTGGGTTGAATTGTACCCCCCACCCCCCCAAAAAAAGATCTGTTCAAGTCTTAACCCCTTACCTGTACACATGACCTTCTTTAGAAATAGGGTCTTTGCAGATGCAATCAAGTCAAGATGAGGCTAGGAGGGCGGGTCCCGACCCCATAGGACCGGTGTCCTTTGCAGGAGAGAGACACCCAGAAAGCAAGCACATGAGGAGGGAGGCAGAGGTGGGAGTGACATGTCTATAAGCCAAGGAACACCAGGGCCTGGCAGCCATTCCAAGAAGCTAAGAGAAAAGCAGGGACCGCATGTTCCCCTAGAGCCTTCATAAACAGTATGTCTCCGCTGATACTTTGTGTTTGGATTTCTGATCTCTAGAATGGTCAGATGATACATCTGTGCTGCTTTAAGCCACTTGCTTTGTGGTACTTTATTAGGGCAGCCCTGGGCAGCTAAGACACCCAGTCAGTCGGTTCCCAGTCCCTGCTCGTTGAACAGATGAATACATCCCACTCCTCCCCACTCCCCCCACCCTGCCGCCCCCTGCCGGCAATCTATCAGTGAGAGAGAAAGGAGAAAAGAAGGAGGCCCACCCCTCACATTGGAGGGGTTCAGAGCAACAGTACGGATGGAACCCCTGAACCCCCTCTTCTATTCCTACCAGCCCCCCTCTATTCTTATAGGGAGGGACCCACTGGCACATAGGTGGATGCCCTAAGCCAGATGTCTGCAGTCTGTCCACACGCTGCCCACCCATACCTCAGCCGCCCTTTAGATCCATGGGGACAGCTTTCCCTCAGAAGAGTAGATTGTGGGAGAGGGCTGAGCAGGCCCTGCTAATGGACCGGCCAGAGGATTGGGGGTGGGGGGACCTGAGCTCCAGGCCTTGGGCCTGCACATTTCCTCACCCTGGCCCTCTCAAGCTCAGGCCCAGGAGAGAACCGCCACACAGCCAGCAGAAGCCTAACAGCAGCCCCGGGGGCTTTCCTGGCGACAGACAGCTCCTTCAATCCTCATCTGATTTTAAAGGCAAGAAACCAGCACAGTAACGTTAAACAATTTGCCCAGGGGGAAAAAAGCTGATAACCTGTATACCTGGGATTCAAATCCTGGCCTGTTGGACTCCCAGAGCCTTTGTCTTTCCCGGTATCAAGTCTTTCCCCAGGCTTGGTTTTATTTTATTCTTTTTTAAAGACTTTATCTATTTATTTGTCAGAGAGAGAGAGAAAGCACAAGCAGGGGGAGCAGGAAACAGAGTGAGAAGCAGGCTCCCCACTGAGCAAGGAGCCCGACACCGGACTTGAATTCAGGACCCTGGGATCATGACCTGAGCCAAAGGTAGACGCTTAATGACTGTGCCACCCAGGCGTCCCCCCAAGCTTGCTTTAAAACTGGTGAGCTGCCAAAGCCCCAGTAGATACCAAAAAATAGTTCAAAAAGAAATTAAAAACAAGCAAGCAAATGCTACAACCATCAAAACAGTTTAGGACTGCCCAAACCCATATTAGAATCTAGTATGCAACAGAGGCATTTTAAATGAATGCACGGCACCAGTAAGAGTTCAGTAGATGGCATCAGGACAATGGCTCAGCCATCCGGAAGAAAATCAAGCTGGAGCCCAGCTTTGCTCCTAACATCACATTAAACCTGATGGATCAAACATTTTCATACAAACAGTGAAACCACAAAAGCACTAGAAAACTTTCCTTAAAGTCCTAAAAGCTTTTCTAAAGCGGTAAGAGACAAACCCTACAGAAAAACTGGACAAGAATAGAACACAAAAGAGCTATAAAAATATGAAATATCCAGCTTCCCTGAGAACTAAAGAAATGTAAATGAACACAAGACACCATTTGTCCCTACTGGATCATCACCAACCTTCTCCCTTCTCCAAAAAGTTGCGAAAACCCAGTCTTGGCAAGTGTTGGTGAGATACTATTTGGAGCAATTATAAATCGTATCTCTGGGGGTGCCTGGGTGGCTCAGTTGGTTAAGCATCTGCCTTCAGTTCAGGTCATGATCCCGGGGTCCTGGGATCGAGCCCCGCATCGGGCTCCCTGCTCAGCGGGGAGTCTGCTTCTCTCTCTGCCTGCTGCTCCCCCTGCTTGGGTGTTGTCTCTCTCTCTGTCAAATAAATAAATAAAATCTTTATATATTTTTTTCAAGTTTTATTTATTTGACAGAGAGAGACACAGCAAGAGCAGGAACAGTGGGAGCAGGGGGAGTGGGAGAGGAAGAAGCAGACTCCCGGCTAATCAGGGAGCCCGATGCGGGGCTCGATCCCAGGACCCTGGGATCATGACCTGAGCTGAAGGCAGACGCTTAACAACTGAGCCACCCAGGAGCCCCTAAATAAAATCTTTAAACAAACAAACAAACAAAAAGTCATCCTCAAGGGGCACCTGGGTGTCCCAATCAGTTGTGCTGGACTCTTGATTTCAGCTCAGGTCATTTGATCTCAGGGTCTTGAGATCAAGCCCCACGTCTTGGGATCCCACGCTCAGTGGGGAGTCTGCTTGAGATTCTCTCTCTCCCTCTATCCCTTTCTCCCCCCTTGTGCTCGTGTCCTTGCTCTCTCTCTCTCTCAAATAATCTTTTTTTTTTTAAGATTATTTATTTATTTATTTGACAGAGAGAGAGAGGGAATACAAGCAGGGGGGAGTGGGAGAGGGAGAAGCAGGCCTCCCGCTGAGCAGGGAGCCCGATGTAGGGCTCGATCCCAGGACCCCAGGATCATGACCTGAGCTGAAGGCAGATGCTTAATGACTGAGCCACCCAGGCACCTCTCAAATAAATAAATCTTAAAAAAAAGTCTTCCTCAATTTAAAAATGGGCAAAAGATCTGAATAGATGTTTCTCCAAAGGAATGCAAATAGCTTACTGGAAAGTTGCTCAGGATCATTAGCCATCAGGGAAATGCAAATGGAAACCACAGGGAAATTGAATTTCACAACCACTGGAATTACTACAATAAAAAAGTCAGATAACATCAAGTGTTGGTAAGAATTTGGGGAAACTGGAATGCTCGTATGCTGCTGCTAGGAACATAAAAATGTGCAGCCACTTTGGGAAATAGCTTGGCGGTTCCCCAAAAAGTTAAACATAGACCCAAGAATTCTAGTTCTGGGTGTATATCCAGGAGAATTGAAAACATATGCCCACATGAAAACTAGCACCACTATTCACAATAGCCAAAAGGTAGAAATAACCCAATCATCCATTAACTGATGGATGGATAAAATGCAGAATATCCATACAATGGAATTTTACAGAAAAATATTCACACATGCTGATACCTGTTATAACATGGATGAACCTTGAAAACATTATACTAAGTGAAAGAAGCCAGACACAAAAGGCCACATACTATATGATTCCCTTTCAATGGAAAGTCCAGAACAGGGAACTCTATAGAAACAGAAAGTAAATTAGGGGTGGCTTACGGCTGGGGAGACTGAGGGGGTCAGAGGGTGATAACCACAGGGTGCAGGGTTTTTATTGAAGGGATGAAAATGTCCTCAAATTGATTGTGGTGATGTCTGTGCAACTCACTAAATATACTAAAACCACTGATTTGGGGGCACCTGGGTGGCTCAGTCGGTTAAGTGTCTGCCTTCAGGGCTCAGGTCATGATCTCTGTGCCCTGCGATCGAGTCCTGTATTGGGCTCCCTGCTCAGTGGGGAGTCTGTTTGTCCCTTTGCCTCTCCCCCTGCTTGTGCTCTCTTGCTCACTCTCTCTCAAATAAGTAAAATCTTAAAGAAAAAATAAAATAAAACCACTGATGTGTACACTTTAAATGGGCAACCTGTATGGTTTGTGAATTTTATCACAATTAAAAAAAAAAATCACCCTCCCCAACTTTTCAAAAGATGGGACCTTAGTGCAGCTGGGTCCAACTTTCTCACTTTATAGACAAGGGGCTGAAGCCTAGAGAGTTTAAATGAATTGCCCAAAGTCACTTGTCCATTAGAGCCCTGGTCTACTGCCCATTGGGTATAGCCATATGGTCTCACCCAGTCTATACTGTTTCAAGTGAGCTACAATAGCCGTTGGAAAGAAATCAGCAAAGTCACACAAGCCACTTCACACTTGGCATACAGGTCTGAGCCTGGTTTAAAAAAAAAAAAAAAAAAGGACGCCTGGGTGGCTCAGTTGGTTGGGCGACTGCCTTCAGCTCAGGTCATGATCCCAGAGTCCTGGGATCGAGTCCCGGGATCGAGTCCCGCATCGGGCTCCCTGCTCAGCGGGGAGCCTGCTTCTCCCTCTGACCCTCCCCCCTCTCAGGTACACTCTCTCTCTCTCTCTCATTCTCGCTCTCTCAAATAAATAATCTTTTAAATAAATAAATAAATAAATAAATAATGCATGGTGGGTGGGGCACCTGGGTGGCTCAGTTGGTTAAGCGTCTGCTTTCGGCTCAGGTCATGATCCCAGGGTCCTGGGATAGAGTCCCACATGGGGCTCCCTGCTTAGCAGGGAGCCTGTTTCTGCCCCTTCCCCCTGCTCATGCTCGCTCTCAGTCTCTGTCTCTCTCCCTCTGTGTGTGTCTTAAATGGATAGATAAAATCGTTAAAAAAAAAGAAATTCCAAAGTGAGAACATTTATAAAAGGTCATTATCCTGTTACCTTGTGCATACAAATTGTTCAAATTATTTTTCCATTACTTATAGAACGCATTTTCATTGTTCAATTGACATACGTTGCTACTTGTGAAAACTAGTTGGGGTCCAAGGTTAGGATGGCTTGCATCCCGATTTTTCTTATTGAAATGCAAAATAGAAAAGACTGATTTGTTTTTTATTGAATGACTTTGCACTTGGTTACAGGGTTAAAAGTTCAATTTTTAAGTTGGCTTAACCAACCTGTGCTCCCAACGGCCACCTGCATACTTCTAAAGTTCCACTTACTGGCCTATTCCACCACCACAAAAATGTCAGGCCTACCACAGCATGATCAAAGGCAATTAATTTGTAGCAACGATATAATTCATATCCATCCAGTGTTCCAGGACACAGTGGAAGAAATTAGCCGGAGAAACGAGATCCACCTGAGTCTGGGCCTGCTCACTTCCCCAGCGTCACTGTCTACTGCTCTAGGGATACCTGCAGAGGGGGCGCCTACTCGGAGCTGTCCCCCACCGCGCCCCGCAGTCTCGGGCCCAGTGCCGACGCCCCCAGTGTTCCCGGGGAGGGGGGGCTCACGCTCTCCTCCCCCTCGCCCCCGCCGGCGTCTCCGCCAGGCCTTGGATTGTGCTTAATGCCAGGCAGCCGTAGGAACTAGGAGGAAAACAAAGGGAGTAGGGGATGTCGGTGGAGGTCGACGGGGACCGCAGTTTCAGATAGGGTGGCAAAAGTGAACCTCTCCCGGGGGGTAACATTAGTGCAGGTCGCTGCGGGAAGACAGGGGCCCGTGAGTGGGGCCACAGAGAGAGCAGAGTGTGAGAAAATTTGCTAGAACGGAAGAAGCCCTTAGCAGCGCCAGGCTCAACCTTAACCTTGGCACCTGTGGCACCTCTCCCAGGACCACGTGAGGATCTTATTCTAAGGTGGTTTAGAACGCCCGTTCTTCCGCTCCGCCGCAGACCCCGCCCCTCAGGCAGGAGGATCCCGCCCCTTAGACATGTTTACGCCCCCACAGCCACAGCCTCCTCCTCCGCTCCCAGTACGCGCGAGGCGGGGCTCTCAGACCAGGCCAAGCCTGCGTCCTCGTCCCTTCCCGCCCTCGCCAGGCCCCGCCCCCCGCCTCCGAGTCCCCTGGGCGAGTCCCGCCCCTTCAGCCGAGACTCCGCCCCTCCCGGTCTGCAGTTAAAGAGCTGAGCGTCAGCGATTGGTTTGAGTCAGAGACTTC
This sequence comes from Leptonychotes weddellii, assembly GCF_054177405.1. NCBI lineage: Eukaryota > Metazoa > Chordata > Mammalia > Carnivora > Phocidae > Leptonychotes > Leptonychotes weddellii. Next base: position 131,342,481 of record NC_138375.1, on the reverse strand, counting down.
GTCCCCTAATTGGCTGTGCTGTACGGCCGGCTTCCCGCAGTACGGGATAACCCGGAAGTGATTCCTGAGGCCCGGGCCGCGTGTATTCGCCCGGCGCGGGGTATCCGTTTGCCGCGGCCGCTGCGATGACCAAAATAAAGACAGATCCGGACGGGCCGGAGGCTCAGGCGGAGGCGTGCCTCGGGGAGCGCACTTACCACGAGCTGCTGGTGAATCTGAACCCCATCGCGCAGCCCCTGGCTTCTCGCCGTCTCACGCGGAAGCTCTACAAGTGCATCAAGAAAGGTGCTTGCGGCCGCCGCGGTGGCCGGTGGTGGCGCGGGGGGCGGGCTGACGCCCCCCGATTGACTCTTCTGTCGTTGCAGCCGTGAAGCAGAAGCAGATTCGGCGCGGGGTGAAGGAGGTTCAGAAGTTTATCAACAAAGGCGAGAAAGGGTAAGGCCCCCCTGCCGCCGGGTGTTGCGTTTCTGGACGGTAGCACGGGTATCCCCACTGCTTGGAAGGTGCTCGGCGAAAGTCGGTAAATGTGATCCGCCCCCTATACACGAGGTAATGGAGCCGCCGGTGAGTTCCCTCTGGTACACGTCACTCACAAGAGCTCAGAGGAACACCACCGGGAAAGTGAGTTCCGGGGCTCACGCAGGGTCGAGCCCAGCTTCATTCCCTCATAGAAAGTCCTGAGATACCTGCGAAGGAATGTACAGGGTGCAGTGAGAATGCCTTCATGACATCTTTCTCCCCGTCAGGCCGGACCCTAAAGCCTCTCAGTGCTCGGTCTCTGAAGTATCCCGGTACCTTGTTGGTGCTCAAGAGATAAATCGTGCTGGGGGGATGTGATGCTTAGTGGGAAGTCTGACCTAGGGCGCAGGTGTTCTGCCAGAAGATACTGGGTCCCAGGCAGGAGAGAACATAGTGGTCGACAGAAGCATTGCCTTCTCCTCGGGCTTCCTAAGCCATGGTGAATTGAGTTTTTGTACTCAGAGCTTTGCAGGCCACCGAGGGTTAAAGCCAGGGAGTGACATGATTGTGTTTACCCTTGTGAAGATTTTTCTGGCAACTCTGGAAAGGATCAGGGGCACAAGAGTAGACGAAATTGAGCTAGGAGGCTGCCCCAGTGTAGGAGAGGTGAGGGCGATGTTGATTAGGTTATTGGTGGCTGAAACAGAATTAAAGTGGGTGAATCTGAGAGGACTTTGGGACGCGGAGTGAGGAGGTCTTGATTCCAACTGAGTAGAGGGCCCACTCACTGATACAGTGAACAGTGGAGGGGCCCAGGTTTGTGTGGGAAGATCACGAGTTTGGTGCCTTTTAGACATGTGACACCCGCCTCCCCCCAGCAGAACTGTCAAATAGGCAGATGGCCACACAGACTGGGGGCTTGGAAGGGAGAGGCCAGGCAGGAGAGAACAGATTTGGGAGTTGTCAGCACATACATGGCACCTGATGCCGTGGCCGTGGCCCAGGTCAGCCAGGGAGAAGGTACTGAGAGGGCAGCCAAGGATTAGGCTGTGAGGAACCAGCACTGAAAGGCCACTCGAAGGAAGGGGTGCCAACAGAGGAGCCTGGAAGACAAAAGGAAAACTAGGAGAGTGGGCCCAGGACGTGGAACCAAGAGCTCTTTCCTTGTGTATGCCTCTCACCCCCCCAGACAACACTCTTCCTTGGTGTCTTCAGGACTCCGAAGGCCCTTGCCCCAGAGCCCTGACACCTTGCCAGCCAGGAGTCCTACCTGAGGGCTCTCGGGCAAGCCTTCAGAAGTTCCCTGTGACTCTGGGGACTGAGCTCAGGCTTCCCAGCCTGGCACTCAAGGCCCCGGGGTGTGGCTGCTGCCCATCTCTCTAGCCTCGTCTGCCCCCATCCCTACCCTGGATTTCAAAGCCATCCCAGGCCCCCATCCGCCAGCTTCTGGGTTATGTTCAGCCATTTGGATTCTCTCAGCCTCAAATGCTTTCCTCTCCTCCAGCCCCTCCAAGGGCTGCCTGACACCTTCATTCAGCTTTCTGATCTAGTGTCGCCTCCTGATTCCTTTTTTGACTCTCCAAGGAGAGCTGAGCTCTCCTCACTCCTTGGTGTCACTCCCATAGCTCACCTGTCCCAGTGGAATCCCACTTGTCGCCCTGCGTGGCATTTACTAATTTGCCAAGAACTAGGGCTCACCTCCCCAGAGGAAGTGATCACCAAACACAAATTTGCACGCACTTTCAGAAGGTGGGAGATTCACATCTGGGGTCCTTGAGGGCCGAGGCCATTTTCTCTGTCCAGAGGTAGGGTAGCACTATTGACTGAAAGAAGGAATGGGCAAGTTAGAAATGACGGTGTTTCTCTCACCGCAGGATCATGGTTTTGGCAGGAGACACGTTGCCCATTGAGGTCTACTGCCATCTCCCAGTTATGTGTGAAGACCGGAACTTGCCCTACGTCTATATCCCCTCTAAGACGGTAAGGCACACACGATCCCCCCCGGATCTTGGTCAGCATTGGAGGAGGGGGATCTGGCAGCGGGTCTGTGGGAGCAGGCCATAGTGGGGAAAAATGCAGGCTTTGGAGTTGAGACTGATGTGGATGGATCCTTGGCTCTGCTGGTCCCTGGTTCAGTCTCCTTCTTGGAAACTGGGAATTCCTGCCCTTATGGACTGCAGGAATGACAAAGGAGGTGTGCTTGGACATGCTCCGTCAGTGCAGATGCCAAGCCCGTGTTAGTCCTGATGGGTGGTTGCGGTGCTCAGGGAAGAGGGGGCTGTTGAAGGGACCGTTAGCTGGCCTGGTCCTCATGTAGGGACCAGGAGAACACAGGCCCTGCCTCAGGCGGCAGCCTCTGGGACCAGAAGCCCAGTGTAGGCCCAGCATGGTGGGCCTGAGGCTTGAAAGTTGGCAGAGTTGAAATGCCAGTGTGACGTGTCTGAGGGCTGGATGGGGCCAGTGGGTCAGGGGTCCGTGACTCCCCAGCATACAGGCGGTGCAGCCTTCCCCCCCCCGCCCATAGGCCTTCCTTCCCTTGTCCGCAGGACCTGGGTGCAGCCGCGGGCTCCAAGCGCCCCACCTGTGTGATCATGGTCAAGCCACACGAGGAGTACCAGGAGGCTTATGACGAGTGCCTGGAGGAGGTGCAGGCCCTGCCCCCGCCCATGTGAAGGACTCGGGCACCTGCTCTGGAAGCTGCGGGGCTGGCGGTGGGCCAGCTGGCTGGCCTCCTGCCGCCCATGCTCACACATCTCCCTGGGCCCCGCGGCCTGCCTTCTTCCCAGGCTGCTCCATCAGCTCTTTCCGGAAGGCGGAGCCAGCATCCAGCATCTTCTGTTGCGCGCGTGTGCAGATGGTCCGAGAATGGAGCGTGGGGAAGTAAATGCTAAGACTAAAGTGTGCTGAGCCTGTGGGTGTGTTTTTCGGCAGCAGCTGCTGGTGGGGCCAAGGAGGTGGTGGGCAGGAGAGAGTGGATACAGCCTTTCTCACCAGAGAACCCGACGGACTCAGAGAAGTTGCTGCTTCTGCTGGGCCGCCGGGGCTGGTGCCAGACCCCAGCAGAGAACACTCTTTGCTGCCCACCCCCGGCTTCCGCCTCCCACTGGTGGGAGCCACACCATAAGGCTGCTGCAGCAGATGCCATACACAAAAGCCTGCGGCCCCTGTGTTGGGGACACCCCCGTTCCTCCTTCTTCCTTCCCCTGCCCCTACAAGCCCAAAATGCCACTGGGAAACCTCTGGAAGCCATTTAGCCACGCATACAGCACATCTGAAGTAGGCATATGAAGCTAGAGACAAACCCCAGGCCAGCTCTCCTGCTTGGTGTAATGACCCCGGTGACCCAGTCCCTTCAGACGTCTCAGACTTCGGGTGTCTTCCTGCTCTCTGAGGCCCAGCACGGGGCTCAGTGCGGACACAAAGCAACCAAGCTCTAGGCACCCTGGAGTCAACCTCAAAGAGCTTGGGATGGAGGGTCGGATCCAGTTCCGATTCCGAACTGTCTCCTTTACAAGCTGTGAGCCCTGTAGGGCAAGTCCGTTCATCTTCCTAAATCCCCTCGCTTCGCTTCCTTTTCCTAGTAAGGAGGGCATCAGATTTGACTCGTTTGTGTAAAAGCCTCAGGCCCGTGGTCTGAGGTGACATCCCCGGGCCTTTTCACCCAGGCAGAGAGGCACGCTGGGTTCTCTCTGGGCACGGTGAGGCTGCAGTAATTCCTTGTCCGTGAAGCTAAAGGCGGGTGAGGTAAGGAGAAGGCCTGTGAATATATTTGCTCAGTTATAAAACCAGGGCATTCGGTTCGAACCGGACTATTTACAGTGGGGACTGGATACATACAGTGGGAGGGGCGGGCGCGGTGCTGGGGGCAGGGCTGAAAAGGTCTGCATTGCTGGCCAAGTGCTTTGCTTCTCTGTGGGCTGCTACGAAGTCACTGGCCAAGAGAAACAGGGCAACCGCGGGAGTGCCGAGGCCAGTGTCTTCCTGTCCTTCCGGCCAAGGAGCTGGCTGCCTGGCACAGACGGGTTCATCTCCCTTCTTGGCCTCCGCCCATGGTGGCGCTCAGCCAGTTGTTCGGAAATGAACCACAGTCCACTGAAGCTAGCCACCCCCACCGGGACAGAGCAAGGCTCATGGGTGGAAAGCCCTTCTGACAAAGTTCCTTCGAGGCAGGTATCAGAATATGATGCGTTTCCCATCGGCTGGGTTCTGCTCCATGGGGCAGTAGGGACACTTCAGCCTGCACAGGGAGAACAGACAATGTGTTGGGGGCTGGCCGGTGGGGGGGAACCGAGCCAAGATGGAGCAGAGCCCAGGGCACTTACTTTCCTCCATTGATGAGCTTGTTGAGGGCGTCTCGGGAGATCACGTGGCCACAGATGAGCTTGATGGGAGGGTTGGAATCTGACGTCTGCTGCCGGAGGATGGGGCAGGCGAACACCGAGTGGTACCAGCACTTCATGCCCAGTTCAATCTCAATCTGGGGAAGCCAGCGGAGGGCTGAGTCCCACTTCCAGCTTCGGCCGCTCTTTCCAGGGCCTTCTGCCCACACACACCCCCACGCCCCACCCCGCCCTGCCAGGCCTCACCGGTAGCTCGTCCTTGTGACTCCAGACCCCCGTGCACTGCCTCTGCTCAATCACAGCCTTAATGTTCATCAGCACAGGCAGCGCCACACAGCCAGAAGCAAAGCTGCGGAACAAAGAGCAGGGGCTGCAGCGGCCCACACCGAGAGCCCAGCGGACAGACAGAGGCACCAGCACACTGGTCGTCGGCCTGTGTCTTGGGGCGGGGTGCTCAAGTGGCACATGGTCAGACTGATCCTTGAAAATCTCCCCGGTCGCTCATAAAGCGCCACACAGGTAGCTATGTGTGTCCGACCCTAGCGTCATTCTAATGCACCCCAGAGTTTGGGGACCTATGGGAAAAACAAAAGGAAGATCTAGGGAGCAGATACCTGCTCACCCAAACCACTGGAATGCCGCTGGTGTGATGGAGCCAGCGATCAGTTTCAAAGGGCCCCAGCCTGCCTGTCTCCCCCACTCTGCTGTCGTAATGCCCATCTGCGACCGGTTACCGTCAACGCGGACACTCAGACACGGGGGCAGATCCGAATCTCGCAGTGACTCAGGCAGGGGCGGGGAGTCAACTGGCTGGCACCTCGAGGGCTAAGTACCTATGATGCTCAGGAAAATCGTGCACCCGAGAACCATCGTGAGGTGTCCCTGGCGTTCCTGCTGGGAAACACTGTCCTTTAACTGGAAACCTTCCCCCTGGGGTGGGGCGGGAGATGCACTGTGGTGCAGCGTGGGATTCTGGGACCGGGTTCATGTGCCCTTTATTCCCTGCGATGCCCTGGGCAAGTCCGCGCGTGCCTTGGGCCTGTGTGTTTTGTCATCTGTAAAATGAGGAAAACTACCTGTAATTCCTAGGGCCTCGTGGAGTCATGAGAACGTTACTGTGCAGGAGCCTTCCAGGGGAAAGGTCTCCATACGTGTTACTCAGGCACTTTCAAATCTCCCCAAAGGGAAGTGGTCTGAGGGAAGGCCAGGCTGCAGAGGGTCTTGTGATAACTCAGGGGGGAGGTGCAGGCAAGACAGAGACCTCATTCAAAAGACCTTACAGAAGGGGAACCTTGGGCGCCTGGGTGGCTCAGTCGTTAAGCATCTACCTTGGGCTCAGGGATGGAGCCCTGCATCAGGCTCCCTGCTCAGCGGCAAGTCTGCTTCTCCCTCTCCCACTCCCCCTGCTTGTGTTCCTGCTCTCGCTATCTCTCTCTGTCAAATAAATAAAATCTTAAAAAAAAAAAAAAAAAGAAGGAACCTTGACCCTGCCACCGACCTTGCAGGCGAGACAGAGACCTCATTCAAAAGACCTTACAGAAGGGGAACCTTGGGCGCCTGGGTCGCTCAGTCGTTAAGCGTCTGCCTTCAGCTCAGGTCATAATCCCAGGGTCCTGGGATCGAGCCCCACACTGGGCTCCCTGCTCAGCAGGGGGTCTGCTTCTCCCTCTCCCACTCCCCCTGCTTGTGTTCCTGCTCTTGCTATCTCTCTCTGTCAAATAAATAAATAAAATCTTAAAAAAAAAAAAAAAAAAGAAGGGGAACCTTGACCCCGCCACTGACCTTGCAGTGACGGCAGGCCACAACTCTTCCTAACCTCAGTTTCTCCAACCGTAAAATCAGATAATTCCTCCCAGGAAGCATGACTAAGAGAGCCAGTTTAGGTCTGAAAGAACCAAGGACCACCCCTGGCACATGGAATGGCCTCCACCAATTGTTTCCCCTGAGACCCTCCCACTTGTGCTGCCCCCACAGGGCTGCCCCGTACCTGACACTGAGGGGCGACTCCACCGAGAGCCCCAGCAGGGAACAAGCATCCCGGGTAAAGGTCTCGCAGATCTCTGCCCAGTGGCTGTTGTCCAGGAGGTGGCAGTAAGGGGACTTCTCCAAGCCCAGCCGCAGGTACACCAGGCTGCCCATCATCACCTGGATCTCTGCAAGGCAGGCACAGGTCAGGGCGAGCAGGGGATCAGAGGGCGCAGGCTGGGCCTCGCAGATCCCAGGCCCCTGACCAGGAGGAATGGGCCCTGAGATGCCCTCAGGCAAAACTGATTTTCACTAAAATCCAGTGTGGAGACAGAGTCTCGGGGCTGCTTCTGCGGGAGAAGGACAAGCATCAGGCACAAGGCAATCCAGTAGGGAGCTGAGTTTGAGTTCTCTTCCCATCCTTCCAAGTGCACCAAGGAGCGAGTCTCAGGTTAGCGCTCACGTTTTTCTTCTCCAAGACTAGCTACTCTCCCTTTTAAAAACTTTCAGGTGGTATCTAGATTTACTGACGGTGCTTGGTCTTTATGATTTCACAAAATGTGAGGTAACACATGGGTAGGAGTGGAGCTAGAGAACCAGTTACTACCAGTAGGAGTGGTTACTAATGGTGAGTATCTGGAAGGGGAGACTCCACGGACTGAGGTCTGGAAATCCTGGTGTGACGGAAGGAAGCTGTGGAGAGGCGCCGAGTGAGTCTTAAGGAAACGAGTGGGCTGCTTCTAGGTGGGCGAGGCCCAGGCTGAGGCGCAGGGGCGCACATGGCCCTGTGTGCTGAGTGTGGGTGTGCCCCACAGCAGGTGTGCAGAGCGGCCTGAGAAGAAGCTGGAAGGATATGGCACAGGCGGATGCAGGGGAAGAGCGTGGGGTTTGGAGTTCACTTGGGAGACGGTGAGGGAGGGGTCAGAGTTCTCAGGTTGGGGAAAGGCATCCTGGTTACACACAGCCCCTCAGGTGGGGCAGGGACTCGGAGCCCAACCCCCTGAGCCCTGCTGACACCTGCCGGAGCCCGGCAGCCCCCACCCCAGCACCTGAGCACTTACCTCGCTGGTGCAGCCGTGCAAACGGCTGAAAGTGCCGGGCATAGCTGAGGGCCTCCAGCTGCTTCTCAGGGCCGCCTGCCAGGAGGCGGATGAAGTGTAGGCGGTGCAGCTTGAACTCCAGGGAGCTGTTGAGCTCGAGCAGGCGCTGCCTGTGGGAGACAGCCCATCTGGGGAGAAAGGGAGCTGGTGGGGCAGGAGAAGGGGCCCCGGTGGAGCCGGGACTGAGAGGTGGGCTCCCAAAGCCAAAGTGAGGCCCATGAGACAGGGCTGGAGGCGTGTCGAGTACACCAGGTGACAGAAGACCACAGACGGGCCCCGTCCCCTCACTGGCCCATCCAAGGGCCAACTTACTCCAATGCCGGCCCTAGGTCTTGTTCGTGCAGAGCTTCCAGGATTCGATTCAACTCGAGGAAAGGCTGCTTAAAGTCCAAGTCCACGTTCAGTGTTGACTCCTGTGGGGAGAGCACAATCCCACCGCTGAAGGAGTCTGTTTCCAGAACATTCCAGTTCTGGAAGGCTGAGTGTTGCAGGCTGGCCTCCCGGAGTGCAGACTACAAAACCTAACCCATCCCCAGGGTCTTAGAGACCTGTGTTGAGTAGCATGGTGAGAAAATGATTCCTCTTCAGTCCTCTTAATCACATTGAGAAAGTACCCTTACTTTTATTACTAGTGGGTTTTTAACACCTAACAAGTGCTACTTTGTCATGTTACTAATCTCCCTTTTTAAGAAAGCGATATCAGGCGTCAGCTCAGAACCTTGGCCGGCAACCAACTCTAGCTAGAGATTCATGGCTTCACTTGCCATCGTATGTATTTTTAGAGCTATCTTCTATTTATGGCAGGGGCAATGATTTCCCTTCTAAAATAAGTTTATATAAAGAAGAGGAAACCAAATATAAAGACAGCCATCGAGTAGAAGCAGAAGAGACAGGTTCCAGCGCCTTCCCGGCAAGGCCATTACCTGGCACAGCTCCTCGGCAACGCTCAGCATACCCTGCTGGTACAGGTGCTCCACAATGGCCATCTGCAGGACCTGCTGCTGCTTCTCCCGAGAGTCCCACACCGCATCGGAGACGACGCCGCAAATCTCAGAGTCAAAGTTCTGACGAGGACAAGAGACAGGGCCCTGTGACTCAGCATTCGCCTTTCCTGCTGAGCCCCGCCCCCCAGGCACTAGCTCCGGGGTGTCCCCACCCCCAGCCCAAGGCTGCCTGCACGCTCACCCTGTCGATGGCTTTGCCCACTCGGGAGACGCTGCTGTGAATGTCCTTATGGTCCGAAGCCAGTTTCTGCACGGTGTCTTTGATCTTCCGGCAGCACTGGGACATCACCAGGGAGAGGGTGGCTGACAGAGGGGTCCCCTGGAGGGCTGCAGGGAAACACTGGCAGTGAATCAGGACACAGAGGAGCACACCTGGCCCCTGCTACCTCTCTTCTCCACACCAGCCCGGAGGCCCAGGAGGGAGCCCTGAACTCCAGGGTGAAAGACCCCGGCTTCTGTTCCAGGTCCTGCCACTTTTTAACTGCATGCCTTGGAACTGCTCAAGCAGGGCGAGTGGCTTCATCTCTCGGTTCATTTCCTCACCTGTAAAATGGGTGATAGTACCGGCCCTGTCCTTTGCTGTGAATTGTAGCTGATTCGGCACTTCCTACGGGAAAGTACTTTATTTCAGCTCATTTAATCCTCCCCACTGTGCCCTGCAGTGGACACTGTTAGTACCCTGTCCTGTAGCTGGGGGAGCTGAGGCGGTAGCTTGCTGAGTGACAGCAGTGACAGAGCTAAAGCACATGCTCTTCACCACCACACCGGATGGCTCTTTACTGTCTTGAGTGAGACACCACGTGTGAGGAGGCTTTGGGCCATAAGGCGCTGTCCCCAGGTTAATGCCTCTTACCAACCCAGAGGATACTGCCAGGGAAGTTCAGGGATGTTTCTGGCTCAGGACTCCAAGCCTGTGCGGTTCCCACCCCCATGGCTGGGCCAGAACCAGACACACCGCCAAGAGCACATGGGACTTGGAAGAGAGGAGGACAGACAGAACATCTGCCCCTTTCTCCAGCCCAGCATCTAGGTGCCTTCTTTAGATGGCAACGCCTTGGTTCAGGGAAAGAAACATGACCCAGGAGAGCCAGGGAGCGTCTCGGCTCCAAGACCGGAAGCCCTGGAAGAGAGATGCATTCTACCAAGTCACTGGGTACTACCAAGGCATTCTACCAAGGCACTGCTCTGAGAATGAAGACAGTGTAGACTGAGGGGATCCCATGAGCACCTGGATCCAGCCGGGCCTGGACATTTCAGTTACCTGAGTCCATGAATCCAGTGTTCCCCACCCCCGCCTGTTCATTTAACCTGGTCTGAGCTGGGTTGCTGGCACCTGTAACTGAATGCCTCCGACAAATAACGACCGGAGGCCCCCCACCTACACAGGGAGACAGGGCAGGACCACATTCCACTCTGACACTGCCACCCACCCAAACCCCAGCTTGCCACTCATCTCTCACATTCTGCTCCATCCAGGTCACAGAGGACCACACTCTGTACAGTCCCTGGCCACATTCCCTTTAGGACAAAGCAACAGCTCTCAGGAAACCAAAGCTCCCCATCCTTTCTTTAAAGTACGCTCCAGGCCCAACATGGGGCTTGAACTCACAACCCCAAGATTGAAAGTCACATGCTCCATTGGCTGAGCCAGCCAGGCATCCCAAAACCAAAGCCTTTTAACCTGAAACCCCCAAATCTTCTCTGCCCAAGGACGCCCCTGAAACCATTAGCGCTGACAAACCCCCATCTGAGAAAATGTGGTCTCCCTGTAAACACCCTGCAGCAGGCCACCACCACCTGTTAACCAACGGCACAGCATAAGAGCGTTTCAGACCCATTCTACCACACGGTTAACCTGCCATCAGAAGCAAGGACCCAGGCCTGGGCATTACTACAGCATGGCACAACCACAAGATGCAATGGTAAGCAACCAGGTGCAAGAATGAGGCAGAATTCTACGTAGTGAGACAGAACACTCTCGGAGACAAACTGGAGGGGGGAAAAGGTGCAGGAAAGCACATGCTTGAGGCTACCCTTTGTGTTTAAAAAAAGGGAGGGGATAGACACACATGCCACCTGTGTGTGCACACAGATGCTGTCTGGGAGGCGTGCCGGGGAAGTTGGGGGCAGGGGTGACTCGGGGGGTGGGCTGGCGCACAGGGACTGGCAAGCAGGGCTGAAGGGGAGACTCACTTTCCCTGTAAGCTCTTTTGACTTTGAAGTCTTTCCTATGTGCATGCTTTCTTTAAAAAAAAAAAACATTAAAAGGAAACAAACTCTACTCTGCAGATTTGTTTTTCACAGAGGTACGAAGTGTAGCAATTCCGAAAATACTCTCTATGTACTGTAGAAATCAAGCAGATGGGAGATGTATTGCCGGTTTTGGAGTCACCATACGCACTGTTGCAGAAAAGAGATATAGCTATGGATTGGGGAGGTCTAGGAAGAACCCTGTGATACAGGATTGAAACTGGGGTATCTGTAAACTCATGGCCTGCAACATGCAGAGACAGATCTGTCTGCTAAAAAAACAGAAACAACGACACCTCAGTAACAACCCAGACCTTGGTTTCCAAATACCATTTTCCACCCAAAGAACATCTCCTTGCAGAAATTACTTACTCCAGGGATTATCTTAATGTGCCAGAAAGCTAGGAAGTGCTAAATAATAATAGTAATAAATAAAAAGGCTGGAATAGGGTGCCTGGGTGGCTCAGTTGGTTAAGTGACTGCCTTCGGCTCAGGTCATGATCCTGGAGTCCCAGGATCGAGTCCCACATCGGGCTCCCTGCTCAGTGGGGAGTCTGCTTCTCCCTCTGACCCGACCCCCTCTTGTGTTCTCTCTCACTCTCTCTCAAATAAAATAACATCTTTATTGAAAAAAAAAAGGACGGGCCATGTGAAAAGGACACAAGAGGATAAAGAACAGAAAGAAGAGTGCAACACCGAATATCCACATGTAAAAGAACGAAGTTGGATCTTACACCATATCTAAAAATTAACTCAAAACGGATCAAAGACCCAAGTGTAAGAGCCAAAACTATAAACTCTTAGAAAACGCAGAGGTGTAATCTTTGTGGCCTTGGGCTAGGCAATGGTTTCTTAGATAAGACAACAAAGGCATAAGCAGCCCAAGAAAAAATAAACTGGACTTAATCAATATTAAAAACTTTTATGCTTCAAAGGATACTATCAAAAAAGTGAAAAGACTGGGTGCCTGGGTGGCTCAGTCAGTTAAGCGACTGCCTTCGGCTCAGGTCATGATCCCAGGGTCCTGGTATCAAGTCCCATATCAGGCTCCCTGCTCAGCGGGGAGCCTGCTTCTCCCTCTCCCTCTGTCTGCCACTCCCCCTGCTTGTGCTCTCTCTCTCTCTGACAAATAAATAAATAAAATATAAAAAAAAAAAGTGAAAAGACAACCCATACGATAGAATATCCAGTGTGGATCTAGTATTAAAGAGTACATAAAGAACTCGTACAACTCAACAATAAAAAGAGAAACAACCCAATTAAAAAATGGAAAGCAATTTAAGTAGACAGTTCTTCGATGAAGATAAACAAATGGTCAACAAGCTCACTCATGAAAAGATGCTCAGCATCATTAGTCACTAGGGAAATGCAGAGCAAAACCACAGTAAGATAGCCTTTCATACCCACTAGGATGGCCATAATCAAAAAGACAGATAAAAACAAGCCTTGGTGAGGATTGGAGAAATTGGAACCCTCATGCATTGCTGGTGGGAATGAGTAAATTATTGCAACTACATTTGGAAAACAGTTTGCCTGTTCCTCAAAAAGTTAACAGAGTTACCATATGACCCAGGACAGAAAAGAATCAAAATACTGATTCATGCTACAACAGGTATGAACCTTGAAAACATGCTCAGTGAAAGAAGCCAGACACAAAAGGCTGCACATCGTAAGACTGCATTTATATGAAGTATCCAGAACAGGTAATCCACAGAGAAAGTAGGTAAGTGGTTGCAGGGTCTGAAAGAGGGGGTGAAACGGTGTGACTGTTAGTGGGGAGCATTTGTTTTTGGGGTGATGAAAATGTTCTGAAATTATACAGTAGTAATAATGGTACAACTCTGTAAATATACTAAAAATAAACTAAAAAACTGTACACTTTAAGAAGGTGAATTTTAATGTGAATTATAGCTCAATTAAAAAAAAAAAGGACATAGGAATCAGGGGTGACCTCTGGTCAAATCTAAGACAATTCAAGCATCAAAATAAATAATAACAGTAACGGATTTTAACCCAACGAATAAAATAAGAATCTATGAGGCATGAGCTGGTAATAAATAAGGGAAAAAGGAAAGCTGAATGCCAACAACTACAGTTGACCCTTGAACAACATGGGGGTTAAGGGTACCACCCCGTGCACAGTCAAAAATCTGTGTATAACTTTTGACTCCCCCAAAACACAACTACTGATAGCCTATTGGTGACAGGAAGCCTTACCAGTAACACAGTCAAATGACACATATTTGGTATGTCACCTGTGTTATATACTGTATTCTTAAAATAAAGCTAAAAAAAAGAGAAAATGTCATTGAGAAAGTCATAAAAAAAAAGAAAATGCATTTACATTACTGTATTTACTAAAAAACAAATCTGCATGTAAGTGGACCCGCACAGTTCAAACCTGTGTTGTTCAAGGGCCAACTGTATGTAAGGAATGAGAGAGCAGGAAAAGTCACCCGTGTTGCTTTATAATAACTGAATCAGGCAAGAATCACCCCTGGGCCAGTGGGCTCAAATACAATAAAGTGCAGGCCATTTGTAGAGGCTCAAAGCATCTCCCCTAAAATTTCTTACTAATTAACTGTAAAGAAATATTAACTTTACACGGGGGGAACCTGGCTGACACCGTCTTAACCAAGTGATCACAGTTCACACTGCCAATCAGGGAACGAGCTGACACCCTGTACCTCCTGATGTGACTGACGCCCTGAGAACCAGATCACTTCCAAAGTATTGTGCTGCCCAAGATGCAACATCTGGGCGAGGAGGAGAAAACAGCAGGCAAGCCTAAACCAAGAGATATTCTGCAAAATCATTAGCCTTACTGCTTCGAAATCGTGAATGTCATGAAAGACAAGCAAGTGGGAGAAATGTCCCCGGTTAAAAAAACCAAAGATGAGGGGCGCCTGGGTGGCTCAGTCGTTAAGCGTCTGCCTTCTGCTCAGGTCATGATCCTGGGGTCCTGGGATCGAGCCCCGCATCGGGCTCCCTACTGGGCGGGAAACCTGCTTCTCCCTCTCCCACTCCCCCTGCTTGTGTTCCTTCTCTCACTGTCTCTGTCAAATAAATAAAATCTTAAAAAAAAAAAAAAAAACCCAGGGCACCTGGGTGGCTCA